>NC_091440.1:129007518-129640955 GCF_964237555.1 Oryctolagus cuniculus | reverse complement strand
TAAGAGAAAAAAACTGTCAACACAGAATATTGCACCTTGCAAAGCTCTCATTTATGAATGAAAGTGAAATAAAGAATTTCCAAAACAAACAGAAATGAAAGGTATTTGTCACCACTCGTCCAGCCTTACAAAAGATGCTTAAGGATGTGCTACACACAGAAACACAGAAATGTGGTCAACACTACAAAAGAAGGTAAAGTAAAAAAAAAATCTCCCAGTAAAAGAACAAAGGAAATCCAAAGTAAATAACAGGAATATTTATGGAAAAAGAGCCAAAGAGTCACTTATCAACAGTCACCTTGAATATAAATGGCCACAACTCTTGCTGCCTACAAGAAACGCGTCTCACCAACAATGATACACACAGACTGAAAGTGAAAGGATGGAAAAAGTTATTCCATCAAAAAATAACTGGGGTTGCCATCCTGATAACAGACAAAATAGACTCTTTAACATGAAAATTGTTAAAAGAGACAAAGGGCACTATGTAATAATTAAATAATTCAACAGGAAGGTATGAATATTATAAATGTATTATAATTACAGGGCACCTGGCTATTTAAAAGAAAGGTTAATGGATCTAAAGGAAGATGTAGACTCCAATACAACAGTTAATGGGGAACTTCAACACCTTACTGTCAGCAATGGACTACCAACCACACAAAAAACCAGCAAGGAAACAACAGAGCTAATCAACACTACAGACCAAACGGATCTAACAGGTATCTACATAACTTTTCATCCTACAGTTGCAGAATACACATCCTTCTCACCAGTGCATGCAACTTTCTCTAGGATATAAAACATGCTAGGCCATAAAGCAAGTGTCAGTAAATTAAAAAAAAATCAGAATCATACATCTCTCACCACAATGGAATGAGGCTGGATATTAACAACTCAAGAATCTCAAGGACATATACAAACACGTGGAGACTGAAAAACATGCTCCTGGATGAACAGTGGGTCACTGAATAAATCAAAAGAAAAATCAAAAAATTTCTGGAAAGGCCATCACTGTGGTGCAGCAGGTTAACGCCCTGGCCTGAGGTACCAGAATTCCATACGGGTACCGGTTCTAGTCCCAGCTGCTCCTCTTCCAATCCAGCTCTCTGCTATGGCCTGGGAAAGCAGAACAGTAGGGCCTGGATCCTTGGGCCCCTGCACCGACTTGGGAGACCCGGAGGAAGCTCCTGGCTCCTGGCTTCAGATCTGCGCAGTTCTGGTCATTGCGGCCATTTGAGAAGTTAAACAACGGAAGGAAGACGTCTCATTTTGTCTCTTGCTTTTTCTGTAACTCTACCTCTCAAATAAAAAAATAAAATCTTAAAACAAAAAAAGAACTCCAATTATTCTCAAGCTATCAAAACAATGAAAGAGAAAGAATCCTCCCAAACTCCTTCTATGAAGCCAGGATCACCTTAATTCCTAAACTTGAAAAAATTCCTCAACAAAATACTAGCCAATCAAATCCAACAACACGAAAGAAAGATCTGGACCAAGTGGGATTTACCCCTGGTATGCAGGGATGGTTCAACATTTGCAAATCAATCAATGTAATACATCACATTAACAAACTGAAGAACAAAAACCATATGATTATCTTAACAGATATGGTGAAAGCATTTAATAAAATAAAACTATTTCTTTCATGATGAAAATTTCAAACAAATTGGGTATAGAAGAAACATTCCTCAATATAATCGAAGCATTTTATGACAAACCCAGAGCAAATGTCCTATTGAATAGGGAAAAACTGGAAGCATTCCCACTGAGATCCAGAACCAGACCATGATGCCCTCTCTCACCACTGCTATTCAATACATTCCTGTAAATGAAGCAAGAACCATCAGGCAAGAAAAGAAATCAAAAGGATACAAATTCGGAAGGAGGAAATTAAACTATCATGACATGATTCTATATGTAGTGGATCCAAAAGACTTCCCTAAGAGACTACAGGAACTCATAAAAGAATTTGGTAAAGTGGCAGGATATATAAATCAACACATAAAAATCAAAAGCCTTTGTATATACAGATAATGCCATGGCTATGAAAGAATTTCTAAGATCAATCCCTTTCACAACAGCTACAAAAAATCAAGTAACTGGGAATAAATTTAACCAAGGATGTCAAGCGTCTCTATAATGAGAATACTAAAACATTACAGAAGGAAACACAAGAAGACACAAAAAAATGGAAAAACCTTCCAATGTTCATGGATTGGAAGAATCAATATCATTAAACAATATCATCAAAGCTACTTACAAATTCGATAGGATACCAATAAAAATACCAAAGACATTCTTTTAACATACAAAAAATGTTGAAATTCATATGGAAACACAGGAGACCCTGAATAACTAAGCAGTCTTATACTATGAAAGCAAAGCCAGAGGCATTACAATACCAGATTCCATGATATACTACAGGGCAGTTATAATCAAAACAGCCTGGTACTTGTACAAAAACAGATAGAGAGACCAATGGAACACAATAGAAATGCCAGCGGTCAACCCGCGAATCTTCAACCAATTTATCTTTGACAAGGAAGCTAGAAATCAATCACAGGATCAAGGACATTTTCATCAACAGATGGTGCTGGGAAAACTGGATCTTCATGTGGGGAGCAACTGGGAGCAACTCGGACTAGACTGTTACTGGAATTAAGACTTATTCTATGCATCTGCTTTCCCACAATATGGCGCTGAGAAGGGAGTAACAGCTTCTACACAGCTGCCTCCAGTTCAACCAATAAACAGCAGGACCTGCTCCTGATTGCAGGAGAGCAGCATACTCGGCGTGTGGGTAGCAGAGTTGGGATTGGTGGAAGAGGACTATAAAGGAGGAGAGAGACAACATGCACCAGGAACATCTAAGGGGAACATCTAAGAGGAACACCTGTGCAGCCCCCGAGAGAGCCGGCCGGTGGTGTGCCGCTCCCCTGCGGAAGTGGGGAAAGTGGCTAGGGGGAACCGCCCTTCCACGGAGGTGGAAGGGTCGGTAGCCAACCCGGGAAGAACCAGCAGCAAACCTGGGGAGGGCCGAGCAGACAAAAGAACAGCGCAGGGTCCTGTGTCGTTCCTCCACGAAGACGGGGAGCGACACTTCACATGCAGAACCATGAAGCAAGACCCCTACCTTACACCCTACACAAAAACCCACCCAAAATGGATTAAAGACCTAAATCTATGATTCAACACCATCAAATTATTAGAGAATATTAGGAAAACCCTGCAAGACTTTGGCTTAGACAAAGAGTTTTGGAAGAGACCTCAGAGGCACAGGCAATCAAAGCCAAAATTGACAAATGGGATAACATCAAATTGAGAAGCTTCTGTAGTGCAAAACAAACACTCAGCAAAGTGAAGAGGCAACTGACAGGAGAAATTATTTGCAAACAATGCAACTGATAAAGGATTAATAACCAGAACATATAAATAGATCAAGAAACTCAACAACAACAAAACAACCAACCCCGTTGAGATATGGGCAAAGGACTTAAAGAGGCATTTTTCAAAAGAGGAAATCGAAATGGCCAAAAGACACATGAAAAAATGTACAGGATCACTTGCTGTCATGGAAATGTAAATTAAAACCACAATGAGGTTTCACCTTACCCCAGTTAGAAAGGCTTTCATACAGAAAGCAACTAACAACAAATGCTGTTAGGAAATAGGAAAAAGGGTACTCAAATCCACCGTCAGTGGGAACATAAACTGGTACAGCCACTGTGGAAGACAGTATGGAGATACCTCAGAAATCTGAATATAGACCTACCATATGACATAGCAGTCCTACTCCTGGGAATTAACCCAAGGTAAGTGAAATGAGCATATGAAACAGTTATCTGTACCCCCTTGTTTATTGTAGCTCAATTCACAACAGCTAAGATATGGAACCAACAGAAATTACTGGGTAGGGTTATATGAAACAGAAATAAAGGCTAAGTAGCCCTGCAATGATACTTAGAGAGTTGTGGTAACACCTTGCTGCCGCGTCACTGCCATTAGCAGTATGCTGCAAATCTACAACTGTTTCTTTAGCACTTCAAAATTATGCAATATGCCCTTTTACCAGCATCACCTTTGAAAAAGGTACATTTTTGATGAAAGATTAAATACTGAATTTCTGTACCTCAGGAAATTTATGAGAAATGTGTACTTTGCACTAAATAGTTGTCTTGACCATTCACCTCCATGCTTATGGTTACATCCATGGTTGTTGTTGGCAACACTAAAATATGAACACATAATTTTGCCAAAGACACAAGCACATCTACTTCAAATATTATTTTTATACCAAGTAGATACTAAAAGTAGCAATTTAATACATGAAGTTGTAGAAGTTGTGTTTACAGACTGTGCCATGAAACAAAACATCCTGTTCCAAATAAATGAAAGCAACTGTTTTCTAACTTCTCTCATCTCCTATCCCAAGCTTCTTTATGCACTCATGAAAAATCTGGTAATTGCTAAGAGTGTTAGCTCCACTCATAGAAAGTTTCAAACAATTAAATATTAGTTCTATATTAATCAAGAAATGTTTCAAATAGCATATCCTTGAAAATAATTCTAAGAGTGGATGGTTCTATGTCATCCTATTTGGATAAAGATAAAACACATATAAAAGTATATGTCTAGTTAGAAAAAAACTGAAAATAATTATTCAAGGAATAAAAGATCAAAACCAGCAGAAACTCACACAAATGAATGTGCATGTGCACATATACTGTACAGCTACAAGCTGAATGTTCACCTCCACCTAAAATGTGTATGTTTTAAATCTAATCCCAACAAGGGGTTCTGGGGAGGGAGTGGCTGGATTATGGGGGTGGAACTTTCATGAGTGAGTGGGATTAGCGTCCTTAACAATAAGGCCTGCTACAGTTCAGCTGTGGTTTGTTCCCCCAAGGTTTCTGTGCTGGAAGCTTGGCCCCCAGGATGCTGGTGTTAAAAGGTGGATGAACCTTTAAAAGGAGAGGTAGAGAGGTCTACTACAAGATAATTAGATCATGGCAGCTGTTGCCCCTACAAGAAATTAACATTGCTTTGTAGGACCCTTGTTCATTCCTGTGAGAACCGGTTGTTAGAAGAGGAAACCTGGCCCCAGTCTCTTGCTTCCCATCTCACCATGTGACCTTCTCTTGTACAAACTCTTGTGATCCCATCGAGTGAGTTAAGACGACACAGCCGAGGGTTAAGATGACACATGGTCACTAGAAGCAGAACCTCTGGGTCCAGTCGATCTGGGGCTCTCAGTCTCCATAACAGTAGTTACATAAGCCTCCCTTCTTTATAAAGTTCACAGCCTCAGGGACGTTATTACAGCAACAGAACACTGACTCACCTGAGGCCCCAGACAGCTTCCTTGTTCCTTCTGTATGTGAGGACAAGACTAGGAGCTCTTACCAACTAGCAAATCAGTTGGTGCCTTGAGAATGGATTCCCCAGTCTCCGGAATGACGAGAAGTATCTGTTTTTACCAAGCCAGCCTAAGTAAGGTATTTGGTTACAGCAACCCTAATGGACACACACACAGTGCTCATGCACATACATACACGGTACAACTCTGTGTAAATAAAAAACTAGAATAAGGAGTTTTAAGAGAGTACTGACTACTTAGCTATTGTCACAAATAACTTAGAAACAGGCACACAGAAGTAAAATGGCAGGTAATTAAGGAATAATATACAAAGGCCACAACGTCTGATGGAAAATCAGCAGGGATCTTAAAAAAAGGGACCAGGAAATTGAACGAACTAAGAATAATAGAATTTAGAGTTGCTGAAAACTACTGACTTCTTTCCTATCTTCCCTAGATAATTCTTAACAAAGTACGCTATAATTATATCACCAAAAAAATGGATACGATTTATTTCCATATCCATATTTAACAACTTTGTCTTCTGCCAACATCTGTTTAACCAACTGACACGACTATTTCAGCAGTCAACAGAACACATGGCTGAAGTACTAGTTTAGGTGTATCTTCTAATTCTTAGAAGGACACGGCCATGATAGCTGACATAATATTAGCTCTAAAACACAGCCTTAATACACTTGGGTCTTTCCAAAATAAGTACAAGTTAGAACTGAGAACTACACTGTGTGATGTAAAGTAATTATACTGGAAGTGTAGCTATTGAAATACAATGACAAATGTCTTAAGTTTCTTGAGGAATGACTTGTTAACTATGTATAAATTAAAATGCTAGCTATTCTATTTAAGAACTAATCCAGGGGCTAGCTTGTGGCACACTGGTTAAGGTGTCGCCTACAATGCTGACATTCCATATGAGTGCTGTTTCAAGTCCCAGGTGTTCCTCTTCCAATCCAGTTCTCTGAGAAAGCAGTGGAAGATGGCCCATGCACTTGGGCCCCTGGCAGCACATTGGAGACCCACATAAAGCTCCTGGCTTTAGCTTGGCCCAGCCCCAGCTGTAACAATCATTTGGGAAGTGAACCAGCAGATCGAAAATCTTTCTATCTCTGACTCCCTCTCCCTTTCTAAATCTGCCTTTCAAATAGATCTTTTTTTTTTAGAAAACAAACTGAGTCAAAATGAAGTATGAGACGTGATAAAATTTTACAAAAGCTAAGTGGGCTGGGTCATTCTTTGTTAAATGAAATCCTCAAAACCCAAGCAGAAGGCAACAAAGGATCATTTTTGCTTCGTTACCTGTTCAAATAACGTGAGCAGTGGCCCTCCTCTTGGACTCTCGCAGCCACTGTCCTCTCTGTAAGAAAAGAAAAAGGGGAAAAAACATGCTAATCCTGAGAGATGCAAAACTTACAGACTGTGCCCTTGTAATTCTGTTTTTTCAGTTAAACCTAGTAAAATAGGTCCCTCTAAATTCAAAGGAATAAAAAAGAATAATCCCAGCAGGTGTTAAGAAAGCAGAACTGATAAACAGCAGTAGCGTGTCAATGTCACTGAAAATACACTAAGTGTTCTTACTGCCTGCAACACACATTCACTACCTTCCAGAGAAAGAAAACCAGAATGTCACTCAGTGGCTACTTCATGCACAAAGGTTGGAATTTCCAGGTGGAGCTATGGCTCCTGTTGCTCCAGAGAGTTGTAAATCTCCTCAAGCCCAACATTCACTGTCAGAACAGGGACAAGATCAACGCAATCAACACTTGTGCTCAGAAAACCGAAAAGAAAAGTGTTAGAGGCAGACATGGTAAACCCAGCTGAGCAGGTAGGACAGGTTCTTAATGGCATCACTTTCTCCTCTGGGTGGCCCTTCCTAGTACATCATTCTGCTAGGCCCAACTCCACTCCATACAAGTTCCTTTCTTTCTTCATGCTACCTTGGCTACATCTCATGTGGGCTTGGAGATTGTGACCTCTTGGGAGTCCCCAAAGTACAAAAGATCTCAATCAGAAAAAAAAAAAAAAAAAGGCTCAGGGCAGGCACTGCGGTAAGGCAGGTTAAGATGCCGTTTGCAACTCCCACTCTGCTTCTGATCCAGATTCCTGCTACTGCATCCTGGAAGGCGGAGGACGGCCCGAGTGCCTGGGCCCCCGCCACCCATTTGGGGTGTAGGGATGTGCATGGGGTCCCTGGCTCTTTGTTTCTGCCTGGCCCCGTTCCAGCTGCTGGAGTCATTTGGGGAGCAAACCAGCAGATGGAAAATCTCACTCATTCTTTCCTTCTATCATTCTGCCTTGCAAATACATAAATCTTTTGTTTTAGAATAATGAATAAATCCAAGACTCTTCTTAAATGTTTTCCTTAAAAACTCAATTAAGCACCAAATCCTTCTACTCCACTCTGTTCCAATACAGCCATCTTTCTTAGATTTCTTCTCTGTTACCACCAACTTCCACCTGTTTTCACTATTTTAGATTAACTGTGCATGGTTTGAATATATATCAGCTTCAGGACCATGTATACCAAGCCATTTGTCCAATGGAACGGTGTTCCTAGGTGCCAACCTTTTAGAGGGCTCTGCACTGAGAGGTCTCAGTAACTCTCAGAGATGTAACAACGGACGTCCCAGGCATCTTTACTCCTGATTCCAGCTGCCTGCTAATGTACAAGGGGGCGGGGGGGGGGGGGAGGACAGGAAATGGATCAAGTGGTTGAAACCCTGCCACACAGAGAGATCCTCTCCCTCCTCCTCCCCTGTTCTCCCTTTCTCTCTCTGCATTTCAAATGAATACACTAAACATACAAAAATAAGCAGAAGCTGACTCAACTGGAATTGATTCCTGGAACTCCTGATACCTGCCTTTCTCTGCGGACTGGGCTTCTTACTAGATGCTGGGGCAGGGGACGGTTCCCCCTGACCTGGTCTTGCAGGCCACATCATATCCCTTCTGCTACCCGGATGGGCTGATGCATACTGCACACACAGAGTCAAGGCGAGAAGCAGATCGCATCTTTCAATGGCCAGAGTGCTGAAGGGTGTGGGACCGTCCTTTAAGAGTGCAGCACACAGCTCTGGTCTGGGCCTGACAACCAATTTCTGTTTCAGACAACCTTGCTCATTAAAGGCCTTCTGCACGTGATTTTCTACAAACTGGGTTTGAAAATGAGTTACACATTCCAGCATTTCCAACAAACTTTAGCAGTTTAATTTTTTTCTCTTCTTTGCTTGAAATCCATTCCCCACCCCCGACCCCCGCCACCTATAATCTTAACTACAAAACCCCAGTCCAAATGCTACCAACCACAATGAAAACACACTGATAATCACTTCTCGGCCTTTCAGCTAAGATCAAGTGTGATCAGCTCTTGTCCTGACGGCTGATGTACAATGTAATACTTTATCCATTTTAGTATTTTTTTTTTGTTCTAGTACCATTGGTTGAACTCTGTAATTAACACACAATTATTCTTAGGTGTTTAAATTTTAACTGAAAAGTGATCCCTGTTAGGAATTTGGAAAACATTATGCTGAGTGAAATAAGCCAATCCCAAAGGGACAAATACCACTTGTTCTCCCTGATCGGTGACAACTGAGCACCAAAAAGGAAACCTGTTAAAGTGAAATGAACACTATGAGAAATGGTGACTTCATCAGCCCTCACCCTGACTGTTGATGAGCAACTTGATATGTTATCCCTCTTAGTATTTTTTGTTTGTTTGTTCTACTTAATACTTTTGGTTGAATACTGTAATCAATACACAATTCTTCTTAAGTGCTGAAACTTAACTGAAAAGGGATCACTGTTAAGTATAAGAGTGGGAATAAGAGAGGGAAGAGATGTGCAATTTGGGACATGCTCAAGCTGACTTACCTCAAACGGTAGAGTTAGAAACATACCAGGGGATTCCAATTCAATCCCATCAATGTGGCATGTACCAATGCCATCTCATTAGTCCCAGTGATTAATTTCTGTTCACAATTGATCATAATGATAGGACTAAGAACCAAAGGGATCACATAAACAAGAATAGTGTCTGCAAATACTAGCTGATAGAATAAAAAAGGGAGAGAATGATCCAACATGGGAAGTGAGATACACAGCAGACCCATAGAATGGCAGATGTCCTAAACAGCACTCTGGCCTCAGAATCAGCCCTAAAGGCATGTGGATCCAGCTGAAAAGCCCATGAGAGTATTTCAGGCATGGAAAGCCAAGACACTCTGGGGAAAAAAAAAAACAAAAAACAAAAAACAAACAAACAAAAAAAAACCCTAAATGAAAGATCTCCGCGAGTAAGATCCCAGTGGAAAGAATGGGTCATCAAAGAAGGAGGTACCTTTCTCTGAAGGGAGGAGAGAACTTCCACTTTGACCATGGCCTTGTCTAAATATGATCAGAGTCGGTGAACTCAGGGGGCTTCCATAGCCTTGGCAGCTCATGACAAGAGCCTAGGTTGATTACTGATGCCATAAACAAGAGAGGCAATTTGTTAAGTCAACAACAGGAGTCACTGTGCACTTACTCCTCATGTAGGATCTCTGTCCTTAGTGTGCTGTACATTGAGATTTAATGCTATAACTAATACTCAAACAGTATTTTTCACTTTATGTTTCTGTGTGGGAGCAAACTGCTGAAATCTTTACTTAATGTAAGCTAAACTGATCTTCTGTATATAAAGAGAATCGAAAATGAATCTTGATGTGAATGGAAGGGGAGAGGGAGTGGGAAAGGGGAGGGTTGCGGGTGGGAAGGACGTTATGGGGGGGAAGCCATTGTAATCCATAAGCTGTACTTTGGAAATTTATATTCATTAAATAAAAGTTAAAAAATAGACTAACATGGAATAGTTGAATATGTAGCTCTCTCAGATGCTTCCAGTAGGATAATAAATTGCTAATATTTCTTGAAGGTAACAGCAATATTTATCAGTAGGCTTAAAAATATTTATCTTGGGGCCAGCAATATGGCACAATATGGGTTAAACTGCCTCCTGTGATATTAGCAACCCATATGGGGTTCAAGCCCCAGCCACTCCACTTCCAATCCAGTTCCCTGCTACTGTGCCTGGAAGAGCAGCAGAGGATGGTAAAATCCTTGGGCCCTTGGGCCCCTGCACCCATGTGGGAGAGTCAGATGAAGCTCCTGAATCCTGGCTTTGGCATGGTCCAGCCCCAGCCAGTGTGGCCATTTGGTAAGTAAACCAGCAGATGGAAGATCTCTCCCTCTCTCTGAATCCTTTCAAATAAATAAATCTTACAAAAATTATCTTATTTTACCTATTTTATTCCACTTGAAGAATCCATAAAACAAATAATCAGGCCAGCGCCATGGCTCAATAGGCTAATCCTTCACCTGCGGCGCCTGCACACGGGGTTCTAGTCAGGCCAGCTGTCTGCTGTGGCCCGGGAGTGCAATGGAGGGTGGCCCAGGTCCTTGTGCCCTGCACCAGCATGGGAGACCAGGAGAAGCACCTGGCTCCTGGCTTCAGATCAGCACGACGCGCTGGCCGCGGCGGCCATTGGAGGGTGAACCAATGGCAAAAAAGGAAGACCTTTCTCTCTGTCTCTCTCTCTCATTGTCCACTCTGCCTGTCAAAAAAATAGAGGTTTAAGTCATGACTTTTAACATTTCATGAAGACTTGAGAAAAATTTACAATATATACTGATCTACTATCATGAAAAGAAATATTTCTGTAGAAATTGTGTGCAAATAGTCTTTGAGTGCATATATGAGATATATGTGTGTTTTTTGAGCTTTGTATATATACACATGATCCTCAGGCACACAGTCACATGCAGAAATACCTTAAGGAAAACTCATGAAAATGCCACCAGTATTTGGTATTTTAGATTCATATATATATATTTTAGATTCATATATAAAAAATAGATATTTTTTATATTTTTCATACTGAAATTTTTCTATAAAGTATAATTATTTATTTTACAATTTAAAAAATATATCTCTAGTTAGTACAGCTTCTTTCCACTACCTTTACCTTTAAATTCATTATCTTTTATGGGACTTTATAAGGTATTTCAGCATTAATTATGCACAACTATCTGTTGGCTTTGAGCTGGGTGCCAAGGACCCAGAAAACAATGAAAGGAATTACTGTGAGTACACAGAATCTCCTATCAGGAGTATGTGTTGTTAAATCCATTACAACTGATAAAAAATAATCAAGTAAATCAACTAGTTTATCATTTGAGCTTCTTTACTAAAAGAGGGACCACAGATAAGAATAAGTCAGTCGTAGGCAACTAAAGAAATTTTTCGGCTATTTATAGGAATTCCAGATTTGTTATCTTTTTCTTTTTTTAACTTCTGCTTTGGTATAAATGAAATCTTTGCCTGCTTACTTTAATATGACTCATGGTTGGGGCTAGCGCGGTGGTGCATCAAGCCACCACCTGCATCCCAAACAGGCGCCAGTTTAAGTCCCGGCTGCTCCCCTTCTGATCCAGCTCTCTGCTATGCCCTGAGAAAGCAGTAGAAGATGGCCCAAGTCCTTGGGACCCTGCACCCACATGTGGGACCTGGAAAAAGCTCCTGGCTCCTGGTTCCTGGCTTCAGATTGGCGTAGCTCCATCTGTTGAGGCCAATCAGGGAATCAATCAGCAGAAGGAATACCTCTCTCTTTCTCTCACTCTCCTTCTCTGTGTAACTCTGACTTCCAAATAAATAAATCCTTAAAAAGCATAACCCATGGTCTTTTCTACTTGTTTCCCTGAAGAAAATTATTTCCTAGTAGAATTGGTTATGAAATACTTTTCTGTTGTTAAGATGTCCATCATCTGGTGCTAAAAGGTGCTACTATTTAACTAGAGGAAAATAGGGTGGATTCTTTTAATCAGCAACAAAAGAGAAAAAACAGCTTTCAGTTCACTTTTAATTTCAATTAACTATTGCATGATTTTATTTTCTTGTTAATAAATAATTCTATTCATTTAGGCATATGAGAGCTAACAATGTGATGTAAATTTCTCAGTAACAATGTTGTTATAGAACCTTTCAATTAGCAGAAATTACATTTATTTCAATTGGAATTGCTCTCTGAATAATGTGTCATCTTTCACACAAAGAACCTTTAAATAGTTGCAATTACTCACATTAAGTGAACAAAGGATAGCCATTTTGCCATTTTGGCTTCTCTTGAAAATGTATTACAGTAAATAATACTTTTTAGTGTGTAACAATACAGAGAAATAGGAAAATTTTGGAGTGCCTCTTCCTTTGTACTGAAGATAAACCCACAAAATAAATCTATTTTGTCCAGCATCAAATGCAATTTGAGAACAATAACATAATTGCATAATCATGATAGAAAACTATTCATGATATTTTTCTGAAACATCATTGCCTAATTTCTTCCCATGTTCTGACATTAAAAAAAAAAAATGTCCGTAATTGATGATGTGTCCCCAGAAACCGGCTTCAGCCATTTCTTTAAAATTTATTTCTGGAGGTGCGTATTTGGCGCAGCAGTCCAGATATTGTTTGGGACACCTGTGTCCCACACTGGAGTGCCTGGGTTTCAGTCCCAGCTCCACTCCCAAGTCTAGCTTCTGCCGCTCTGCACCCTCGGAGGCTTCAGACTTGGCTCAAACAAATATTTGGGTCACTGCCACGCACGAAGAAGATACAGATTTCTGGCTGCCAGTGTTGGTCTGGCCTTGGCTGTTAAGTGGATGGAAGATTTCTTTATCTCTTTTTCATAAAATGAATGTAAGTCAACAATTTATTTTTAAAGAAAGAAAAAACGATGGAGTGTTCTACTTTGACTTTCAGATCTATCACACCATCTCCTTCAGACTGTCTTCCTCTTTGCAGAGATCAGAATATAACACCCCAAAACACAGCACTGTGGCATGCAGAGCTTAAGCTGAAGGTCACAGAACAAAAGGAGGCAGCAGGGTCTCTCTGACCCTCCCCTCCTGGCCTCCCACCACAGCAGAGGGACAGCTTCCTCACTACTTGCTTGCCGCCTTCAGAACACGTTCAGGCGACAAGCACCTTGCCCATCCTAGGATTCCAGGAATCCCACACATAGACACGGAAAAGAGCTCGAATCAACACAGCTTGCTGAGTTCCACTGGTTTACAACTGTATTAGACTAGGCCGGCGCCGCGGCTCACTAGGCTAATCCTCCACCTTGCGGCGCCAGCACACCGGGTTCTAGTCCTGGTCAGGGCACCGGATTCTGTCCCGGTTGCCCCTCTTCCAGGCCAGCTCTCTGCTGTGGCCCGGGAGTGTAGTGGAGGATGGCCCAAGTGCTTGGGCCCTGCACCCCATGGGAGACCAGGAGAAGCACCTGGCTCCTGCCATCGGATCAGCACGGTGCGCCGGCCGCAGCATGCCGGCCGCGGCAGCCATTGGAGGGTGAACCAACTGCAAAGGAAGACCTTTCTCTCTGTCTCTCTCTCTCTCTCACTGTCCACTCTGTCAAAAAAAAAAAAAAACTGTATTAGACTGTCCCTTTTTGCCACATGCTTCCCAAGAGCAGTGCACTTCTTTCATCAGAATTAGCATCATGTACAGTTTCCTGAGTCACGGAGTCTACATTTCCTTACGAAGCCTGTAGTGCCATGTAATAAACTTGCATGTTTTTTCTCCATGGAACCTCTTGGGCAGTTTTAATTCCCAGCACAGTGTGTGGAGGACAGTATTCCTTCCCTGACCCCATTCTCTGACTTTCCCTCTCTGTGGGCAACTTTTATCTTCACACTAATCTCCCCAGCAATATCATTTTTTTCTTTCATCCCTTTACTAAACCTGATCTTTAAACATGAGACTGGAAAGATTTTCAGGTCAGATTTCTAACTACAGCCAGCCAGCGTTAAGAACTGCTGCAAAGCGCCTGGCATTGAGACACAGCAAGTCCTGGCTGCTCTACTTCCTGTCAAGCTGCCCGCTGATGCGCCTCTGAAGGCAGCAGGTAACGCCCAGGTACTTGGGCTCCCGCCACTCACACTGGAGACCAGGATGGAAATCCAGGCTCCTGGCTTCAGCCTGGCCCAGTTTTGGCTTTTGAGGACATTTGGGGAAGGAACCAGTGGATGGAAGATCTCTCCAGCTCTGTCTCTCCCACTTTTTCTCTCTGTCATTCAACCTTCTGAAAAATGAAAACTGAAAACCAAAGGCATCAAGAATTAAAATCAGACATTGGTTTTAAAAAGCAGGAAACATCTAGTGGGATCCATGCAATGACAACAGAATTATGTTCAAAGAGGCAAAACGAGGGTGGGAGTGGGTAGGGATGCAGAATCTGTTAAAACAATAGAAAAGTCAGGACAAGATTTGACACTTCCAAACTAAGGAAACTTAATCCCATCTCTTGAAAATCAGGAAGTAAAAAGTCAGGATAAAATTGGGTAATGGTGACACTGAAAAAAAAAGCCCATGGGAAGCACAACCAACTGGTGTTGTAAGAAATTTATTTTCAAATACTTGGGCCTGTAGACTGTGATTAAATTCTGAGTTAGTTTCAATTTGCACCCTAGAGGCAGCAGTTGCCCTAATCAAGCATGCACCCTCTGGAGGTGGTCCGCCGGCCTTTAATCTAAAAGGCCACCCAGAAAGGCAGCTTCTCCCGCAGTCTGGGCCATCGCTATCTTCCATCAACACCTGAAGCTACACTCATTAGCACAGTGAAAGGTAGAACGCTGGTACAGTGGAGAAATCAGCAGTTTGTCAACGAGGATTGAAGATTTTGGTCAAATTGGTTTGCTTTTATTAGATGTGAGTTCCGAACTCTGGATGATCTGAGTCCAGTAAGTGCTCAGCAGAATTTTATCACCAGATCATTGTCATGTTGGCTTCATTTTCATGAAAGGCTTTCTAAGAATCCAAAAATGATGGCGAACCCAGACTTGCCTGCAAGTCAGACTTGGCAACTGTTTTTCTTAATAACAAATGCCCACTTGTCTGTAAGAGTTTATTCTGAGATATGTGCTCTTCGGAAGCTGGTAGTGCAAGGAGACAGAAAACTAAGAGAGAACATGGGAGGGGCAGGGGAAGTGAGCGCAAGGCCTAAACAGTTTTGTATCTCTCACTAGAATTAGGCTGGTTCACAACGATTGGTCTGCACAATGGGGAGCAGGAGAGGCATGATAAGAGGGCGCTCTGTGGACAGGGCAGGGGCTCTGCCAAGGTTCTCACCCCAGGAGAGAGCACTACAGCAAGGGCCCTGCTAAACTCAGACCTGCACCCTCCCATGAAGGCTGCAGATCGGACTGTTGCTTCCATAATGAATACATTTCACAGATGGCTCCCGGCCAGTTCTGCCTTGAAAAGTCTGGGATCTCAAAGCTGGCAACAGTCTTCTTTAACTCTTTTTTTTTTTTTTTAAAGATGTGCATGTCTTTCAAAGAGGCAGAGAAAGAATTTACAAAGTTTTCTAAGGTAGATGTTCTCAGAAAAGGAAGAAGAGAGAAGTCTTCCCCCTTATTTTTGACACTGAGAATTAAACCTCTTACTTTGATTCATACTTGTCTTAATAAATCTTGATCAATCTCAAGCACACTAAAATTTGAAAACCACTGATCTAACCCATTTTTAAATATTGCTTCACTTCTAGTAATACAGTTTTGTGGTAATCTGTGATTTTGATTTCTAAGTTATTTGAAGCAGTGATAACTTGTTAAATGGTAATTTTTTAAAAATAAATAAAACCAAAACTCTCCTACTTATTTAAAAAATGCATGCGACTCAGGAATCACTGAGGGAACCAGACAGATGCCATCTGTCAAAAGAGAATCCAAAAGCAGAGATATTTATAAATCAAGAATTATGTAAAACTGGTATTTTCAGGGAGGGGAGGGGGCCACGGCAGAGCTCAGGGACAGAATGAGCATGTCTGTAGACTGGACTTCTCTGCCCCGGCTGTCTATGAGGAACGGACCAGGAAATGCCAGATCCCATCATTCCACAGGCATCGTGCAGGGGCGGGAACCTTTTTCCTGGCAAGGGCCATTTGGATATGTATAGCTTCCTTTTCAAGACATACAAAATCATCAGCTTAAAAAAAATCAGGCTGTTACAGATTTAGTGCATTTTGTGTCCTAGCTACAGCTGCCTTGCTAAGGCCAGACCAAATGATTTCACTGGCCTTCCAGCCAGCTGTCCCCCAGCCCTGGCACAGAAACACAATCAGCTGAAAGTTTCCCCACAAGATGGAATACGTAGTTGATCCAAGACACGTTTTTATTTGTAAGTTCTGGACAATTTGATTATTGCTATGCAGTAGCTGAGTGCTTAAGACAATTATAATTATAAGTAGTTGAGTGCTTAAGACAATTATAAATGTGATTTATTAGATTAGATTCCTCTGTGCTGCACACATCTTGCAATGTTCAGAGCTGGGAACAGAGCAGACTCCCCTCTCCACATTGTCTTTCCAATCCCTGAAAATCATGTATGCGAAGTAGACTGCTTCTCAGTATTTTCACAGTCTTTTAAAGGGGGAACTTGTTTAATACAAATTAAACATAGACCTCTCAACAGCCTGGCCATGTGGAATAGTGTTTCTTTTTCTGCTTCTGCAATCAATCTATGATTCTGCTACCATATTGAATACCAAAGGTACTATCATTTTACTAGTACTATGTCATACTTATGTATGATTTATGCAGCTTAATTCAAAATCAAATTAATTCATTTTCTAGTCCTATCCATGTCCTACCCATGGCAATATCACCGTTGTCCAAGATTCAATGTATGCATGTTTTCTAAAACTGTTAAGAGAAAAGGGCATTATGTAATGATTAAGGGATCAACTGCACATGACATGACTACAGTATATGCATATGTACTGAATGCCAGGGTGCCTGGCTATCTAAAACAAGAGAGACATAAATTCCAATACAATAATAATGGGGGACTTCAACACCCTACTTTCATCCCAAGGAGAGATCAACTAGCCAAAAAACCACCAAAGAAACAACAGAGCTAATCTACACTATAGATCAAACGGACTAAATTGGTATCTACAGAATATTCATCCCACAGCTAAAGAATACACAGTCTGTTCATCAGTGCATGGAACCTTCTCTAGGACAGACTGTATATGAGTCCACAAGGCAAGTCTCGAAAAAAATTCAAAAAAAAAAAAAAAAACCTGAAATCAAACCATCTATCTTTTATGACTACAAGGGAATGAAGCTGGAAATTAACAACTTAAGAAACTCCTGAAAATCTGCAAACAAGAAGACTGAACAACATGCTCCTGAATAAACAGTGGGTCACAGAGGAAATCAAAATGGAAATAAAAATCCCAAGAAAAAAATGAAGATGACAACACAACATATCAAATCTTACGGAATTTAGCAAAAGAGGGAAGTTTATAGCAATTAATGCCTACATCAAGAAATTGGAGGGGCCAACACTGTGGTGCACTGGGTTAAAACCTATAGCACCAGCATCCCACATGGGTGCTGGTTCGAGCCTCGGATGCTCCACTTCTGATCCAGCTCTTTGCTAATGTACCTAGGAAAGCAGAGGAGGATAGTCCAAGTTTTTGGGCCCCTACACCCACAGGCGAGACCCTAAGGAAGTTCCTGACTCCAGAAAGGCTCAGATCCAGCCATTGCAGTCATTTGGTGAGTGAACCAGTGCATGCAAGACCTCTTTCTCTGTCTCTGCTTCTCTCTGTAACTCTTTCAAATAAATAAAATAAATTGTAAAAAAAAAAATAGAAGAAGAAAAGAAATTGGAAAGGCATCAAACGATCTCACAATGCATTTCAAGGATCTAGAAAACAAGAACAAAAAAACCCAAAATTAATAAAAGGAAAGAAAGAATTTAAATTAGAGAATAAACAAAATTGAAACAAATAAAAAAGATCAGTGAAATGAAGAGCTGTTTTTTTTTTGAACATACAAAACTGATACATCATTGGCCCTACTAAACAAAAAAAAAAAAAAAATAGGAGGAAGAACATCCAAATTACTGAAAATCAGAAATGAGACAGGAGATGCTAAAACAGCTACTACAGAAATAAAAAGAATCACAGGAATAAATACATCTATATGCCAAAAATTAGCATATCTAGAAGAAATGGATAGGTTTACACACACATACAATCTACCAAAATTGATTCATGAGGATACAGAAAGCCTAAACAGACCAATAACAAAGAGGGAGATTGAATAATTAATAAAGTTCCTCCCAAAAAGGAAACCCCAGGGCTGGATGGCATCATTGCTGAATTCTACCAAACTTTTAAAGAACTCATTCCAATTCTCTTCAGATGATTCAAAACAACTGAAAAGGAGGGAATCCTCCCACTCTTTCATGAGGCCAAGATCATCTTAATTCCAAACCCAGAAAAAAGATACAACAGAGAACTACAGATTAATATTCTTGATGAATACAGATTCAGAAATCCTCAAGAAAATACTAATCAAATCTATCAATACATCAGAAAGGTCGTTCACAGGGACCAAGTGGGATTTAGCACTGGTATCCAGGTATGATTCAATATGTGGAAATCAGTAAATGTGATACATGACATGAACAAAGTGAAAAATAAAAACCATGATTATCTCAATAGCTGCAGAGAAAGTATTTGATAAAATACAACATCCTTTCATGATAAAAATCATAAGCAAATTGGGTATAGAAGGAACATTTCTTCAGTACAACCAAGGCGATACATGACGAACCCGCAACCAGCATCATATTGAAGGGGGTAAAGTTGGAATCATTTCACTAAGATCTGGAACGAAACAAGGATGCCCACTTTCACCACTGCTACTCAGTATAGTTCTCAAAGTTTTACCCAGATCAATTAAAGAAGAAAAAGAAATCAAAGAGATACAAATGGCAAAGAAGTAAGTCAAATTAACCCTGTTTGCAGATGACAAGATCCTATATTTAAGGGAACCAAAAGACTCCAGTAAGAGACTACTGGAACTCATAGAAGGGTTTGGTAAAGTAGCAGGATATTAAAAACAAACAAAAATCAATAATCTGGCTGGCACCGCAGCTCACTAGGCTAATCCACCACCTGCGGCGCAGGCACCCCGGGTTCTAGTCCCGGTCGGGGCGCCGGATTCTGTCCCGGTTACTCCTCTTACAGTCCAGCTCTCTGCTGTGGCCCGGGAGTGCAGTGGAGGATTGCCCAGGTCCTTGGGCCCTGCACCCACGTGGGAGACCATGAGGAAGCACCTGGCTCCTGGCTTTGGATCGGCGGCCACGTGAGGTGTGAACCAACAGAAAAAGGAAGACCTTTGTCTCTGTCTCCCTCTCTCTAACTCTGCCTGTCAAAAAAAAAAAAAAACAAAAAAAACAATAGTCTTTGTATAAACAAAAATGCCATGGTTGATAAAGAACTTGTAAAATCGGCGGAGCCAAGATGGCGGAATAGTGAGGGCGCGCACCGATAGTCCGGGAAAATTTAGTTTAATAAAAGGGGAGTTACGGTAGCCTCAGAAAAAAGAACCAGGAAAATATTGCAGACAAAACTCTTCTGGATCCAGTGGGCGTGAATCGGAGGACCTACTGGGAAAACAAGGTCGCCCACCGCGCGCGAAAGCCGAGCCGCAGGACCGAGCCGCGGGACTGAGCCGCGGAAGCCGAGCCGCGGGACTGAGCTGCGCAAGCTGCAGGGTCTGCGCGCAAGTGCTCGAAGGGGAGTGCAACAGCGGGGAGACTTGGGACGTCCAGGGCTCCGAGTCCACACATCGGTGCTGGAAGGGGAGCAGACCTGCGTGGAGAGCGTGGGAGCCCACAGTTCGGGACACCAGCGGCAGACTCAACACACCAGCGCTGGAACGCGAGGTGAGCCGAACCTCAATAACCCGAGACACCGGCAGGCAAGCGGAGAGAGGAGACTAGAGGGAACGACCCCCGGGGCGGGGGGGACTTCACCAAGCTAACTGGAAGAGAGAGAGAGGGAAAAAAAAAAAAAAAGGTGACTGGTACGGACACGGGTTTCTCTCTCTCCGCTCACCTCTCAAGGGCGAGCAAGACAAAGAGCAGGCGCCATCTTGGACATACGTCATAAGCAGAGCGACCTCAGGTCTGCACCGGCCCTGAGCCTAGCAGTAAAACCTGACTCTGGGTGGGGCGAATTAACAGGAGATTAAGACCTAGTAAATTTATGGTGCTACTGAACTGAGACTGTGAAAAAAGAGACGGTGGGGGAGAGAACTCACGGAATTCTCGTGAGCACTCTCCAGAGACGCTACAATTCCGTAACTTTGGCAACCCAGTGGGAGACTGAAGGAGAATTTGAGCCCACTCTAAGGGCCAAACAGATTCCCTGAGTGGTCCTTGGGAAAGAGCTTCTGATCTCTGGCTCCTGTGGGTATATCATTTGCCTGCTAACTACCTCCAACTTCATTCAGCTGTGCAGAATAACTTCCCTTTTGAATCAAAAAAAGAGAGAGAGAGAGAGAGAGAGAGAGAGAGAGAGAGGTTTACCACGCCTAACCTGGGAGTGTCACCTTTGGCACACCAAACAGAGCTCTCAGGCCACACCCATCTCAAGCCCTAAGGCTCCATCAAAAACAGATAGTCCACTTAATCTAGAGTCATAGTATAACAAGAAAAAGCACCACAGTGAAGAAACCAAATATCTCCAATATGACAAATAACAAACGCAAAAACCAAGGTAATAAAAACAAGGAAGTCACCATGAAGCCCTCAAATGAAAAAGACACCCCAATTCAAGATTATGAGGATGATGACATAGAAGAAATGCAAGAAGCAGATCTCAAAAAATTGATAAGAACATTAAGAAGTTCTCAAAAAAAATTCTTGAACTACAGAAATCCCTAATGGACAAGATAGAAAATCTCTCTCGTGAAAATGAAATATTAAGGAGGAATCAAAATGAAACGAAACAACTAGTACAACAGGAAACTGGGATAGTGACTGAAGTGAAGAATTCAATAGATCAAATGAAAAACACAATAGAGAGCCTTACAAACAGAATGGGTGAAGCAGAAGAGAGAATATCGGACTTAGAAGACAGAGAACAGGAAAGGATACAGTCAGACCAAAGAAAAGAAGAGGAAATTAGAAATCTAAAACATATTGTCGGGAATCTTCAGGATACTATTAAAAAACCCAACATTCGGGTTCTAGGAGTTCCTGAAGGCATGGAGAGGGAGAAAGGATTAGAAGGCCTTTTTAGTGAGATATTAGCAGAAAATTTCCCAGGTTTGGAGAAGGACAGAGAAATCCTAGTACAGGAAGCTCACAGAACCCCTAATAAACACAACCAAAAGAGACCCTCACCACGACACGTTGTAATTAAACTCTCCACAGTGAAACATAAAGAAAAGATCCTAAAATGTGCAAGAGAGAAACGTCAGATTACTCTCAGAGGATCTCCAATCAGACTCACAGCTGACTTCTCATCAGAAACTCTACAAGCTAGGAGGGAATGGCGAGATATAGCCCAGGTACTAAGAGAGAACAACTGCCAGCCCAGAATATTATATCCTGCAAAGCTATCATTTGTGAATGAAGGTGAACTAAAGACTTTTCATAACAAACAGAAATTGAAAGAATTTGTTGCCACTCGTCCAGCCCTGCAAAAGATGCTTAAAGATGTGTTACACACAGAAACAAAGAAACACGGTCATCAATATGAAAGAAGGTAAAGGAAGGAAACCAAGGAAGGAAAGCTCACAGCAAAAGATCACAGGGAATTCAAAGCATATATTAGAACTTATCTTTGGCAAATGGCAGGGCAAAGTTACCACTTATCATTAGTCACATTGAATGTGAATGGCCTGAACTGTCCAGTTAAAAGACACCGTTTGGCTGATTGGGTTAAAAAACAAAACCCATCTATTTGCTGCTTACAAGAAACACATCTTTCCAACAAAGATCCATACAGACTGAAAGTGAAAGGCTGGAAAAAGATATACCATGCCAACAGAAATGAAAAAAGAGCAGGCGTAGCCATCTTAATATCAGACACCATAAACTTTACCACAAAAACCGTTAAGAGAGACAAAGAGGGACACTACATAATGATTAAGGGATCAATTCAACAGGAAGATATAACAATTATCAATGTATATGCACCTAACTACAGGGCACCGGTTTATCTAAAAGATTTGTTAACGGACTTAAAGGGAGACTTAGACCCCAATACAATAGTACTGGGGGACTTCAATACTCCACTCTCAGAAATAGACAGATCAATAGGACAGAAGATCAACAAGGATACAGTAGATTTAAACGACACTATAGCCCAAATGGATCTAACAGATATATACAGAACTTTCAATCCTACAGCTAAAGATTATACATTCTTCTCAGCAGTACATGGAACCTTCTCTAGGATTGACCACATACTAGGCCATAAAGCAAGTCTCAGCAAATTCAAAAGAATTAGAATCATACCATGCAGCTTCTCAGACCATAAAGGAATGAAGTTGGAAATGAACAACTCAGGAATCCCTAGAGCATACGCAAACACATGGAGATTGAACAACATGCTCCTGAATGAACAATGGGTCATAGAAGAAATCAAAAGAGAAATCAAAAACTTTCTGGAAGTAAATGAGGATAACAGCACAACATACCAAAACTTATGGGACGCAGCAAAAGCAGTGTTAAGAGGAAAGTTTATATCAATAGGTGCCTACATCAAGAAATTGGAAAGGCACCAAATAGATGAGCTTTCTATTCACCTCAAGGATCTAGAAAACCTACAGCAAACCAGACCCAAATCTAGTAGGAGAAGAGAAATAATTAAAATCAGAGAAGAAATCAACAGGATTGAATCAAGAAAAACATTACAAAAAATCAGCCGAATGAGGAGCTGGTTTTTTGAAAAAATAAACAAAATTGACACCCCATTGGCCCAACTAACTAAAAAAAGAAGAGAAAAGACCCAAATCAATAAAATCAGAGATGAAAAAGGAAATGTAACAACAGACACCACAGAAATAAAAAGAATCATCAGAAATTACTACAAGGACTTGTATGCCAGCAAACAGGGAAACCTATCAGAAATGGATAGATTCCTGGACACATGCAACCTACCTAAATTGAACCAGGAAGACATCGAAAACCTAAACAGACCCATAACTGAGACAGAAATTGAAACAGTAATAAAGGCCCTCCCAACAAAGAAAAGCCCAGGACCAGATGGAGTCACTGCTGAATTCTACCAGACATTTAAAGAAGAACTAACTCCAATTCTTCTCAAACTATTCAGAACAATTGAAGAAGAGGGAACCCTCCCAAATTCTTTCTATGAAGCCAGCATCACCTTAATTCCTAAGCCGGGAAAAGATGCAGCACTGAAAGAGAATTACAGACCAATATCCCTGATGAACATAGATGCAAAAATCCTCAATAAAATTCTCGCCAATAGAATGCAACAACACATCAGAAAGATCATCCACCCAGACCAAGTGGGATTTATCCCTGGTATGCAGGGATGGTTTAATGTGCGCAAGACAATCAATGTGATACACCACATTAACAGACTGCAGAAGAAAAAACATATGATTCTCTCAATAGATGCCGAGAAAGCATTTGATAAAATACAACACCCGTTCATGATGAAAATTCTAAGCAAACTGGGTTTGGAAGGAACATTCCTCAATACAATCAAAGCAATCTATGAAAATCCCACAGCCAACATCCTATTGAATGGGGAAAAGTTGGAAGCATTTCCACTGAGATCTGGGACCAGACAGGGATGTCCACTCTCACCACTGCTATTCAATATAGTTCTGGAGGTTCTAGCCAGAGCTATTAGGCAAGAAAAAGAAATTAAAGGGATACAAATTGGGAAGGAAGAACTCAAACTATCCCTCTTTGCAGATGACATGATTCTTTATTTAGGGGACCCAAAGAACTCTACTAAGAGACTATTGGAACTCATAGAAGAGTTTGGCAAAGTAGCAGGGTATAAAATCAATGCACAAAAATCAACAGCCTTTGTATACACAGACAATGCCATGGCTGAGGAAGAACTTCTAAGATCAATCCCATTCACAATAGCTACAAAAACAATCAAATACCTTGGAATAAACTTAACCAAGGACGTTAAAGATCTCTACGATGAAAATTACAAAACCTTAAAGAAAGAAATAGAAGAGGATACCAAGAAATGGAAAAATCTTCCATGCTCATGGATTGGAAGAATCAATATCATCAAAATGTCCATTCTCCCAAAAGCAATTTACAGATTCAATGCAATACCAATCAAGATACCGAAGACCTTCTTCTCAGATCTGGAAAAATTGGTGCTGAAATTTATATGGAGGCACAAGAGACCTCGAATAGCTAAAGCAATCTTGTACAACAAAAACAAAGCCGGAGGCATCACAATACCAGATTTCAGGACATACTACAGGGCAGTTGTAATCAAAACAGCATGGTACTGGTACAGAAACAGATGGATAGACCAATGGAACAGAATTGAAATACCAGAAATCAACTCAAACATCTACAGCCAACTTATATTTGATCAAGGATCTAAAACCAATTCCTTGAGCAAGGACAGTCTATTCAATAAATGGTGCTGGGAAAATTGGATTTCCACGTGCAGAATCATGAAGCAAGACCCCTACCTTACACCTTACACAAAAATCCACTCAACATGGATTAAAGACCTAAATCTACGACCTGACACCATCAAGTTACTAGAGAACATTGGAGAAACCCTTCAAGATATTGGCACAGGCAAAGAGTTTCTGGAAAAGACCCGGGAGGCACAGGCAGTCAAAGCCAAAATAAACTATTGGGATTGCATCAAATTGAGAAGTTTCTGTACTGCAAAAGAAACAGTCAGGAGAGTGAAGAGACAACCGTCAGAATGGGAAAAAATATTTGCAAACTATGCAACAGATAAAGGGTTAATAACCAGAATCTACAAAGAGATCAAGAAACTCCACAAAAACAAAACCAACAACCCAATTAAGAGATGGGCCAAGGACCTCAATAGACATTTTTCAAAAGAGGAAATCCAAATGGCCAACAGGCACATGAAAAAATGTTCAAGGTCATTAGCAATCAGAGAAATGCAAATCAAAACCACAATGAGGTTCCACCTCACCCCGGTTAGAATGGCTCACATTCAGAAATCTACCAACAACAGATGCTGGCGAGGATGTGGGGAAAAAGGGACACTAACCCACTGTTGGTGGGAATGCAAACTGGTCAAGCCACTATGGAAGTCAGTCTGGAGATTCCTCAGAAACCTGAAGATAACCCTACCGTTCGACCCAGCCATCCCACTCCTTGGAATTTACCCAAAGGAATTTAAATTGGCAAACAAAAAAGCGGTCTGCAGCCTAATGTTTATTGCAGCACAATTCACAATAGCTAAGACCTGGAACCAACCTAAATGCCCATCAACGGTAGACTGGATAAAGAAATTATGGGATATGTACTCTTTAGAATACTATACCGCAGTAAGAAACAACGAAATCCAGTCATTTGCAACAAAATGGAGGAATCTGGAACACATCATGCTGAGTGAAATAAGCCAGTCCCAAAGGGACAAATACCATATGTTCTCCCTGATTGGTGACAACTGACTGAACACCAAAAAGGAAACCTCCTGAAGTGGAATGGACACTATGGGAAACGGTGACTTGATCAGCATAGCCCTGACTGTTAATGAACAACTTAATACATTATCCCTCTTAGTAGTTTTTTTGTCTGTTCTACTTAATATGACTGGTTTAATTCTGTAATTAATACACAGTTATTCTTAAGTGTTGAAATTTAACTGAAATGTGATCCCTGTTAAACATAAGAGTAGGAATAAGAGAGGGAAGAGATATATAATTTGGGACATGCTCAAGCTGACTTGCCCCAAATGGTAGAGTTAGAAACATACCAGGGGACTCCAATTTAATCCCATCAAGGTGGCATGTACCAATGCCATCTCACTAGTCCAAGTGATCAATTTCAGTTCGCAATTGTTCATAATGAAAGGACTAAGAGTCAAAGGGAGCACATAAGCAAGTCTAGTACCTGCTAACACTAACCAATAGAATAAATAAAGGGGAGAGTGATCCAACATGGGAAGTGAGATACTCAGCAGACTCATAGAATGGCAGATGCCCTAAATGGCACTCTGGCCTCAGAATCAGCCCTAAAGGCATTCAGATCTGGCTGAAAAGCCCATGAGAGTATTTCAGGCATGGAAAGCCAAGACACTCTGGCAAAAGATCTCTGTGAGTGAGATCTCAGTGGAAAGAACAGGTCTTCAAAGAAGGAGGTACCTTTCTCTGAAGAGAGGAGAGAACCTCCACTTTGACTATGACCTTGTCTAAACAAGATAAGAGTCGGAGAACTCAGAGGGCTTCCATAGCCTTGGAAACTCATGACTGGAGCATAGGGAGATTACTGATGCCATAGACAGGAGTGTCAATTGGTAAAGTCAACAACAGGAGTCACTGTGCACTTACTCCTCATGTAGGATCTCTGTCCTTAATGTGCTGTGCATTGAGATTTAATGCTATAACGAGTACTCAAACAATATATTTCACTTTGTGTTTCTATGGGGGTGCAAACTGTTGAAATCTTTACTTAATGCATACTAAACTGATCCTCTGTAAAAAAAAAAAAAAAAAAAAAAAAAAAAGAAAAGAAACTCAACTCCCAACTTGACTCTCACTGGGATTAAACATGACAATAGGTCTGATCCGATTTCATCATCATTAAAAAAAAATCATCTATTATTTTTCACTTTATGTTTCTGTGTGGGAGCAAACTGTTGAAATCCATACTTAATGTATACTAAGCTGATCTTCTGTATATTAAGATAATCGAAAATGAATCTTGATGTGAATGGAAGGGGAGAGGGAGTGGGAAAGGGGAGGGTTGTGGGTGGGAGGGACGGTATGGGGGGGAAGCCATAGTAATCCATTATTCGTACTTTGGAAACGTATATTCATTAAATAAAAGTTAAAAAAAAAAAAAGAACTTGTAAAATCAGTACCACTCATAATAGCTAAAAAAAAAAAAAGTAAATAATTTGGCATAAATTTAATGAAGAACATGAAATACCTCTACAATTAAAATTATTAAATATTAAAGAAATAGAACACAAAAATGTAAAAATTTTCCATGTTCATGGATTAGAAAAATTAGTATCATCAAATTCTCCATACTTTCAAATGTAATTTAGAGATTAAGTGCAATCCCAATCAAACTACCAATGACATTTGTGGGGAGCAACCCGGACTAGACTGAGTTACTGGAATTAAGACTTATTCTATGCATCTGCTCTCCCACAATATGGCGCTGGGAGAGGAGAAAACAGCTTCTACGCAGCTGCCTCTTGCCAACCTGAGTGATGACCTCCAGGAGCTGAACCTGCTCCTGATTGGAGGAGAGCAGCGTACTCGGCGTGTGGGCAGCCGAGTTGGGATTGGCAGAGGAGGACTATAAAGGAGGAGAGAGACGGCATGCACCAGGAACATCTATGAGGAACATCTAAGGGGAACATCTAGCTGAAGGAACACCTGTGCAGCCCCCGAGAAAGCCGGCCGGCGGTGTGCCGCTCCCCTGCCGAAGTGGGGAATGTGGCCAGGGGGAACTGCCCTTCCACGGAGGTGGAAGGGACAGTAGCCAACCCGGGAAGAACCAGCAGCAAACCCGGGGAGGGCCGAGCAGACGAAAGAACAGCGCAGGGTCCTGTGTTGCTCCTCCACGAAGAGGGGGAGCGACATAATGGTGCCGTGACTCGGATATGAAGCCTAGGCAGGGCTTAGTGTCGTTCCCTCATGAAGACGGGGAGCGACAACATTCTTCTCAGATCTAGAAATAATGATGCTACAATTCAGATGGAAATAGAGGAGATCCTGAATAGCTAAAGCAACACTAATCAACAACGTAGCCAGACGCATCAACAAACCAAATTTCAAGACATACTACAGGGCAAGCATAATCGTAACAGCCTGGTACTGGCACAAAAATAGACATGAGTATAAAAGGAACAGAATAAAAACCCCAGACATCAATACATGCATCTACAGCCAACTAATCTTTAACAAAGAGGCTAAAATCAGTCACTGGAGAAGGGATAGTCTCTTCAACAAATGGTGCCAGGAAAACTGGGTCTCCACACCTCCCTTGCGATGCCCCTTCCAGCACCCCACGTGAAGAGACAGACAGACCTCGGCCTCATACCTGGCCAGGCCTTCACACCCACCTGACTGTTATCAAGCCGCTCCTGTCAGTTTCTATTTGCCTCTCCGTGGAAAACTTCCTCACAGTTCTGAAGCACATTTCTCAAGTCCTCTAATGATGACTCTGTCCTTTGTTTTAAGCCTTGTGAATTTAATCTGCTTGTCTGACTTGGTTTCTCCAGACTTGAAACAGGGAAAATCTAGATGGCCATGCACATGAAGCCTCGGATGCAAGTGGTTTCTCCACTTGGCACTGCGTCCCCCTTGACAGCCCACCTCCTGTGGGAACCCTGTCTTGATGCTGTTCCCTACTCTGCCTCTACTCAGCCTGAAGAAGCCAAAGTGGTGGTCACCCCTACCCTAAAAGAAGTTAGGGTCCACTGATGTCTGGAAGGGAATGTGAGGAGTCAGGTTAACAGAGAGTCAGGTTGGGCCCGGTGAAACTGAGGGTGCAAAACGTTTGCTTTCTGCAAAAGTTACCTTTACCAAGGTCAAAAGTGCCTGGCCCACCTCCTGGGAGCTTCCAATTTTATCTCGAGAATGGCAAGGGAGCAGCAATTCCATCCTTCTGAGTTCGCACTTCACTGTAAAACAAGACACCTCTCCCCCCATGAGATGGCATCACCATGAGCAAGCCAGACAGGTCTTCTGATGGGTTTTGTCTCCAACTTGTTACTGCTTGTCAGGTTGAGTGTCAAGTTGTTTTTTCCCTAAAGCTGTTCTTAAAAACCCTGCCACCACCAAGCCCTTCATGTTCTGCCTGTCTCCGAGCCCCCCTCTAGCCACTCCACCAGGAGGTCTCTGACTTAAATAAAACTTGCTTTTCTCTCAAAAAGAAAAAAGAATCAAAAAACAATTGCTGGTAAGGACATGGGGGAAAAGGTACCCTAATCCACTGTTGGTGGGAACGTGTCCAGCCACTGTGCAAAACAGTACGGATATTCCTCAGAAAGCTGAAAATAGATCCACCATATGACTCAGCCACCCCACTCTTGGGAATTTACCCAGACTAAATAAAATTAGCAGATAAAAGTGTTATCTGTATCACCGTGTTTCCTGCAGCTCAACTCAATAGCCAACATATGGAATTAACCCAGATGCCCATCAACCAGTGAACACATCAAGAAAATGTGGTATATACACACTATAGAATACTATTCAGCAGTACCAAAGGAATGAAATCCTGTCTTTCCAAAAAAATGGATGCAACTGGCCACCACTATGCTTAGTGAAATAAGCCAGTCCCCAAAAGACAAATATACGTTTCCTCTGATTCCTGGCTATTAATACAGAGAGCACAAAAAAGTCATGCTTTTCAGTGAAACTGGCATCCTGGAATCTGAATATCGTTTAAACCTGTTGTCTACACTCTTGAGGAACAGCGGTTCTCCTACTTACTACTTGAATTCTTGATTTGGTGAAGTGTTAAGCTTCCAATTATACAATAAACTCAAAGCATGTCAGTGTAAAAATTAAAAGAAAAAATAAGAAAGGAAGTAGAAGGGAAGGGGGGTATGGTCAGGAGGGAGGGAAGGGGAGAGAGAGGTAAGCATAGTACCCTCATGCTGTTAAATCCGAATATATGAAATATATGAAGTTTGTTCGCCTTATATAAAGAAATTTAAGAAGGTGTTTTGAAATATACAAACTTTACAAGTATAAATGATTGCCAGGCCGGCGCCGCAGCTCACTAGGCTAATCCTCCGCCTAGCGGCGCCGGCACATCGGGTTCTAGTCCCGGTCGGGGCGCTGGATTCTGTCCCGGTTGCCCCTCTTCCAGGCCAGCTCTCTGCTGTGGCCCAGGAGTGCAGTGGAGGATGGCCCAAGTGCTTGGGCCCTGCACCCCATGGGAGACCAGGAAAAGCACCTGGCTCCTGGCTCCTGGCTCCTGCCATCGGATCAGCGTGGTGCGCCGGCCGCAGCGCGCCGGCCGCGGCGGCCATTGGAAGGTGAACCAACAGCAAAGGAAGACCTTTCTCTCTGTCTCTCTCTCTCACTGTCCACTCTGCCTGTCAAAAAAAAAAAAAAAAAAATGATTGCCACTGGACCAACTATAATTGTCTAATACAGCACTGCATGTATACAAACACATTCTATGAAGTGCTTTCATTTGAGGAATAGGGGAAGCTCTTCCTCAGTGGGCAACACTAGAGGTTTCACATAGTTTTCAGGGTCAGAATCATTAGTTTTTATTCCATTTTCAATTGAGGACTGGTTGCAAGAAGTTTATAGCTCTAACTTCCTGTGAAAGTCAACAACCAAAATACAAAATCTCTACAAAAATGTATTTATTTGATGGCACTCACAAATTACAAGCAAAACAACACAGAACCCTGAAAAGCTTCCAAACTTCACAGTAAGGCCTGACACAGCCATGGAGCAGCACAGACCTTGGTAACTCTATGATTATTAAGGAAGAATATATAATTTTTCAAGGTTTAAATTGAGTGAGGGGATGTAAGTCCTAAAATTGTTTTTATTTAATCTATGTATTCAGTGATTTATTGCTTTACTCTTTGAATATAAACTTGATTGCCATTCATGAATGTAGCCCATTCAAAATTGCAAATTGTTGCTAAAATGTATCAATTTTGGGCTTTATTTTTCATTTCCTCACTTGTGATGAGGCAGGCTGTCAATCACTAGGTCTACAAATCAACACTGTCCTCTCATCTCATTGCAATCAAAGGTACGAAATTATTCCTCTGTACGCAGGGAGTAATTCTGGTTAACTCATTGGTAATTTAGGATTAGGATTTTTCCCAAGAGTAAATGGGTTGAAGACATTCAGATGCTACCCCCTGAGAGGCTCCAATACTTGAGATTCTTTGCCTAAGCAATCTGCTTTGCAATAATCCTATAAACAGGTTTCTGCTGTTTGAAGAATCATATATCATAACAATTCACCATGAGTGAAAACATGTATGTATCCAGCTATCATCTCAATAGAGATCTTGAAATGATGACCATGTTTTGAAATTCTGCCATCACTCATCCACTGTTACGCAAAATAGTAGGAACTTGAATCCAGGAGGGGAAAATAGACTAACACTACAGTGAGGCAGACAGAACATATCCCAAGGCCCACAGTGCTGGGATTATGTCGTTTATGGCTAAAGAAACAGCTATAAATAACTGAGATCTGAAGCAACTATTTACAACCTCAGGTTTGCATTCTCAGAAAGAATTCCAGATCCTTTTGCTTCGCGAGTTTGGAGTCTTGTTTGCTTCTATACTTTCCTCTCAGGAATCTTGGCTCCAATTCTTACATTTTTCTCCTGTGATCCTTCCCATTACTGCTTCTCATTCTATTACTTCTGTAGAATTCAATTTCCAGAAAATACTCACTCTCCAGAGACACTAAGAGTTGACAGATCCCTGCTTTCGTGTTAAAATGAACTCGGTATGGTTTCATTAGGTCTGAGTTCACCTTCAACATCACAGGTTTTATATAATAAAGGAGATGACTCAAATAAAAACACAGTTCCTGCTAAAATTTCCTTCATCTCTGCTTTCAGTCTATTTCCAAAAACGTAGAATTGTTTTAACTGCATATTTTAAAAACAGGAACAGGATATAACTTACAACAAATTAATTTTTCATTCTGTAGACAGATTTTATACATTGCGGTATATTTATGTGATATCCCATTGAAACATTATGTTACGTATCATTTTATTATTTCTTGCTACATGAATACTTTTTGGAAGTTACAAGTAAGGCAAATTCTAATCTGTGCTTTTTGTGTGCCAAAGCACTAAAACCTTTTGGATTCATTTATTTGTATTATTCTTATTTTCATGAGAGTCCATATGAAATTTAAAGAGGAAAATTGTAATTCAACAAACTGCCTAGTTGTTAGAGTATGCCTATAACATTAGTAGGATGTCATATCACCCTGTATCAGAAAAATGTTTATCCCATATTCTTATCAGGTATCCAAGCTAGAATCATATCCTTTTTTGTGAAGATGAGGGCACTATTAAAGTTACAAAACAAACAGCACAACTTGTTTAAATAATGGTCATGGTCTAGAACAGGATGGAATAATTTTCTGATATTTTTCAAACAGTTTAACCTGTGGATAGGTATCAACGGTTTCTGAATGAAACATCACTGTACATGGCTGCTTTAAGATGTAAGATGAAATGCTATTAGATGCTTCCACTTAAAGATGACTCCAATGTGCCTGGCACTACACAAAGTTCTTTTCCAAACTTTTCCGATTAAACCATTCTTCTAACATTACTCTGGTTATGAGTTCTCCACTTTTTACACTATTAGTCTGCCTGAATGCGGTCTGTACTCTTACCAAGATGCTTCACTTCTCCTCTTTAGATTCACTATGATAATTCCTATGAAATTTCAATGCTGCATGCAGACATCAGCTCAAAACATTTAAATCACAACTGTCTCAGACAACATTACTGTCATGGTTGGAGAAATTTTCCAACTAATTAGAACTTTGTATTTTGAACACGACCTGAGCTTCAGAAATACTATTTCTGGGGTGGACATTCGCTGCAGCAGTCAAGATACTGCTTGGAACACATGCATTTCATATCAGAGTGCCTGGGTCCCAGATCTGCTCCCAACTCCAGCTTTTTGCTAATGTGCACCCTACGAGGCAGTCAGCCATGACTCTAATACCTGGGTCCCTGCCACCCACCTGGGAGACTGGGATAGAACTCCCCACTCCTGGCTTTGGCTTGACGCAGCCCCAGCCATTGCAGGCATCAGACGAGTAAACTAGCAGAAGAGATCACTCTCTTCCTTTCAAATTAAACTAATTGATTTAAAGCAATACCATTTCTTACCTTCTCAACAATTATTAAGGTAAGGAGCATTCTCTCCATTTTGTAGGTAGAGCAACTGAGACTCAAAATTAATTACATTAAAGAAGGCCACCAATCTCCTGAGTGGCTCAGTGGAACTGTAATCCAACTCTATTAATGGTGGAACTGGAATGACTTGCATAGTATCATTTTTCCCTGCTTTAATTATCAAATGAAATTATCACATCCTCCCACCAGAAATTCTCTGTTGCTACAACTCAAGCAAAGTGAATGAAGTAGTTTCGGGGAACTACAAGTAAACTGCTGATCTAAAACAGACAGCCTGGCTTATTTCCATGCTTCGGCTTGTTCATTCCTTCTGTATCTTGCAATTAATCTTGCCTCTAAACATGGGAATCCTTGCTTCTAGTGTATTTAAGAAACATCCTTCAATGTAGATTATACTTCTTGGACATTTTTAAATCAACAGTGTTCTTTGCTTTAGTAAATGGCATAGTCATATATACCTTAATACAAAATAGTGAACAGACTATTTCATTCAATATTTCCACTGTATTTTTGTCATTAATATTTACTTCTTGAGCCATGATCGCTCAGGGTGTGATAATATATGCTACCATTTAGACCATTATCTCAATATGCAAATGTGGTCACTTCCCTAATCTTTTTTTTTTTTTTTTTTTTACAGGCAGAGTGGACAGTGAGAGAGAGAGACAGAGAGAAAGGTCTTCCTTTTGCCGTTGGTTCACCCCCCAATGGCCGCCACGGCCGGCGCACCGCGCTGATCCGATGGCAGGAGCCAGGAGCCAGGTGCTTCTCCTGGTCTCCCATGGGGTGCAGGGCCCAAGCACCTGGGCCATCCTCCACTGCACTCCCGGGCCACAGCAGAGAGCTGGCCTGGAAGAGGGGCAACCGGGACAGAATCCGGTGCCCTGACCGGGACTAGAACCCGGTGTGCTGGCGCCGCAAGGCGGAGGATTAGCCTAGTGAGCCGTGGTGCCGGCACTTCCCTAATCTTTTACACTATAAATTAGTCTGAACTATCCCACCTCACAGAAAATCCAGTTCACTAAATAAGGAATCAGAATACTTGATGTAAGCATGAGAGTCCTTCAAAGAGTTAATGCAAAAGGCAAATTCTGTAACAATCTATGTATGGATTTCACATTTTTTGTCCCTAAATAAGCTTATGTTTGAATCTCATTTTCCATGAACTTTTCCATGTCCCTTCTCACTTGCTGGTCACGGTCTGTTTACAAATCAATCTATGCCTTTTAACCAACACAGATTATTCCAAGGACTTTATCTTCTTATTCTATAGCTCTGTAATAAACTACCACAAACTCAGTGACTTAGAGGAATACACATTCACAACCTCAAAGTTTCTATAGAACAGAACATTCACATTCTCTGGTCAAGGTCTTAGGGCCTAAAATCAACGTGTCAGCACAATGGATTCTCATGTAGAGCACAAAGTCCTCTTCCAACCTCACCCAAGTTACCGGAGGACCGACGTCCTCATTTTCTTGCTGGGCACTGATCAAAACAGTTCTCAGCTCCCTGAAGTTGTCCTCAACCCTATCCATGGGGACCTCTCATGAGTTAGCAGCTTGCTTCCTGGTTAAAGATCCACTGCAAAGTCTTCCCAGAGTCCGACAGAACATACTGCACTCACAGAATAGGCTGTCTTATTCCCAGTTCCTATACACCAAAGGGGAATCGATTCTAGGGTATGTACGCCACAAGGTTGGACTCCTGATGACAGTTTTAGAATTCCTAGAAAATTCAGGATCTACATTAGCTTATCATGCAACATTAAGATTTTTATGCTTGCTGCATGCTGTGCTATGTCCTGAGATCAGAGATAAATAAGACAGATCCGTGACACCGACGAACACTGGCAGGGACAATGGAGTATTATGGTGAGAATTTGGAGAAACAAAGAAATTCTTTAGAAACTGTGAGAAAGGTGATTAAAATTCTTGACGATCTATAAGTGATATTCTGGTCTGAGTTATCTCAATTAACATAATATTCGAGATTAAGCTTTTGTCTACATTAGCAGTTGGTTCCTTTATATGGCTGGGTAGTCACCTGTCTACCTTCATCTCTGCGTACCTTCCCCTACTGACAAACAATGACTTAATTCCAGCTACTGGTCATTATGAATGACACTGCTATGAACACCCACATACACATTTTGTAGGACTTTTCATTTCTCTTATGTGAATTTGTCAAAGTAGGATCATGTTCCTAGCTGACTGTGTCACTTATGAATAAGATGGGCTACAAACGCTCTTTTGATGAAGATGAAAGAACTGAGGCTCTTACAATTAGCACTGGGAAAAATAATACTCCTTTGGAACATGTACATACTGCAGGATCTCGGTAATAGTTGCTGAAAGGGAATCATTGCAGGATCGAAAAAGTAACTTGAGGGGCTGGCGCTGCGGTGCAGCAGGTTAAAGCCCCAGCAGCCCATATAGGTGCCAGTTCAAGTGCTGGCTGATCTTCTGATCCAGCTCTCTGCTGAGGCCTGGGGAAGCAGCAGAGGATGGTCCAAGTCCTTGGGTCCCTGCACCCCTGTGGGAGACTGGCAGAAGCTCCTGGCTCCTGACTTCGGATTGGCTCAGCTCAGCCGTTGTGGCCATTTGGGGAGTGAACTAGTGGATGGAAGACCTCTCTCTGTAACTCTTTCTTTCACATAATCAAAAATAAATCTTAAAAAAATATAAATAAGTAACTTGAATGTGGAAATGTGATTAATTAGTGTGCCTAGTATTAGGAACCCAACTTACTATGTTATATCTGCATGGTTTCCATTTTTTTCAGTTTTTAAACAAGAGTTTATTTGAAACGTAGCGTGACAGAGGGCGAGACAAGACAGATACAGATCTTCCATCTGCTGATTCACACACACATACACACACACACACACCCCGCCAACTGGATAAAACAGCTGGGGCTGTTCCAGGTTGAAGCCAGGAACCTGGAACTTCATCCAGGTCCCCCACATGGGTGGCAGGGGCCAAGTATGTGAGCCACCCCCCGCTGCTTTCCCAGGAGCATCAGCAGGAAGCTGGATTGGAAGTAAAGCAGCCTGGACTCAAACTGGAGCTCCAAGGTGGGATACTGGCACTGCAGGCAAGGGCTTAATCCACTGTGCAGCATCGGCCCTTCAAGAATCAGAGGGCCAAAATACAGCTTCTCCCCCAAGGAACAGCACTCACTGAGGGAATGATTACAATACCTTAGTAGAGACCATGCTACACTAATGTTAGAAGAATTTTCAAAACAAGGAATATTTAGGAAACCACTAGACAACAGGTGGAATATTTTATAATTAAAATCTTTCATCATGCTGAGTGAAATAAGCCAGTCCCAAAGGGACAAATACCATATGTTCTCCCTGATCGGTAACAACTGACTGAACACCAAGAGGGAAACCTGTTGGAGTGAGGTGGACACTATGGGAAACGGTGGCTTGATCAGCATAGCCCTGACTGTTAATGAACAACTTAATACATTATCCCTCTTAGTAGTTTTTTTTATCTGTTCTACTTAATATGACTGGTTTAGTTCTGTAATTGATGCACAGTTATTCTTAAGTGTTGAAAATTAACTGAAATGTGATCCCTGTTGAACATGGGAGTGGGAATGGGAGAGGGAAGAGATGTATAATTTGGGACATGCTCAGGCTGACTTGCCCCAAGTGGTGGAGTTGGAAGCACACCAGGGGATTCCAATTCAATCCCATCGAGGTGGCATGTACCAATGCCATCTCACTGTTCCAGGTGATCAATTTCAGTTCACAGTTGTTCATGGTGGAGGGACTGGGAGTCAAAGGGAGCACATAGACAAGTCTAGTACCTGCTAACGCTAACTGATGGAGTAAATAAAGGGGAGGGTGATCCAACATGGGAAGTGAGATACTCAGCAGACTCATAGAATGGCAGATGTCCTAAATAGCACTCTGGCCTCAGAATCAGCCCTAAAGGCATTCAGATCTGGCTGAAAAGCCCATGAGAGTATTTCAGGCATGGAAAGCCAAGACACTCTGGCAAAAGATCTCTGTGAGTGAGATCCCAGTGGAAAGAACAGGTCATCAAAGAAGGAGGTACCTTTCTCTGAAGGGAGGAGAGAATCTCCACTTTGACTATGACCTTGTCTAAACAAGATAAGAGTCGGAGAACTCAGAGGGCTTCCATAGCCTTGGAAACTCATGACTGGAGCATAGGGAGATTACTGGTGCCATAGACAGGAGTGTCAATTGGTAAAGTCAACAACAGGAGTCACTGTGCACTTACTCCTCATGTAGGATCTCTGTCCTTAATGTGCTGTGCATTGAGATTTAATGCTATAACAAGTACTCAAACAATATATTTCACTTTGTGTTTCTATGGGGGTGCAAACTGTTGAAATCCTTACTTAATGCATAGTAAACTGATCCTCTGTAAAAAAAAAAAAAAAAAAGAAAAGAAATTATCAATTCCCAACTTGACTCTCACTGGGATTAAACATGACAATAGGTCTGCTCTGATTTCATCATCATTTAAAAAAAATCATCTATTATTTTTCACTTTATGTTTCTGTGTGGGAGCAAACTGTTGAAATCCATACTTAATGTATACTAAGCTGATCTTCTGTATATTAAGATAATCGAAAATGAATCTTGATGTGAATGGAAGGGGAGAGGGAGTGGGAAAGGGGAGGGTTGTGGGTGGGAAGGACGGTATGGGGGGTAAGCCATTGTAATCCATAAGTCGTACTTTGGAAATTTATATTCATTAAATAAAAGTTTTTTTTTTTTTAAAAAAAAGAGGACACAATAGGAAGAATGGAGAGTAGAATTTACATTTAGCCAATTCATCACCCAATTAGACTGTTATTTTTAATTGCATTTTAAAATTGTTGAACAACAATGCAGAGAAGAAAAAAATGAAAACTATAAAACTGTAGTTAGTTTAAAACAACTGGCTGTCAGAATATTATGAAACTACCCATAGTTCACAGTTAAGGTTGTATTTGTTGTGCTTATCTTAGAGCTGTATGTCCTTTGGAAGTTCTGTGTTATTTACATATTTAACAAAGAACACTCATACTTTATTTATTTATTTTTTTTGACAAGCAGAGTTAGACAGTGAGAGAGAGAGAGAGAGAAAGGTCTTCGTTTTCTGTTGGTTCACCCCTCCAAATGGCCACTAAGGCAGTTGCGCTGCGGCCAGCGTGCTGCGCCCATCCCAAGCCAGGAGCCAGGTGCTTCCTCCTGGTCTCCCATGCGGGTGCAGGGCCCAAGCACTTGGGCCATCCTCCACTGCCTTCCCGGGCCACAGCAGAGAGCTGGACTGGAGGAGGAGCAGCCGGGACAGAGTCCGGCACCCAGACCGGGACTAGAACCTGGGGTGCCGGTGCTGCAAGTGGAGGATTAGCTAAGTGAACCTCGGTGCTGGCCAGAACATTCATACTTTAAACAATCTCTTAATGCAGATTGTCTTTTACTACGGCAAATTTCAACTGGGAGCATCAAGCACATTGTACAGATTTACTCCCAGAATATTTAGGAAGTTTTCCACCTGTGCTATAATGTTCTTGAATCATATGTAAAGCAAGCATGAAAATGTTTTAATTCCCATCACTGGCTAAGAAAATGTTTTACTTCCCATGTGGTTGTAAGCATTGTATCACGGTGTCCTGTTTTGTTTGCTATGTAGCAATAATTGTCCCAGCCTTTTGATTTTTCTTCAGGAAATAAATAAGATTTATATCCTAAAAAAAAAAAAAAAAAAAAAAAAAAAAATCTTTCTTAAAAATACCTTAAATTTCTTGCCACACTCATGGTATCTTAAAATTACTGAAAACCTTTATTATATACCATTAAAAAGATTTCTAACGTATCATTCTTTCAACTCCTGACACAGGCTGAACTCACAAGGTCACATGCACCTGGATGCATGGAACAGGGGCTATAAATTGATGGACAGAAACTGTCCCATTGCTGTTTCCTCCCTCCCCCAGACTAGATCACTGCAATAACCGAGTAGGTCTATCTCCACTTTCGGAGATCAAGTGAAATTCTTCTTAAATTACAAAACAATGACAATATCATAGACAAGATGGTTAGAAACAATACACATGAAGAAAAAAATAAGCTGTGATCCTATGGAATATCATTTGTTCCTATATAAAGAACGGAAACAAGGGTGAATAAGAGAAAAGAAAACCAGACAAGTTTAATTTATATTTTATCCACATATTTAAAATTCAAAAGAATATTACATTAACAAATCAGTAGTAGCAATGAAGAGAAGGCGGCAAATAAAAAATGCAAACAAAAACTCCATGGAAATGGAAATCCTGATTATAGTCATAAATACCACAATGAGGTCAGTAAATAGATTGCCTGGCTGAAAACTGATTTAGGAAAGAACCCAATCCTGAGCAGTTTTTACAGAATTCAGAGAAGAAACAAAGAGAAAATGTATATGAATCATCAAACACTGTCTTAAGAGAACCGATTTGCAATAGGAGTTATAGATGAGAGGGGGAGGGAAGGGAGAGAGGCAGAGAGCGTGCAAATGAAGTACAAATAATAAATTCATTAATGCAGTTATTCAAGACATAAATTTGACTCTAATACATGGTAGACACTGGAAATAAAGAAATGATCCAAAACCCCTATTTGCTGCTTTCATTAATATGAGAGAAAAAGACACTGGTTTACTAATCTTGCAGAACAAGATTAAAACCTCATCTATCGCTGGCGCCATGGGATACATGTAATAATACCAGCACTGTCATAGCGGACTCGCCAACACTGCCAGCTGGGGGTGGTGAGGAAAAAGAGCCGCATTACTCTCAGTCTCCATCAGAAGATTCTCTCAAGGGGGAGCCTGGAGGGTGGGGTGCGGCAGAGGGAAGGCAAGACAACACCTGTACTAGGCTGGAGGTGCTGACATGAAAAGTTCAATGAGAATCAGGTAAAATAGACTTACAGGAAATAATACTGGGAGAGAACTGGGAAAAAAAGGCAGAAAATGAATAAGGACTCTAATAATCCAAGCTTCCAAAGCAGTTTTTACCCATACGTTAAAAAATACCCACAGCTGGCTCACCTCAGACGTCTGTGTACTTCCAATATTACAGGGCACGATGGTGCAATATTTCCTGAACTGAAGAGGAAAAACACTAAGCCAAGCTCTCATTTTTACCACCCATTGTCGAAAGATCATTTCTTTCCCAGAAGTAGCAACAATGCTTGATCATACTTTGTAATAACCTTTCTCTTGGGTTTCTTTGTGTTTTTTCAACACATTAGTCCACTATAGTGTTTAGTTTTTTTTTGCTTTGAGATTTTTATTACAATTTTCCCTTGCCATCAAGTTTCTTTTGTAGTTTTTTGAAGATATTTATGTTTCACTCGTAATATTCATCTTGTTTATGTGTGTAGCTGTGACACATTCTATGGGTTTCCTGAGTCGGTGACATGCTCTTCCTGACAACATGTGCCCAGGTTGTTTACAGTGTGGAGTCATGGGAAAAGTTGTGACAACCAACCTTCTACATGCATCCCACACACACGAGTGTCAGCGCGTCACAGTGTCACTGCTGATACTTGAGCACACACCCCAAACTGCACACAGTGGGTCCACCTGAAAACTGCAGACGCTCTTTTCTAAAATTAAATGCCTCTACCACCTGAGTTTGCTGGGTATTTTGCCTGGAAACAACTTTAAGAACACGCCTTGTGTTATGGTCCTCATTCCTGTAATTTCACCCACAATCTGAAAATGTCCATCAAAATTTCCTTACAAAACATATAAAAGCACAGCTAGTCATTTTTTTTTTTTTGACAGACAGAGTGGACAGTGAGAGAGAGAGAGACAGAGAGAAAGGTCTTCCTTTGCCGTTGGTTCACCCCCCAATGGCCGCCACGGCCAGCACACGGCGCTGATCTGATGGCAGGAGCCAGGTGCTTCTCCTGGTCTCCCATGGGGTGCAGGGCCCAAGCACTTGGGCCATCCTCCACTGCACTCCCGGGCCACAGCAGAGAGCTGGCCTGGAAGAGGGGCAACCAGGACAGAATCCGGAGCCCCAACCAGGACTAGAACCCGGTGTGCTGGCGCCGCAAGGCAGAGGATTAGCCTAGTGAGCCGTGGCACCGGCTGGCTAGTCATTTCTGACTTGAACATTTATGTTCTCCCACCAGGGGCAGAAGAGATGACTGTGTGACCTTGTTAGGGTCGTCCTCACTGAAATGGCTGCCTGTGTCTTAGGATCCAAGTTCAAGTGCTTTCAGCTGCTCGGAGTAATGGGTTTGCCAGCGGTGATGAGGAAAATCAGCCCTGTGACGCTACTGCTCAGGGGCCGGAGCACCCTGGAAGCTTCCACAGAGCTGCACCTTCCATCCTGAGTGGGGAAAAGAATCACATTTCTCCAACAGGCACAGGGAACTCTTCTTCTGCCAAGGGACATTTGGGCACTTATAATACCACTCACAGGCCACGCAAAATTATCAACTTAAGAATCACCCTGCCACACAGTTACGAAATGTTGGGTCTTGCCTGCAGTTGCCTTGGCAGCTCTAGACTGAAATCATTTTGTGGAATTTAGAAGGCCCACAAGCCAGACGTTCCCCACCCTTGCTAGCACTTTTGCCTTTCTGCCTCTCAGTAAGGACTGAGTCCCAAGGGACACGGAGAGCATCAGGAAGAGCAGCTGCTGATGACGACATTTTCCTGAGGTCTGCAGGCAAGGAGAGGGACACTGAGAAACCCTCTAACAGGCTAGAGCCACTGTGACGGCACATCAGGTCTTACTAAGCTCCGGTGCCTTGTGAAGATAAACAGCACTACAGTTACGCCACAAACCACCCATCAGCTGACTGCCATGTTTGGAAGGCAGCAGCTGTATGTCAGCAACCAGCCATCTCAGTGGGTGGGGAACGTGAGCCCAAGGTCGGATGCAGAAACCTGGGTGCTACAACACAGCACCCACTGTTTTAACAACTCCTTTCTTCCTCTCCAAAAAAGAGACTCACCAAACAAAACCTCAAGAGACAATCAGAAGACATCGTCTTCCTTGTATCTCAGTGTATAACAAGTAGTCCTAAAACAGACACTTAAAAGACGATTATTTCATTTACATGTCATTAATGCCACTAGCTGTGACAGACTTTGGGTGAAGCTCTCTTATGAGATGACAGCCAGGCTATCACTGTGCAAGGACTGGATATGATCTCCCAAGAATTGTCTCTGGAAGAGAATCTGTTTCCAGGCTCACTCCCGTGCCTACCGACAGGATTCAGTTCCTCATGGCCTGCTGGGCCGCAGCCTTCAGTTCCTTGCTCACCATGGTCTCCTGTAGTTCCCAGCCACACGGGCCTCGTTCCAGCCCAGATAATGCCTCCCCACCAGATTTCACAATAACTGAAAAGTTAAGATTAGGTTGTTTCTGTGGGACCCAATGAAAGTAACCAGTGCTCTTCTACAAAGATGGCATTCAGACACAAACACAGAAGCTGGGGGTGGATAAGTCCAGAGAGAGAACCAAATGCAGAGGCCACAAGTGGACAGCCATCTGTAAGCCAAGAGGAAAGCTCAGGAGACACAATCCTACCTGCATTGTGATCTTGGATGAGAAATAAATTTTGGTTGTGAAAAGCACAGTTTGTGGAAACTTGTTATTGTATCCCTAGCAACCACACAGAACCGTACACACGGAGCAACTGAAAACACAGCAGCTGGCTTCTCGCACAGTGAGACAGACAGAGGGGACACCCGAAAGGAAAGCCACAGCCTGGCTGTCCTCTCTTCTCAGAGGCAGCACCTGAGCACTTCCTGTATCCTGCTTCCTGCGGGAGAGTGGCTGAGTCCAGCTCCAGTGCAAAGGGACTGGGCGCAGGAGGACATGAGACCACCTGGAGGCATCGCTGGGGGCTGCGCTAGTTCACTCACTGCCGACACTAACAGAACACCTGCAGCTTCTTAGGCACCATGAGCCCCAGCAAGGAGGAGGGAAACAGAATGCTGCAAGCGGACTTCAAAAAGTTCACAAAAAATGGAATTCAAAATTTCCTTTACTGCAAAAAAAAAAAAAAAATGAAATCCATCCATATGAGAAGTCCTCAAAAGGTTCATGAAAATAAGTTTGTACTTTCTTCCTAGTTTTCCATGGGCTTTTTGAAGCACCATGTACAGAACTGGGCTAAACATACTTCATGAGCATCTGGATGGAGCTTAATTCTGCTTAAACTGGAGCAGAATTTTAAACACAGGACAACTGTACCAAGTCTTCATCACTTGGTGTTACAAGAAAAGAACAGAGTAGGTCCCTAGCAATCTTCATACTTGGGATGGGGGCTATGCCCCATTCTACTTTCTAGATCTCCAGCCACATCTACTATCTTCAATAAACAGGAAAAGGCAGTTTTAATTGAGCGTAACCAACTGTATTGTTCTGCCTCAGATTCACTTTTACCTACACCCCTTGACAATTTTCATGCTTGACTTAGCTACAGCTCTTCATGAGTAACATTTGCAGTCAATTATTATGTGACAGTACCAACTAGTCTCCTAAATATATATTCAAATTAAGGGTTACATAACGGGCATTTCTAAAGCAGAACACCCCTGTACGGCAAACAAAACCCAAGCCAGCTGGAACATTATTTCGGGTGCATTGTCCTGCCTTAGGACCATTATTAGTTCTTCAGGACTTATTTCCAAAAACTCACTTAGCAGGGGGAAAAAAAAAAGGTAGACTTGGATATAATGAAACACAAGTTAAATACACGATGCTGAAGATGAGCAAGAGACGCTAAGAATCCCACACAATGCTAGAGGGAAATGAAGGCAATCCACAGACAGCAGTCAAAAGACCACCATAGGCATTTATGATTATTTCTTCCATGGCGATTATCACAAAAGGTGATGATGATTTGGAGCATGTGGGAGATCACAATTAATTCTTGCCCAGGTACTATGTTTTTTAAGTTAACAACACAAATTGCTACGCTGAAGTCCTTCCTGAACTACTTGGTTATTTTCAAACACATTTGCAAAAAATGGAATTATACTCTTAGAAGAGGGAACATTTGAAATCCCTACCTGCACTGCTCACAGCTGGTATCACCAGCAGACAGCACCACACCCAGAGCGCTGGGCTTCTGTAGCCTCCACTTACCTTTCCTGCACCTTCTAAACGGCACAGAAGCTAAGAGCATGGAGCACAGAGTCGGCCTATGAACCCTGACTCAGTCCTTTATTAACCACCACATGTTTCTGAGACTCAGACGTTTTTTAATCTGCAGTAAGAGAGCAATCATGGTACTGGAGGGCACCCACGAGGGTAAGACAGCACTTTTCACAGAGCCTGGCAGACGGTGGGCAATCACATTGTGTCTATTATGGAGTTTATTACTCTCTACGATGCCCACGCTGGATCTCTCAGCTTGCCACAGCACTTTTCTTCCTTCAAGGTACAACTGAAACGCCTCTTGCTCTAGCGTTTCTCCAAAAATCATACACACTCTCCCAAATGGCTTTCCTGCCATTTCATACTTTATTTTGGCACCTTTATCATGGTTCTTGTGTGTGCGCACGTTTTTCACTCTCATTTCCACTTGACACTGCTCCTTAAAAGGGTCTTGGCTTTGACTTACTCCTTGTGTCACGTGGCAGATGCTCAACAAGCATTTGTATAATGAACAGATGGCCACTCTGACACTGCTATGACATCACCTTGAGTAAGCGTGTCCAGGTGTAGTGATTCATGTCACCTAGCAGCTCTGAGTGGAAGATTAAGAAAAATATCTTATTTTCAAAAAATCTTGGCGCAGCCCATTAGCACAGTGGATAAGTCAATGCTTGAAGATGCCCGACTTCTCATACTGAAGAGCCTTGGTTTCAGTCTGCTCTACTCATGGTTCCAGCTTCTTGCTAATGTGTACCCTGGAAGACAGCAGGTGATAATTCAATTATTTGGTCTATGCCATGCATATAGGAGTGTGAGTTCCCAGCCCCTGGGTTGACAAGAAACTGGCTGGGGCATGGTACAAGAAAACACCTCAGGGCTGGCACTGTGGCGTAGCGGGTAAAGCTGCCGTCTGCAATGCTGGCATCCCATATGGTCGCTGGTTTGAGTCCTGGCTGCTCCTCTTCTGATTCAGCTCTCTACTATTGCCTGGGAAAGCAGAAGACGACTCAAGTCCTTGGGCCCCTACACCCACATGAGAGGCCTGAAAGAAGCTCCTGGCTCCCAGCTTCAGATTGGCACAGCTCAGGCCATTGTGGCCATCTGGGGAGTGAATCATTGGATGGAAGACCTCACTCTCTCTCTTCTCTCTGCCTCTGCCTTTTAAATAAATAAATAAATCTTCAAAAAAAAAAAAAAAAGAAAGAAAGAAAACCTTTCCAAGTAATGAAATTTTCTCTATCTGAATAGGCAAAGTATAACTGATGTTAAATGTGTATTAAAAATTATTCTTTGTAGCCTATACCTCAACAGAATGTCACTAAAGACAAGAAGAACAAAAATTTCTTGATAAAAGAACATACTCTATGGGAATTTGGGGGGCAATAAGTGAATGGATAAGTGTATTAACAAAACTGTTTTTGCTGTAACACTTAGCACACAGTAAACAACAAATATTAGATCTTAGTTGGAAAAAGTAAAGATAGGTAATACCAATTTTCTTGAATGGATAGCAAGTAGAAATCTGTTACACTGCCCATGGGAGAATAGACTGGGCCAGTCTGGAACAGAGTTTGACAATATCCAATAAAATTAAACACAATTCTCTCCTAAGATACTATTACTGAAATGCTATTTTTGGGTAAAGAGCTAAGAGAAATGAGTATATATGCCCCCCTCAAAGATACATACTACTACTCACTGCTGCTTTACTGGCAATAGATACTGGAAGTAATTCAAATATCAACTACTCAATAATTAAATAAGCTACAGTATGTTATTACAATGAAATCCCACAAAGTAACAGAACAAACTACTAGTACAAGCTACAACACGGATAAATGTTGAACAAAAGAAGCACGGCCACAAAACACACAGAGCATAGGATTCAGGTTCAGAAAAGGAAGCGCAAGACCAGGTAAATCACTCCACAGCGACAGGTCAGAGGTCAGGCAGAGGCAGCTGCTGGCTGGAAGCCACTGAAGAACTTCGAGGATTACTGGAGATTTTCTCTGTTTATATGGGGCACACATCTTTTCCACTTTTATGAAGCTGTACAAGTAGGATGTGCACACCTGACGGTATATAGTTCAAAACACAATTTCTTATTTAATAAAAGTATTAGACATAGAATAACTAAAATAAAGAGAGTCTAACTAGGTCCACCATAAGTTTTAAAAAATTAAAAATAGGCCGGCGCCGCAACTCACTAGGTTAATCCTCCGCCTTGTGGCGCCGGCACACCGGGTTCTAGTCCCAGTCGGGGCGCCGGATTCTGTCCTGGTTGCCCCTCTTCCAGGCCAGCTCTCTGCTGTGGCCAGGGAGTGCAGTGGAGGATGGCCCAAGTGCTTGGGTCCTGCACCCCATGGGAGACCAGGAGAAGCACCTGGTTCCTGCCATCGGATCAGCGCGGTGCGCCAGCCACCATTGGAGGGTGAACCAACGGCAAAGGAAGACCTTTCTCTCTGTCTCTCTCTCTCACTGTCCACTCTGCCTGTCAAAACATTTAAAAAAAAATTAAAAATAGAACTGTTAACACATTTGATAACTACAGTTCTGTAACAACTGGATTGAATAGAAACAAGATTCCTTTCTGGATGGCAAACAACAATTCTCACAACATTCAGGACAGTAGTCTATGAGCACATGAAGTATATTAACTTATGAAATACAGGATTATTGAAATAAAATAAAAAGTATATCTTGGGGCCGGAGTCCTGGCTCACTTGGTTAATCCTCCAGCTGCAGCACCGGCATCCCATATGGGCGCTGGTTCTAGTCCGGGCTGCTCCTCTTCCAGTCCAGCTTTCTGCTGTGGCCCGGGAGTGCAGTGGAGGATGGCCCAAGTGCTTGGGTCCCTGCACCTGCATGGGAGACCGGGAGGAAGCACCTGGCTCCTGGCTTCAGATGGAAGCAGCGCCGGCCATAGTGGCCATTTGGGGAGTGAACCAACAGAAGAAAGACCTTTATCTCTCTCTCTCTCTCTCTCTCTCTCTCACTGTCTGTAACTCTACCTGTCAAATAAATTAAATAACAAAGCTATATCTTAACTATACAAAAATAAACATAGCCTACAAGATTATTAAAAATAATCCCTCTTCCTCCAATCCATCAAATAAAATAGAGAAAGCAGAATTAAGCAAAAAGTTGACGAGCTACAAAGATGTGAAAATTGAATTGATTTTAAAAAAAAATCCAAGAACTGGTTGTTTTAAGAGTACCAATAAAAGAGCTAATTGAGTTGGTAGCTTAATCTAGAAAAATTTAATTTTATTAAATTAAGAATAAAAGATCATATTAGCTAATATACAGAGATAATTATAAAAGATTACTTCGAATGTGTTATTTCTGTGCTAATTTAAATCCTACACAAAATGGCTGATTTGTAAGGAAAATACTTTAGCAAAATTGAGAAGGCAGTTAATCAAAAAGACAAAGAAAATAATTTTAAAAATTAAAAATGTCATCACATAAATCAAAACACTTTTTTGCAAATCTTTTTTCAGCAATGAGTTTGTATCTTCAAGGAACACACAAAACTGAGCATGATTTTGCTACATTAATTCAGACACTAAAATAACACCTCACTAATTTGCTTAAAAATAGCAAATACCACTAAACCTGAAAATGCACTAACCAGTCACCCTGTAGGTATGTTCTGACTGTCCCTCAGTGCTGGGGTGAATTGGCCCCACTTGCTTTTGATTCCTTCCCTCATGGGTATCAGAGTAGTTAAGATCGGGTGTCAGTGTCAAAATCCTTTTAGCCACAAATAAGGATCAACGACATTTAAGATGCAGTTCTCATGCTCACTGTTAACTTTATCTGTTCTGTAGGCAGTAGCAACTATCTCAATTTTTAAAATTTATTTAGTTGCATTTGATTTGAAAGAGAGAGGGACAGTGAGAGATATTCCACTTTCTGATTCACTCCACAAATGCCAGCCAGCCAGGGCTGGGGCAGGCCAAAGTCAGGGGCCCAGAACTCCATCTGGGTCTCCCACATGGGCAGCAGGCACCCAAGTAATTGAGGCATCATCACCTGCTGCCTCGCAGGGCGCACTTTCGTGGGAAGCTGAGCAGCTGCCTATCAAACCAGACACTCTAGATGTCAGTTACCAGCAAAACATGACTTGACCACTGTGCCCAACACCCAGCCCGGTACTGCAGATGCTTTAAAACTCCTGATGCAGGCCGGCGCCGCGGCTCACTAGGCTAATCCTCCGCCTAGCGGCGCCGGCACACCGGGTTCTAGTCCCGGTTGGGGCACCGGATTCTGTCCCGGTTGCCCCTCTTCCAGGCCAGCCCTCTGCTGTGGCCAGGGAGTGCAGTGGAGGATGGCCCAGGTGCTTGGGCCCTGCACCCCATGGGAGACCAGGAAAAGCACCTTGCTCCTGGCTCCTGCCATTGGATCAGCGCGGTGCGCCGGCCGCAGCGCGCCAGCCGCGGCGGCCATTGGAGGGTGAATCAACGGCAAAAGGAAGACCTTTCTCTCTGTCTCTCTCTCTCTCTAACTGTCCACTCTGCCTGTCAAAAAAAAAAAAAAAAAAAAAAAAAAAACAAAAAAAAACAAAACTCCTGATGCAGAATCCTGTTACATGTGAATCTGTTATTGATGTAAATATTCTGACAATTATCTAAGAGTTACACAATTCTGATGTTTCTGGTATGATGCTTTCATAACTAATTATTAAATTGTTGTATACAATAATAACTCAATTTCCTTGGTAATTGCTAAATTCCAACTGAAATTTTATCCATGGCTTCTGTTTTTGTCATCCAGTTTTGATTTTCCTCTAAAGCAGTTACAATTAGATTTGTGAAAAAGACTCTAATAAGTACTCTTTTTTTTTTTTTTTTTTTGACAGGCAGAGTGGACAGTGAGAGAGAGAGACAGAGAGAAAGGTCTTCCTTTGCCATTGGTTCACCCTCCAATGGCCGCTGCGGCCGGCGCACCGTGCTGATCCGAAGGCAGGAGCCAGGTGCTTCTCCTGGTCTGCCATGGGGTGCAGGGCCCAAGCACTTGGGCCATCCTCCACTGCACTCCCTGGCCACAGCAGAGAGCTGGCCTGGAAGAGGGGCAACCGGGATAGAATCCAGTGCCCCGACTGGGACTAGAACCTGGTGTGCCGGCGCCGCAAGGCGGAGGATTAGCCTAGTGAGCCGCGGCGCTGGCTGCTTTCTTAGTCTTAATATCACGTTCTGGCTCTCCGCTTTTCAAAAAATAAATAATTAAAAAAAATAAACCCAAGTGATTATGAAGGAAGGATTATGCACAACTGCCTGATAGTACTGCTGAAACTAAAACCATTTCTATGAGGACATCAGCCCATTAACTTTCTGTGCAGTCTCAAACTAACACCATCCTTGTTATTAATCATTGCGGCCATGCAGTGTTTCTAAGTAGCTGATAGCACCTTCATTTTTGCCTTTAAAAACCTCTGAATCCATCCATGGTTTATTAAGGTATGTGCATTCTCACTGCAAAGCTCTGCCCCTTTCACATATATATCATTATTCTTTGAATAACACTCCACCCCCCCAATTCCTTCATATTTAGATTTTCAAGATGAATTAAGATTATCCTTAGGGATCTTCAGTCAGAAACTGACAGAAATTTAAAAGTCTGATGGTATCTAATCTTGGTAAGGCTGAGAGCAAACAAAATTCCTTTACACTATTGGTGGAACGCGAATTCAATTACAAAACAGTTGAGCTTTATTCACACAGAAGACCACTATCCTCTGTGATTCAATTCCATTTCCGAGTACACATCCTCGGAAAATCTCTTGCCTACGTGTTAAGACAACTGGGTAAGAGCGTTCACTGAAGCACTGGGTATCAAAGCCAAGGCACAGGAGGAAACAAAAGCCCACAAATCTAAGAATTCGTAAATACATTTACAATCTCTTAATGCACTAGTGCATTTCAATACAGTGAAGAAAATTAACAGGTTCATGCAGCTACTCCTAACAGCATGGGATGAATCTCAGAGACATTAAGCTGAGTGAAAGATAAAAGAATATTAAATATTTCAACTATGTAGCACTATATAGAACTAGGTTCCAAAATCATCACATTTCTTACTTAATAATTGGAAAAAATTTTAAAAATTATCATAGCAATAAAATACACTGCAATAAATCAAGAAATGTTATTAATTTTTGTCTGTTAATGATTACCCGCCAACAACAGGAATTAAAATACTTGAATAAATGTAGAAGCTTTTTGTTAATGGAAGAAAAAGACTTTATGGAATAAAGCAGAAGCTTTGAACAAGCACCAGCAATCGATTAAAGAATGAAATTGGGGTCGGTGCTGTGGCATAGGGGTAAACCCTCTGCCTGCAGTGCCAGCATCCTATGTGGGCACTGGTTCGAGACCTGGCTGCTCCACTTCCAATCCAGCTCTTTGCTATGGCATGGGAAAGCAGTGGAAGATGGCCCTAGTCCTTGGGCCCCTGCCCCTACGTGGGAGACCCAGAAGAAGCTCCTGGCTCCTGGCTTTGGATGAGTGCAGCTCTAGGCATTGCAGCTGGTTGGGGAGTGAACCAGCGGAAGGAAGACCTCTCTCTCTGCCTCTGCTTCTCTCTCTGTGTAACTCTTTCAAGTAAAGTAAATAAATCTTAAAAAAAAAAAAAAAAAAAAAAAGGAATGAAATTAGCAGACACCACATATTGATTTTAAACTGAAGACAAGTGAAAAGAGACACATGTGAGAAAACTCTCTGCCCTGTCCGCATTTGCCTAAAAGCAAGACATAAATGTACAGACATTCCTGTTCCCTACCAGGAAAGACCCATTAATCACCAGAGACAGCCCAGGATCCCAGCAGTCAACAGGTGGCACCAAGGGCACCCAGTGACAACCCTTATCACCGGCCTCTCCATTAGCTTCCTCCCCTACAATTCCCCTCCCAGGAGTTCACTTTGTCTCTTATCTTCTCTACAAAACACATTACTCTTCAGTTAACATTTGAGTTACTCATCAATAATTGCTGCTGTGTATATGCATACCCAAGCATTTATAAACTTGTGTTTCTTTTGTTAATCTTCCTTTTGTCCTTTTAGTCTGCAGTGCCCCAGCCAGCAATCTAAGAGAAAGAATTTGCCCCTCTTCTATGTAAACAAGTTCATTTAAATGGACACATGTTCAATGAGTTGGCTCAGTGTTATTCCAGAAAGACTGGAAAGCAATTCTCAATCTGTAATAATTCATATACGAAAATAATCACGGAAAAACATGATCAAGAAACCTAGAGGGTTGACTTAGGTCAAAGCCCAGAACTCAATACCCCAAAGCACAGTGGCTCCAGGCAAGGTCTCTCTTTCTCTTGTCACCACCACCCCATCAAAGCAAGCCATTAACCCTGACAGGGTTACTCTCCACTTCAGCTTTCCTCCTGAGGATCCTGCAGTGGCGAGTGTCTTCCCTTCCCCTGAGGAAGTGGAGAAGCTATCTACAGAGACACAGCCAAGAAGCTGAACAGAACTCTTAGATCAGGACCCTTAGATCAAACCCTTCTGTCCAGTCGTTTCTCCACCACTGTCCCGTCTTTTATCACAGTTTTCCATCAGTCTTTGCTCTTTCATTCCCAAATCTTCCCCAGCCACAAAGAATACTGGTTCAATAAATTCATTATGTTTTTCTCTTGTTAATCTGTCTTTGGTTGCACAGTATGAGCCATGTCCCTTATGAGGATCAGAGAAAAGGTTATTTAATTTTTTGCTCCCCACCAACCACGGTGGTAAAAATAAAGCCAAGATTTTTTGAAGTGTGACACCATCCTGAAAATAAACTACTGCAGAATTCTCTCTAGAATGGTTTTTCTTCTGAGACATTAATATATGGAACAAAATAGTTTCAAATGCATGAGAAAGCCAAAATAGTCCATATGTGTGGTAAGACACACGATAAAGATTGGGGGAAAAGGAAGCAGATTCCCCTCCTCGCGTTTTAAACCAAGGATTAGCTCTCTGCTTTGGCCTGGGAGAGCAGAGGAAGATGGCCCAAGTCCTTGGCCCTCTGCACCTGCGTGGGAGACCCTGAAGAAGCTCCTGGCTCCTGGCTTTGAATGCCCACAGCCCCAGCCATTGCGGCCATTTGGGGAGTGAACCAGCGGATTGAAGACCTCCCTCCCTCTTCCTCTTCCTCTCTCTCTCCCTCTCCCTCCCTCTCTCTGCCTCTCTGAATTTCAAATAGACAAAAAAATAAAAAATAAAAAATAAAAAATAAAAAAAGAAGGATCCAGGGATGTTAATTTGAGTAACATCCTCATCTGCACTTGACATTCCCTCTAACCCTTCCCTTTCTGATGACTCACTTCTGCCCTCTGCTACTCATCAGGAATTCTCTTTCCTTCATCTTCAAAATACACTTAAAACTTAATTTCACTTTGTCTTTAATCAGATTTTTTGTTAATGCAAAAATGTCCACCTCGCTATCAATTTTTTGGGAAATGTCCTCAGGAGTTGATATGCTCAGTTTAACTTTTTTCCATGGGGGCCAGCGCTGTGGCACAGCAGGTTAATGCCCTGGCTGGAAGCGCCGGCATCCCATATGGGCACCAGTTCGAGTCCCGGCTGCTCTACTTCCAATCCAGCTCTTTGCTATGGCCTGGGAAAGCAGTGGAAAATGGCCCAAGTCCTTGGGCCCCTGCACAGACTTGGGAGACCCGGAGGAAGCTCCTGGCTCCTGGCTCCGATCTGCACACTCCGGCCTTTACAGCCAACTGGGGAGTAAACCAGCGGATGGAAGACCTCTCTCTCTCTTTCTGTAACTCTTTCAAATAAATAAATAAATCTTTAAAAAAAAAAAACTTTTTTGAGTTCCACACTGCAGTATCTTGTGTTTATTATCTCATGTCTTCCTGTGACTCTTCCTAACACTAAAGTCTCTTTTCATTTACACACAGTCCATGCCAGCTACACAACAAAGAATCTTTGTTGATGGTAATAAAATGAAAAGAAACAATGCTTAACACTAGGGACGAAACCAACCTGCTCATCAGCTGTCAGGACCTGCTTTCCAGGAGGCCAGGGCAATGACACTGGAAGACTTCACCAGCTGAGAACTCTGACCCAGCTGTTTAACTGTGTCCAAACACTCCTCTGCCTTGGAACACTCACTAGGAGCTGCAGGTGATCTTAATAATGCAGAAAGCCCAGCTGCTTTTAAGTCAGCTATTCTTCTCGGGTATCAGGCACTGACATCTACATTTCTACGTTTCGACAGTCCTCTGCAAGGATTGTTAAAACAACAGATTTTCCAGCTCTCCCCAAAAAGAGTTAGAGGTTCTGAGATGAATCTCAACAAGCAGTATTTCTTTTAACAGGCAACATACTCACTCAATAAATATTTGGAGTATTTGTTATTAATATTTTATTTTTATCTGTGAACAAAACAGATCAAAATTCTGCAAAAGCTTACAATTCAGGGAAACTTTTGCTTAAGGGTTTACAGGATCTAACAGTCTTCTCTCCAAGTGAAGCTGTTTGGCTTATTAATATTTTCCAAAATAAATAAGCTGTGTGGACTCTTGCCATGTATTCAGAAAAGAATTCTGAATACTGACTCAAACAGAACAGACAACATGGTAAGCTTTAAGGACTTGATTCAGTTACAGAAATGCATGGAAGAGTGAGGGCCTCATCTAATGGAGAAAGAAAAACCTAGAGGCTAAGTTGGGTCCATACAGGGAGCAGGCCAGGAGGCAGCCATGTGCAGCAGGCATGCAGGCAGGAAACCAGGGAGTAGGCGGCCTGGAAGCCACGCACCCCGAAGGCACGGGCAGCAAGGTCAACAAAGGGCAATAAGGGTGAAAAAAGGAAAGGCCCACCGTGTTCCAGGCCTTTTATCCACTTCCAAAGGAGAGAGATTACGTAGTCTGATTGGCAGGTGGGCATACATGTCTGGAAATAGGGTAGGGCAAGAGATCACACAGGGCGTGGTCTTCCAGCTCACAAATCTAATCCAATTTATCCTATCTCTCTGCCTACACCGCAAGTTTCCAAAAGTATGTATCTCACCGTGTTCAGTGATATTCTGACAAGGAACTATTTGGAGAAGGTACAATATGTGGTGCTCTTGATAAAATGATCCTGTAGTCATATGCTACTCCAGAATTTCTCTAATTTGCAAAGCCAAGCACCTGATCTCTATTTTTTCTAATACTAAATGCTTTTCCAGATGAAACAATGAATAAGGTCTACAATTATGTAAAATGTATTTATGAGAGTTTTAAAACTCCCACATTATAATTTTTAAAAAGCAGTAAAGAACACTGACATCAATTAGATAAAAACATTCAAATTTGTCTTAATATGAGATAATTAAAGAGGGAAATGTTTCTTCCAGTTCCAGTACCTCATGAAACACTGTTGTTCCCTTAAAAAAGGCCCATCACACTGGTTGTAGAATTTTCCTAAATGTAAATACATCCTTAATACACAAGACGCTTAACAGCTGGAAACTCAAGACAGGTTCTGACACAATCACCTCACCCCAGGAAAACACACTCTTAGGCTGAGAAGATAAGGTAGAGCTATCTGATGTTAGGCAGATAATTAGACATAAGTGACCGGGGAGGGGCCATAAGACCCTCCCCCAGGGTGAAGCCAAGGACCCTGTTCTCCACATGGACACACCCAAGCCATCCACTCTGCAGTTCAACATGTTAAAGCACCCTGATAAAATGTGAGTTCAGCCAAACTAGAGAAGTACAGTTTGCAGCCACCTGTGCCAAGCCCAGCAGTGTGGAATTTCCAGAAGTCAACCACAAATGCCAGTCTTGAGCATCACCTCCACACGACTAGACGATGCCTCTCACACCTTAGGGGTGAAAGCCTCAGCCAGAACAAAGGTCGCCATGTCTTTCTACTGGCCTGATCCTCGCCTGGAATATATCTCAATAAACTTTTGCTCCACTATCTTTATTTTTTTTTAACATTTTTTTTTGACAGGCAGAGTGGACAGTGAGAGAGAGAGAGACAGAGAGAAAGGTCTTCCTTTGCCGTTGGTTCACCCTCCAATGGCTGCCACGGCCGGCACACTGCAGCTGGCGCACCGCGCTGATCTGATGGCAGGAGCCAGGTGCTTCTCCTGGTCTCCCATGGGGTGCAGGGCCCAAGTACTTGGGCCATCCTCCACTGCCCTCCCGGGCCACAGCCGAGAGCTGGCCTGGAAGAGGGGCAACTGGGACAGAATCCGGCGCCCCGACCTGGACTAGAACCCGGTGTGCCAGCGCCGCAAGGTGGAGGATTAGCCTAGTGAGCCGCGGCGCCGGCTTTTACTTTCTTCTGATTTGTAATTTGTTGCTCTGTTGGCAAAAATGAACCAAGGCAAGCCAGATGCTGCTGACAACATCCCAAACAGAGAAAATCTACAAAAAGCCACCAGAGAGCTGGTCCACACAGACAGGTCAGAGTACAGCGAGAAGGGACACTATCTGAACTGTGTGATTCAAATACAGCCACACTGTCGGTATTTGCAGCTCTTATTGGCAGAAGCTTTCTCAGGCTAATCAAAACGGAAGGAATTCGGGGGGAAAAGTGGAATGTTCCAGACACACCCAATGACCTGAACCAACCTGCAGCACCACTTTGTAAGGCAATCACAGCACTGCTACTGTGCCTTACAGAATGCCTTCGTGCTAAGAGCACAGTTCCTCTGTCCTTCCGTCCGCCAACTCCTCAACTCAGATGGGGGTGCACTGCACTGGCAGAAACACACCTGTGTCTTAGCCGCAAGGGAGCCTGGGAAAGAACCTGGCACCTTCAGCTTCAAAAGAAGCACCTGTACCTGTGCTCCACAAGGCTCATAAAAACGGGCACTGTCTCAACTACGAGTTAAATGATAGACACACTCAGTGATCAAGGACAATTATCATTGTGGCCAGTGCCATGGCAGAGCAGGTACAGACACCGCTTACAATGCCGGCATTCCATACAGGCTCCAGTTTGTGTCTCTGCTACTCCGCTTCCTATCCAGCTCCCTGCTAATGGCCTGGGAAAAGCAGTAGCAGATGGCCCAAGTGCTTGGGCCCCTGTTACCCTCTCAGAACACCTGGAAGAAGCTCCCAGCTCCTGACTTCAGCCTGGCTCAGAGCTGGCCGTTGTGCCCACTGGGGAGTGAACCAATTGTTTTAAAAACAATTTTTTTAAAAAAGACAATTATTGCTTCATTTGCTAATTGATGTACTTTTTCATGTAAAATCTTTAATTTGAGAAACAGGGAAAATGAAGAGCTTCCATCTGTCTCTTCACTCCTTCAAATCCTACAACACGCAGGGGACTGAAACCCAGAACTGGGAACTCAATCCAGTTCTCCCAAAAAGGTGGCACAGTAACCCAACTACTTGAGCCATCACCTGCTGCCTCCCAGGGTCTACACTGGCAGTAGTAGGAGTCCAGGATTAAACCCTGGTACTCGGATGTGGGAAGCTAGACTAACTGCCCATTCCTATTTATTTATTTATTTTACTCCCCACATCTGAGAAACATTCAACCTCAGGACCTCCCCAGGGAGATCAGAAGTGTGTATTCTTGAAGAATTTTTAAGTGTAGATATTCTTCCTTTCAGATGCATAATAGTGTGATTTCTCTTCCAGTGATGTTTATCTGAACAGAATGAAATGTAATCATGGAAACTCAGTATTTCCTGTAACATAAACACAAAATAGTCAGGTTATTCTGAGTTTGGCAGATGAGAAGGAGGATTCAGAGTGGATTCTGGTATGGTTTTAGTATCCTCCCAGTGTCAACCGCTTATGTCACAAGAATTAGCTTTGAACAATGCTTTCCACCCTCTTCAGCCTTTCTGGGCCTGAAGTCACCGGTAAATGTTTAAATTTTATTTTAAAATGAAATCACATCTCCTCTCAAATTTACTTTGAATAGATTAGGCAGACTTCAATTTATCCCTAACTAGAGAGCAAACTGGAATCAGAGACTGCATGTTGTGTTAAGACACTACCTGCAACACTGGCATCCCACACGGGAACTTGGGAGAGTCCTGGCTGCTCCACTTCCAGCGAGCTCCCTACCAATGTGCCTAGGAAAGCAGCAGATGACCAAGGGCTCAGGCCCTGCCCCATGTGGGATTCCATGATGGATCTCCTGGCTTCAGCCTGGCCCAGCACAGCCACTGGGGAGTGACCCAGCAGATCACCAAGTGCTCAGGCCCTGCCCCACGTGGGAGACCATGATGGATCTCTAGGCTCCAGCCTGGCCCAGCACAGCCACTGGGGAGTGACCCAGCAGATCACCAAGTGCCCAGACCCTGCCCCACGTGGGATTCCATGATGGATCTCCAGGCTCCAGCCTGGTCCAGCACAGCCACTGTGGAGTGACCCAGCAGATCACCAAGTGCTCAGGCCCTGCCCCATGTGGGAGACCATGATGGATCTCCAGGCTCCAGCCTGGCCCAGCACAGCGACTGTGGAGTGACCCAGCAGATCACCAAGTGCTCAGGCCCTGCCCCACGTGGGAGACCATGATGGATCTCCAGGCTCCTGGCTCCAGCCTGGCCCAGCACAGCCACTGGGGAGTGACCCAGCAGAAGGAAGGGCTCTCCCTCCACCGCCCTCTCTGTAACTCTCCCTTCCAAATAACTTTAAAAAAAAAAAAAAAAAAAAAAAAAAAAAAAAAAAAAAAGGTGTCAATCAGGTGGGTTTTTAAAAACGCAGCTTTTGCTTCCAAATATCTAGAATGAGAACTGCTGTTTGCAGGTCTGTGGAGCTGCAGGGGGTGCCAGCAGGTAACCCACCGACCACACTCAGAACCTGGGCTCCACGCTCTCCTCGCAGCACCAGAGCGCGCGTGTCGCAGGTGCTCTGAGGTGGCACGGCTGGATCTCCGCTGGCCGCACTGTTTAATTAAAGTCCGAGGACAGCTGGGCGCTGTCGGGAAGAAAACGGCTTTAAAAACGGCTAAGAATAGAAACCTTAGTTTCCGCGGGAGCAGAGGCCCTTTCTGCTCCACCGACACTCACTCTGCTTCTCAGGGCCGTGAGACACTCACGCACGCCTGCCTCGCGTGGTGCCTGCGACAGGACGGCATTTCTCTGGGGAGCCGGCGGCTTTGGTGCCTGCTCGGTGCACCGCTCATGCGGGCCCTGAATTGGCATCAGTCTGGGTTCTGCTCCCCACAGAGGCAGCCACCCCAGGCCGGGACGGAGAGTGTCCACCTCCGCGCCGGGGCGGCCTCCCCACCCTGAGAGGCACCCAAGGAACTGCCCACCAACTAGGGAGCGCAAGAGCGGGAAGCCGTACCTGGAGCTGCGAAGGCGCCGCTGAGCTGCGGGGACAGCACCCAGGCGCGAAGGCAGGTAGGCCAGAGGGCAAACGCGGTGCCAGCAGAGAAAGCCCGGCAGCTGGACCTCTGGGCAAAGCTTGTGGTGGAAAGAGCATGGAGCCCGGTCCGCCCGAGGACCCCGGGGTGCGGTGTGCGCATGCGTGATAGATGGGAAAGCGCATGTTGCCCCTTCCAGGACCACGGGGTGCGGTGTGCGCATGCGCAATAAGTGGGAACATGCATGTTGCCCCTTCCATGACCACAGGGTGCGGTGTGCGCATGCGTGATAGGTGCATCCTGGGAAGGCAGCCCCGTCCTACCTGCAGCTTAAAGAGACAGCATCGTTTTATAGGGATACGGAAGAGTCCAGCTCCCCTAAACCAGCTTCCCAACTACTTACTCCGCATCACATTGTCCCAGTTTTCTACTGGAGCATGAGTGAAAACAGCTGTAACTTTTTTTTCCTTGTAGGATCCGTACATATTAAGTTTTCCTCGGCTAACTAGTCACCAAGTGACTGAATACGGCTAAGAGACAAAACAGGTGGCAGGTGCTGTAGTCTGTGGGGCCACTCCAAAAAACACACCTCAGACTGGACATTCACAAACGGCAGAAATACGTTCCTCCCAGTGTGCAGGCCAGCAAGTAAAATGGGAAACCCGACGACCTGCCCCGGGGCTGCTCCCACCCCACCCGCGGCCCCCACTCCCGCCCCGGGCCTGCTCCCACCCCCACCCGCGGCCCCCACTCCCGCCCCGGGCCTGCTCCCACCCCACCCGCGGCCCCCACTCCCACCCGGGGCCTGCTCCCACCCGCGGCCCCCACTCCCACCCGGGGCCTGCTCCCACCCGCGGCCCCCACTCCCGCCCCGGGCCGGCTCCCACCGTGAGAGGGAGGTGGGATGGCGCGAGAGCCCAGCGTGTCCACCTGCCCGCGAGGCCCTGGGCCCGGCCTTGCGCCGCCGTGACCGTGGGTGGCGTGGGCCGCAAGGTGAGGCGATTCGGGGCGGGCGCGCAGCAATACCGCCCGCTGCCTGTGATTTTACTGCGGATTTCACAATGCGTGGAAGGATGGCATGGTTAGGGTAGAATGTTCTCACAGGGCAACGTGGTCGTATTAAAGGAGTTGATAGAATCCCATCAAGCTGACTACACAGGGCTGGTGTTTGGGAAACCGCGATGCTGTCTTTCCTACGCGTTGCAACCAGATGACTGTGCAGGGAAGGCGGTATATTCTAGGGAAACCGACGTAGTGGGTCTTCCTCCTGTTCTTTACACGCGTGCAAACCTGACTTGTTTTGTTTTGTTTTTCTATTCACCGCTCTTAGGCATGAACCAAATTAGCCCATTGCATAAAGGTCAATTCTATTTAAAACACTGCAAATGTATTAATTCACCAATGATACATTGAGTTGCTGAGGTAAACAGGATACTCGGATTCTGTTGTCAGAGTATTTTTACCTGAGGAGAAATTGACTTTGGCTTTCAGAAGAAAGCTTTCGCATGCTCCTGCGTGTGGAATCAGTGGTGGGACGTTTATTACATGCCTGCCATTGATGTGGTTAATATCAGACAGAAGAGACTGCTGATTTTCAGAGGGGCTAAAAAACTGTCCAAACTGGTACAGCAATTCAATGATTTGTAGAAATCTAGCTACGGTGTTTTGTCTTCTGAGTTCTGTGTAGTGTCAGTGGGGTAAGAGACGCCTTCCAGTATTACATCTCTGACGTTTTATGCTCTAAATCTAACCCACTATGCAATTGATAAAAACATTCTCCCTTTCAATTTGTTAATATCTTCAATCACATCTCCCCCAAGAGTCATTTCAGCTTTGAATATTTATTCTTTATACATTGCAGCTTTTTCAAAAATTTCAGTGTTGGACAGTGTATGCGTTTCCTACTCCTTCTGTAATTACCACAAATGTAGTGACTTAAAGGACACTTATTTAGTGTCTTGTGGTTCTAGAGGTGAGAACTCGCTTATCAGACTGCCACCAGTTGGGTCTTGGTTCTGGAGACTCAAAGGGAGAATCTTTTTTTTTTTTTTAAACTTTTATTTAATGCATATAATTTTCCAAAGTACGACTTATGGATTACAATGGCTTCCCCCCCATACCGTCCCTCCCACCCACAACCCTCCCCTTTCCCACTCCCTCTCCCCTTCCATTCACATCATGATTCATTTTCGATTATCTTAATATACAGAAGATCAGCTTAGTATACATTAAGTATGGATTTCAACAGTTTGCTCCCACACAGAAACATAAAGTGAAAAATAATAGATGATTTTTTTAAATGATGATGAAATCAGAGCAGACCTATTGTCATGTTTAATCCCAGTGAGAGTCAAGTTGGGAATTGATAATTTCTTTTTTTTTTTTTTCTTTTCTTTTTTTTTTTTTTTTTTACAGAGGATCAGTTTAGTATGCATTAAGTAAGGATTTCAACAGTTTGCACCCCCATAGAAACACAAAGTGAAATATATTGTTTGAGTACTCGTTATAGCATTAAATCTCAATGTACAGCACATTAAGGATAGAGATCCTACATGAGGAGTAAGTGCACAGTGACTCCTGTTGTTGACTTTACCAATTGACACTCCTGTCTATGGCATCAGTAATCTCCCTATGCTCCAGTCATGAGTTTCCAAGGCTATGGAAGCCCTCTGAGTTCTCCGACTCTTATCTTGTTTAGACAAGGTCATAGTCAAAGTGGAGGTTCTCTCCTCCCTTCAGAGAAAGGTACCTCCTTCTTTGATGACCTGTTCTTTCCACTGGGATCTCACTCGCAGAGATCTTTTGCCAGAGTGTCTTGGCTTTCCATGCCTGAAATACTCTCATGAGCTTTTCAGCCAGCTCCGAATGCCTTTAGGGCTGATTCTGAGGCCAGAGTGCTATTTAGGACATCTGCCATTCTATGAGTCTGCTGAGTATCTCACTTCCCATGTTGGATCACTCTCCCCTTTATTTACTCCATCGGTTAGAGTTAGCAGGTACTAGACTTGTCTATGTGCTCCCTTTGACTCCCAGTCCCTTCACCATGACCAACTGTGAACTGAAACTGATCACCTGGAACAGTGAGATGGCATTGGTACATGCCACCTCGATGGGATTGAATTGGAATCCCCTGGTATGCTTCCAACTCCACCACTTGGGGCAAGTCAGCCTGAGCATGTCCCAAATTATACATCTCTTCCCTCTCCCATTCCCACCACCATGTTCAACAGGGATCACATTTCAGTTAATTTTCAACACTTAAGAATAACTGTGCATCAATTACGATCTAAACCAGTCATATTAAGTAGAACAGATAAAAAAAACTACTAAGAGGGATAATGTATTAAGTTGTTCATTAACAGTCAGGGCTATGCTGATCAAGCCACCATTTCCCATAGTGTCCACCTCACTCCAACAGGTTTCCCTCTTGGTGTTCAGTCAGTCGTCACCGATCAGGGAGAACATATGGTATTTGTCCCTTTGGGACTGGCTTATTTCACTCAGCATGATGTGTTCCAGATTCCTCCATTTTGTTGCAAATGACTGGATTTCGTTGTTTCTTACTGCGGTATAGTATTCTAAAGAGTACATATCCCATAATTTCTTTATCCAGTCTATCGTTGATGGGCATTTAGGTTGGTTCCAGGTCTTAGCTATTGTGAATTGAGCTGCAATAAACATTAGGGTGCAGACCGCTTTTTTGTTTGCCAATTTAAATTCCTTTGGGTAAATTCCAAGGAGTGGGATGGCTGGGTCGAACGGTAGGGTTATCTTCAGGTTTCTGAGGAATCTCCAGACTGACTTCCATAGTGGCTTGACCAGCTTGCATTCCCACCAACAGTGGGTTAGTGACCCTTTTTCCCCACATCCTCGCCAGCATCTGTTGTTGGTAGATTTCTGCATGTGAGCCATTCTAACCGGGGTGAGGTGAAACCTCATTGTGGTTTTGATTTGCATTTCCCTGATTGCTAATGACCTTGAACATTTTTTCATGTGCCTGTTGGCCATTTGGATTTCCTCTTTTGAAAAATGTCTATTGAGGTCCTTGGCCCATCTCTTAAGTGGGTTGTTGGTTTTGTTTTTGTGGAGTTTCTTGATCTCTTTGTAGATTCTGGTTATTAACCCTTTATCTGTTGCATAGTTTGCAAATATTTTTTCCCATTCTGTCGGTTGTCTCTTCACTCTCCTGACTGTTTCTTTTGCAGCACAGAAACTTCTCAATTTGATGCAATCCCAATAGTTGATTTTGGCTTTGACTGCCTGTGCCTCCCGGGTCTTTTCCAGAAATTCTTTGCCTGTGCCAATATCTTGAAGGGTTTCTCCAATGTTCTCTAGTAACTTGATGGTGTCAGGTCGTAGATTTAGGTCTTTAATCCATGTTGAGTGGATTTTTGTGTAAGGTGTAAGGTAGGGGTCTTGCTTCATGCTTCTGCACGTGGAAATCCAATTTTCCCAGCACCATTTATTGAATAGACTGTCCTTGCTCCAGGAATTAGTTTTAGATCCTTGATCAAATATAAGTTGGCTGTATATGTTTGGGTTGGTTTCTGGTGTTTCAATTCTGTTCCATTGGTCTATCCATCTGTTTCTGTACCAGTACCATGCTGTTTTAATTACAACTGCCCTGTAGTATGTCCTGAAATCTGGTATTGTGATGCCTCCGGCTTTGTTTTTGTTGTACAAGATTGCTTTAGCTATTCGAGGTCTCTTGTGCCTCCATATAAATTTCAGCACCATTTTTTCCAGATCTGAGAAGAAGGTCTTCGGTATCTTGATTGGTATTGCATTGAATCTGTAAATTGCTTTTGGGAGAATGGACATTTTAATGATATTGATTCTTCCAATCCATGAGCATGGAAGATTTTTCCATTTCTTGGTATCCTCTTCTATTTCTTTCTTTAAGGTTTTGTAATTTTCATCGTAGAGATCTTTAACGTCTTTGGTTAAGTTTATTCCAAGGTATTTGATTGTTTTTGTAGCTATTGTGAATGGGATTGATCTTAGAAGTTCTTCCTCAGCCATGGCATTGTCTGTGTATACAAAGGCTGTTGATTTTTGTGCATTGATTTTATACCCTGCTACTTTGCCAAACTCTTCTATGAGTTCCAATAGTCTCTTAGTAGAGTTCTTTGGGTCCCCTAAATACAGAATCATGTCATCTGCAAAGAGGGATAGTTTGAGTTCTTCCTTCCCAATTTGTATCCCTTTAATTTCTTTTTCTTGCCTAATAGCTCTGGCTAGAACCTCCAGAACTATATTGAATAGCAGTGGTGAGAGTGGGCATCCCTGTCTGGTTCCAGATCTCAGTGGAAATGCTTCCAACTTTTCCCCATTCAATAGGATGTTGGCTGTGGGTTTTTCATAGATTGCTTTGATTGTATTGAGGAATGTTCCTTCCAAACCCAGTTTGCTTAGAGTTTTCATCATGAACGGGTGTTGTATTTTATCAAATGCTTTCTCGGCATCTATTGAGATAATCATATGGTTTTTCTTCTGCAGTCTGTTAATGTGGTGTATCACATTGATTGTCTTGCGCACATTAAACCATCCCTGCATACCAGGGATAAATCCCACTTGGTCTGGGTTGATGATCTTTCTGATGTGTTGTTGCATTCTATTGGCGAGAATTTTATTGAGGATTTTTGCATCTATGTTCATCAGGGATATTGGTCTGTAATTCTCTTTCAGTGCTGCATCTTTCTCTGGCTTAGGAATTAAGGTGATGCTGGCTTCATAGAAAGAATTTGGGAGGACTCCCTCTTCTTCGATTGTTCTGAATAGTTTGAGAAGAATTGGAGTTAGTTCTTCTTTAAACGTCTGGTAGAATTCAGCAGTGAATCCATCTGGTCCTGGGCTTTTCTTTGTTGGGAGGGCCTTTATTACTGTTTCAATTTCTGTCTCAGTTATGGGTCTGTTTAGGTTTTCGATGTCTTCCTGGTTCAATTTAGGCAGGTTGCATGTGTCCAGGAATCTATCCATTTCTGATAGGTTTCCCTGTTTGCTGGCATACAAGTCCTTGTAGTAATTTCTGATGATTCTTTTTATTTCTGTGGTGTCTGTTGTTACATTTCCTTTTTCATCTCTGATTTTATTGATTTGGGTCTTTTCTCTTCTTTTTTTAGTTAGTTGGGCCAATGGGGTGTCAATTTTGTTTATTTTTTCAAAAAACCAGCTCTTCGTTTGGCTGATTTTTTGTAATGTTTTTCTTGATTCAATCTTGTTGATTTCTTCTCTGATTTTAATGATTTCTCTTCTCCTACTAGATTTGGGTCTGATTTGCTGTAGGTTTTCTAGATCCTTGAGGTGAATTGAAAGCTCATCTATTTGGTGTCTTTCCAATTTCTTGATGTAGGCACCTATTGATATAAACTTTCCTCTTAACACTGCTTTTGCTGTGTCCCATAAGTTTTGGTATGTTGTGCTGTTATCCTCACTTACTTCCAGAAAGTTTTTGATTTCTCTTTTGATTTCTTCTATGACCCATTGTTCATTCAGGAGCATGTTGTTCAATCTCCATGTATTTGCGTATGCTCTAGGGATTCCTGAGTTGGTAATTTCCAACTTCATTCCTTTATGGTCTGAGAAGCTGCATGGTATGATTCTAATTCTTTTGAATTTGCTGAGACTCGCTTTATGGCCTAGTATGTGGTCAATCCTAGAGAAGCTTCCATGTACTGCTGAGAAGAATGTAAAATCGTTAGCTGTAGGATTGAAAGTTCTGTATATATCTGTTAGATCCATTTGGGCTATAGTGTCGTTTAAATCTACTGTATCCTTGTTGATCTTCTGACCGGATGATCTGTCTATTTCTGAGAGTGGAGTATTGAAGTCCCCCAGTACTACTGTATTGGGGTCTAAGTCTCCCTTTAAGTCCGTTAATAAATCTTTTAGATAAACTGGTGCCCTGTAGTTAGGTGCATATACATTGATAATTGTTATATCTTCCTGTTGAATTGATCCCTTAATCATGATATAGTGTCCCTCTTTGTCTCTCTTAACAGTTTTTGTGGTAAAGTTTATGTTGTCCGATACTAAGATGGCTACGCCCGCTCTTTTTTCATTTCTGTTGGCATGGTATATCTTTTTCCAGCCTTTCACTTTCAGTCTGTATGGATCTTTGTTGGAAAGATGTGTTTCTTGTAAGCAGCATACAGATGGGTTTTGTTCCTTAACCCAATCAGCCAATTGGTGTCTTTTAACTGGACAGTTCAGGCCATTCACGTTCAAAGTGACTAATGATAAGTGGTAACTTTGCCCTGCCATTTGCCAAAGATAAGTTCTAATATATGCTTTGAATTCCCTGTGATCTTTTGCTGTGAGGTTTCCTTCCTTGGTTTCCTTCCTTTACCTTCTTTCATATTGATGACCGTGTTTCTGTGTTTCTGTGTGTAACACATCTTTAAGCATCTTTTGCAGGGCTGGACGAGTGGCAACAAATTCTTTCAATTTCTGTTTGCAATGAAAAGTCTTTATTTCACCTTCATTCACAAATGATAGCTTTGCAGGATATAATATTCTGGGCTGGCAGTTGTTCTCTCTTAGTACCTGGGCTATATCTCGCCATTCCCTCCTAGCTTTTAGAGTTTCTGATGAGAAGTCAGCTGTGAGTCTGATTGGAGATCCTCTGAGAGTAATCTGACGTTTCTCTCTTGCACATTTTAGGATCTTTTCTTTATGTTTCACTGTGGAGAGTTTAATTACAACGTGTCGTGGTGAGGATCTCTTTTGGTCGTGTTTATTAGGGGTTCTGTGGGCTTCCTGTACTAGGATTTCTCTGTCCTTCTCCAAACCTGGGAAATTTTCTGCTAATATCTCACTAAAAAGGCCTTCTAATCCTTTCTCCCTCTCCATGCCTTCAGGAACTCCTAGAACCCGAATGTTGGTTTTTTTAATAGTATCCTGAAGATTCCCGACAATATGTTTCAGATTTCTAATTTCCTCTTCGTTTCTTTGGTCTGACTGTATCCTTTCCTGTTCTCTGTCTTCTAAGTCCGATATTCTCTCTTCTGCTTCACCCATTCTGTTTGTAAGGCTCTCTATTGTGTTTTTCATTTGATCTATTGAATTCTTCACTTCAGTCACTATCACAGTTTCCTGTTGTACTAGTTGTTTCGTTTCATTTTGATTCCTCCTTAATATTTCATTTTCACGAGAGAGATTTTCTATCTTGTCCATTAAGGATTTGTGTAGTTCCAGAATTTGTTTTTGAGAACTTCTTAATGTTCTTATCAATTTTTTGAGATCTGCTTCTTGCATTTCTTCTATGTCATCATCTTCATAATCTTGAATTGGGGTGTCTTTTTCATTTGAGGGCGTCATGGTGACTTCCTTGTTTTTATTACCTCGGTTTTTGCGTTTGTTATTTGGCATATTGGAGATATTTGGTTTCTTCACTGTGGTGCTTTTTCTTGTTATACTATGACTCTAGATTAAGTGGACTATCTGTTTTTGATGGAGCCTTAGGGCTTGAGATGGGTGTGGCCTGAGAGCTCTGTTTGGTGTGCCAAAGGTGACACTCCCAGGTTAGGCGTGGTAAATCTCTCTCTCTCTCTTTCTTTTTTTTTTTTTTTTTTTTTGATTCAAAAGGGAAGTAATTCCGCACAGCTGAATGAAGTTGGAGGTAGTTAGCAGGCAAATGATATACCCACAGGAGCCAGAGATCAGAAGCTCTTTCCCAAGATCCCCACAGGGAATCTGTTCGGCCCTCAGAGTGGGCTCAAATTCTCCTTCAGCCTCCCACTGGGTTGCCAAAGTTACGGAATTGTAGCGTCTCTGGAGAGTGCTCACGTGAATTCCGTGAGTTCTCTCCCCCACCGTCTCTTTTTTCACAGTCTCAGTTCAGTAGCACCACAAATTTACTAGCTCCTAATCTCCTGTTAATTCGCCCCGCCCAGAGTCAGGTTTTTCTGCTAGGCTCAGGGCCGGTGCAGACCTGAGGTCGCTCTGCTTATGACGTATGTCCAAGATGGCGCCTGCTCTTTGTCTTGCTCGCCCTTGAGAGGTGAGCGGAGAGAGAGAAACCCGTGTCCGTACTAGTCACCCTTTTTTTTCTCTCTCTCTCTCTCTCTCTCTTCCAGTTAGCCTTGTGAACTTCCCCCCCCTGGGGGGTCGTTCCCTCTAGTCTCCTCTCTCCGCTTGCCTGCCGGTGTCTCGGGCTATTGAGGTTCGGCTCACCTCGCGTTCCAGCGCTGGTGTGTTGAGTCTGCCGCTGATGTCCCAAACTGTGGGCTCCCACGCTGTCCACGCAGGTCCGCTGTGAGTCACGCGTTCCGGAAGAGTTTCTTCTGCTGTTTCCTCCCCTACTCTTCCTTGAACCTGCAGTATCTCCACTTTTATTAAACTATCTCTCCCCAGACTATCAGTGTGCTCCCTTCCTATTCCGCCATCTTGCCGGGAGTCTTCGCAATTCCGAATCTTTTTTTTTTTTTAATTATCATTTTTTTTTTGACAGGCAGAGTGGACAGTGAGAGAGAGAGACAGAGAGAAAGGTCTTCCTTTGCCGTTGGTTCACCCTCCAATGGCCGCCGCGGCCGGCACACTGAGGCCGGCGCACCGCGCTGATCCGATGGCAGGAGCCAGGTGCTTCTCCTGGTCTCCCATGGGGTGCAGGGCCCAAGCACCTGGGCCATCCTCCACTGCACTCCCTGGCCACAGCAGAGAGCTGGCCTGGAAGAGGGGCAACCGGGACAGAATCCGGCGCCCCGACCTGGACTAGAACCCGGTGTGCCAGCGCCGCAAGGCGGAGGATTAGCCTAGTGAGCCGCGGCGCCGGCCTCAAAGGGAGAATCTTAGCTTGACTTTCCCAGGTTCTAGAAGCCACGTACATTCCCGACTCGTGGCCCTTCCTCTAGCGTCAAAGCCAGCAGGTGTCCACGTCTCCTCTGCAGTCTCTGCCTCCCTCCTGTAATTACCGGCCCCTCCTTCAGCCTCCCTCTTAGGAGGCCCCTTCTGATGACATTGGCTCCACTGGGTTATTCCAGGATGGTCCTCCATTTGCAAGGATCTTTATGGAATCATCTCAGCGAAGTCCCTTCTACCAGGTGGAGTAACATAGGCACAAGTACCTGGAGTAGGTCCTAGACATCATTGAAAGGCCATTATGTGGTTGATCACAGAGGGAAAACAAATTCCCAAGTTTTCAGAGAGTCATCTGTCAAAACTGCTATCAAATATGTGCTAGAGCAATGCTTTTCCAAAAACTACATTGACGAAGCAACAAAAAAAGACCAAGTGCCTTACTGGGGAGAATAAGAAATTCTCTCTGGTCACTCAGTTATATGAGGACTCTGAAGAACTTTTAAAAATGTTTAAACATGCAAATGGAGTACTTATTTCCATAACTGATGTTTACACTGGTTACTGAAACCCACTAGGTAACGGGCTCTGCCAGTCCCTGCACTGTTCTGAGAAGGACTCAGGCTTCCATCCGTTCCTTTCACTCTCAGTGAATCTGGTCTTGAGGTTCTGCTGGAGCAGAATGCTACTTGCAGCTGTTGACTTGATCTGTTTCTGGAATGACCACAAAATTGGGAATACCCAAGTATTCTGAAAATGTTGATTCAAGGTGGAGAGTAAAGGCCATTTCAGTTACATGAGGCTATTCAGTTTCTCAATTTTATTGACTTTTTTCTGGTTTTTACTTTTCTATTGATAACTTTACAATTTCCAAAGTCTTCAAGGTGCATACAGAACTTTAACTCTTTGTATCCCACTCCCTGTGGAATTATTTTCATATATATTATTCTTAGATATGCAAGTACTATAAGTCATTTCCATTATTGCTGTTTTAAGTGGTCAGTTTTCATATCTTTTTACCCCCTTTTGCATTTTCATTTCTCTGCTGGTTTGTGTTTCCATCTGAGATGGCGCTGCTGCGGTCTGAAGACATCCAGTGTTTTAGTGCAGATCTTCCTGCAATAAATTCACTGAGTAGAAATACAAGGGTTTTCCTGTGTTGTGCAGTGTTTTCTGGTATGTTTTTGAGTTTCTATTTTTGGATTTTTGGTGTGAACCATTGTTATCTTGCCTTCAAGCATGAAAAATACTTACACTGGCTATACAACTTTTGGATGGCAGAGGGGAAGATTTTCGTGCAGCATGTTTTTAAAATGTCATCCTATTGTATTTCCCTTCCATTGATGTGATGTAAAAGTGGGCTCTGAGTCTGTGGATTCCCCCTTCAAAGGTGGCACAACGTTTGTTCACTGCTTTTAAGATTTTCCCTTTGTTTACCTGTGCCAGAAGCTTGACTCCAACGTGCCAAGATGTGGCTTACTTTGTCCTTATCCCACGAGTGCTCACTGGTCTGCTTGAATTTTGTGGTTGTTGTCTTCCACAAAGTCTATGAAATTCTTGGCAATTATTTCCTCCCATTGTGCTTTGTTTCTCATGTTTCTTCTATCTTTATTGTCCCCCAATCACGTATTTTAGAAACACTGAACGTTTCTCTTAGGTCTCTTATTCAGCATTCTATTTGTTTTCCTATTTCTTTTTTTCTCTGTGCTTTATTTTTGGATGCTTCTACTGACATGTTTTTTTTTTTTACTTTGCTACTATCTTCTGTCATGTCCAGTGTACTGTTAACCACATTCAGTGTTTAATTTCAAATGTTTAGTTTATAGTACTAGAAAAGTGATTTATTTTACTGACCCTAAATTCTGTTGAATTTTCCATTTACTCATTACCTTCATCTCTATTCTTTCATATTAATCACAGAAATTGTAAAGTCATTCTCTACTGATTCTAATATTTGGGTCCTTCATGATCACTGGTCACTTTGGTCACTTTTTTCCTTATTGTCTGCATTTCTAGTAATTTTAAAACAAGATGCCACATATTATTGATAAAATTGCAAAGTCTCTGGAGTTTTGCTTTCTCTCCTTCAGTGTTGCTTTTGCAGGCAGTTAAATTACATACAGGTTCCCTTAACTGTTTTGGAGCTTTGGTTTTTTGCGTTGTTGTTTTTAAGATAGAGAGGGAGAGACACAGAAAGAGAGAGGTCTTCCATTCTCTGGTTCACTCCCCCTGCTGGCCACATGGCCAGGGCTGAGCTAAGCCAAAGCCAGAGCCAGGAGCTTTACCTGGGTCTTCCACATAGGTGCAGTTGCCACAGCACTTAGGCTGTCTTCTGGTACTTTTCCCAGGCCATTAGCAGGGAGCTGGATTGGAAGTGGAGCAGCCAGGATACAGATTGGTGCCCGGATGGCAGGTTAGCATTGCAGGCAGCAGTGCCAGCCCCTGGAGCTTGCATTTTATGGTGGGCATATTTTATTTAAGCTTTCTGTTGTCTATCCCCACTCAAGCTTGGTTCTAACTCACTCCAGGATTTCCACAGCACTGTGCAGCGTCTGAAAGCTTGCCTCTCCAGTTTGCCCACTGCAGCATGCTTGCCTGGAGTCTTGATCTGCGTATGCACAGCCTGAAAGGCACCAGAAGCACTTGCTGCAGTTTGGACAATATCCTCAGAAGAAAACCAGAGGAGTACAGAGCTCACCTCACAGGTTCTGCCTCATGCATCACAGCCCTGAATTGGTTTCCTTCCATTTTATCAGTTTTATAAGTCATTCAATCATGATTTAAATGGGAGGTCCAACTATATAAAAATATACCTTAGGTACCTTCACGAAAATCTTTAACATGCAGTAATTTGATTTCATCTTATATTTTTAATGAAACTAAGGAATTAGAAAAAGTAATATCCATGTTGAGCCAGTTTTATGAAATAATCACTAAAGGAACTCTGAATAGCTGTTAGTTTCCATACTGAAGAGACGGGAATGGCAGATTTAGACATAATCGTCCTTTGAATTCAAATTACAGTCTCAGCCAGCCTCCTTTCATGTGCTTGAATAGCACAGGTACCCAGAGATAACAGATTATTTTCCCATGTAAATTGTTCCTGCGTGTTTTTTGCCTTGGCTGTGATATGTCCAGAAAGCTGCCAGGAGAACATCTCATGAAGTGAGCAACAAGGTTGTCTGGCAAGAGTTGGGACGTGACATCACAGTCCTCACTCACTGAGCCAGCATGAGAAGCCCACACCTGCCTGCCTCAGAACTGCTTCCTCTGTGCCAGCAAACAGTGCTCAGCGCGGCACTAACCCCAGTGAGAGACCCACCGCCATGGCCTCTGAGTTCTTCACTATTGTTTAATAATAGTTTTAAACACTACATTGATTTTATATTGGCCTATATTATCCCTGTTTTGTTAATTAAGTGCTCCAAGTTGGAAACATGTTAGTAGGATGCACATCCAACATATTTTGAGTAGAAACAAAAGGTTTCAATTTAAAATTAAATTTTTAGAAAACAAGTGAAAAACCAAGATTTAAGAAGATACTAGTTTAACATCAGACAGGGTCACACCTAAAACAGCAGTCAAAGAAGAATTCCCATTTCATTGTGTAACAAATATATGCTAAATACCCAAAGAAGCAACTCACAGAAATGGCATCAGTTATTCATGGTAGCAGTGCTAGGTGGATGCTCTCTGCATATTTTGTAGCTGAAGAAGGAGGCTCAGAGAGGTACTCAGTATGCCCATCATCATAGAATTCATAAGTGAGAGTTGGGATATAAGTAAAAGTCAGGCAGGCTCCAAAACTTGTGTCTTTTGACAGCAATGAAACTGAATTGGAAATTTCACTCGTGAGCAGAGTAGGGAACAACCATCTCTCAAAGGTATAACCTGTGTTGCTCCTGATCCTTCTCATTTACAGCTAAAATAAATGTTGGGACTCAGAACATAATCCCCCAAAGGATGGTGTTTTGATTTGCTGAGCATTTTAAACTGGAAGAAACTGGAAGCTGTCAGAAGCAGGTCCCCCTGCTCTGCCGCTGCCCTCCTGTCTCTGACCTGTCTCTTTCCTGGGAAATGAGTCACAGAAACCAGAATTCCTTCTCCCCAACCAGAACCCCCTCTTCCAAGCAAACAAAAAAACTTTGACGATCACTCTTTCCTGCTTCCTTCTCCAGTGAAGACCCTCAGTCTAGAGGGGCCCTGCCTCACACGCGTCCACAGGGGCCACAGAGAATCAGAACAGACAAGACTCGCTGAGTGTCTGCTGTTCGTCTCTTACCACCGAGTCCCACAGGTGTGTCCAATCACATTTCCACCCAGCTGCTCACTCGTCCTTGAATCCAAGCATAAAAACAGATAGTTTTCCTGGCTTCAAAGACTCAAAGGTCTTTACTTCTGAAGGCTGCAGATTAATTAACTAAATCTGTCATGATTTTCTCTTTGTTAACTTGTGTTTTGGCATAGGAATATTGACTATGGCCCTTATGGTGGATGAGAAAAGCCATCACACCTTTCTGTCCTACATCAAAATTCAGCTGCTCCTGCCACCATTCTGTGCTCTGTACTCAGCACCCACAGAGGCGAGATGGCATCCTCATCGCTCCTCTGCGCTCTCCCTCTGTGTCCTAGCTGAACTGTCTATCCTTCTAATGTCACGTGTACCTGTTATACCCTAACCCTTCCATTCAGCATGTGCAGTAGCTCAGTACATACATAAAGAGTGTTTCATTTCATATTTACAACGCTCTGTGAGTGATTTATTAATTAGAAAACAAGTATGTATGGTTTCTTTTTAGAAGTGGTGCATTATCCTAACACTGTTTTCAGTAGAATTCTCTCGTCTTCCACTGTGTATTGAGCATGTTGTGAGTGTTACTGTCTCAGTAAACCTCACTCTCAGTGGCTTGAAATTGTGCTGGAATAGTGTACTAGAGTTCCCCTAGTATGTTACTAATAGCTGATACTTAGGTTTTTCAAAAACACTCACTGTCAACAATCAAAATAATGCTAGTTAATGTTTATAGTGCATCTTTAACACTAGCAGTATGTGCATAGGTTAAACATATTTCCTGGTCAGACACATGTATAGTGTTAAGGCATCTGATAACTGCTCTTTGGAAATCCTTTTTATTTTCTAAAAATGGTTCCCTGCATTCTCCCTGGCTTTTTTTCCCATCTAAAGTTGACAGATGCTAAGTCACTAATGACTGCACACACTGAGAGCACTTCTCTGTGCCTGTCCTGATTAGGTCCCATTCCCTATCTTTCCTCTAATTATTGGAACTAAGAGGAAGGTTGTCCATGCCTTTGCCCCCAGATCATTTTCTTGTCATTGACAATCAATGGTCTTTTATTATTGTTGCTATTATTCTTAATTTGAGAAGCACAGAGAGAGTGAGTGAGTGAGTCCTCCCAACAGTTCACTCTCCAAGTATCACCAGTGGCCACAGGGAGAACTAGGAAAAGGAGGAATCAGGAATTCAATCCAGTACTTGGGTAGCAGGGACCTAACTGCTTGAGCTAGTACCTGCTGCCTTCCAAGTCTGTGTTAGCAGAAAGCTGGAGTCAGGAGCTAGAGATGGGCACCAAACCGAAGCATCCAGTATGGGACACCCGTGTCCTAACTCACCGCTTCACTGCAAGGCCAAGTGCCCATCCCTCAGTGATCTCTTACCTACTATTCTGCTGTCTTCCAAGGCACATAACCAGGAAGCTAGATAGGAAGTGGAGCAGCCAGGATGCAAACCAGTGTTCATATGGGCTGCTGGCATTGCAAGCAGCAGCTTAACCTGCTGTGCCACTATGCTGTCCCCTATCGTTTTACTTTATCCTTTAATATCATGTTGATTAATCTCTGAACCTTTGTTGGGTTCCTTCAAAAAAGAATTTAGGGGCAAGGATTATGGCACAGACTGTAACCTGTTGTTTGTGATTCCTTTACCCCATCAGAGTGTCTGGTTCAAGTTCCAGCTACTCTGCTTCTAACTAGCTTCCTGCTAAGGTACCTATGAGACAGCAGATGATGGCTCAAGTACTTGGGTCCCTGCCATCTACATGAGAGACCTGGATGGAATTCCTGGCTCCTGGCTTCAACCTGGCCCAGCTCTGGCTGTTGTGGGCATTTAGGGAGAGAACCTGCAGATGAAAGATCTCTCTCTCTCTCACTCTATCTTCCAAATGAAATGAACATGGATAAGTACGCATTTTAAAAGCAATTTAAATGATAATGCTGTATTCATTAAATGTGTAGACAATGCCTGAGCCCAGAAATTTCTGCTAACTTTACTTTGACTGACGCTTGGGTCAAGAATGTTGGGGAAACTTTCATGCCAGGAGTTTGCTTGCCTGTTTGCTTACATCCAGGTAAGTGTCAGAGGCTGCTTTATATTTTTATTGCCTTTTTTTTTTTTTTTTTTGACAGGCAGAGTTAGACAGTGAGAGTGAGAGAAAGAGAGAAAGGTCTTCCTTTTCTGTTGGTTCACCCCCCAAATGGCCGCCATGGCCAGCGCATTGCAGCTGGTGCGATGTGCCGATCCAAAGCCAGGAGCCAGGTGCTTCCTCCTGGTCTCCCATGTGGGTGCAGGGACCAAGGACCTGGGCCATCCTCCACTGCACTCCCGGGCCACAGCAGAGAGTTGGATTGGAAGAGGAGCAACCAGGACAGAATTCGGCACCCTGACTGGGACTAGAACCCGGGTGGCGGTGCTGCAGGCGGAGGATTAGCCTAGTGAGCCGCGGCGCTGGCCTCTTTTTATTACTTTTAATAAGTAAGTTAAAGGAACTACAAACATTTTAAAAATTGTGCCTTATCTGGATTGAGGAGAAATGGGACAAATGATCTGCTGTAGCAAACAGTAGGAAACAGAACCAGGAAAAACAGAACAGGACCCAGAGGATGAAAATCTAAGTCAGTACCATCTGCACCTGCTACCCTGAAGAATTCCCCTTATCACTTTCTCTCCAGGTCTGGCCCATGTTGTTAAGGCAATGGTGACACAACTGAAACATTACGACACAGAGATTTCAATAAAATATGTGAAAAGAAACAGAGTTACGAATGAGTATAAAGATCTCCATTTTTTTACATTATTTTAGGCCATGTATGGTAATTAGAGGGAAAATATCTGTTGATGTCTATGTGTATCAGATATTTTAAAAATTGTACCAGGGCTTTGAAAGGTCATGTTTAAATGGATAAGACTTTTATGAATATTAACATGTACTCTGTGATACAAGGGCACTTCAAAATGTTCATGGAAAATGGAATTAAAAATAAGGTTATTTTGGTGCATAAAGTAAAAAGGCTCACTAGAGGGATGGTAGGGGTGGAATGTGCTACCCTGAGAATCCCGGAGCACCTGCTGCTGGGACCACACAGGCAGCAACTCCATGCATATTATGTGAGTCAGAATACCCTGAGTCCCTCACTGTTTAAATTTGTCAGCAAAGAAAGCATTTGTTTGGGAAAGTATACTGAAAATCTGGATTATTAAAATCTGGAAAGTGAAGTTCTATTTTATTATTTTCTTTAATTTAAAAAAATGTACATTCATTTTACTTATTTGAAAGGCAGAAAGAGAGAGAGAGATCTTACATCTGCTCCTTCACTTCTGAAATGCCCACAACAGCTGGGACTGGACCAGGCCAGGTAAAAGCCGGGGGCTAGGAACTCCACCCTCACATTCCACCTGAGTGGCAGGAGGCTGGAGTGGAGAGACTGAACCCAGGAACTCCAGGGTGGGATGCAGGGGTCCTTAGCAGTGCCCTGTCTGCTTTGCCTGAACTGCTGCACCAAATGCCTGTCCCCAGGAGGGAAGTTTTCAAGATGAAAATATTTCTAAATATACATAAATCACTACTAAAATAAAAGACTGAACACTACTCATAGGAAAGCTTGGGACCACATAATCATCAAACTGGGTACCATGACATTTTGATTTAATATGCAACAGTCCTTATCATTTTACCTTAAAAATATAGTTTCATCCAATTAAGTATATTAAAAGTGCCTCGTACGGGGAATGCAGGAGAAGAAATGACCTTCTCTCCCTAGAAGTAGGTAGCTGAACAACAAAAAGCCAGATGAATTTTTAACTATATAATGTGGAGTCCTGGAGGCTCTGAGAGAAAGCTTAAAATTGCCTGACCTCAACTTGGAGCCCAAATGAGCTCTTGGCAGAACTGCTCCAAGGGCACGGATAAAAGACTTCTGCTCTGCCTCAGGCCACTGAGTGCAGTCTTTTCAAATTGCTGGTCTGACATGGGTCATTCCTCCCATCAAAGTTTCTTAGCAACTTCGAAATTAAGAAATCATTTTGCAGTAGTAGAGAAGAATAACAAAGGAAATACAAGGTCACTCAGTTATATTCTCTGGAACAATGGTAAAAAAAAATAACAACTTGCAATCACAGAATGAAAAATGTTTTCATAAATGAGTTACAGTGACCCGGCTCTTACAGCTTAATTTTTAACTACAACTGCCGGTAGCCCACAGCGGCCGAGCTTGTGAGAGCTTAACATTGTCATTCAGTGACTTGTGCACGTTAATTTCCTCAGTTTTGTCTCATGATGGGAAAACTAAAAAGCCAAAGCTGATTTTTGGGGGAAAAAAAAAGAATGGGAAGAGATCTACATTTCTGCCAATTTCGAAATATTACCATTTAATTTTTTTCCTGATGTAAACAAATACATCTTTTAGGACTGGGGCTATGGCATAGCAGGTAAAGCCTCTGTCTATTGCACCAGCATCCCATATGGGTAACAGTTCGAGTCCCCACTGCTCCACTTCTGATCCAGCTCTCTGCTAATGTGCCTGAGATAGCAGCAGAAGATGGCCAAAGTGCTTGGGCTCCTGCACCTGTGTTGGGGGTCCAGAGGAAGCTCCTGGCTCCTGGCTTGGGACAGGCCCAGCTCTAGCCATTGCAGCCATTTGGTGAATGAACCAGTGGGTGGAAGATATCTCTCTCTCTCTCTGTCTCTGTCTCTCTCTCTCTCTGTCTTTAACTCTGCCTTTCAAATAATCTTTTAAAACAAACAAAAGAGATACAACTTTTATTGCTTATCTTTAAATGGAATGAGAAAAAATTGACAATCTTCATTTTGGGGCATTCTGACTGAAATTATAATTAGTTGAAAATTGTATTTCTTAAACTTTGACTTAAAAAGATACTTCACATACATGCAGGTATGGTGCCTGTAGGTTGATGTGTGGCACAGGGTTTAACACACTGCTTGGGACACCTGCGTCCCTTATAGGAGCATCTGGGTGCGAGTCCCAGCTCCACCTATGATTCTAGCATTGTGCTAATACATGTCTTGGGAGACAGCAGTGATGACTCAAGTTCTTGGATCTCCACCACCCACATGGGAGACCTGGATTGAGTTCAGGCTCCAGGCTTTGGCCTTACCAATTCCCAGGTGTTGTAAGCATTTGGGTGAGTAAAACAGAAGATGGGAGTTATACCTCTCAGTGTCTGTCTGTCTGTCTGTCTCTCTCTCTCTTTACCTTTCAAATAAAAAAGAAACATAGATAATTAAATTCTGCAAACAAAGAAAAACATTGTGCCTGATTCTATGGAGAATGTGATACTTGATCAGCCCTTGCCCTGACTGTTGATGAACAACTTAATATGTTATCCCTCTTAGTATTTTTTTGTTTGTTTGTTCTACTTAATACTTTTGGTTGAATACTGTAATCAATACACAATTCTTCTTAAGTGCTGAAACTTAACTGAAAAATGATCACTGTTAAATGTAAGAGTGGGAATAAGAGAGGGAAGAGATGTGTAATTCGGGACATGCTCAAGCTGACTTACCTCAAAAGGTAGAGTTAGAAACATACCAGGGGATTCCAATTCAATCCCATCAAGGTGGCATGTACCAATGCCATCTCACTAGTCCCAGTGATCAATTTCTGTTCACAATTGATCATAATGATAGGACTAAGAACCAAAGGGATCACATAAACAAGACTAGTGTCTGCAAATACTAGCTGATAGAATCAAAAAGGGAGAGAATGATCCAACATGGGAAGTGAGATACACAGCAGACCCATAGAATGGCAGATGTCCTAAACAGCACTCTGGCCTCAGAATCAGCCCTTAAGGCATGCGGATCCGGCTGAAAAGCCCATGAGAGTATTTCAGGCATGGAAAACCAAGACACTCTGGAGAAAAAAAAAAAAAAAAACACCTAAATGAAAGATCTCTGCGAGTGAGATCCCAGTGGAAAGAACGGGTCATCAAAGAAGGAGGTACCTTTCTCTGAAGGGAGGAGAGAACTTCCACTTTGACCATGGCCTTGTCTAAATATGATCAGAGTCGGTGAACTCAGGGAGCTTCCATAGCCTTGGCAGCTCATGACAAGAGCCTAGGGTGATTACTGATGCCATAAACAAGAGTGTCAATTTGTTAAGTCAGCAACAGGAGTCACTGTGCACTTACTCCTCATGTAGGATCTCTGTCCTTAGTGTGTGGTACATTGAGATTTAATGCTATAACTAATACTCAAACAATATTTTTCACTTTGTGTTTCTGTGTGGGAGCAAACTGTTGAAATCTTTACTTAATGTATGCTAAACTGATCTTCTGTATATAAAGAGAATTGAAAATGAATCTTGATGTGAATGGAAGGGGAGAGGGAGTGGGAAAGGGGAAGGTTGCAGGTGGGAGGGACGTTATGGGGGGGAAGCCATTGTAATCCATAAGCTGTACTTTGGAAATTTATATTCATTAAATAAAAGTTAAAAATAAAAAAATAAGAGAATGTGATACTCGTAACTGCAAGAAATACAGTCTTGTAAAAAATTTACTCAAACCACACTCAACCAAAATCAGAACATTTTTCAATACATGTGATGTATCAGTGAACAGTTATGAAGTACTGTTTTCAACTGATGACAGTGTGGAATCAGCAAGGTTAATCAGTGCCATCCCACCCACACATTGTAGAGAAAAGAGGTGGTTAGATACTAATAGGTTAGTACAAATTTTTATATTCCTAGCTTACCCAGGGTAACATGGTTAGAGGAAGCATTTTCAGACTCTCATCTTAGTATTTGGAAGCAAAGAAGAGGAAACAGCCAGGAAAAGGACACAGAAGGAGTCAAGAGGAGGTGTTGCTAGTGGAGCCAGGCATTCTGGATCCCAGTCTGTAGGTCTAGGGTAGAAGAGATCAAGATCAGTGTTCCTAATCTGCTTGATGTCAGTTCATTGGAAATGGGTCTCTTTTCTGATGCCAGCACTTTTTGACACTTCCAACTGGGTCTCGTTTAATATCTTCCATGGGCATGAGGGTGCCACAGGTGATTCTGTGTCTGTTGGAATGGAGGGTTGATTCCTGGAGGTTTTCTGCAGTATCGTGGTTATATCTACCTGATAAAGTATTTTTTCTTGAGGCTCAAGAGAAACACTTCATGATGTGCGTTTCAGCAAACTAAGGCTCCTAACAGAGGGTCAGGCACTCATTCCTGCAGCTTGCGCCTGGGAAGAGCTACGAGGTAATGGACTTGAGCATCTTGAACTCAGCCTCTGTACTATTCGACCAAGGGGACCTGTGAAAAAGGCAGTACCAAGGATTAGGTCTGATATCTCCTGGTGGATTTACACTGCAGTTGGAGTGGACTTCACACAGAGCGAAGGGGAGAAGTGTGATCATGGTGGCTGAAATCCCTTGAACGTTTTTCTGAGTTTTAGCTTTTAAAATGCCTTCAGTGTGTTCTACTCTCCTTGAGGAGTTGGTAGGAGCTGTGAGGTTTCTGGGTGACACTCACGGCTCCATAGATTTCTTTAAGCACTCATGCGCTTAAACAGATAGATCACTGAGCGGACAGCTGGGTGTCTAGTGAGAAGCACAAAATCTAAAAGCTCTGCAAGGCCAGACCAGTTACTTTCTATCAAGAAACAGCCTCTTGCAATCTAAAAGGGAACCAGAAAATATTAATAATGTATTCAAAACCACACAAGGCATCACTAAATGAAATCCATTCGTTGACTTTGAAAGGGGCCTAATAACTTGGCCTGTGTCCGTGTCCCCATCGCAGACCTCCTGTGACAGTTCCTGTAACAGAAGGGACATAACCAGACACAGCCTCCACCATCTCCTCACAGCCTCCCCATTTCAGTGTCTCAGGGCAGCCTCAGTCGTCACCTGGTGCTCTCAGAGATCCTGCGAGCGTGGCCAGTCTCATCTTTCCTAACCTTGTTCCTTCACAGTCAGGTGCTGGAGGCTGGAGTTAGTTTGCACGTTGAGCCTGGGGCTTGTTGGACAGCCTAGAAATGTACTGGAGCAGGTTATTCCGCCTTGCAATCTGCTAGGAATTATCCCTTCATCCTAGTTTTAACAAATTTCTCAGGGTTAATTCCTTTGGAGGAAGCAGGGAATTTAATAAGGCTTTAAAGTGAATGCGATGTCTAACTCGAGCACCGTTGGCGTTAGTGACCACAGTACTCCCAAAACAGCAAAATCATGAACCATGCCTCAAACGTAGCTGCTATCTGTGAAGACACGTGTTTTACTACTTCTAGCTCACTGGTAGACCCCAGAAGGAGCTCAGGTTTCAACAACTTGTGCAGCTTTGACCTTTGGGAGAAGGTCAGGTTCAAACAGATCTTGAAGGTGTGAGCACACCCGGTTTGATGATCTCTGAGTCTGGTTCCCTGTTAGGGATCCATACACACAGTTCAAAGACTGGGTTTTTAAAGGAACTCAGGAAAGTCAGAATGAAGCAAGGGCAGATTTCCAAATAAGTTTATAATGGTCAGAGTGTTTGCCTTCTCTTTTGGGAGAAGGAAAAGTTGCAGATCCCTCTCCAGAGCCCTGGGGCCATGGCTTCTGTTCTTTGTTTTACATCAACACCTGATCCTGGCATGACATTATTTTATTTTTTCCTGAATTACATTTTGTCCAGCAATTATAACTGTATCATAGAATTTCAGGGATATAAGGAATTATAAATGCTGTCTATATCATTTCTAAATGTATTATAATATTATGAAACTAATGTAAACCAATGTAGAAATTTTGGAATATGGGGGCCGGTGGGTTAAGCCACCATTCGCAACACCAACATCCCATATTGTAGTGCTGGTTCAAGTCCCAGTCATTCCACTTCCTATCCAGCTGCTGGTTAAAGTGCCTGGGAGTAGAAGATGGCCCAAGTGCCTGGGCTCATGTCATCTCTGTGGGAGACCCAGATGGAATTCCTGGCTCCTGATGCTGGCATGGCCCAACCCTGGCTCTTGCAGCTATTTGAGGAGTGAAATGGCAGATGGAAGATGTCTCTCTGCCTTTCAAATATATAACTAAATCAATATATCTTTAAAAATTGGAAAAAAGCATAAATTGGAAAATAGTGGTCCTCAGCCATAATTCAAACTTAATCATTACTTATGTTTTGATACATTTTTCCATTCTTATGTCTACATTTGGTTTATTTCAATAATTTTGCCTATAAAAGAACTATCTCTCCCTTGCATATTACATATTTTAGATAATCTGTATGTAATTATACTTTTATAAACATTGCCTTTAATGATATAGTAATATTCTATCAAGTATAAATTCCAAAAACTTTTCAATAATTGTCCTCCTTTGGACATAAGTTACTTCCATTTTTTTTCAAAAATCATAGATAACATAAAAGGTATTGCTCTGTAAGTGTAGTTATCTCAGGAAAGTACACATCCTATAGTGAAAATAGTGATGAAGTGAATGCATGTACTACTGTTTTCCATTCAGCTGTCAAGTTGCCTACCCATTATTGTTCCTCTTGGAAAGGTAAAACATCTGAAACTGCCCATATAACTTTGCATCCCAGTGAAATAATTTCATTAATATCATAGTGATTTCAATAGGAATTCAGGGGATGAAAACGGTGACAGGGAAGTCAAAGGGTAGAAGGAGGTCCCACAGTACAATGCATCTTGAAGTTCAAGGAGGAGGATTGCATATGAGAAGTTCAGTCTCTGAAAACCAGGGCTGCAGATAAGCAATCAGCAGATTAACTGCAAGGGCTCTGGTGGCCTTCAAAGAGTAAGGTGGAGTGTGAGAGCAGAGATTACACTATGAGAGGTTAAGAAGGTAATTTGTGATTAGAAATTGGAGGAGAAAGATGCATGTAAAATACGCCTTCAAGACTTGAAAGTACATGCTGGGGGAGCTTGGGGAGACAAGGGAGAATACTGTAGACATTTCAGACTTCAGCTTATTTTTAGATAAGGGGGCAAGGGACAGTCCAAAAGAAAATGGCTGTGCAAAGAAGATTTTACACAAGGCTCTGTGAACTACGTACAGCTCTGCAAATAGAAATAAATCATTCACTTCTCCTAAAAATATCTTGGAAGGGCATATGTATAAACTAATGTTTTGAACTAAACAGTTATTTGGTTTCTTCTGCACTTTAATTTTTCTTTGTATATCTTGAATACTCTTGATTTTAGCACTTCTGTGTTTCCATAATTAATTGCACTGTCATCCTTAAATAAATTACATTTTCAACTAAATATATTTTTGGGAAGATACTGAGCTATTTATTATGCATGGCCCACCTTGAAAGATGGGCTTTTCTAAAGCAATGTGCTTTAATAAAAGATATAAGGATATTTCGTTGCTGACGTATTAAGAAGCATTATTTGATACTGAGAAAGTAAACTATCAATTCCCAGTATCTGCTGAAAGGAAATAAGATTTGAATGTTTGCAAGTGATTTAAATCGGTGGCAGCAGAAAATGTTATAATCTGGGTCCAACTTCATTTTGTCATCAGTAACAATTTGAAACTACTTATCTGAACAACTGTTTAAATTTATAACCTAATTTTTCTAGAAGAAAATAGAAATTTTGACAATTTCTACAGTAGTTAATTAAGAGCCATATATTGAGTGATTCTTCTCTCTGCCCCAAATGTAAAATAAAAATTACTGTGTTTGGATAATGTATAAAGCACAATTCAGCCACTTCCTACTATACTTTTTATATATGCCATCAGATATCTGACTATAAAGATCTAGTTTGGCTATAGAACTGCTTCCCAATTAATTTATTGCTTGACTTATATGAGAAAATATTTTTTCATTATCACAAATGTCATGAGTTTTCTTAAGTAAGACATAGATTTACTTATAATTATTAACAAATAAAATGCCAAAACACCAGAGTGGCAAGTTACAGGAAACACTTTGGGATACTCACTATTCATTAACCTAGGTGCTGTGATAAGAACCAGGCAACTCATTTTAAGTGATTTCACTAGTGAAAGAAAGCAGTAGTCTAATTGATGCACTGAACAGCATCTGACTTGCAGGAAGTTCAGCTGGACTTTGGTTTGTGACAAAGGCATGCCCAAAAGTCTCCGTGGGAAGCAAATTAAGCACCTGGATGAATACATTCTCTCTCTGCCAAGTTGTGAAGGAGCCAGGAAGAACCCCACTGCTTTTCTGCTCACTGGACAGCTACCCTTTGCTTTACCAAATCCACGTGCACCTGACATGCAGTTTGCAAATTCAATCCCATTTTAAGAAACCATGTGCAACTTGATAAATAAAAATGTTAACATTTTGCAATGAAGTAAACTTAATAGCAACTTTATAATCTGTTTGTATTATAGTTGAAGCCAGTCTAGATGTTCACATACTTCTTTTAGAGAAAAATAATGTGCACATTATGGCAGCTTTCTTTACTCTTGTGAACCAGTGGGAAATGGCATACTATTTCCTATCAATAACCAGTTTGGGGAAAAATAAATAGCACATATATGCATACATGCACAAAATTACTGAATCTTTTTATAAACATCCATTTGTACATGTATTCATTTTGTATACAAGAATTTACAGATGTAAGATATACATTACCAGATTTATTTTACATGCACATATATGTATATGTTCAAGGGAATACCTTGCTGACATAACTGGTAAGAGAATTGCTTTGCCAGGGCAAGTGTTAAAAATATTCATGTTGGTTGTTGGATTGCCAACACTAATGACAGATTGGCTTATGCCATTAACTCTTTGGAATAAAGTTTTATAGTCCATTAATGCTTGAACAGATAAAGCTCCAAGAATAAACACAAATGCACCATACTACTCTCGCTTCAACCGTGTTTCATAACAGTTCCATTTGCATTTATGATTATTTGGGAGCAAAGAAAATCTTGCTACTACATACGAGAGAAGCTTTCATTTTTACTGAATCAATTTACTGATAATCTGAACTATGCAAAAGGTAATCAACACGAGCTCCCTTAGTTCTGTTTCCCACGTCCCTGTTCAAATGCTTTGTTGAATCTCCACTTCTTACTTCTGCCTGGTATCTTTTGCAGGTCTCTCCTTTCTAATCATTCGCAGATATTAGAACTCTAATTCCTTCAGGTATTTAAAAGTCAAGTCCAGTTCAAATCAGACCTTCAATGTCTTAGCTGATTTAGAAATTTTCTATCATACCCTATTTCTAGCTAACTCGTATCCTTTAAATCTCAGCTCAATCATTGCTAAGACAGGAAAACTTCCCTGACATTTATGATAATGTCATATCCAAAGAAAGCTCAGAAACTAATAAGAATATTAATAAAAGTATTTTACTTATAGCCCTTGCAAGAGAGTCCAACTCTGGAAGAAATGGACTTCCTACATAAGAAAAGGGCAGTTATGTACAGAAAAAAAATTTAATTTGTTATCTACAATGTTCTCCAAACAGCAACCCATCATTTGATTATCACATCTTTAAGGGTCAAGATTCCATAGATGTTAAAAATGAAGACTAGAGTAATTAAGTATTTTTTTATAAAGAAAACAACTTACGGGAGGACTCAAGACTCATTAATTTGGATGAATTATATAAAAAAGTGTGTGTATGATGTAGGGAGAGGAAGACAGAGGGAGACAGAATTATCACAGGATGCAAACTCTCTACTGGGTTTTGTGATCTTCCTTCTTAGACATAATGAATGGTGTAAATATCAAAACAAATTTCTCTTTTTTTTTTTTTTTTTTATTTGAGAGGCTAACAGAGACAGACCTTCTGTCTGCTGGTTCACTCTCAAATGCTAAGGAGTCAGGAACTCAATCCAGGTTTCCCACTTGAGTGACAGGGACTTAACAAGTTGGACTAACACCTATTGCCTCCTAGGGTGTGCATTAGCAGGAAGCTGGAATCAAGGTTGGAGCCTGGACTTCAACCGAGGCATGCTGATATGGGATGTTGGTGTTGCAGGTGGCATTTTAAACTGCACTAAGTGCCAACCCACATTTTGGTGTTCATTTTGAGGACCCCTTATACAACTTCCTGATATTTTTACCTCTCACTCATCCATCAGTTTCCCCTTATGCATTCTTTAAAGTTCAGTTGAGCATGACTTTTCTCAGCAAACCTTGCCTGAGTCTTGGACCCTTTGGGTCCCTCTGCAGTTCTGGAGGGCTTATGTCCACCATGTCACTCCTCCTGCTGCCTGCTCTGCCTCACTGCTTCCCTTACTGCTTGGTGAGTCACGTGAGCGCGGGCTTCTGTTCTGTTTTCCCCAGTGCTAGTCACAGATAGGCATTCAGTAACTGAATGGATAAAGGTTCACAGTGTCCTTAGGGTGAAAGCTGGAATAAAAACCTTACAATATCTCTCTTAACAAGATATTTAGTGGGCAATACTGTGGAGAGATTGAACTTGGACCTTGCCCATGTCTGAGTCCAGCAATGCTAGAAATATGAGCCTGTGGCACCAATGTGTTTCTCACCTCCCTTGTCAAATGTGGCTAATGACGGTGTCCAACTAGAGTATGGCTGTGAGCATCACGTACGGTAAAACGTGCAAAATTGTCAGCTCAGTTCCTGGAACAAGAAGTTCCCAATAAACATGAGCTGCATGCTTTTAAAACTTCTTTTGGGGGCAAGTGGAGTAAACGAATTGGATCAAAGCAGGCAAGTAAGGCAGGGCGCTGTGGGTGAGTCGAACTTTCACACAAATGATTTGCATGTTTTGAATCATGAGTGGAATGTTATCAGAAGGAGAACACGGCAGTCCCAAGCAGTTGTGCCTACTTGGTAAATGATTCTTTTGTTCTGAATAATGACTGAGTTAATGACGAAATTTAAAATTTTTAAACCATTTTTTTCAAGTGGCATATTTACTCAGTATACATTTCTTAGTTTTAAAGTTAACCTATACATAAAGTTATCCTGTACAATCCTATTATTTTTCTCTTACCTCCAGATGATTTTACAGAATACATACAACTTGCTAAGTAACAGAACAAAGAGAGTGCAGCTAGAACTATATGAAGATCAAGGATAACAGTTTCTTTAAGTTTCTCATTTGTTTTCTTTTCCTTCCTGAATTGCGTAGAGATGCTGTCAAGGGAAGAATGCAAGAGACTCAGCCTCAGATAATGCAGTGTAGCTGAAATTAAGGGAAGATTAATACCACAAAGTATCCCCAAGAATCACACAACAAAGATCCACCTCACCTTCCATTTCCTTTCTTCAGGCCAGTCATTTAAGTAAAAACTGAACTAAACAAATTCTACTTACCAATGTGATCTTTTACAAATGTTTTTCTGATTATAGTAAAAGTAAGAAATAAAATATAGACACATATTATAAAATAATGTAACAACGCAGTGTGAATTCATCTGCAAGGCTCATAAAATTGAAGTTGATCTTAAAAAGCAGAATCTTCAGAAACATAACATTTTTAATTTTTTCAGATCCTTAAATATTTACTGTTGACACTTACTTCGTGAATTTATGTTTTAAACAGTGATTTATTAAAAGTCTCCAAATAATAATATATTGGAAAATTAATAATATTCTTAGGAAATAAAATGACATCCAATTTTTTTCTATTAAAATATCAATTTATTAGAAAGATACACACACACACACAAACACAGTTTTTCCATCTACTGGTCCAGTCCCCAAAAATCAATCAGGGCAAGGCCAGGGTAAAGCTAGGAGCAAAGAATTCAGTCCAGGTCTCCTGCATGGGTGGCAAAGGTGCTACTTCCCAGAGTGCATATTAGCAGGAAGCTGGAAGTAGAAGTGGAGCTAGATCCTTTACCCTGATGTGTGATGCGGGCTTCCCAAGCAGTATGTTAATCTCAATGCCAAATGCCCACTGCTCTGTCCATAATCCTGGATCCACTTACACCACAACTCTGTGGTTTCCGTTATCATGGAATAAATGTAAGGTGTGACAAAGAGTGTTGTCTATTTGTAATACTTTTGTAAATTATTTTCTTTAGCTGTTAAGGGGAAAATATCAGATTTGTGAATTTAGGAACTTAAGTATGAATCTAAGAAAATTAGATTTATAGGCAAGGACGAGGATATTTAAATATTTTGACTTAGATTGTGACGTGATTAAAGAGACATTAAAAAATACGAATCTACTATGGGAGAGGCATTGATGTGAGAAGATTGGTTAAGAAATTCTTGGTATAGTTAAGGTGGAATGAAATGAAGACTGGAATTGGAGTGATGATAAAATGAAATGGAAGGTTTGCATTGAAGAGTATAAGGAGAGAATTTTTAAGATCTCTTGATCCACAGTGTATGGGGAGAGAAGAAGAGGAAAAGCCAAAGATAGCTCATATGATTCAGTCTGATTTTCTAGTATTACTGTTAATACAAAAAAGAAGCTAAATTATGAAAAAAGATTAGAAGTTTAAGATCAGATTTACTGAATTTCATATGGCAAGTTTATGACAAACTAATGTCTGTGCTCACATATAAAATGCATCTATACATATGATTTCAGTAAGCATGTATTCTTAAAAGCATCCTATTCAAACTCTAGGGGAGTCTGCAGAGATACAGGAAAAAACAGATGATGTCCACCTGGACAGAGGAGTCAGTTGGAATGGTGGTTATCTGTGGTCTATCCAGCACAACACTCCTTCACTGTCTCCTTTTGGGTTAGAATCCAAAGCAAACACCCCTACTAGGAAGCATAAATGAAGTGGATAAACCAGGTAGCGCTAAATATAAGAGCACTTCAAAAAATTATGGGAAATGGAATTAAATGATAAGTTTATTTTAGTGCAAAAGTTTAATTTTGAAATCACGCATATTTTCAAAATACATATGATTATGATCTTTCTGAAGATCCCTTGAATGCATAGTTTCAAAAATGCTTTGTTTCAAAATATATCTTAATTCCCTTTACTATGAACTTTTTGAAGCACCCTTATCTATGTAGTTTCCCTCTGGAATACATGACATTGTCCTGGGACAAGCAAGCTATAGAGGATACCCTTGGTTTACCAACCAGATCACTCTGTGTAATGATCTGTGAGTTACAGCTGCCAATGGACTACAGTTGCAACCAAGCCAGAGCGTGGATCCTGGCCACTAAGAACCCCCACTCTCACATGACTGGGAAGTACAGGGCACTGGATTTCATCCCATGCCTCAATGCTGATGGAGACATAAACCTGGGCTAGTCTCTGCATGTGGGAGAATTCCCCAGGGGTTAGTCTGAGGGTAGGCCAAGGCTAACCCCAGAGCTTTGCCCAACTTCTCCCCTGACCTTTTCTTACTGTCTTACTCCTTTATAGGTTTTACTTGAGAGCACCTCCTGGCCCAATCACTTTCACAACAATTTTCATCTCACTCTGCTTTTGGAGTGCTTGACCTCACTGCCTTTGAAGCAGCCAGGGACAACTAGAATCACTCACTAGGACTTGCCTGGTTGTGTTGGACAAGAAGACTCTTGTCTCCTTGGTTAGGAACAAAAGTTGCCTGCACTAATGTCTGCACACATTAATCAAAGCTGAGAAAATGGTGTAGATAAAACAAAGAAGAGAAAAGGAGGAGTGTCAAGTTTGAATTCACCGTGGCCAGACACTTAGGTGCCAGGGCCTCTCTCATTCTTACAGCTCATTTTTCATTGCCATGATAAAACTCAATTCCTGGTACATTTCATTTTTATAAACTTCTTAATCTTGATTTATTTAAGACAGGTTGGGTTACTTAAAAGTGGAGGCTTTATTTTTCATAAAGTAGTTTTACGAGATCTGGAAATTCTTGATAGACTCATGTCTCCTAACTTGTCCACCGTGAACTTCATAGAAAGTGCCAGAAGTATAGCAACAAATGCTTCCAAGTGATGAATAGCTGTGCTGAAAATACTCCTAGTTACTTACCTGGCTCTGCCATTAATTATTAATTAATAACCTTTGGCGTGATGCTTAATCTTTCTGGGTTTGACTTTTGTACTATACAAAACAGGGATAAAAGTATAATAATTCTTCATGGTTCTTCTGAGGATTGAGTCATGTAATGAAGGTCAAATGCACACTATGTAGTAAGTTCACATCCATTGCTTTAATTCCCTTTGCTACCTGAGTTTCTGAAAAAAAAATTCTTTTTATTCTTGCTTTGGAGAACTTCAGTGATGTCTATGTTAACATTTTTTTCTTGCCAGTCTTTGTTGTTTTTGTTTTTTGTCTTTTTTCCTCTATCATCTGTCTGCGTTAACTCCAACATAATTGTAGTTTTAAAAGGCCATTATTTTTCATTTAATGATTATAATTTCTAGACATGCACTTTTGAAAGAAAACTTATTTCTCATACTCTTTCCTTCTTTGTGTGTTGATTTCTTCTTTTATACCTTTAATCGTGCGAGCATATTTAACAACCTTCTTGAAATTCCCTCATATTTGAAACTATTCCCGTGCGGAGTGCCCTGTTTATTCTCCCTCCATGCTCCCTTGTTAATACTCATGCCTTTCCTGGTTTGTAACCATCTCAGTAGGAGCCCATCCCTAGCAGAGATCCTAGCATGCATCCTGTCTTCCTCACCTTCACATGGCCTCCTTCATGCTTCCTTCCCCTGGGGTCCACAGAGTCACCCTGCTCCAGATTTAGCTTTTACTTAAATTTCTCAGCTTGGGAATCTGGCAAGCTGTCTGTGGTCTGAATTCATATTCCTCAATAGCATGTACTAAATAGGTCTGGAATTTCCAATTCTGGAGGAGCCATTTTCCCCTCTTATGAATCAAGAACACCTATTAGTTGCCATACCCCTTGGCCATGCAGCCAGGTTTTCAAAATCCTTTCTACAGGAAGGGAACGACTCCTCTATGCCATCAGTGTGTACACAGAAAGCAGCTCCAGGCTTGCCTCATGGGAGCAAGACCTCTTGACTGTGTAAGCCGTGTGACTGTGTAAGCTGTGTGAACGCAGGCCTTGGCCACTGTCTTTAAGTTCTATAGTGCCCCGTTCCTCTCAGATCATGTGCTCAGTATTATTCCACTTTTTGATTCTGGCATAGGGGATGCCTCCATCATTTTAAAGTCAGTTACTGACTATTTAACCATGTGACTATCATATCTTCTGTAATAAAGTTCACATGTTTGGCAGGTGTATAATGCCACAGCTATCTCGGTCTTTTATATGCTAGAGGGAAATCTCCGTGAACGTCTAGTGCGTCTCTTTCTGTACTTGTCTTCAATTCTTTGATCATTTCCCTTTCTTTGTTCCTGTTGATGTTCAGTGTCCCTCTGCTGGGTTCATATTTGACCCACATTGCACCCTGTTACCCAGAACTGCTTCTGGCTTCTGCCTTACAGAACTCAATCTGTACCATGTATCACTTTTGATGGGAACAGTTTGTAGCTCACTATGACGTGGGAAAACAATGTGGATGTGCCTGCCAGCAGTTTTTTAGCTCACATGTGTTTCCTCAGTATACATGAAGAAATTTTAAGCAAACAGAGGGCGAACATGAGAACTCATTAGAAAATCCTGCACGGTATCCATTCTGAGTCTCACCGTCACAGTGATGAAAATCAAAACTCTGATTGTTACTCACCACAAAGGTAACCATAGAGTTGACCACATGGGAGAAGCAATCAACAATATGTAATATGTAAAGTCAAAGTCATGCTAACGGAATTTTACACAACCGACTCTCACCTCCTTTTACCATGCCCAATCTATTACCAAAACCTGCAGTCAGGGGGCTTCTTTATCTCTCTTCCTGAATCATATCTTGGAAAATTTCTGAATTTTCATTACAATGCTTTGCTTTCATCAAGGAAAATTATTCCACATAGTTATGTACCTTAAGAACTTAAAAATTTCAGCATTATAAACATTTGCCAGTTATATACAGTCAACAACAGATGAGTCCAGTGAGATCAGATTTTTATCTCTTTAAAACTAAGATGATATTCATAAACACATCCATATTCTCAATCTTTAAAGACTTGCATATGTGATAGGCCATAAGCTGCTTGTAAACCTGAGTTTTTTTCCATGATAGCATTAGAAAATAAGAAAGAATTGTTTTAGGCAAGATGTACTAATAGGCAGGAATTTTGGAAATAGTACATTTTGGGGCCCAGAATTGTGGTGCAGCAGGTTAAGCCTTCGCTTCCAGCATGGGCATCCCATCTTATAGTCCTGGTTGCTTCGGGCTGATGTGCCTGGGAAGGCAGCAGGGGATGGACCAGGAGCTTTGGTCACTGCCACCCCTGGGGGAGACCCTGATGGAGATCCTGGCTGCTGCTTCAGCCTGGCCCAGCTCTGGCTGTTGTGGCCATTTGGAGAGCCAACCAGTGAATGGAAAATTTCCCTCTGTTTCTCCCCTTCTCTCTGTCACTCTGTCTTTCAAATAAATAATCATATTTCTTAAAAAAATAAAGCACATGTTTTAAAAATGCTCCTTTTAAAAATACTCCCATCATATTTTGAAAACATGTATCTAAAATACCGTCTAGGTGATACAACGTAAGATGTGTTTTTTCACCATGTAGTTTGATATTCAGATGCAATCTACTTGTCAGTATGGATGTCGTCATTTAGAGAAAGAATTTACTTTCAGTTGCTCACTTTTCAGAAATTTTAGAGATGCTTTTAGGAAGGCATAATAAACAACAGCAAATGAAAAATATGACCTTTTAGCAGTGGCACATAGATGCTTACTCTGCCTTCAACACTGCACTTAAGAGAGTCTAAAAAGTGTGGAAATAAAAAAAAGATTTAGACATGACATTCAGTTTCTCATAGACACGTCAGTGTGCATTTCCTAAAGCCACAGACTTTCTGTTGTGAACTATAGTACAATAAAAGAATCATGCAATTAACTTTGGTGCAGTATTATTTAATCTGTAGACCTTGTTCCATTTTTCCTAATTGCCCAACTAGTCTTGTACCATTTTTGATGTTTTGTGTATAAAAGCACTTTGTTCTCTACCTTATTGTTTTGTCCATTTAAAGAACAGCACAAGGCTGGCACCGTGGTGCAGTGGGTGAATCCTCCGCCTGCAGCGCCGGCATCCCATGTGGGCACCGGTTCTAGTCCCGGCTGCTCCTCTTCCAGTCCAGCCTCTGCTGTGGCCTGGGAAAGCAGTAGATGATGGCCTAAATGCTTGGGTCGCTGCACTCACGCGGGAGACCTGGAGGAGGCTCCTGGCTCCTGGCGTCAGATCAGCATAGCTCCAGCCGTAGCGGCCATTTGGGGGGGCGAACCAACAGAAGGAAGACCTTTCTCTCTCTCTGTCTGTAACTCTACCTCTCAAGTAAATAATAAAATCTTAAAAATAAAGAACAGCACAAGCTTGTTTATTACTTTAATTTTTTTTAATACAACCTCTATCATTTCTCGGCCTTTGGGCTAAGATCAAGTGTAAAGGCAACCTTTAAGGAAAACCAGAAACAAAATAAATCACATACAAATTAAGTGTACAAATTGAAGACTAGGACATTTGTATGTGTGTGGTGTGTGTGAACATACTCATCATTCCAAAAGTTCCTCCTATTCTATTCTCCCTTCTCTTCCTCACTTTCATCCCTATCCTTCCCCAAGCAACCCTAATCTGTTTTCTGTCACTACAAATTAGTTTTCGTTTCCTGCTACTTTATATACGTGGAAACATACAGGAAATACTCTTTATCATGTGGCATATTTTGTTCATAATAATTATGTTAACATTATTCAATATTGTTGCATGAATCGATAATTTTTTTATTCCTGAATAAGTACTTCATTGTATGTATACACCCATTCAAGAGAATTTATTTATTCCTTCATTTCTTGGTGAAGATATTGTTTCTAGTTTTGGACTTTTAGAAAAAAAGCTACTACAGACATCTGTGTATAAGTCTTTGTATGGAAATGTGCAGTTAAGTAGCTAGACAGTATGGTAGGCATATGTTGAATCAATTAAAAGATGGACAACATATTTTTCAAAGAGGTTAGAGCACTTTAAATTTATACCAGTTGTGTATGAGAATAAGTTCCTCCACATCCTCACCAAAACCTGAAACAATCAGGCATTTTAATAACAGCCATTCCATGGGCCAGTGCTGTGGCACAGTGGGTTAATGCCCTGGCCTGAAGCACTGGCATCCCATATGAACGCCAGTTTGAGACCTGGCTGCTCCACTTCTGATCCAGCTCTCTGCTATGGCCTTGGAAAGCTGTACAAGATGGTCCAAGTTCACATAAACAAGTCTAGTACCTGCTAATACTAACTGATAGAATAAATAGAGGGGAGAGTGATCCAACATGGGAAGCGAGATACTCAGCAGACTCATAGAATGGCGGATGTCCTAAACAGCACTCTGGCCTCAGAATCAGCCCTAAAGGCATTCCGATCTGGCTGAAAAGCCCATGAGAGTATTTCAGGCATGGAAAGCCAAGACACTCTGGCAAAAACAAAACAAAACAAAACAAAACAAAACCCTAAATGAAAGATCTCTGTGAGTGAGATCCCAGGGGAAAGAACAGGTCTTCAAAGAAGGAGGTACCTTTCTCTGAAGGGAGGAGAGAACCTCCACTTTGACTATGACCTTGTCTAAACAAGATAAGAATCGGAGAACTCGAGGGGCTTCCATAGCCTTGGAAACTCATGACTGGTGCATAGGGAGATTACTGATGCCATAGACAGGAGTGTCAATTTGTAAAGTCAACAACAGGAGTCACTGTGCACTTACTCCTCATGTAGGATCTCTGTCCTTAATGTGCTGTACATTGAGGCTTAATGCTATAACGAGTACTCAAACAGTATATTTCACTTTGTGTTTCTATGGGGGTGCAAACTGTTGAAATCTTTACTTAATGTATACTAAACTGATCTTCTGTTAAAAAAAAAAAAAGAAGAAATTATCAATTCCCAACTTGACTCTCACTGGGATTAAACATGACAATAGGTCTGCTCTGATTTCATCATCATTTAAAAAATCATCTATTATTTTTCACTTTATGTTTCTGTGTGGGAGCAAACTGTTGAAATCTTTACTTAATGTATGCTAAACTGATCTTCTGTAGATAAAGAGAATTGAAAATGAATCCTCATGTAAATGGAAGGGGAGAGGGAATGGGAAAGGGGAGGGTTGCGGGTGGGAGGGACGTTATGGGGGGGGAAGCCATTGTAATCCATAAGCTGTACTTTGGAAATTTATATTTATTAAATAAAAGTTAAAAAAAAAAGATGGTCCAAGTTGGGCCTTTGCACCCATGTGGAAGACCTGCAAGAAGCTCCTGGCTCCTGGCTTCGGATCAGCACTGCTCTGGCTGTTGCAGCCAACTGGGGAGTGAACCAGTAGACGGAAGACTCTCTCTCTCTCTCTCTCTCTGCTTCCCCTCTCTCTGTGTAACACCAACTTTCAAATAAATAAATCTTTAAAAGAAACTAACAGTGGTATCTTAAGGGGTTCGAATTTTCATTTTGTTGATGACTATGATATTCATCATTATATATGCTTTTTTTCATCTTGGCAAGTTTCTTTTTTCATTTTGGCAAAATGTTTACCTGAGCTTTTACCTTTTTTAAAATTGGAGTGTTTGCTATCTCCTTGTTGATTTCTGGGTGTCCTTTATATATTCTGGTAGAAGATTTTTATCAGAGATATGACTTGTGAATATTTTCCTCAGTCTGTTATGTGTGCCTTGCCTTTTCATTCCCAGTAGAGTTGTTCTCTTTTTTTTTTTTTTTTTTTTTTTTTTTTTTTTTTTTTTTTGACAGGCAGAGTTAGACAGTGAGAGAGACAGAGAGAAAGGTCTTCCTTTTTCTGTTGGTTCAACCCCAAGTGGCCGCTATGGCCGGCACGCTGTGCAGATCCAAAGCCAGAAGCCAGGTGCTTCCTCCTGGTCTCCCTCGCAGGTGCAGGGCCCAAGGACCTGGGCCATTCTACACTGCACTCCCGGGCCACAGCAGAGAGCTGGACTGGAAGAGGAGCAACTGGGAGAGAACCAGCGCCCCAGCTGGGACTAGAACCCGGTGTGCCGGTGCCGCAGGCGGAGGATTAGCCTAGTGAGCTGCGGCGCTGGCTATTCTCTTTCCTTTTAACACTTACGTTTTTGGTGTAGTTTGAGGTACTTAGAGATTGTATTTTTAAAGCTGAATGTATGAAACCTTTGCATAACTCAAGTTAATCAACATTTAACTTTATGCTTTCTTTTAGAATTTTAGAATATTGTGCTTATGTTTCATTTTTCATTTTAATATTTTATTGAACTGCAGTGTGCATAACAGGAACTACACGTAAGTGTACAGAAAAATCAGGTTTTGTCCTCAAGCACGCTCATGACGAACACCCAAATTAAGAACAAGACATTACTAGTACCCCCAAGAGTCTAGAACAAGACATTACTAGTACCCCCAAGAGTCTAGAACAAGACATTACTAGTACCCCCAAGAGTCTTCTTTATTTCCCCCACAATTTCTTTTTTTTAAACATGGAAAGAACAGTATATTGTTATTTACCTGGTATGATTCAGTGAATCAATATTTATAACTGTATACCTAATGATATATCCACACAATTTTTATACTCTATCTATATGCTGGCTACCACAAAAAAGAGAAAACATGATATTTGTATTTTTGTGCCTGGGTTATTACACTTAGCCTAATGATCTATAGTTGAATCCATTTCATTGCAAATTATATTTCAATTTTCATGATCCTTTTTGGTAAAGTCTGTATATGAGTTATGAATTAGTTTGTTTTTGCATGTTAATGGTCAAATGTTTCAAAAAAAATCCTTCATCCATTGAAAGGAAATCAGTTACCCATGTGTGTACCCCATCGATAATTTTGTTTATTTGTACACCAAAGCTACACAGTCATGATTACTCTACAATAATCTTGAAATCAGGTACTCTTAGTTATCTAACCTCGTCTTGGTTATTTAAACTCCTTTTTATTTCCATGTTAATTTTATATTTAACTTGCAATAACCACATAAATGTCTGATGGAGTTTTGACTGAGATTCCATTGAATCCATAAATCAATATCATGAGAATTGGAATCTTAACAGTCTTGTATCTTGTTGACTGAGAAACATGGTACTTCTCACTATTTATTTACAACTCCTTTAATTTCTCTCAGCAGTGCTTTTTAACAGCAAGCGTGCAGTATGGTATATCCTTTGTCAGAACTGTCCCAAAATATTATATAGTTTTGATATTCCCATAAATAATATTTTAAATTTTTACTTTTGATTGCTTACTATTAGTTAGTGGTAACAGGCTTGATCTGTTATACTTCTCTCACTTCCTGCACCTTGCTAGAGAAACCTGTTGGCTCTAGCATCTCTTGCAGATTCAGTTGGATTTTCCAGGTAACTGACCATGCCATCCACAGATAAAGACCTTTTACTTCCTGCTTTATATTCTGGGTGCTTTTTGTTCTCTTTCCGACTTCAAGCCACCAACTTGAATCTCCAGCTTCATGCTGGATAAGGATGGTGAGAGCAGACATCGCCTCACATTTCTGATCACACCGGGAGGACATTCAGCTTTGGTCAGTGTGGATGATCTTTGCTGTGACACTCTGTAAATGCCTTTTTCCTCTTCCATCTAAGAAAGTTCCCTTATATTTCAAGTCAGAACTTTATACTGCATGTTATATGGTGACTTTTCCGTGTCTCTATTTTTCTTTACTGATAGGCTAAATAACATGCATTGATTTTTTTTGAAGCTGACTTTCTGTTTTGGTAATAAACTAGCAATTGCCAGAATCAGCATGATCGCATCTTTGTTGGAGCCCTGAATCTCTTTCTGGAAGGGGACACAGAGGTCTTGCCAGGGCCTTGATTGTGAACAATAACAGATCATGTTATTCCAGGATTCTTTTCATGAATAGGAAAACAAAGGCCAAGTGGAAATTTCCAAGGTCCATGCTGAAGATTTCTAAAAGGTCTTCTTTAGCTACAGCCCTGCTTTTCTGCTTGTCACTCAATTTTATGTTTTGCTGGTGATAGAGCCATTTATTTATTTATTTATTTATTTGTTTGTTTGTTTATTTATTTATTTTTACCTTCAAACTCTGTTACAGGTTCTTTAAGCTATAACTGAACTCACCATCCACCATGTTTCTGGCCCCTCAAACAATGAATCTAATTCATATTCACTTTAATCAGTACTGAATATTCCCAGCTGACTTTTGTCACTTGACTGGAAAAAAACTAATATATATATATGTATGTATGTATGTGTATATATATATGTATATATATGTGTGTGTGTGTGTGTGTGTGTGTATATATATATATATTTGACAGGCAGAGTGGACAGTGAGAGAAAGAGAGAGAGAGAGACAGAGAGAAAGGTCTTCCTTTGCCGTTGGTTCACCCTCCAATGGCCACCACGGCTGGTGCGCTGCGGCCGGTGCACCGCGCTGATCCGATGGCAGGAGCCAGGTGCTTCTCCTGGTCTCCCATGGGGTGCAGGGCCCAAGCACTTGGGCCATCCTCCACTGCACTCTCGGGCGACAGTAGAGAGCTGGCCTGGAAGAGGAGCAACCAGGACAGAATCTGGCGCCCCGACCAAGACTAAAACCCGGTGTGCCAGCAGCCGCAGGCAGAGGATTAGCCTGTTGAGCCGTGGAGCCGGCCTACACTAATATATATTACGACTTAACTATTTCCTTTATTTTTTAGAACAGAAGTCATGTTTTCCATTTCTTTAGTGTACTTCACAACACTAAATATAGTATATACAAAGTCCTTTCAAAAGGAAATTGTGTAACAGCTAATGCAAAGATAAACACAATACACATGGAAAATTAACAAAGATGTTTCCATAGAGAATACATATTTTTAGCTTATAGTATAGCATCTTACTAAGCACTAGTATTAATCTAATTAAATATTTTTAGTGCTCATTAGAATTATTTGGTCAACTAATAAAATTCACATTCTCAGACACTTCCCCAATTTGTGATTCATTAGTAATACGATTACTGAAGTACCCATTTATATTTAGCTTAGCTTAAAAAAACTAGGAGACTTGCTCCTATGTTATCAAACATAAGAACTTCTCAGCAGTTTAGTGGCAAAGTAAAACTGTGGCTTCCATTTAGAACAAACATAGGTAACTAACTATTCTTTAGTTTCTATTTATCTATTTATTTTATGAGAGAGAGAGAGAGAGAGAGAGAGATATCACCCATCTTGTGGGTCACCCTCCAAATGCCTCTACCAGCCACAGGAATGAGCCAACCCAAAGCCAGGAGCTGGGAGCTCCATCTAGATCTCCAGCATGGGAGGCAGGAACTACCTGAGTATCATCTGCCTCCAAAGGTGTGTATTAACAGGAAGCTGGAGTTGGGAGAGTATCGGGGACTCAAGTCCTGGCCTGACTCAGGATGCAGGCATCCCAAGTGGTTTCTTAACTGCTAAGCAAACACCTACCCCCAAGCAATCATTTATTTTTGAAGGAAAAGGAAAGCAAGTGACCTTATTAACTATACCCATCTTTGGAGGAAAAGTGTAAAAGAAAAATATGGGATAACCTCTTTCTCAACATAAATAATTTATAAACCTATACATGGAGAGATGAAAAAGTTTTAAATTGGATAAGAGCTACAAATATTTTTTAAATGATTATGTTTTTAGAGAAAAATTATTATACCTACGAAAGCCATATTCTGTTTTTTCAAGCTATACTCACAACAGAGAACAATGATTTCTTCCAGTGATGTGGGAGGCAGATGACAGAGAGAAAGGCCTAAAAGATGTGAAATTAAGGAGAAGGGGTGAAAACAGCCCAACTATGACCTGCATTTCTTCAGTAGAGTGAAGATGGAAAAAATAGATGAATCTTGGAGATTCTAAAGGGGGAGAGCAAGCAAGTGGGATGCAGTGAGGAAGTGTGTGGCGAAGAGTGAGAGGAAGGTGGTTGGGTTTGGCTTGAGGCATTGGTTGGGAGGTGACCTAGGTAGCACATAAAAAGAGGAAATAAATGAAGTTTAATTTGAGCAGGTGTTCAGCTGCCTATGGAAGAGCTATCTAAAAATATCCAGAAAAACATAAGCACGCAGGTGTGGGACTCGTGAGAGCCTGGTTATCTATAGGTAAGTAGAGGGCAGGAAGGGAGATGTGCAGGGCACCACGTCAAACAACAGCAGACAGGGAGAGGAGTTCCTGTGCTGTTCACGATGAGTGAGTCCAATGCGTCCTATGTTGTTTGTTTTAAAAAAAAATCTATACATTAACTGGAGTTTTTTGGTTGTCTTTGAGGAAACCTATCACAGCACTTAATATTACTTTAATGGGAAAATTACCAAGGAAAGTTTAAAATGTGCAAACATCATCTTTCTGTAAATTGTAGGGTTCAGGATATGTTGAACTGTTCTTGGGAAAATGGAATTGAAAGAAAAGTTCATTTTAATGCAAAATAATTTTTAAGTCCATGCAATTTCTTCATCATAAATATTTTCCATGAGCTTTTTGAAGACCTCGAGTATGCACGGATTACAAGAACTTTTTGCACTAAAATAAACTCATCCTTTAATAGCATTTTCCATGAACTTTTTGAAGTTCCCTTGCCTTTGAGTACACAAGTACCTAAGTGTAGGATTTTATGTTCAGTGAGAAAGCTCCAAGGAACAATATTCTTATTTCTAAGAAATTACAATTGGGATTTGATAATGAAAAAAGCATAAAATCTTATTATTTCATTTTACTATTGTATAGTTATGTGGGGAAGTTAAAGCATGATAAGTAATGCATAAATTTTTATCACTCCCATAAACAATCTGTTAAGAAAAAATAAATTTGTCGAGCTGTAAAAACAAGCAGTCTAGGGTAAAATGGGTTATCAAATAATTTTATATCTTATTAAATCTATTGCATTTTTCTGCATTATTTTCCTCCTGCTGTCATTTGAAACATCATTTTGGATATATATGTACAAAAATTTAAAAAGAAAAAAGAAAGTATAAAGAAATCTTACTACGAGAACTTTCCCAATTCATGTTCTCATATAGCAACGCTGTTTATACATCAAAGAAAGGTCATATCTTGTCACATTTTTATCTTAGCTGACAAGCTGTAAAGAATCCCTTAGAAAGGAAAAGAAGTATAAATGTCAAATTGTCTTCTCATCAAAATGAACAGGAAACAGTGCACTTAATGGTGACATTCTGTCCGGAAATGATGAAGAGATTAATCTGGGCTAATGAACAAGCCTCATTCCTACTAAGCTGCCTTGCTTAGAAATCTTGTAGCACCGCATACATATTTAATGCTAGGATAATATATCATAGGGGAGTTGCATGACCTTTTATAAACTCGACACGAACATTTCACAAAAGAGCAACACTCCAGCAGATGGGTCAGCCTTTCGGATATGTAGTACTGCCTGTGTATTTTAGCTCCTTTGTAAAATGCTTAGCACAAATGTTTAGACAAAAAGGAAGCTGTTTTCCAATCAAGGGTTTGCAAGCATGAAGAGCTGGTCTAGAGCATAAGTATCTACTGTTACTGAGGGAAGCTACCTGTACAAGAGCGCACTGAAAAGGTCACAGAAAACGTGCAATACAACAAATACTATGTGTGGACCTAAAAAAGTTTGGTACAAGATTATTGGTTAATTCCATTTTTCCAAGAATTTTTGAGATATTCTCACATACATTCCACAGATGCAACACCAGCCCCACGTGCCTGATGGCTAATGAGCCCTAGTCCTCTCATGCAGCCCAGGAGGGTGCCAGGTGCTACTGGACTTCTCCGCTTCCCTTACGTGCCAGTCCTCCCCACCACACCACTGCTGGGAGGCTGCAGGGCTGAACGGCTGTCGGCGTCTCCTTGCTCTCCACGGGTTCAGGTTTCCTTTGATGGTAACTGTGTGCAGCACTTCTGTGCTGAGATACAATATTTGTGAAATTCAAGACAACTTCTCAAATGCTAGCGACAATCTATAATGAGCTAGAGATTAGGAATATGGCTTCTCTTAGCAAAAATTTAACAGTGTAGTTCAGCGATCCTCATCCAAATGTCTAAAATGACTGCATGATGTGATAAGAGATTTAAGAAAGCCCTCCCTAAAATACTGGGAAAATGGGAAAAAAAAAAAAAAAAAACGAAGTTTGATTTCAGAAAGACTAGTTTAAGACTTGCGTAGGCCCTGGATACTCTCATCTCTTGAAAGCCTAACTTCAAATCACATCACACATGCTAAAGATGCAACCACATTGCACTAAACATTCACTAGGCTTCTGGAACTTTGCATGTGTCTAGCATTGCATCTGCAGGACTGAATGAACAAAACTAAGCGTCCTACCAGAGAGTGAGAAATCTGAAGGCAGAAAACAATGTATTTCGTAGAAGTTGAGGAAGGTGAAGATACAGTTAAGAAAATGAGGACAGCATTTGCAGAGGCCTGGAGGACAAATGCAGCTCAAGCCATCAGGCAGTGTGGGGGCTGACACTGTGAAAGGTCCCAGATGGTCACCAACGGACCTGATATTGTTCTGTGGCTGACCAGGCCTTACTGAACTGTTGGTCAGTGGATAAAGGATATAATGACCCCGCCCCCTGCTTTTTAGCAGCAGTAGGTCCAATTCAGAGCAATGAGCAGAGCCATTTTAATTAGGAAACTGGGCCAGATTGGAGACAGGGAATCCAGTGACATGTAAGAAATGCTACCCTCCTAAACAACCTTGCTTCCTGGCGTCTATCATTCCATTGTCGGAACCAGGTGGAATTTGTGAGTGTGGCTCAGGGCAGGTGGCAGAGCGTTCCCCGTGGAATCCTGAGAAGGGAAAAGATTTCTGGGATGAGCTTAATGCAGCAGATAACAGGTGCCAACAAAACACTCTTTGCACTCTTTCCTAGGAACCCACCTCACACCAGTTCCAGCCCTGTAACCATTACCAAGAAGACCACAAAACCCCACTGTCAGCCGGCACCACGGCTCACTAGGCTAATCCTCCAGCACACCAGGTTCTAGTCCCGGTCGGGGCGTCGGATTCTGTCCCGGTTGCCCCTCTTCCAGGCCAGCTCTCTGCTGTGGCCCGGGAGTGCAGTGGAGGATGGCCCAAGTGCTTGGGCCCTTCACCCCATGGGAGACCAGGAGAAGTACCTGGCTCCTGCCATTGGATCAGCGCGGTGCACCAGCTGTAGCCATTGGAGGGTGAACCAATGGCAAAGGAAGACCTTTCTCTCTCTCTCTCTCTCTCTCTGTCTCTCTCTCTCACTGTCCACTCTGCCTGTCAAAAAAAAAAAAACCAAAAAACCAAAAAACCACTGTCTTCTTTATGGAAGAACTGCTCCACCTTCTTCATAAATGTACAGCTCTGTTTGTCATGGAAGATTTTACTCTGTGCTGTTCACAGAGTGAGCAGAAGCCCATGTGGCTGATTTTCAACAGAGGGATAATCCTGGCATCAGGAATTTTACCCAGAAGACAGCGGCATCCCCCTCTGCCACCTGAGATTGTGGTGCTTACAAGAGGTTCTGATTAGTGTGTGCCTGTGCGCAGTGCATGTGGGGTACCTCACGATTCAAACTGGGGCAGCAATCAGTATTGCTAATCAAGAGTTCTCTGCTTCCCACAGCATGTTACCTGGTGCTTGCTGAATTATTTTGGTTCTGTATCAAAATGTGGAAAGCTAAAAATCACTGGCTGGAAATCCAGCGTTGGATTTGAGTTCTGACTTTGACAGTCACAGAATGTGTGAACTGCTACATTTTAGGTCTCAGTTTCATCGTCTACAAAATGGGAGAGAAAAACACATTAATGTCCAGTATTCTCATTTCCAGGCTTATTGTTGTAAAGGGAATCTTTTGGCCAATATAGAACCCAATAGGCAAATCCACTGTAAAACACTAATTATTAAAAACTATTATAAAATTGATACTGCAAATTTGTGTGTTTAGCAACAAATAGTTTCTTTAAAATTCTGGGGTTATGAGCCAGGCTTTTCACCCATTTAAGATGGATTTAAGGATTTGTAGGCAGTACCAGAATGGCATTAGGTCTATAGCTAATTGTGATCCACTCATGAGACAATATCCTAATGCTCTAACTGAGTTCCCATGAATTATTCAGTGTTCTTCTCTGGCTGGTGGAACAGGAGCTATTCCAAGCCCCATGAAAGATTCAGGAAATGATCCCTCCACTGTTTGAGCTCTTTCCATAGCTTCGATGATTTCCTCCAACATACCCTTCTGTCAGTACAGTAGTACAGCTGGACATTCAAGGAAGACCTGGAGCTCTCCAGAGTTCATTGTCAGATTCATTCTCTCTCTCTCTCCATCCCTCGCTCTTTCTCTCTCTTTCCTTCCCTCCTCCCCCCTCTCTCTCCTTCCTTCCCTTCTTCTCTCTCTCTCTCTCTCTCTCTCGCTCTCTCTCTCCCTCCCTCCTTCGTCTGTTTTACTTGATACTCCTTGGCTTTCCCTGACTCTTAGCTCTGTCTCCTCCACTCAGGAAGATCAGTGGGTTTGTTTGAGTTTCCTCTGCCTGTTCTGTGTCATAGAAATTCACTCCAGGCAGTAACGTGGAATAACTGGGTGGCTCTTATCATTTGTTTCCTGTCTCTCCAATATCTTGAAATCTGTTTTCATTTGTTTACTCTAGCTTTCAAAGTTTGTTTCAGGTGGAAAGGCAAATCTTATCCTCTTAATCCATTTTAGTTATAAGTAGAATTCATGGAAAGCTATTCACTTTAAATAACATTTCTAAGACCTAAATATCTATGTTTTTATGTGTAAAAATTGGTTTTATTTATAATAACTAACAACAAATAAACCATATAATCCGACAAAAATAATATACAATAATGACTTGGAATTCTTTCAACAACTAAAATCATAAATCAAAGAGTGCATTTTAAAATTTATTTATTTATTTGAAAGGCAGAGAGAGCAGTTTTATCCACTAGGTCACTCTCCAAAAGCCCTCCAGACCTGGGCTGGGCAGGGTCAAAGCTAGGAGCTGTGAACTCTGTCCAGGTCTCCCATGTGGGTGCAGAAACTCAACTACATGGCCAATGACCTTCTGCCTCCCAGAGTATGTATTAGCAGGAAGCTGGAAATGGGAGAAGCAGCAAGATTCAAATCCATTCGAATCATATATGATGCAGACATCCCAAGGGGCATTTTAATCACTAGGCCAAGCACTGGTCCCTCAAAAAGTATATTTTAATATGACTCCATTTTCAATTCCATGAAAATATTTTCTTTTTCTTCAATACTTTATTACAAATGAACTGATGAACTGTTTTACTTTATGGAAAACATGATGTATTAATTTGAAAATTTTATTATGTAAGTTACACATGTCTTCCAGGTGTGCTCCATCTTCATGGTCCCAAAGATGGCATGTGGGTTTAGATGCTTTGCTAATGTACTTGTTCACTGTTTGGGCTAAGCCTTGGAGGGGTTAGCTACCGAACAGCACCGTATGAACTGCCGGATCCTTGTTGCCTGGCAACAGACATTGGTTGGACAGAAACTTCCAGTTCTGTCTCTTTAGAAATCCCACTTTGGAGAAGAAAAGCTCATTGAGCAAAAGGAAAACTTCACGTATGAAATTACCGTGGAAAATAACCTAATTTTTATGATCCCGTGCAAGGCTGCTTCACATATAAATTCTGGGGCTTTGTATAAAGGTTGTATCTGTGTGCCTAAGGCCTAATTTTAGGCCTGGGAGAGAAACTCAGATCTGAGGTCTTATCCTTGCGGAGCTTAGACTCTAGCACGCAGCTTGTGAAGTCCTGTAATACCATCTTCATGAAGATGCTCTCACTGCCTTTTCAGTTACAGATACATTTTTAATTGAGCCATTGGTTTTGTCTGCCAACTTTTATGTCTATTTTATCCAATAAATTGTTGGCAAATGGCCACCACCATCAAGACTAAATTGTCTGGACATAAAACAGGCAGACTAAAAACACACTGTAGAGAGTGATAATTCAGTGTACTGAGTACTGAGGTTAACCTTCCCAAGTACTGGTCCTGAAGTATTTTCACTTTACTAATTTAAGCTATCGTCCATTCCTCACTTGATTTGGATGTGTGTGGACACAGTAGGAAAGCATATGTACATATCCGTGATAAAATTACAGTGAAATATTGAGGCATTCTTGTCCACGGTAGCTCAATTGCATAATGACAACACATCAGGAGCTCTCTCGTGTGTCCAAGATGCTCATAACCATCTGCCTTCCTCAAGTTCATGCTTGGGTGTCTCAAAGTCAACTCAAGTCCAACATTAAATGCAGTAAATGATATTAATGCTTAAATGTGATCCTATCAAATGATAGGCCAATCCATCTATCCAGTCCTAAAGCCAGTAAATTTCACTGCACACACCTTTACCTACAAATACAACTCATATCACCGAGTCATCAAATCAACTCTGTCAGTATCTGCTACCTCACTTCATTTCCACTACTTCATATCATCCTGGCTTACATTATCATGATCCTGTCTCTTCAAACACATTTCTTACCTCCCCCAATCTCCTCTCCAAACTTCCTAAAAACAAAGCTAATCCTGTGTTGCAGCCCCACATGCACCATATGATTGAAACAATTCCACTTTCAGGAAGGGTCCTGCCATAAAAGCAGATCACTGCCATGGTCCTCAAGGCCTGTCTGAAACTCTGCCTTTCAAAGTCTGTCCTTCCTTAATGCTGAAGCCACACTGAACTTCCTTAACTTCTCAAATTGGCCTCCTCTCACAGACCTTTGAATGTGTTCACCGTTTTCAAAGCATACTTATCCATGACTAATCTATATATATATAGATTATATATAATTAGCTTCTTAAATTACTGCTCATGCTCAGGCCCCAGTTCAATGCTCAGTTGCTCCGGACAGCACTCCTTCCTCCCTTGAAAATGTCTAGGGCTGACAATTATGATTTCTTTATAGACAGTTGTTCCCTTTTTTTCACACCACTTATCACAGTTGTGATTTGTGCAATTATCACTATTTGTTATCTTACTTTCCCAAATGAACATGTAGGCTGCAAGAGGAAGGGGTCTCTTCCTGCCCGGGGGGGTTACCTGATGACAACTTCAGTGGACTGATGAGCAAGGAATGGAAGGCACAGCGCACTCTTCATGCCTTTGTGGTCCAGTGCCGCAGTGAACAGTTGCTCCACTATCAGCACTCAGTATCTTGGTGCTTCTGCTGCTGCTCCTCAAACACAGACATAGTTGTCCCCAGGGAACTGGAAAGAAAGCCCTGAATTGGCTAAGTTTCTACACCTGTGCAAGGGAGCGTCTGATGAGAAGTTGACTTGTGCAGTAAGCTGAGAGCGAGCAAGACAGAGATTTCCTGCAAAGTCTGCAATTCATAACTATTGTACCTTCATTATATACAAACACAACAAAACCCTACACCATGCAAGGTACAGAGGACAAATAACATGATACCAAATCTCTTCTTTTTCCTCATTTTACCACATTTGTACTTCTTCCTTTCTAACTTTCAGAACAAAGGGGTTGGGAGAATGGCCATCTCTTCGATCATGAAAACTTGATAGAGTTGGCAAACAATGCTTTATCACCTTGTCAGTGGAGTTTCACTAATTCCTCATTAGGGAAACAGCAAAGGCAGGCTTTCAGCTTTGATTCCCTCCCATGCCATTTAATGAGGTCCCTGCTGTATTCACTTATGTAAATATTGCTATTTTAAAGTCTGTTGACAGTCGTAGTTGTGTGTTCATAAATGTAAACACAGTAGCTTTATCTCAACAAACGTCTTCAGAGTAGGGTGGTTTTTCCTGTTGTTGGTACTGTTAGTTGTATAAAACCAAAAAGTATTTGGCAATGACAGGAAATACAGAGGGCATTTTTTAAAATATTAAGCTTACAGTAATTATTTAGTATTTCCAGGCCAAAGAAAAGGCAAGTGAATAAACTGAGTGCTGTTTCCAGATTAAGATGTATTTGATTCAGGTTAGATTCATGGAGGTTATTTACCCTGCCTGTGAAAGACACTTCATGTCTGACACTTGCCCCTCCCACCACTACGTTTTTCCTATTGAGATGTTAGGGTGCAAACGTGCCACTAGATTTGCTGTCTCTCAGCACACTTCCACAAACATAAATGCAACCATGCTCTGTCTCAGGGCAGACAAGACTGGTGATCCCGAAGGCCAGGGAAAGAGTTACCGTGAGAGGTCTGAGTGAAACCTTTTCAGGGTAAAGGATTTCCTGGCTCACCTGTTAACCACACTCAGTGGGCAAACCGCACGCTGGACACCAAACCCTCCCTTCTTCTCCATGCACCATCTTCTAGTCCAACCCCTGTTTCAGCTGCTCCTTCTCACGGCAGTAAGCTTTTCCCAACAGCGCGTGAGCTACTAAACGCTTCACCACTTAGTGGGAAACCACTGCCTTTCATTCCTCTTTTTTCCTTTCCATGAGTGGGAGCAGGGATAAACCAGGAAGGCGAGGAAATGCAAACGCTGGCACACAATCAGGTGCCTGTGTCTCTGATGGACCTTTTGGTGCAGAGCGGCCCCAGGCCCACAGAGGGTGACATTTTCAATCTGAGACCGTCACCTGAGAGAGAAGAGAAGCTTTCACCACCATTAAGGTTCTGTAGTAAGTATTTGTATTTTTACTGTTTAGTATTTACACTAACCTCCTCCTCAGAGGTCTGGGTTCAATGGCTTTCCCCTAAGCTTCTCAGTATTAATCATTTCAAATAATTCTGTTCTCTTCCTATTCCTTCCCTAGCTGTTGGAACAATTGCCGGAGCAGTTAATGGCTTCCTGCAGTTGCTAACTTCATAATATTTCAGGGCTTACTCCCTGCCTTCCAATTCCTAATACTTGACTGCTAACAACTGTTTATATTAAAATTTCTCTGTTGAAATAATGGATTTTTTCTCTGTTTCCTGATTACTGTCTGACTGTTTCACTAAAAGGAGAATTAAACCACGCTAACATTATTCCTATCTTATGCCATGTCTTTACTCTTTAGTTTTCTTCCCCCATGGCCTTTTCCCTAATGCCAGTACAGCCAACCATTATTGGCTGTGAAAATTAATTTCAATACGACTGAGAGAATGTAAGAGTAAATATTTGGCATTTATGAGAAAAACAGAAAAACATTTAGTGGATTATGGAGCATACCATATGAGTAATAATTAACTTGCTACTCAAAAATAAACAAGGTGGGGGGGGGGGCTGGCACAGGTTATGGCATTGCACACCAGCCTCTACATTTGATGATTTGCATCTGATATAAAATGTTTTAAAGTAAAAACTTGACCTTCTAATTCACCAAAGAGATTGATTTTTAAGAGATTTCATGATGCTGATGTTAAAAATGTGCATCTGTAGCCCTGACCTCTCCCTTAGGCTCAAAAATTGCTAAATCTAACTGAGCTTGTTTGTCAAATATCTCAAAGCTCCATGTGACCAAATCCAAACTTTGTTCTCCAGCTTCTGCCCAAATCATCAGTCCTTCCCACATCAGACCATAGTAGAGTCAAGCACTAGTGGCTCAGACTATTCCTCTTTCTCCCACTAAACCTTCACCAACCCAGTCCAATAATGATTTCTGTGGATTTCACTTGCCTAATGTACCCTGTACCTATATACTTCCCTCCATTTCTAGAATGATCAACCTAACCCAACCCCCATAATCTCTTGTAGGGGAAATTGAATTAGCTTCCTAATCAGTGGTTTCTGTAATCAGTCCATCCCAACTCTTGAGAATAAATCATTAAATTTTCAAGGGTTGTGCAAGCCCCTATGTTACATTGGTAACTACAATCAGCTATGATTGGAAGTATTTACTCCATGGAGATCAGCAATTGAAAAGAAAATCAAGAGCCGGCGCCGTGGCTCAATAGGCTAATCCTCCACCTTGCGGCGCCGGCACACCGGGTTCTAGTCCCGGTTGGGGCGCCGGATTCTGTCCCGGTTGCCCCTCTTCCAGGCCAGCTCTCTGCTATGGCCAGGGAGTGCAGTGGAGGATGGCCCGGGTGCTTGGGCCCTGCACCCCATGGGAGACCAGGAAAAGCACCTGGCTCCTGGCTCCTGCCAGGATCAGCGCGGTGCGCCGGCTGCAGCGGCGGCCATTGGAGGGTGAACCAGCGGCAAAGGAAGACCTTTCTCTCTCTCTGTCTCTCTCTCTCACTGTCCACTCTGCCTGTCAAAAAAAATAAAAAAAAAAATAAAAAAAAAAAAAGAAAAGAAAATCAAGCCTGTCCTTTGCACTTTGGCGGAAGTGTAATGTCTGCTTTTCATAACAAAGAATGATTTAGCCTCCTAAGCTGTCCATGAGAAAGGCAGGCAGAGAGAAAGAGAGACAGAAAAAAATTTTCCATTTGCTGCTTCACTCCCCAAATGCCTGCATTAGCCAGGCCAGGGCCAGGCCAAAGTTAGGAGCCCAGAATTCAGTCCAAATCTCCCCCGTGGGAGGGAAGGGATTCAATCACTTGAGCTACCACCTGCTGTCGGGGTGCACACTACCTGAAAATTAGAATCTGAAGCAGAGCTGCAACTTGAACCCAGATAGAGGATAAGGGGGTCCCAGATGGCATCTTAACCACTCAACGAACACCTGCTATTTGTTTATCAATAAAGAAAATGGAATCAGCCTAGACATCCCTGGGTTCCTGATAAGGTTCCCCACTGGCAGAGAAAAAAGTGTAGCTATGCCAGAAGTAATGGTAGAAGTCTACTTTTTTTGATAGCCATAGATCAAGTAAATTCTTCTTAGAAGTTAATGAAAGCATGTGAAAACTTCCAATTTCAGCTTTGCTCTAATAATTTATTAACTTTTTTAGTTTACAAAACTGTGCTCACCTTGAAACCCTGGCATTCTAGTTGCTGAATGTGAGAGGTAATGTAACACAGTAAGAATAGCTTCTGCAATAGTAAACACCAATCAAATTAAACAAACATTTTGAGTGAAATTTTAAGAGTGAATTGAAAAGTATCAGGAGCAAAATCTCTTAAAGATTAAAAACCTCGGGCCGGTGCTGTGGCCCAGTAGGTAAAGCCTCCTCCTGGTGGCACTGTGGATTTCATCCCATATCTCTTCTGATGTAGCTCTCTGCTAATGGCCTGGGAAAGCAGTGGAAGATGGCCCAAGTGCCAGGGCCCTTGCACCCACGTGGCAGACCTGGAAAAACTCCTGACTCCAGATTGGTGCAGCTTCCACCCAGAAGAAGCACTTGGCCCCTGACTTTGAATTGGCCCAGTTCAGGCCATTGCAGCCATTTGGCGAGTGAACAGATGGGAGACATTTCTCTCTCTGTCTGTAACCCTGCCTCTCAAAGAAATAAATAGATATTTTTTTAAAATAATAAAATCTCTTACAGGATAAAAATAGACGTTCTATTTAGAATTACTGAGTTGCTGTTAACTATCTATATTAATCTTCTTTGTTGAAATGGACAACTTGAATGCACATCTTCCAGCCTGTCCCATGGCTTTTGAACAGATAAAACTGCGTAGTTTAAAAGAGAAAAGAAGAACCACTAAAACCGAGTTTGCACAGCACAAGAGCAGTAAGCTGTTAGAAGAAGCAGGATGTACAACCAGCCACCCAATCGTTGACTGTGCTTTTGAGGCGACGCTGGCCAAGCACAAGGTATGGCGTATGACCTGGGCGCACATCTAAAGTGTCTGTCTGAACACTGAATGGCAGTGACTTCATAAAGCCAGTTAACGAGAAAAAGATTGGAGGAAGAAGGAAGAGCATATATGTCCTTCTTTAACACTGCTTCACAGACCTAAAGTCACTGGTTACTTTATAGACACAGGTATCCTGGTTTTACAGTCTTGAAACACTGATAGCATCTGATGGATGCTTGGCAGGTAAGGGATGAAGACATTGGTGCAATAAGCACAGAAGGGCAAAGTCCTTCATTTCCCAGGAAAGCAAAAAAAAAAGCCCGGACATTAAGTCACAGCAGAAAGACAGTCTTTATCTGAGGAAATATCACTAAATTCTGTAATAAGCTGTACTGAATATTGCTCTTTCATTGTCCTACTGTTTCTGTAGCTAGGAGTTGGACTTTATACTTTTTCTTCAAAATGCAGTCAGTGTCTCCATTGAAACTTAACTTTTTTTTTTTTTTTTTTTTTTGACAGGCAGAGTGGACAGTGAGAGAGAGAGACAGAGAGAGAAAGGTCTTCCTTTGCCGTTGGTTCACCCTCCAATGGCCGCCGCTGCAGCCGGCGCACCGCGCTGATCCTGGCAGGAGCCAGGAGCCAGGTGCTTTTCCTGGTCTCCCATGGGGTGCAGGGCCCAAGCACCTGGGCCATCCTCCACTGCACTCCCTGGCCATAGCAGAGAGCTGGCCTGGAAGAGGGGCAACCGGGACAGAATCCGGCGCCCCAACCGGGACTAGAACCCGGTGTGCCGGCGCCGCAAGGTGGAGGATTAGCCTATTGAGCCACGGCGCCGGCTCTGAAACTTAACTTTCTTACCTCTTAACGTTTCCACACGGCCCACGCCCACCACCTGGATGGCTCGACGTTCTGCTCCTGATCTCTGGCTGATCTCATTCAAGTCCTTCCCACCTTCCCATGTTCATGGGTAACGCCGCCGTGAGCGTCCTCATCCATAGACACTGTGACTTTCTGCTGATTTCCTCAGTCTAGATCGACTGGGCTACATACACCTTGGCCAGCAGAGAAGATACCCAGCACGCTTGTGAGCCTCTGCTGCTTGCTGTGGGCGGATGGGCTGTCTCTGCCCAGTGGTGATGACAGCTCACCTTCTGCAGGGGGTCTGTGTGGTGACCCCGCCAGGCGCGATGATGATGAGACACAACTCCAAGGACAGCTGCTGTTGATCACATACAATTTCCGTGGGCATGTACTCCTGCACGGACTACACCTTCAGTCCTGAGGAACACCCCACCAGGAAGGAGCCGTCACTAGCCCAGTTACTATAACCTCCAGGGGCAGAAGCTAAGGCATAGTAGGGTATGGCTGGGATTTGAACCCAGACAACAGGGATGGACAGTGTTGGGCCTCACCCCTTAAGTAAGGCCCTTACCAGACTCAGTTTACAGCAGAGAGTACATAGGTCCAGAGAGGGTCAGCACACCACCTGAGGTCACACAGCACACTTGAGTGGCCTTCACTGTCCCCTACACCCAACATTTCCTCCAGCTCTTTTCAGGGAGCCATGCTTTGCTCTTCAGCCTGGCTAGTGCTGTTGTGTGTTGAGAACACATGCAGGCAGCGGTGCCAGCTGCCTTTAGGCTCCAGCTAGGCACGGCCATCACCAAATGCAGCCCAGCCTACGCTGTGGGTGTCAGCAACCCAGCCTCCATGGCAGGTCGCTGGGGCCCCTGCTGCCCGGGGGGGCGCAGTCGGTGTGTTTTGACAGCATGGTGCAGGCAGCTGTAGAGTGTCAGGGGCCCAACCCCTTGCCAGCTGTGAGACACTGGGAGCCCGGTAGCTTATGGCTCATCAGTGTATTTTATACTTTCACGTCTCTCATGTGATTGGCAGGGACACAGCCACTTGAGCCAATCCTGCTACTTTGCAGGGTGCAAAATTAGCAAGAAGCATTGAACCCAGACACTCCAATATGGGCTGCAGGCATTCCAAGGCCTGTCTTGATGCTAGGCCATTTGCCTAACATTTCCTATTTTATAATTCTAATGTCAGTGAGTCCAGGACGCTCAGCTTCCAGAATTTGGTCCTGGGATTCCCTGGGCATGTCTGAAGGCCTGCACTGTAGGGTCTCCAGGTGGAATAGGGGCCTCTGAAGGTTCTCCAAGGAGAACCCCCGGCCATGTCCTCCTTGCTGTGCTGGCTGCCACACACTGGTGGGAAAAGAACACCTTGAGTGGGAGGGAGGGTGGAAGGGCAAGGCCAGCCAGGAGACAGGCCCACAACAGCGAAGGCGGCAGTGAGCCACAGACCCTAGCAGCACCCGGGCTGCGCACACGGTGTCTCTGGGTCTGGGTTTGCCCAGTTGTTTTCTGAGCATGTGATATCGGTTGAGTTTGGACAATTCAAGCCTCTTGCTGCCGGTTGGCAAACCATCCTCTAAACATGTTGAATGGGGCCAGTGCTGTGTCACGAAAGGTTATGTTGCTGCGTCCAACACCAGCGTCCTATTTCAAATTTCCTCTTAGGAATTATACAATGAAATATACTGTAATTAACCATATTCATCATGTTATGCAATAGATATCAAAAATCATAACATTTTTAAAATGTCTATACCCAAAGAAATCTACAGAATCAAAGCAGTTCTTTCAAAATTCCCATGTAATTTTTCATAGCAATAGAAAAATCATATAATTCATATAAACACAGAAAAAAACTGCTAAGGCAATCTTAAGCAAAAAAGAATAAAGCTAAAGGCATCACTACTTGGTTTCAAACTATTGCAAAGGTAGAGCAACCAGAGGAGCATGGTCGTGGCATGAAGAAGCATGGTTGTGGCATGAAGAAGCATGGTTGTGGCATGAAGAAGCATGGTCGTGGCATGAAGAAGCATGGTTGTGGCATGGAGAAGCATGGTCGTGGCATGAAGAAGCATGGTCGTGGCATGAAGAAGCATGGTCGTGGCATGAAGAAGCGTGGTCGTGGCATGAAGAAGCGTGGTTGTGGCATGAACAGACACATCAGCCAAGGAACAGACTGCAGAGCCCAGAAATGAGCCCACACAGTGATGTGCAGCTGACTCTCACGAAGTGTGAAGAACACCAAACAGAGAAGGACAGCGTCTTCGGTAAAGGACGCTGGGGAATTGGACAGCCACCTGCTAGAATGAAATCAGCCCCGATCTCACATCACAGGCAAAACCCAACTCAAAGACTTCAATCCCCATGATGTCACTCTGAGACGATTATAGGAAAACTACATGACATTGTTCTGGGCAATGAATTTTTGGGTTTGACTATAAAAGCTTTTGTAACAAAAGAAAAAAATGTACAAATGGGATTATATCAAAGAGAAAAGTCTTCTGAATGGAAAAGCAGTTAACAGAGAGAAGAGACACAGAACAGGAGAAAATGTTTTCAAGCCACACATCTGGTGAGAGGTTAATATCTAAGACATATGAAGACTGTAGCTTTTGAAAGAAGATACGCACACAGCCCACAGATGTATGAAAATGTGCACTATCACTAATTGCTAGGGAAATGCAAATTATAGCTGCATCGAGTTACCACCTTCCAGCTGCCCTTTCCAAAGAGGTGGAAGTTAAGAGGTGCTGGTGAAGACTTGGCACAAAGGGAACTCGTGGGCACAGCTTGGGGGATGTAAATTAGCATAGCTGTCATGGAAAACTGTGGAATTTCTTCAAAAGCAAAAACTAAAAGTTGTTACATGGGGACCAGCATTGTGATACGAGGGTTAAGCCACTGCCTAAAATGCTGGCATCCCACTGGGGTTCTGGTTCAAGACCCGGTCTCTCCATTTCTGATCCAGCTCCCTGCGAATGAACCTGGGGAAGCATAGAGGATGGCCCAAGTAATTGATCCCTGCACGCATGTGGGAGAGTCAGAAGCTCCAGCCTCCCATCCCCAGCCGTCGCAGCCATCTGGCAAATGAACTAGCTGATAAATCTGCCTTTCATATAAATAAATTAATTTTTAAAAATCACCACATGATCCAGCACTCTTGCTTCTGTGCGTTTATCCAAAAGACTTCAAATCAGTGTGTTGAAGAGATATCTGTGCCCCATGATCACTGTAGGACTACACACAATAGCCAAGTCACAGAATCAACATATCTGTCCCCCATGATCACTGTAGGACTACACACAATAGCCAAGTCACAGAATCAACATATCTGTCCCCCATGATCACTGTAGGACTACACACAATAGCCAAGTCAGAATCAACATATCTGTCCCCCACGATCACTGTAGGACTACACACAATAGTCAAGTCACAGAATCAACATATCTGTCCCCCATGATCACTGTAGGACTACACACAATAGTCAAGTCACAGAATCAACATATCTGTCCCCCACGATCACTGTAGGACTACACACAATAGTCAAGTCACAGAATCAACATATCTGTCCCCCACGATCACTGTAGGACTACACACAATAGTCAAGTCACAGAATCAACATATCTGTCCCCCATGATCACTGTAGGACTACACACAATAGCCAAGTCACAGAATCAACATATCTGTCCCCCACGATCACTGTAGGACTACACACAATAGCCAAGTCACAGAATCAACATAGGTGTTCATTGGCAAAAGAATGAATAAAGAACATGTGCCAGGCCGGCGCCGTGGCTCACTAGGCTAATCCTCCACCTTGCAGCACCGGCACGCCGGGTTCTAGTCCCGGTCGGGGCGCCGGATTCTGTCCCGGTTGCCCCTCTTCCAGGCCAGCTCTCTGCTGTGGCCAGGGAGTGCAGTGGAGGATGGCCCAGGTGCTTGGGCCCTGCACCCCATGGGAGACCAGGAAAAGCACCTGGCTCCTGGCTCCTGCCAGGATCAGCGCGGTGCGCCGGCTGCAGCGGCGGCCATTGGAGGGTGAACCAACGGCAAAAAGGAAGACCTTTCTCTCTCTGTCTCTCTCTCTCACTGTCCACTCTGCCTGTCAAAAAAAAAAAAAAAAAAAAAAAAAAAAAAAAAAAAGAACATGTGCCAACACACACAAAGTAATAATATTCAGCCTTTAAAAATGGGGGAATTTTTTTCCTATTATTTGAGACAAAATGGATGAAACTGTGGGACATTACACTATGCAAAACAAGCCATACACTGAGAGAACAATTGTGTGGTTTCATTTCTCTATGGGGTGCTGGGAGGGTCTATCCAGCCTCTTTTAAAAAATATTTATTTATTTTTTCATCTACAAGAAGGACAGAGTGTCAGAGAAAGAGAGAAAAAGTCTCCATTCTCTGGTTTAAAACAGGGCAAAGCCAAGAGCTCCACCTGAGGCTCCCTTGAGGGTGACAAGGACCCAGGCACTTGATCCATCATCTGCTGCCTCCTGGGATGCCTTAGAAGGGAATGAATTGGAAGTGGAAGAACTAGGACTTGAACTAGCACTCTGAAATAGAATGTGGGTGTCCCAGAGACAGCTCAGTCTGCTGCACCACAACACCTACCTCCAACCTGTTTTTATTAAAAATTTTTATTTATACATTTATTTGAAAGGCAGAGAGAGAGAGAGAGAGAGATATCACCCATCTGTCGGTTCATTTCCCAAATGCTTATAATGGCTGCGGCTGGAGCTGAGAAAGGAGATTCAGCCATTTTATCTTCCGAAGATCATTTTAATAAATTAAATCATCTTCGGCAAGTGTGGTGTTTGCAGTTTTTATTCCCGGATGATACATGTAAAACACACATTTGGAAAGCTAAACTATCTATAGGCTTTTGTTTTCAATAGTGAAAGTTAGAATATTTTTATAACATTTCACAAGAAACTCTCTGGTACACGTATAGTCTTTTCTCATCATAACCAAACTGAATATCACAGTGGAAGTTAACAAAATTGATTTAACTTGCAATTTATTTTCTCTTACACAATTACTCTTAGGTGTTTAATTAATGCTATAACTAGTACTCAAATAGTATTTTACACTTTGTGTTTCTGTGTGGGTGCAAACTGTTGAAATCTTTACTTAATATATACTGAATTGATCTTCTGTATATAAAGATAATTGAAAATTAAAAAAAAAGCAAACTGGTACAGCCACTGTGGAAGACAGTATAGAGATTCCTCAGAAATATGAATATAGACTGACCATATGACCCAGCCATCCCACTCCTGGGAATTTACTCAAACCAAACAAAATCAGAACATGGAAGAGTTATCTATACTCCATGTCTATTACAGTTCAATTCACATTAGCTAAGATGTGGAATCAACCCAAATACACATCAGCAGATGACTGGATAAAGAAAATGTGGTATCTACACACCATGGAATACTACTCAGCTATATAAAAAATGAAATCCTGTCTTTCATAACAAAATAGATGCAACTGGAAACCATTATATTTAGTGAAATAAGCCAGTTCCCAAAAGACATACATTTTTATTAAACTGTGTTAACTAAAAGAGTACAAAAAATGTAATGCATATGAGTAAAATTGACATTTTGAGAATTTATTATTGTTTACTGCTCTTTTCTACTATTGTGGAACAGTGTTTTTTTTCCCTACTATTTGTTGAATTCTTTACTCAGTGGAGGGTTAATCTTGTGATTATAAAATAAACTAAAAATATGTCATTGTAAAAAATAAAAGAATAAGACAGGAAGGAGGAGGGAGTGTGGGACCGTGGACAGGAGAGGGATAGGGTGAGAAACATCACTATGCTCCTAAATCTGTATATATGAAATACATGAAATTAGTTCATCTTACATCTATTTTTAGAAAGTTTAAAAAGAAAATAAAAGGAAATACTTCTTTCCCCAAACCTTGGCAGTAACTGCTAATGCATCTAACCACTCTCGTTCACACCTCCTCTTCCCCGTGACAGCACTGCAACCGCCCTGGGCTGGAAGGCAGGAGCAGCAGCTCTCCAAATCCTGACATCTGCTCGGGCTTTTCACTTGCTACTGCTGATTGCTGACTTCTTTCTTCTCATAATTCATCTCATTTGTGTGTGTGTGTGTGTGTGTGTGTGTGTGTGAGAGAGAGAGAGAGAGAGAGAGAGAGAGAGAGAAAATTTCCTCCTGTAAGCCTAGTCTCTATTTTCCAGTTGCCTTTGCTAGCACCTCCCTGTTTACACAGCACTCATCCCTTCCCACTGCTCTTAGCATAAAACCAGAACCTGCAGTTTGGTCCACGACGCCCTCACCAACGTGACTGCTGTCTCTGAGGGTGATGTCCCCCGGCCGCCTGCCTCGATCTCGGCCCGCTGCTGGGCCGTCCGTCCAGGCCTCCTCTCCGTGAACACGTTCTTTGCCTGAGTGCTCTTCCTTTACCCTTCTCTGCACTCGCTGCTTTCTGTTCCTTCTTAAGCCTCAGCTCAACACCCGGTTCAGCCAGGGGCCTTCCCCTCCCCACCGTCTAGAGCAGCTTCTCCTGTCCCAGCACTTGGGCTCTTCCTGGGCACGTGCCTCGGGCAGTGACTGCGTGTGTATCAGTATGACAGTTCCCTTCAAGTCTGCTCCCCATGCTGCTGAAAGCTGAGAGAAAACTTGGCAGTTTAGGATCATCATTGCATCTCACCACCTAGTCAAGTGACTGGCACAGAGCCAGCGGGTGATGAAAAATGAGAGTAACTTACTAGTTTTAATTTTTCTCTAACACATTTACAAGAAGTGTATTTCTTTGACTTCTAAACCACAAACCCTTAATTTGTGTCCTACCTCCCTGACCTCTCTCACGTTTTGTTTCCCTTCCAAGTTGATTTTCATCTTTCCCATCATTTCAGAGGTTTGGCTTGTTAAGCTTTAGGCCTTGATTCTATTCTCTCCTCATTCATTGTATTTCTTAAGAGGATTTAATTGAACAGTCTTAACTACCACCTATATGAAGATCACACACAACCAAACCTCTGTAAGTTCCATATGTATTCATTCAACTTCTGACTTCAGTCCCCTGCCTATTACAACAAATAAAACCTATCAAGTCCAAGATTGAGCTCAGGACTTTTCTGCTGTAAACCTAGTATTTATCAAAAAAGTTTCAATTTGTACTAGCTGGTAACAAGCTAGCTCTACTTACAGAAACACCTGCGAATATATTTAGCTATACCTGACTGACATAGTTGACAAGAGGCAACAGAATGCAGAAGAAATTGTGGACACAACTGCTTTTAAGTGTACAAAGCACTGGCTAGCTATTACCATTGGATTAGCTTGATAAGGAAGGCCAACAAACACATTTCCATTGCAGATCTTACTGATCCTTGAGTGCTTTAATATATTTTGAAACTGATCATTTGTCATTTGCATGTTACACACAAGACTTGATATTTGTCAGATTTATTGTATAATAACTTGCCAGCTCACAAAATAGCTTATAAAATTCTTTATCAATATTAAAGGTAATTATAGTCAGAAGGTATTTTACATACATTCCACAATTGGTTTTACAAGTCAACTGGGACAAGTACAATTACCCTTAACTTCTCTGCATAATAAAGTGTTAGATTACTAAAAATAGTCACTCACCTAAGATTCTAATTGGTGTCAGACGGATTATGCTGTTTCATTTAGTTTTTAATTTGAGTTTCTTTTTGGAGAAACTGGATGAGAAATATCTCATCTTCCTTATGAAAGAACGGATCATTGCTGGTCAGGAAATTCCCCAAACGGAGCAAGTGAGAGGAGAAGCAGGAGACTGCTGTCGACACAGTGGCCGTGCTCCAACTCCCCCTTCACAGCAGAGTGTGAAAGGGAGGCCTGTGCACCCATCTGGGCGTTGTTCTTGCCCCTGTCAGTAAACGAGGAGGAACACGTCCACCTGAAGCCCTGAAGTCTTGACCTTTCATCCACCCGGATTACTGTGTTTTGAGAAAAGAGGTGTCTTCTGCCCTTTGCCAGGTCCCTGTCTGTGACACCAGAGTCATGTTAATCATCATTACAAAGTTCTCCCTGTCTTGGGGGAAATACTGAATTGAAAAACTCCAAAAGTGCCAAAAATATGATATAAATGTGATCATGCTTTATTTTTAAAGTTTCTGAACATTTTCAAAGCTTTAGTATAGAAACACCCTAAGGCTGTCAGATTAAAATTAATCAAAGGCCTTGCAAAGCTTAATGTTCAGTAGACACAAGGGGAGGTAGATCGTAATGTTAATCCACAGGCTTGTAGGAGCCGGAAGGAGAGGAACAGAGCCCATTGTGGCTAGGTTTGTCTCCCAACATGGTTCTGGGCCAGAGAGACTGCAGGTGTTCTGTGTGGATCTTTTGAAGGGAGGGCCCATTAGTGAAAGCAGACGTGAACACGGCTGGCTGGAATGGCATGAGGAAAAGAGGAATTACAGAAATTTTTAGCTTCAAATGGGATCCATTTAAAGGAATACATTTTCTAAGGTTCACTTTGTAGTCATGAACCATTATACCACGTAATCAGTAATTTCAGTTTCCTGGTTTTCTTCCTGCTCTGTGGATCGTTGCTTACCCCTTTCCTCTCATCCTTTCCTCCACGCCCTACAATGCTGGAGAAGCCCAGGGCTCCATCTTTATTTTCCTCTCCTGTCTCTTGTTTTTCCTCAAGAGTTTAAATGCCGGGCCGGCGCCGAGGCTCAATAGGCTAATCCTCTGCCTGCGGTGCCGGCACACCGGGTTCTAGTCCCGGTCAGGGCGCTGGATTCTGTCCCGGTTGCCCCTCTTCCAGGCCAGCTCTCTGCTGTGGCCCGGGAGTGCAGTGGAGGATGGCCCAAGTGCTTGGGCCCTGCACCCCATGGGAGACCAGGAGAAGCACCTGGCTCCTGCCATCGGATCAGCGCGGTGCGCCGGCCACAGCAGCCATTGGAGGGTGAACCACCGGCAAAGGAAGACCTTTCTCTCTGTCTCTCTCTCTCACTGTCCACCCTGCCTGTAAAAAAAAAAAAAAAAAAAAAAAAAAGAGTTTAAATGCCAACAATTGGGACTCTCCAGTCAAGAACACCTCTCAACACTAGAGATTTGTCTATGGAACTGCCAACCACAGTCTCCACACGGGTGTCTACATCTCAAAGAAACTAACTTACCTCCTGATGCCCACTCCTCCGACCCCCTGACCTGGCCTCCCTCAGGTGGTCATTCCCTCCGTTATTCAGGACAAAAGTACTGCTTCCTGCTGAAACCCACTCCTCTTCTTGTGCCCTATATCCAATCTGCTGTTTGTTTACCTTTTTGGTTCAGAGTCTGATTGTTTTCCACTGTTTCCACTATTATTACTTTGCTCCAATCCAGTATCACTTCTTACATGGATGATTTCAGTTGTCTCCTAAGAGAACTTCATGCTTCTGAAAGCCCAGCCTTACCAAGTGAAGGAACATCACAGCAGAAAGAGCTGTATTCTTACTACAAGGTCAGTTAACAGCACTCAGGTCAGTGTTTTTGCTCAACACTCTCCAACGGGTCCCTGTTACATCACCTGTCCCCGCTGCACCTCTCCAACTTCATCTCTGAACAGTTGCTCTTGGTTTCTTCTGCTCTCGTGTAATTGCCTCCTTGCTGTCTCTCAAATGTTTAAGCCAATTCCCACTACAGAGCTTCTGGGCTTTGGCTTTGCCTGAAACACCCTCCCCCCATACAACTCCATTTGTAGCTCCTCAGATCTTTCTCAAATACCACTGTCTCGTCGAGTGTTCCATGCACCTGTTCAGGAGAATGGTGTTCAGTCCACCACTCCCAGTTGTTCTCAGTCTTCTATGCCTACTTTGTCCCTGGCCTCCACTGCCCCATAGCACTTACCAGTGTCTAAGAGACAGTGCATTTTTTTATTCATTCTTTTTTTATTCATTCCTGTAACAGAAACCAAGTTCCATGACAGGAAGAATCGTCATATGTTCATATTTTTTAAAAAATATAAACTCATGTGCTCCAAGCACAGACTGAGAGCAGATAGTAAATGAGTATTAACTGAATTTTTTAATAGGAATATTTCATGTTTAAATAAGTATAAATTATTGATTCAGTTTTACTACTTAACATTTGATTCCCTCCCAGCCTTCATGTTCAGTATGAATAGTAGTCAAGTATTATGTCTGTTGTAGTCATCATTATGCCCATCAACTATGTATCATGTTTGACATTTACTAGGGACTCAATAAGTACTTGCTGAGTGAATGATCACAAAAGATAGCAATGAGAGGTGCTTTATGAATCACTCAAACACTGTGCACAGAGAGGATAACCATGTGCAGTAATCATGACTGGTTTTGGATTATGAACCCTCTTATCCAAGCATTACTTTTCCTATAGCAACTCATGTTTCTCCACAAAGGGCCATAAAAGTAGTCCGGGTGCTGTGTCTGCCCAGAGCTGATTCATTAATCAGTCCCCTGACCCATTTGTCTTCTTCACAGAGAAGCTGGACAGACACTGCTAACTTTCAGAGTTCCTGGTCTTGATTCACAGAAATATGGACATATGCTATCCATGCACCTAATGCCTGTATCATTCAGTGGGCAATTAATTTGCAATTGTAGTAATTCTAATTATCCTTTAATTTCTTGTTATTATTAAGAGCATTTTAGAAATATTTATCTGTTAGAAAGGCAGTGTTACAGAAAGAGGGGCAGAGACAGAGATCTTCCAGCTGTTGGTCCACTCATCAAATGGCCACAATGGCTAGAACTGGGCCAGGCTAAAACCATGAGCCAGGAGCTTCTTCCAGGTCTCCCAGGTGGCTGCAGGGGCTTAAGCACTTGGGCCTTCTTCAGCTGCTTTCCCAGGCTTTTAGCAGCCGGCTGGATCGCAAGTGCATAGCCAGAACACGGATTGGCACCAATATGAGATGCTGGTATCAGGCAGCGGCTTCACCTGCTACGCCACATGCTGTCACCCAGATCTTTTTTTAACTTATGAATTCACGTATTTGCTGCATTTCCACTGACTAGCTCACAAATTATTCGAGATCAAGACCTACATCATATTTCTTTGAATCCTAATTGTGTGATATCTTGGGTTAGGTTGCATGATCATAGTTTGAGTAGTAACTTGAATGCCTAAAAATCTTACCCTACAGTGACATAAAAGATGGTACCACAACCAAGGTTACCAAATATTTCTCAACTATTTCAATCACTCAGAATGCTCCTAGAATGTAGAATAAATGGGTATATATCAATATTAACCAGATTTATGAAACTGATTAAGAGTAGAAAAAGTTTCCAAAGGATCTGTGCATTGAGCTCTAGCCTTGGATGAACCTAAAACAAAAGGCAAAAAAAGTCTTCTCTCTCTCTATGTGTGTGTGTGTGTGTGTGTGTGTGTATACATACATGCCAAAGCAAACAGAAGTCTGATGAAAACATCTGTGGTTTTTGAAAAACTTAGAGCAAGAAGAAAACAAAAACTCATATCAGGTGATAGCCATGACAGTCTAAAAACTTTTGAGAAGATGAGTTTAAATGGTACAGTTCTAAAGATATCCTTCTTAAACATTCTGCATTATTTTTTTAAAAAGATTTTATTTATTTGAGAGGTAGAGTTACACAGAGAGAGAGAGAAAGGTCCTCCATCTCCATCCACTGGTTCACTCCCCAAGTGGCCACAATGGCCAGAACTGGACCGATCCAAGGCCAGGAGTCAGAAGCTTCTTCCCAGTCTCCCACATGGGTGCAAGGACCCAAGCACTTGGGCCATCTTCTACTGCTTTTCCAGGCCATAGCAGAGAGCTGGATTGGAAGAGGAACAGCCAGGACTAGAACCAGTGCCCATATGGTGCCCATATATTCTGTTTTAAGTTCAAACTCACAAGAATACCTGTCAATAAGACTTACATATATTAAGAATAAAATGTAACATATGGATACATTTGTAAAATTCAACTGTGAGCATAATTAATTCTCATTTTTCTTTCTGAAGAAAATAAGAAGAAACATGAGGTTTGATAGAAAATTGAATCCTGAAAGGAATATTGGACGGAGACCTCATTTTACACAGACCTGAATTGCCTGCAGGTTACTGCAGATCTAATTTGAAGTCATAATTTAAGGTGATAAACTATCTCATTATCTACAACTTTTCATCAAATTATTCTTGCAGATACTATAATTATTTTCTATTATGTACTTTGTAAATTAATGTGTAAGTACCACAAAGTAAAGGGTGGTATTTTGGAGTAAAGTTTTATTGGATTTGTTCATCTTCAATTATCAAGCCTGTTGGATCAAAATGATAATAGAATGTTCTCTTCAAACTCTGCGATGCTATTAATGAGCCGTTCGCATCTCCTTTCAAACAAGGAGCTGTCTCCTTCAGGGCTTTTGCTGAGTTTGAGTCAGGTTTCTCCATTGTTGCAGCAGAGAACACTCTTTGAGCCCATAGGAAGAACTCCTGGGGAAACCTGTGTGCTTCTGTCGTGCTCCCTAACGGCTAAGAATGGCAGCTCCCATGCCCCCCTTCCCTGCTCATCCCTTAGGTCTTCATGTAATGTAAGACCAAATGGCTATGTAGTTCAAGGGATTTTCAGCTGAAGAGGTAATAGCTTTCTTTGTCAGAGAGAAATACAGCATCGCTACTCTACAAAATAAGGTTTACTCCAGAGTAGCCAAGGGAATCCCATCTAAGTTCAGGCATTTGCACATTAAGAAATCTCCGACTTTCTGTCCTGTTTCTATGGAATATGCACTCACTTAGAGTACAGACTGAGTCTTTGTCATGCACAGTCCTTTATTACTTATTTATTTATTTATGATGTAGACAGATAGCTCCTATCCACTGATTCACTCCCCCAGATACCTACAATGAGGCCAAAGCCAGGAGCCAGGAATTCCACCCAGGTCTCCCACATGGGTGGCAAAGATCCAACTACCTGAGTCATCACAAGCCACCTCCCAGGGTGCACAATGGCAGGAAAGCTGGAACCAGGGGCAGAGCAGAATATGGGCATTCTACGCAGCATATCAATTGCTGTGCCAACGCCTGCCTCATTATTTATTATGGCAGTCATGTTGATAACAGAAGAAAATACAAACCACAGGTCGATTAGTTGAATCATAAAAGGCATCTGTTATCATAAGAAGTTCTTCATACCTTCCTAAAAAAATAACTTCACATTCAAGTTAGTTCTCCATCATGAAACTGCATAAAACAGAGGCTAGTACTCAGACCTAGGCTTGGCCATCACCCCATGGATTACTCGCTCACTTGTGCTGTCCTTACCCACCACTGCACGAGCAGCTTAAGTTGATGGGACTTTCCACAAAAGTCACATATCAAAGGCCAAAGCTATAATGAATGCAATTTTGGAAAAGCATAAGCCAAGAACCTGTCACCAATGCATTTTCACCAATCACTTTACCGTACCTGTGGAAATAGGAGAATGGAGCTGTAAGTTTTTCACAAGAAACAGGTCAAAATATTTTAACCGGTGAGCCACAATCTGAGAGGACCAAGTCACCTGTGCTGGCACTAGAGGAGGCCTTGCTCAAACAGGAAACCCCAAGAAGATACTTGGGTTTATGATGAAGAAAGGAAAAAGAGATCAATAACAAAGAATATGCAGAAACAGATGACAAACCATACAAAAGGCAAATTTGACTTAATTTTGGGGCCAGCATTGTGGTGCAGTGGTTGAAGTCACTGCTTGCAATACCATCATCCCATATTGGAGTGGCCATTCTAGTCCTGGCTACTTGACTTCCAATCTGGCTTCCTGCTAACGTATATGAGAAGACAAAGCAGGATGGCCAAGCGCTTGGCTCACTGCCACTGATGTGGAAAGATGGGGATGGAGCTCCTAGATCCTGATTTTGGCCTGACCCAACCCTGGCTGTTGTGACCAACTGAGAGAGTCAACCGGTGAATGGAAAATCTCTCTCTCTGCCTTTCAAATAAATAAATCATTAAAAGATTCCATTTATTTCTTAAACATTTGTACAATATTTTGGAGTTTATCATGTGCTTTCATGTATACTGTGTCTTACTGTATTCATGGTCACCTTGGGGAGAAATGTAGTAGGTATCATCACCCCAAAGAGAAGAAACCTCATCTGTAAGTATTAATCACTTTGAAGACTTTTTGCTTTGACTCTAACTTATTCCTTTCTTAAGTTACCATTTTTAGTACATTGATACTGTCGTAACTCCGAGAACAGTGAGCAAAGTAGACACATAGTCCCTTCTCCCGTGGAAATAACATCCTAATGGAAGATTCACTTAGTAAGTTGATGCATAAATAAAGACAACCATTCTCAACTGCAGTAAGCACCAGGGAACACAAAATATGAGGGTAATTTGCCAATGTGATAGAAAATTAAAAGATGTTTACCTGCAAAAATTGGAAATCCATCCATAGTTTTCTCCTATGTTTCTTTCTATAAAATTTTTGAAGTGCCCTCACATTTGAATGCCAGCAACTTCATAGCTGCAAGGAAAAGCTCCTTTAAAGAGATCGCATATAGGGGATGATGTTGGGCACAGAGGGGAAAGCCACTACCTGAGAGGCCAGCATTCTCTATGGCGCCAGTTTGTGTCCCAGCAGCTCCATCTCGGAGCCAGCTCCCAGCTAATGGCCCGGGATAAGCAGTGGAATATGGCTCAAGTGTTTGGGCCCCTGTCACCCACATGGGAGACCCAGATTCAGCTCCTGCCTCCTGATTTAGACCTGCCCCAGGTTGGCTGTTGGAGCCATGTGGAGAGTGAGCCAATGGATGGAAGCTCACTTTGCCCCCTCCCCTCACCACCATAACTGAATTTCAAGTAAATAAAATAAATCTCTTTTTTTAAAAAAAGGGAACTCACTTATCACTGAGACTTGAAGAGTTGGGAGATTTTAACAGGCCTTGCTACAGTTTGTAGGTTACCATGTATTAATTAACGATCTATATTTTAAGAAAAAGATTTATTTTTTTTTTATTTGAAAGGCAGAGTTAGTGAGAGAGAGGGAGAGACAAAGAGAAAGAGGGATCTTACATCAGCTGACTCACTGGCCAAATGGCTGCAACGGTCAGGGCTGGGCCAGGATAAACCCAGGAGCCTGAAACTCCATCCAGGTCTCCACATGGCTACAGTGGTCCAAGCACTCAGGCCATCTTCTGCTGCCTTCCCAGTTGCATGAGCAGACATCTGGACCAGAATTAGAGCAGCTGGGACTGGACCCAACACCTTTATGTGATGTTAGCAGCGCAGGCAGTGGCTTAACCTGCTGAGTCACAACGTCAGCCCTTAAGGATCTATCTCTAATTAACTTGTCAAGAGGCTAAACTAATCTCACTGAAAATACCATGCTGTGGTGTAAACAGGATTTGACTCTCCAGTTGAGGGATGTTTAAGCCCCCAGGGGCCTCTGCCTGTGGCTCCAGCATCACATACAGATGCTGATTTGGGTCCTGGCTGCTCCTCTTCTGATCCAGCTCTCTGCTATGGCCTGGGAAATCAGTGGACTATGACTCAGATGCTTGGGCACCTGCACCCATGTGGGAGACCTGGTTTTGGGTTGGCCCAGCTCCAGCCACTGTGGCCATTTGGAGAGTGAACCAGTGGATGGAAGACCTCTCTCTCTCTCTGACTCTCCCTCTGTCTGTAACTCTACCTCTCAAAATAAATATAGAAAATATTTTAAAAAATAAAAAATAATCCCCCAAATCTTATACTAATGGTTGACAGACCAAGGTTAATGTTTGATGGATTATAGGGGGAGGTGTGACCCAATTGTAACATCTGAAGTCAGGGTCATGGGAAGTGACAGAATTGGATTTGGTTGCTACAGCAGAATCCCATCATCAATCATGATGGCCTTATAAAACCAGACATGTGGTCAACACTTCACCACCCTCCAGTCTAATGGGGCTGCCTGTTCACAGCGAACTCTTCACACTGTAAACTGAAATAAACCTCATTCTTTCCCAACTGGCTCATCTCAGGTATTTTAATCAAAGTGATACAAAACTGAGTAGTGCACACCACAGGAAGATTTTGTAGTCAAAGGGCTGGAGTAAATGGTATTTTCTAAAACCAGAAAAATAAGATAGCACTGTGACCAACAGCACAATCCAGGAAGACAGAAACCAAGATCTCAATATTAGCTCCCACTGAGTTTTAATCTAACACAAACGGTTTTCTCTTGCATTGGATGAGTTTGATTGTCTTCTACATTTCTCAAACCATTCCTGCCCCAACACAGCTGTTCTGAGCTATCATATTCTTCAAAGAGAAACCTTATTCTCAGTCTTTGGAAATGTACTTGTCCAGCTTTGATTTTTTATCTGCTCTACACAGGACCACAAATGGAATTGGACCCACAAAAGAGCTTCCTGGAGAATCAATGTTAATGCTCTCATCCTGGAGAGTATCTATCTTTGACCAGCTTTGCTTAGTACCACAGGAAAGTTTGGGTCTTGATAGTATTTTAAGAAAGGAATCTTGAAGACAAATGATTTTGTTGAGAAAGCATCAGAAACAAAACAGATCACTGATACCACTCATAAGGTTTGCATTATCTAGTGTTCATTTTAAAGCATTAAAGGTAATTTTAATATACATAACAGCTAGGAAGGAATTCTACATTTATGGGACAAGAGAATGAGACATTAGAAAATACAGCAGAGAGTATCCAATCTAATACTGTGTGCAGTATACTAGAAGGCAATGGCAAATTTAGTAGATATCGGTTTTATTTCGCTGAGCATAGCAGCTCTCAAATTTGGTAGCATTTAGTACTCCAAGTAGGATATTGATTTTACTAGATAAATTCAAGATTATTTGAAATACAATGAAAAGTTTGCATGATTTTTAAAGTCAGTATGGCAACATTCTGTGTAGCTTTCAGCAACTAAACTATGATGCTATATCAACCAAATTAATATATCTAAGAAAGGTGTGTATCCCAAGACTTATAATTCTGTATATCTTCAAACACATTAAATCAAGTGCATCAGTGATTATTGTCGCTCCCCGTCTTCGTGGAGGAACGACACAGGACCCTGCGCTGTTCTTTTGTCTGCTCGGCCCTTCCTGGGTTTGCTGCTGGTCCTTCCTGGGTTGGCTGCCGTCCCTCCACCTCTGTGGAGGGGCGGGCCCCCTGCCACTTTCCCCACTTCCGCGGGGGAGCGGCACACCGCCGGCCGGCTCTCTCGGGGGCTGCTCAGATGTTCCTCAGATGTTCCCTTTAGATGTTCCTGGTGCATGTTGCTCTCTCCTCCTTTATAGTCCTCTTCCACCAATCCCAACTCGGCTGCCCACACGCCGAGTACGCTGCTCTCCTCCAATCAGGAGCAGGATCAGCTCCTGCAGGTTACTGGTTGAACTGGAGGCAGCTGTGTAAAAGCTGTTTACTCCTCTCCCAGCGCCATATTGTGGGAGAGCAGATGCATAGAATAAGTCTTAATTCCAGTAACAGTCTAGTCCGAGTTGCTCCCCACAATTATGTCTTATTTAAGATTGTTTCCTTACTAGATAGAGGAATCCGTACATTTAGGTTAACTTTGCCCTTTAGTTCTTGAAGATGTAATAGGACGCCTTGTACATCTTTCGTTTCCCCAGTGATAAAGCTAATTTAATCACAAGAAATCTCCCTCACTTTGCATTGTATGTGGGCTTCCAGTTGCATGTGACATAAAGGACTTAAATAATATCTTTGATCCAGCACTAGCAGGAGGTTTTTATTGTTAATGGTATTACAAAGACAATTTTTTGATGATCTAATTTTTGCTTAAAGAGAAAGGAAACTTGTGTGAAATTTAAAAGCAGCCTAAAATACCCCTCCAGCATCACACAGGTAGAGAAATCCTTCCTGCACAGGGTCCTGAGTGCTCCATGAAACAGTCCAGCACAGTCATTCTGTGCTGATTAAACAACAGCTAATCAGACAGCAGCATTTCACAGAGCACTGTAGAAAGTCTTCCCAGAGACACAGAGATAGGAAATTGGCTGCAGAGCTAACCATGTGGCCCTAACATAAACTAATATTAAGTGGCCAGTGCCGTGGTGCACTAGGTTAATCCTCTGCCTGTGGCGCCATCATCCCATATGGGCACCGGTTCTATTCCCAGTTGCTCCTCTTCCAGTCCAGCTCTCTGCTATGGCCTGGGATAGCAGTAGAAGATGGCCCAAGTGCTTGGGCCCCTGCACCCACAAGGGAGACCATGAAGAAGCACCTGGCTCCTGGCTTCAGATCGATGCAGCTCCGGCCATTGCAGCCATTTGGAGAGTGAACCAACGACCTTTCTTTCTGTCTCTCTTTCTCACTGTCTGTAACTCTACATGTCAAATAAATAAATAAATATCTTTAAAAGAATTAACATTAATTACATGTGCACTTTTTTTAAACATTTATTAGGTGTGGGGTGGGGGATTAAATTCTTGTTAATAAAAGTATGTACTTAATGTTTAAGATACTATCTCTCTGTCACTCTCTTTCTCCTTGTCTTAATGCCAAATACATATATACATACACAAAAAATAAACTTTTAATAAAAAAAAAAGAAAAAGGGACAGGCTTGGGATGCTATATCCCATACACGACTGCCTGCTTTCCAGTCCTGGCTTTGCTCCTGATTCCAGCTTCTTGCTAATGCAGATCCTGGAAGACAGCAGGCAGTGGCTGGAGTAACTGGGTCTGCCACCCGCATGGAAGACCTGGAATGAGCTCCTGGCTCCTGGCTTCAGCCTGGAATTCAGGGCCAGCCTGAACTCTCACAGGCATTTAGGGAGTGGACCAGTGGACACAAGATCTCAGCATCTCTCATTCAACTGTTCTCTTCTGCCTTTCTAAAATAAATAACATTTCTAAATATGTTACAGTATGACTGACATTGCTGTGAGAAGGCAGGTAGATGGACGAGGGGCTGAGAACTGACAGCCCCAGCTGAGCTGCTCTTGGACAGCTCCAGGTGACTTGTGGTTTGACAGCTGCAGCCAGCCTGCCCCTGGAGAGCTGTGCCGGGCCCTTGTTTCACAGCCTGGCCCAGCCTGCATGACAGCCCGCTTTCTGTGCATCGTCCAAATGCGCTTGCCTCTCTGTGTACCCTCCAGGCTCGCCTTCAGTGCACGACCAAGCACCCCCTTCCTTGTAGCAGAAACGTGAGGGCCACAGCTTGTGAACGAGGAGCTAGCACTAGGTGGAAATACCCAGCACGGCTGCAGGAGGTGCTCTGCCGGGACCTTGAGGTCATTCTGATGCCGTTACAATGAAATCACCATGATGGGCAGGCCCCCTCCCATCATGCCCTGGATGCCATAACGTGTCTGATATTTCCCAGAAAGGACCTGCAGATGGGCAGCACCCAAGCCTTGCCCCCAAATTACACCTCTTTTGAATCTTCAATCAAGGTCCACCCTGGCCATCAATCCCTCCGCCTCTTGGTGGTAGAAAGGGAGGATAAACTTGCTGGAGGGGCTTTCTGTTCAGCATCTTTTCCCTCATTGGGTGGTTTTTCCTGTTTGGGGTCTTTTTGTTTGGCTCTTCTTCATGCCTCTGTCTCTCTCTCCTTTCTCTCTCCCTGGCCTGACTTATTTCTTCAGTAGACACTTCTGCTTTGCTCCAAATAAATCCTGCTTTCCTGTGCACCTTTATGCTTCCACTTAGAATTCTTTCATTCTGTGAGAGGCCCAGCCAGCACGCCAAGCCTGTCTCAGGTGAAAGCTATGTAACATTTCAACATCTTCAATATTTCCTCAAGGTTTTAGGGCTGCTGGATCACTCACAAATGAGTAATTGTCATATATATATATATATGATTATAAAGCCGGCGCCGCGGCTCACTAGGCTAATCCTCCGCCTAGCGGCGCCGGCACACCGGGTTCTAGTCCCGGTCGGGGCGCCGGATTCTGTCCCGGTTGCCCCTCTTCCAGGCCAGCCCTCTGCTGTGGCCAGGGAGTGCAGTGGAGGATGGCCCAGGTGCTTGGGCCCTGCACCCCATGGGAGACCAGGAAAAGCACCTGGCTCCTGGCTCCTGCCATCGGATCAGCGCGCTGCGCCGGCCGCAGCGCGCCGGCCGCGGCGGCCATTGGAGGGTGAACCAACGGCAAAGGAAGACCTTTCTCTCTGTCTCTCTCTCTCACTGTCCACTCTGCCTGTCAAAATAAAAAAAAAAAAATAAATAAATATATATATATATGATTATAAGAATAGAAACTAATGCAACAACAGACTTTGTACTAAAAACTTTGACATTTCTCCTTGTGGCTGGCAGTCTTGCCAGCACACATTGCTGAGTTCTCTGCATTCCTGTTTTCTGTTGTGTATTTGTCTGTTTGCTTCTGATCCCCCACTGAAGTTGTCACAGTTCCTCATGTCGACAGGATTTAGGGCTCTCGGAGGGGGGCATGGGACTCTGTCTTTTGCTAGCAGTGTAGATATTGGATTCAGTTAGCTCTACCACAGAGGAAAAGTTAAAGTAAAGCCACAGTAAAAATGCATAAAAACAAAGGATAAAATAAGTATGAAGCAGTTAAAATATTTTGAAATAAAGGCAGATCTCATAGAATTAGTGGGTAAGTAGATCCCCCCTCTTTTTTTTTTTTTTTAAAGCTTATGAAAGATGGGTTTCAATTTTTGAAACATTTGATGGATTTTGTGACTCATATCATCTGGTCTTGGACTCTTGTGTGAGAAAGTTTTTTGATTATAAATTTGATCATTATACTTCTTATAGATCTATTCATATTTTATTTTATATTTCTTCTTGAGTCAGTTTTGGTAGTTTGTGTGTTTCTAAACATTGTTCTGTTATGTCTAGGTTATCTCATTTGTTGGCATATAGCTGTTCCTACTGAAATCCATTGTTTCTGAGAGGTGACTACTAATGTACCCTTTTTATTTTTGGTTTTATTTATTTTTTAAAATGCCATTTATTTTTCATTCATTTTAAAGTCAGAGAGAGAGCGCTTCTATCCACTGGTTCATGCCCCAGATAGCCACAACAGCCAAGGATGAGCCAGGCAAAAGCCAGGAGCCTGGAAGACCTTTTGAGTTTTCCTCATGGATGGCAAGGACCCAAGTACTTGAGCCATCACTGCTGTCTCCCAGGGACCTGGACTGGAAGTGGAGGCAAGTCTAGAACTGTAGCACTCTGATACTGGATGCAGCAGTTTTAACTGCCATGCCGCGATGACCACCCCTCATTCCTAATTTTAGTCATGTAAGTCCATTCTATTTTCTTAATTGGTCAATTCGGCCAAATATTTGTCAATTTTATTAATATTTCAAAGAACCAGATTTGGGTTTTTTTAAGTGTTTCCCTATTGTTTATCCATTCATTAGTTCATTAATTTCCACTCTCATTTTTATGATTTCCTTTCTTCTATTTGCATTGTGGTCATTTTGCTCTAATTTTTTTATTAAAGTTAGACTTCAGGCTAATAACTGGACATATATATTTTAACACAGACATTTGCATGTATGGAACACCAGTTTAACACATTAATTTCCATATGTAAATATGGAAATTTACATTTACATATATAACCTATCAGTTTCTAAGTGCTACTATTTCTATGTCCTATGAGTTTTGCTATATTGTGCTGATATTTTCTTTTACCTCAACGTATTTTCTATTTTCCACTGTGATTTCATCTATGACACTCATCTCATAACAACGGATGTAATAGGAGTGGTACATCATTCAGATCCATTGCTGGCAACTGGATTCAATAGAACGCCCATTCTTTCTAAGCAGTGTTGATGATGCCTCATTGCTAACTTTTTGTATTATGCTTTGTGTTCTCCACCAATCATGTAACTCTGGTCACATGATTAGGGTCCCCACAACTCATCTGTGTCATGAGTTTGACTCACAGATGATTAAGACTGACAATGGTGCACCCTGTATCACAAAGATGACCCCAAAACTGACTCAAAGTCAAGGTATTCAATAGCCTCACAACTTTCCGTCATCAACAGGCATCTGGCATTGTAGAGTTTAGAAACACCCTTATAAAAATTTGACTCTAGGAGATTTCCAGCTCTGACCCCCTGGACTCCACCTGGTCCACACGCCTAAGTAAACACAGCTGTTATTGGAAAGGAATCACCTCCTCTTGGTGACCTCCAGGGGAGTGACCAGGATGAAAGTCTTGGAGGATTATATAGGCCTATTTTTAAAGTTCAGCATTGTCTTGCAAGCATGACACTTCTTTTCTTCCATGACAAATGCAAGGTGATCTGGTCGATACCTGATCCTGGGAATGACAGCTCAGCCAAAAGGGGCCTAGAGAATTCATATGTAATTTTAGTTGAGACACTTGGATTGGACTGATATGGTCTTAGATCATAAAAACAATGACTACTTGCTTAGAAATAATGCTCACTGGGTCTTTTTGTGGTGGCTCAGGCGGGCTAAGATTGGATCCCTCTCTATCTAAGGCTGTAGATGCCTGGAAAAATAAGTGAACTTGCAGCTACTGTATACAGTTTACTTAGTAGTAGCGGAGGGAAGCAGAAACCAGGCATATGAGGACAGAGCATCTCAGACCCTGGGACATACGGAGCAGGTGGGACACTAATGATCTCTCATCTTTCAGAGCATCCTTATAGCCATCCTGCTCAACGAAAATGTACATCATGGTGTTCTCGAATTTAACTGATTGACAGGTCTGCTGAATCACCACTTTGAGTGACTGACTCTGACTGCTATGATGGATCTTCAAAAAGTTAATGAACAGCACTATATAAAGCCAATTTCTGTTAACTTTTCCAGCCCCTTTGAATTTGATTGTCATTTCCTTGATCCATACCAAGCAATCTATCAGAAACCACAGAGGATGGTCTGAACCTCCCAGGTAGAACTCAAGAGTGTCTCCAGATGGCTTCCCTATTCCCGGTCCCATAGTCACTGATTAGCCATGCAAGACTTGCACAGATTCCATCCTGCTGGTGGCATGGATGAACAGGACATACTAGACTGACTGCCTGAGGGGTCCCTCCAAAAATCAGGACTAAGACTCAGTTACTCATACTTAAGTAAGATTTTATAAACTACACACTGGAGACACTCTCAAACTCTGTCTCTAATAATGCGAGCTCTACTGAGCAGCCCCCAAAACTGTAAACAAGCCTTGCTTTACAGTGATACCAGGTGTGCCCTCGAGATTGCTGTCACTGTGTGGAAGCAGGCATTAACTGTGACAGTTTATGAGTTTTATCCCGCTGGTTGCATCTGGAACCCTGGGAGGCACGGTGGAGCTCAACACAGAAGGTCAACATCTGCTACTTGGAGCTTTGTTGGTAGTAGCCTTAATTAAATTCTTTATGAGACTAATTAAATAGATTTGTTCCCAGCCTCTGTCAGATTAATCACAGTCACCAAAAGAGTGATAAACTCATGGAAAATTCTGCAGAAACTAAGATAAAGTAGAAAAGAAGGGTGCATGTCATTTAGAAATGGTACTCTGCCTCTCACCTTCCTCTTAGCCTCCAAGTAGGGTCCTGCCTCTCCTTTTTTTCTGGACCATCTTTGCAAGATGTCTCCATGATGAATAGCCTTGGAAGGAAGTGTCACGAGTCAGAGGAAAGGATGGCTTTGCTTACAGCCCAGGAAGATAGAAATACTCCATCCCAGGGCAGGCACTGTGCTGTGGTGGGGTAAGCTGCTGGCTAGTGACACCAGCAACCAAAATGAGCACCAGTTTGAATTCTGGCTTCTCCACTTCTGATCCTGCTCCTTGCTGGTGCATCTGGGAGAGCAGCAGAAGATGTCCAAGTACTTGGGCCCCTGCCACTCACTTGGGAGGCCTCAATGGCCCAGCCCTGGCTATTGTGATTTCTGGGGGAGGGAACCCATGGATGGGTTCTTTCTTTCTCTCTCTCTCTCTCTCCTCACCTTTCAAATAAATAAGTTCACAAATTTTTTTAAAGAAATAGTGCATCTGAAGCAAAGAGTGAACATCTTAACTCTGTACTGAAGTGATACACCTTCTTGTGACTGAGTACAAAAGTCCTGGAATTCATAAATTAAAAATCCCCTCTTAGATAGCATCTGCCTAGGTCCATGTCTCTGGATCCTCTGAAAGTTGGGGACACAGGGATCTGATGAAAATATGCCACTACTTGTGCATTGCATTATGTCTAAGTAATGAATTCCTTCCCTCTGACCCAGGAGTCCTGTGTCTTCCATCAGCATGGAAGTGTTGCAGGCTAACGTGTGTGGGTGTGAATGTGGGGTAACATACAAGGCATTGCATGGCTTTTGATGTCCAATACATGTAAGTTAAAAAAAAAAAACAGGCTGTTAGCATACTATAGGACATAATCCAGTTAGTATCTAATTTAGAATTGTTTTTGCAGCATTTCCTTTTTTGTTGTTTTTTATCATCCTACTTTGTAAAATCCACTTCAACAATCTGATATTCTACTGGTTACCATTTTAAGAGTAAACTAAGAGGGGGCCAGCTCATAATTTATTCTTACCAGTGGGTTAAGCCACTGCCTACTGCAATAGCATCCCTTACTGGAGTGCTGGTTAGAGCCTGGCTGCTCCACTTCTGATCCAGCTCCCTGCTAATGTACCTGGCCAAGCAGTAGATGCTGGGCAGGTGCTTCAATCTGTTGCCACCCATGTGGGAGACCCAAACGGAGTTCCTGGCTTGTGGCTTTGGCCCGGATCAGCCCTGGCCACTACAGCTGTTTAGAGGGTAAACCAGCAAATGGAGGATTGATCTCTCTCTCTGTGACTCTGTGTGTGTATGTATCTACCTCTATCACTCTGTCTTCCGAGTAAATAAAAAAACAAGTCTCTTTTTTAAAAAATTCATATGAGATGTTGGCATCTGATAGACTGAAATTTTTAAAAGAGAGTGAAAGGATGTTTTCACTCCTGTATTAGAACTGTTTTAAAAACTCAGGGGTTTTGCTTTCAGGACAGCACAGGCTCACTAAGACTCCTGCCTCTTCTCGGTCCCTCCCAGCAAATTTCCCAAGAGCTCATATTTCACAGCAGAGTTTTAGATTAATGACTATCATGGGTTATATTTTGCCAGGAATTTTTACATCCTATTTCTTTACAGAAAAAAATGGCAAATTTTGAACCAAAGAATAAACTTCAATACAGATAAAACATCAATGACATGAAAAGGAAAAAGAAAAGAAATTCAAGCAGCTTATGCAGTTTTCGCAAAATGGACAAATGAATGATGGACTAAGGTTTGTGTGAGTTAGTTAGCTTTGTGCAGAACTACCTGGAGTTACAAAGATTGAACCATTAGTTATTAACATGCTTGTATAATGCTAGCTGTCTGAAGTATTCTGGAAGCTGAAATCATGACATTGTTTCTATATGCCTAATTTTTTTAAAAAACCACATAGCTAAGGAACTTTGAAACATTGTTTTAAGAACAAGTACTCTTTCCTAGGAGGTGGCAGAACATAACTAGCCATGTGTTTCATCAGCAGCACATCAAAAACCACATGGTTTCTAAATAGATATATATTTGTTTTTAAATATGTGAATATGTATATGATATATAAGTGTATGTATATTTGTGTGTATTATATATATATATATATTCTGCAAAGAAAGAGGGCAAGATCTAATTCTATCTCTATCTACTAAAATCCCAAACTCATTATATTTTTATGTCACAGGATTCCAGCAGCCCAGTTTAATTCTCAATCCATTAGAGAAGATGATGTCACTAAAGTTCAGTATGCAAACAAACATGCTAGGTTCTTCTAAACCTAATTACCCAAATCTTCATTAATATAAATAAAGAAGCACAAAGGGAGCCCCAGTATTCAATTAAAATAATTATGAAGCCCACAGCCCCCCCCCATAGAACACAAATAATTATATTTACAGACGGTTTACTGTGCCGTTAACACAAAATTTCCCTGTAGTATATCTGAAAGCCATAACAGAAACTGCACAGAGCTAAGGAACGCTAGGCACAAAATCTAATCACTTTGATGGAAGTCATTTTGAAGCTCTGTATATTTTGCAACATACCTTTGCAATGGTGACTCCCAAACTTGAATAGACTCAGGGCTTGCTGGCATCTCCCTTGCAGTAGCAAGCCCCTAAGATGATGTTTGCATAGCAGTTACAGATAGAAAAACATCAGACCTACACCGTGAAGAATGGGAGCAGGGCTGGATGACACAGTACCCTCACACCACAAGCTACATTCTATATCCTCTGAACCTTTATTTCTACTTTTCTTTTCCTGAAATCAGAATTGGAGAATCTAACAGCAGCTGGTGCAAGTATGAATTTCACTGGGCTCAACAATTTCAGCAAAGTTTGTTTTTCAATCAGGTTTATGACTTAATAAATAATGTGTCTTGACTCTGGTAGTTTTCAGAACACAGGGCAAAAAGGTGGGAACAGAAGCACTAAGCACCATCAAATATCCACTCTGTGTCCTCCATGTTTTCCAATTGGAGCTGCAGTGAATATGGTTTATACTGGAGATAATTTTCTCTGTGGCAGTAAACATAGCAGACAAAAAACCAAAAATACTTCGTTGACTTCTTGGGTACTTGGACACAAACATAATAAACGACCTTATAACCCATGACAACTGTGTCTTTGGTTAGAGATCCCACACAGCTGACCACTGAGACTGAAAGAAGGCACAAGGAATGAGCTAAAGGGGGCTAATATCTGCTGACGGCCAGTCATGTTATCAACAATTTATGGGAATCATCTCATCATCTCCCACTCCAAAAATTATGAAAAGTACAACCATATATTTATAGAGCAAGGTGCAAGAAAATTAAATAACTGAATAGTAGTGTACACCCCCTAATGTGATTTATTGTACTGACTTGCACAAGTTCAGACAGACACAAAATGACTGAATTGGAAACTGCAACCAGTTCTGATTCCAAACTAAAGGATTTTTTTTAAAAAATTTATGATATATTGCATAAAACCTTAGATTAATTTCATGGAATCTGTATAACTAATAGACTTGTCTTGCTGCCAAAAATAATAGTTAAAGTGGACAAAATATCTGGGCAACAATTTTCAGGTAATGGACAATCAGCTGTAGGGGACCACACTCTAAGAGAAAGGAAATCTCAAGGTGAGCCTACTGATGGCCTTGGTTTTCTGCTTAGGGACCATCTGTGATGTAGCAGATGGATGTAGGACCCAGACCCAAAACTAGTGTCTCTGGGCACCAAAAAATCAGTCTGCAGCTTGGGGCTGCTGAGCTAGCCAGAGTGTGTGTGTGGCTGGGAAAGGTAGCCAGAGTGTGTGTGTGGCTGGGAAAGGTAGCCAGAGTGTGTGTGTGGCTGGGAAAAGTAACAGAGAACAAAAAGCTGCCCAGTACAAGTTCGTGGGGGGATTCACCGGCATCTCTGGCTGAGACTCTGCGAAGTCTAACAAGATCACTTGCTCCAGAGCTGGGACGTGAGCGCTGATGACAGAGATAGCACAGAGGTGGGCATACCAGAGACCTAGCCAAGCAAGAAAGGAAAACTTGCTGAACATTACTTTAGATTGCAGAAAACCTAAAACTGAGAAAAGACCATGGCCAAGAGCAATGGACACAGCCCACAACCCTAATCAAAACTAGACCTCACTGCTTAGCAATGAAAACACAAAACTTCCCCACAGCAGATGAACCTGCCAATAAAAAATGCATACCAGGACAAAACTCAACAGCAATTAGAAGACAACCCAATGAAGACTGCCATGGCATATCACCTACATTGTCTAGGATACAATACAAACATTAGACAAGCAAAAGAGATTCGATATTACCCTAAACAAGAAGCAAAATGTTCAATAGACAAGGTCCCCTAATGGCCCAGATGCTGTGATTGCTAAGTGCTTTATAGTAGATATGGTATACATTTTAAAGACTTAGAAGGCAGTCAAAAAGAGAAATAAATACTTTTAAAAAACCAAGTGGAGGCCGGTGCCGCGGTTCACTAGGTTAATCCTTCACCTGCAGCGCCGGCACCCCAGGTTCTAGTCCCAGTCGGGGTGCCGGATTCTGTCCTGGTTGCTCCTCTTCTAGTCCATCTCTCTGCTGTGGCCCGGGAGGGCAGTGGAGGATGGCCCAAGTGCTTGGACCCTGCACCTGCATGGGAGACCAGGAGGAAGCACCTGGCTCCTGGCTTTGGATTGGTGCAGCGTGTTAGCTGTGGCAGCCATTTTGGGGGTGAACCAATGGAAGGAAGACTTTTCTCTCTGTCTCTCTCTCTCTCTCACTGTCTAATTCTGCCTGTCAAAAAAACAATCAAATGGAAATCTCATATTGAAACTATGACACTCCAAAGGTTTCTAGGATAAGCTTGAGGGCACATGAAATATTAGAGAAAACAATAATAGTGAACTCCAGGCCAATTCCAGGTAAATTTCTATAAGTGCAATGATCCAATCTGAATAAGAAAGAGAAAAAAATGTGAGAAAAAAAGTGAAGAGAGCCTTAACAATGAATGAGCCATTATTAGTCCATTTAACATTTGTGCAAGTGGAGTTTCAGAGAGAAGGGAGAGAAAATGAAGAACAAAAGTCAGATGAAAGTAGGGGACAAAACACTTAACCAAAGGGGAAAATGTTATATATCAGACTTACTGAATGTTTTTCAATGTTCAGTTCATGGAAGGACATACATAAGAAAACTTGGAGACAAGTTTGGTGAAAATAGTCACAACAACACATAATTTAACAAGAAGCTTGTGTCAACAATACATAAAAAAATTTCCCAAATGATCTCTCTCCTCCCCAGTTATAGGCTCCCCGTGAAAGGAAATGCACCCATGGCTGACAAACCCATTAAACAGGGAAACAAAATCAGTAAAGCACAGCGAGACAGCATCTCCCATCGCGACAAGGCTTAAGCTTGAGGCCGCTGACAATTGCAAAAGCCAGTAATGATACGTCACTTCCAGAGCTGCTGCAGTGCCAGCATCCCAGAATGCACCAGCGCGTGACCCAGCCACTCCACTTCTGATCTAGCTTCCTGCTGAGGTACCTGAGAAAGCACTGGAAGATGGCCCACATGCTGGGCCCCTTGCCAGAAGCCGCCTCTGACTCCTGGCATCAGCTTTACCCAGCCTGAACCACTATGGTCATCTGGGGAGTGAACCAGCAGATGCAAGAACACTCTCATGGGGCCGGCGCTGTGGCTCACTTGGTTGATCCTTTGCCTGCGGCGCCGGCATCCCAAATGGGTGCTGGTTCTAGTCCCGGTTGCTCCTCTTCCAGTCCAGCTCTCTGCTGTGGCCCAGGAAGGCAGTGGAGGACAGCTCCAGTGCTTGGGCCCTACACCCACATGGGAGACCAGGAGGAAGCGCCTGGCTCCTGGCTTCAGATCGTAGCAGCACTGGCCGTAGTGGCCATTTGGGGAGTGAACCAATGGAAGGAAGACCTTTCTTTCTCTCTCTCTCTCACTGTCTATAACTCTACCTGTCAAATAAATTTTAAGAATTAAAAAAAAAACCTCTCTCTCTGTCTCTCCCTCATTATCTGTGACTCTGGCTTTCAAAAAGAAAAAAAAAAAACTTTTTAAAAAGTTTCTAAAACGAATAATTCTAATAACATTTTTCTTAATAGCCAAATGTCCATCAGCAAGAGGATGAATAAAAGTTAATGATATACTCATCCAACGGAATAATGGTTAAAAAAAGGAATGAGTTACTAATATACACATTTTCCTGCTTGAGCCAGGCACAAAAGATGGCATACTAAATTATTCCATTTATGACCACTTGCAGGCAAGTAATGTATTGCAATAGAAGAATGTAACTACGGTTTTCTTAGGAAGTGGAGTTATTAAGCAGGAAGACTTACAAATCATCTGTAATGGTGGAAATTTTTATATCTCAGTGGGAATATGAATTACACAGATGTTATTATGTCTTACTTAATCTCATCAAAATATGCACTAAAAATGTATGTATCTCATTGTATATTAATTATACTTTGATTTTAAAAAGAAAAAAATTCTAAATTTCAACATTCAGAAAAGCTATGTTCCAAAACCAATCATGTCTGTAGTTTGTGTCCTGTGCGGATTTCACTCTTGTCTTTGTATGTTATCGTGTTCCATTCCCTAATCTTACATGAAGTATGTTTGCTTAGTAAAATTGATGTTCCTTCATAGTCCACACTTTCAAAAATATCAGAATTTCTTCTGCCATTTTCCATCTATTATTTTTTTATTATGGAATAGGAGAATTTTTGACTTTTTAAAAAAAGATTTATTTCTTTATTCAAAAGGTAGACTTACACAGAGAGAGAAGGAGAGGCAGAGAGAGAGAACGAGTGAGAGAGAGAGAGAGAGAGGTCTTCCATCTCCTGGTTCACTCCCCCAACTGGCCTCAATGGATGGAGCTGTTCCAATCTGAAGCCAGGAGCCTCCTCCAGGTCTTCCATGCGGGTGCAGGAACCCAAAAGACTTGGGCCATCTTGTACTGCTTTCCCAGGCTACAGCAGAGAGCTGGATGGGAAGTGTAGCAGCCAGGTCTTGAACTGGCGCCCATATGGGATGCCGGCACTGCAGGTGGCGGCTTTACCTGTTACGCCACAGTGCTGGCCCTGACTTTTTAAAAATTGATAATCAAATGTACACATTTAGGATCACACAATAAGACAAATGGATATAAAAAGTTATAAAATGTATTGGACTTTCTTCCCTATTTTTTCCTAAAATACCTACAAAGCAATCCATCATGGTAAAGAATCATAACAATTCCAAATACGGAAAGTAACTTAAATCTTCCATTAGAATATCAGAAGAGTTGCCACTAACTGAACATTAATTAGACTAGATGAAGTATTACTATTAAAATCAAACACATGTATCTACTTGCAAAATCAAGTTAATTTTATTGGCACCAGATTTTAATTTTTACCTAAATCAGAATCTATTATACCTCTAGAGGACTGGGTAATACCTGCTCATGCTGCACAGTAGATACCTATTGAACTAATAAATGAATGGTTCAGGAGACCGAAAAATGAAAATGGTCACTGGACTGAACACTAATAAAATATCTAGTGACCCTTACTGGAGCTGACTTGGAGATATGTTGGGATGGAACCTGGGTAAGTGAATGTGAGGTGAAGAAGTAAATAAACGTGATTAATAAGTGGGAAATATAGACATAGGTCTTAGGAGAATATTTGTTTTTTGAAATTTGGAGAGAAGTGTTCACATTTGTAGGTGGTAGGGAGGTAGAAAACACAATAAATAAGTTTTAGAGTCATAAAACTTAAGAGGAAAAGTGAGATAAGGAGTATAAATGAAACATGGGCTTTAAACATAGAACTTTTTTTGGTCTGTGGTTTAGTAGAGGTCGATTAAAAATGCAGAAACAGATCTTTGAAGAATTTAGAAAGTTAGAAGAAAGTGTATCCCTTTGTTCTTTGTCAAGTACAAATGAAGGCATCAGCTATGGTGATGAGGGAGACCTGCAGGAAGTGGGGGCAGGGTAGAATACTCAATAATTGAACTGAGGGAGAAATTAAGAAAAAGTGAAAGAAAAGAATTCCATACCAAAATATATGCTACTGACTTGCTACTGATTAAAAAATAAAAAGGTGAAGACAACCTTGCAAAAAATTTCCATACTAAAGCAGGATAAATTTACAAGAAAAATTTAAAAATAAAAAGATCACTCAGACCTCAGAAGCGCCAATCATCTGATGACAGTGAAGGAATATTTACAGAGATCTGAGGGGCCCAACTCACCATCAAACATCTGTGTGCCAGGCCATGTTTTTAAACTATAAGAAAGCAAACGAAAGAATATTTATTTAAAGTTTCAGTGTACGTCTCCCTAAAATTATAAAGCTCGAAGATGTACCACCACCTACTGATGATTAAAGGAAATATTTTTCTGAAAACTAGGGAAATCACGGAAATGGACTTGAAGTCAGAAATAGAACAGCAGTGTTGATCCATGGGGAATCCCGTGGGGAACTGAATTCTAGAGGAGAGGAGGCAAGAAAAAGTAGTCAAAAACTAAAACATGAAGGCTTAATTGGGGGAGAAAAATGCAGAGGTCTGAGAACTTTTAGAAAGACAGAGAAAACACAGCTGAGAACTGTTCACATTAAAACCACAGAAGAGACAGCAAACGAAATGAAATGAGGCAGATCCAAAGGAAGAACCCTGGTGTGGTTGGAAAATGGCAAAAAGCCAGGAGCAGCTGAAGCCGACAGAAACGGGGAGTCTCTCAGGAGACACTGAGCGTCCCGTCAGTCTTTGTTAAGACTTTGGGTCCTGCTCTGAGTGAGACGGATTTGGGCAGAAAATTCCATCATATAACCTAAAGCAGGTGCTTTTTGGACAAGGACACAGGAGGACGTGAAAAAGAAGGACCTGAACTAACAGGTTATTGTAGGAAAACAGTTGAACACCAGCGGTTCAACGGACCAGAGTGGAAGCTGGAGAGATGGTGAATGTTGTTAGGATTCTGGATATTTTTGTTGAAACTAAAACCACAAGAATCTGAAGAAAGCTGCAAAGTAGAGAATAAGGGAGAGACAGGCCCCACAGGTGACTGCGTGTGACTTGGGCGAGGCAGCTGGAGTGAAGTGCTTGACCCTGTGGGACTTGTCTCTCCCTTGTCCTCTACTTTGCAGCTTTCTGAAGGGTGGGGAAGGAGCACGTGTTGGCAAGTCTGAACCAAGCCCTGCTTTGGAGGCTGCTACGTTGGAAACTTTTTTTTGTTTTTGTTTTTGTTTTTGGCAGGCAGAGTGGGCAGTGAGAGAGAGAGAGAGAGACAGAGACAGAGAGAAAGATCTTCCTTTGCCATTGGTTCACCCCACCGTGGCCACCGTGGCCAGCGCACTGTGCACATCCGAAGCCGGGAGCCAGGTGCTTTTCCTGGTCTCCCATGGGGTGCAGGCCCAAGCACTTGGGCCGTCCTCCACTGCACTCCCTGGCCACAGCAGAGAGCTGGCCTGGAAGAGGAGCAACCCGGACAGAATCCGGTGCCCCGACCGGGACTAGAACGCGGGGTGCCAGTGCCGCAGGCGCCGGCCCCGATGTCCTTTCATCTCCAAGAACTTTTTGTTTTAAATTCAGAGTCCAAAGTAGATAATTTGTTGTTACATGAGAGGACTTCAAAAAAAAAAAAAAAAAAAAATGTGGGAAATCACGCAGTTCTTCCTCGGCACACATGTCCATGTACTTTCTGAAGACTCCCATGTGTGTGGATTTTAAATTTTTTAGCATCCAAATAACATCAGTTCAATTTCCCATAGTTTTCTTGTACTAGATGACTTGCCATATTTATGTATTTATTTAAGAATTACAGAGAAATCAGTCTATAATCTTTAGGAAACACAATCAAACCAACAGTCCCTTCTCTTGTTCCTCCAGCTGGTCACAGAGTAGCAAATAGCACACAACACTTGGGCTGGCCAAGAAGAAAGTGTGTGGTGAGTCACTCACGGGGTGGTGGGGAAAGGAACTGTGAACAGTCTTCGTGAACTGAGACAGATTCCAGGCTGGCTGCAGCAGGGAGGCAGAGACCTTTCACAGAGACACAAAGACTCAGGTTCTGCTGCAGCCAGAGAATGCCCATGAGGCCACTGAGCTCCCGTGAGCAGGCAGAAAGCCCAGCCTGTGTCAGCCTTGTGGGGAGAGAACCTCCACTCACCAGGCTCAGACTCCCGCTCTGTGGATTCTAGGAAGTAGGTGTTTCTTCAGGCAGCCAAGTTGTAGTTATCTATCACTCAGCAGTAAGAAACTAACAGCAGGCTATTAATCACTCATAGAAATTAAAATTTTAATGCCAACAGACACATGAAAACGTGCTCAGGATCACTAGACACCAGGGAAATGCAAATCAAAACCACAATAAAGTTTCACCTCACATCAGCTAGAATGGCTATCATCCAAAACAGCAAATAACAAGTGCTGGCGAGGATGTGGAGAAAGGGTACCCTAACATGTAAATAGTTCAATCATTATGGAAGACAGGATGGAGATTCCTCAGAATGTACAAATTGATCTACCAGATGACCCAGCCATTCCCTCCCTGGGAATTTATCCAAAGGAAATGAAATCAGCATATGAAAGACTTAACTGGCCCTATGTTTATAGCAGCTCTGTTTCACAATAGATAAGATATGAAATCAACCCAGATGTCCTTCAGCTGGTGACCAGATAAAGAAAATGCAGTATATATACATAAAGCAATACTACTCATAAAAAGAATGAAATCCTGTCTTTTGCAACAAAATGGTTGCAACTGGAGACTATTCCACTTAACAAAATAAGCCAGACTCAAAAAGACAAATATCAAAAGCTTTCTCTGATTTGTTGTTTCTAACATATAGATTACAAAACATGTAATGTATATGAGTGAAATTGAAAAAAAATTCAAAAATCGAATTTTTCCTGAACTTACCAAATTGTGTACAAATTTACTTCCAATTTTGGATGAGAGACAGACTTGTCATGCTTCTTCCTTCAAGCGTTTGTTTATCTGTGTCTTTGTATAATCAGGTAAGCTGGTGACAACCTGGGAGTGGCCAGGAAAGAACAGTAAAGCAGACCAGGCACTCCGCAGAGCTTCCAAAGCAAACATGACCACAATTTGGCCTTCCCCTCCCTAATCACTGCAGATACGTTTATCAATATTCTCTAAATGTTTTTAATGGATATACAACTGCTATTTATACTTGTGACTCCCCAGATTCCTCAACGGAAATGCACACTTCATTTAATTTATAAAGAAGTCTTGTTACTTCTTCCTAGCTGTAAAATGAGATAAAACACCTACCTTTGACTGTGCAGTTAACAGAGATGATTTTTTTTCACCTTTCAAATGCATATTTTTTTTTAACTTTTATTTAATGAATATAAATTTCCAAAGTATGACTTATGGATTACAATGGCTTCCCCCCAATACCGTCCCTCCCACCCACAACCCTCCCCTTTCCCACTCCCTCTCCCCTTCCATTCACATCAAGATTCATTTTCAATTATCTTAATATACAGAAGATCAGCTTAGTATACATTAAGTAAGGATTTCAACAGTTTGCTCCCACACAGAAACATAAAGTGAAAAATAATAGATGATTTTTTAAATGATGATGAAATCAGAGCAGACCTATTGTCATGTTTAATCCCAGTGAGAGTCAAGTTGGGAATTGATAATTTCTTTTTTTTTTTTTTAACAGAAGATCAGTTTAGTATGCATTAAGTAAAGATTTCAACAGTTTGCACCCCCATAGAAACACAAAGTGAAATATACTGTTTGAGTACTCGTTATAGCATTAAGCCTCAATGTACAGCACATTAAGGACAGAGATCCTACATGAGGAGTAAGTGCACAGTGACTCCTGTTGTTGACTTTACAAATTGACACTCCTGTTTATGGCGTCAGTAATCTCCCTATGCTCCAGTCATGAGTTTCCAAGGCTATGGAAGCCCTAACAGAGATGATTTTAATGCCAATTCAAATTTTAAATTCTGAGTTACAGTCTGTTTTTAAAAAGACATTATTTACACCGATCAGTTGGGTGACCATGTAATTGGAATTTGATAAGCAATTTATACCAGGTACTGAAATTTCTCTGAAACATTTCCATACGATTCCATGGCTTCCTTTTAAAATTTTTAGTCCCTGGAAGATTGACAGAGTAAATGCAATGAAATTTTTATCACGGCTTGCTCTAACTGTAGGGATATAATCAGTAGGAATTTTGTAGAAAGTGTAGATGATACGAATCTAAAGTTAAATTTCTCCCACCCAATGTGGATAAAATGAATGAAAAGCCATGACCATTCACACTGTCATGAAATACAGCATTAATAATGGGCAAATAATAGTAGCTATTTCATCAAATATTGGCAAAAGGCTGAGGATTGGAGCAGTACAGAAGTGGTATAAACATTTGCTCTTACTTAAAATACGTCTTTTTCTTTTGTTCACGATAGATGTCTATTAATGCTTATATATGGGATATGAACTCTAGGGTCGTGGTTGAGGCCTGCTTGGGGTTTCCGTTATTTCTTCTACAGCTGCGCAGTCATCTGACCATGGAAGAAAGACGGTAGGGAAGAGAAGACCTCACTCCTTGGTCCTGTGGTCAGTGCACGTGTAGGCATGGAAGAAGAAGTGACGTTAGGGTCTTTGTAGGTGAGGAGCCAGGCAGCGCCTGAAGGTTCAGGGTTCTAGAAGTGCAATCTGCATGGCTAAGTTCCACAGGTTGAGTCCTGACAATAAATTAGTTTCAGAGTTTTTACTGTTCTTTAATAAGAAAAGCTTTACTGAAATATTCAAAAATGACCCTGAAAATCGTATACACCATGGTAGGGGACAATCTATATAGAAATTCAGATAAATACTGGGTAAGATTTTGATCTTGTTTGAATCAAAACTCCTGTAATGACGCGTCTGAGAATGCGGCAGAGAGAGACACATCAGCTGACGAAGAGAACGTCACCCTGCTAAGCACTCAGTACATTCTACGTGTCTGGGGCATCGTGCGGTCCACTCCTCACAGAGACCACGGCCGTGTTATCTCCCTCAAGGTTTGTGATGGGGGCGGAGACACGGCACAACTCGAGAACTGTTCACATCAGGCAGGCGTCACGGTGAGGATTTCCATCCAGCTCACTCTGCCCTTCCCACTTCACCACATTTCCAAAAATAGCTGCGCCCTCTCAGAGACATCGGGGTGCAGCCCTGAACACGAACTCAGCCTACTGAGGGTGAAAGCCTCTGACTTCGGAGGAGGCTTTAAATAGGAGGACCCCTGGGTGAAAGCTGAATCTCAATCAAGCCTGCTACATGCCTCCTGCCTCCTCCATGTCCAGCTTTTAGTCTCAAACACAGAGACGTTAAGTACCAAACAGGAGAGTCTCTAAAATCAGTAACACGGAAAACTGTAGTCAGGAAAGCATTCACATTAAGTCAGCTGTGAAAACAGAATGCGTATGCAAATGTTTTCAGAACAATGTATAACACAGCCTGGGAACATACATGCACACATGCAAATACATAAACATCAGCCTCTCATTTTACCAGTTAGAAGCCAAAGTTGTTCTACCCACCAACCCTGCTTTCTTACTGCCACAGACCGGAGAAAACGAGGCTTGTGTGGGCTGTCTCTGCTGTTAGGCACACCTCTGCTTGGCTAAACCCCAATTCCTTACACTCCCTAGAAGCCCCGCAGTACGTCAGCATTCCACAAAAAGGAAATTACCCAACTTGCCTCCACCACACTTGGTAAAAACCCAAGTATTCCTGACGCCTGGGGCTCACGTAACTTCTGATCCATCCTGCGGGCCTCTCGGGAGAATGTGCAGGGTCTAAGCCAACACTTCATGAGGACCCTGAGGCTGATCTCTCACGGTGGCGGCAGGCTGTGTGCAACGCCTGCCTTGATTATTTTCCGTTAGCCTCACAATTTCTGACCTATTCTGAGGTCTCCATCAATCCAGTCACTGAGGTAGGTCTGAAACTCCTCTGAGAGCAGAATCTCATTTTTACCTACACTGCAAAGAGGCCCAGAGCCATCCCAAGTGGGCGACATCCACCAGAAAACACGGCCTGGGCTGCTCAGCCGTCACACTGGACAATTGACACCGCCCATGGCCACGCAGCCCAGGAACACAACCAAGGTTCCTAAACCAGCTCTATGGGGTGCCAACAAGAAGGAAATCAGATCTCATGTCTGTTTAGCGCTGCACCAAAGCCTGACTGACGGAAGTAATGCCTAGGAGTGACATTTAGGAAATTGTTGCTCCCAGTTGAGTGAATTCTCAGCCCCATCTGGCAGACTTGTGAAGGGCAGATCCCCGGGCCCACTCGCCATCCACAGAATCCGAACCTGAATGGGTCTGGGTGATACCGACACACAGCCAGATTTGAGGGTGTGTCTCTGAGAGCCACGGTGGCTGTCCTTTGCCAGGGGTAAGAAGCTGCAGCCCCGGACTGCCTTTGTCTTTGGACAAACATCACCTTCACCGCCACGTCTCCTCATCGGCATGAAAGAAGCTGCCCGACCAGAACAATCTAACAGCCCTGCTTGGATGTTCACTGTGGAAGCACGCTTTACGCCACTTGGTGTCCATAATGTAAAATCTTGATTGAAAGTTTTTTCAGAATGATATGCAAGATAATTCTCTCCCTCCTGATACACCGGCACATTTCCCCTTTGTGTATAATGAGCATGATTACGACACAGCTTGGCTCCTCTTTGTCTGAGTTGTCAGGCAGGAAACAGAATTCATTTTGATTCTCAGACAGAGAAACTTTGTTGTCCTTTAGGACTGATATTTTGCTTCGCCATTTTTCTTCATTTCTGAATTCCTTTCCATTTATGTCTCCGTCCATTAACCTTGTTAGACAAAGCATTTGCATAACAGCTCAAATCTTCAGAATGCCTATTATATATCAGCAACCACGCTAACAGCCCAAATTCTTAGAGTGACTCTTACTTATCAGTAACTACGCTAACAGCTCAAATCTTCAGATTGTCTATTCCGCATCAGCAACTACACTGACTGCTATGTCATTCCCACAACAAACAAAGAAGACGCAGACTGCTACCAACCTATGTCCCACGTGAGGAAACTGTGCTTTCTCTAAGTTAGATATTTGGCCAGCGTCAGGCACTTAGCAAGTGTACCTACAAAACTTGCACACAAAAAAGAATTCTTTTGCCTGCTGTGGAATCTGCCCATTATGTTGATTCTTCTTCCTGTCTTACTAATAGTGTTGGAAGGGAGAGGGGAGCGATAAGCCAGGAAAGACAGAGTAATGCAGCCAGGTGGCACTGCAGGTGTTAGTTACTGTGTCTGATTCTGTTGTGGTTCTGGCTTAATTCAATCTAGTCCCTATATTTAAAATACCTAAATATACCCAAAAAGCCATAAAAATCCATTGGGTTCCCCATTCTCTTCATGGAATAATCATGGGAGACATGACAATCCTTCCTGCTATTACTATCTCTAAATATCCCCTTTCCGTGGGCCCGGCATTGTGGCACAGTGGGTTAAGCTCATGTGTGTGATGCCAGCATCCCCTTTGGGATGAGTCCTGCCTGTTCGTCTGCAGGTCCAGCTCTCTTCTCTGGCGTGGAAAGCAGTAAACATGCCCCAAGTGTTTGGGCTCCTGCACCCGTATGGGAGACCCAGAGGAAGCTCCTGGCTCCTGGCTTCGGATCAGCTCAGCTCCTGCTGTTGTGGCTAACGGGGGAGTGAACCAGCACATGGGAGACTCTTCTCTCTCTAACTCTACCTCTAAAATAAATCAAATCTTTAAAAAAATTCCCTCTCCAGTGAAGAAGAGATTACTACCAATAGTACAAAACACCTAAACAATTTAAGTGTCACTAAATGGCTAAAAATTTTCAGGTGTTTATTGAAAATCACAGCTTTCATCCAAGTGTTAACATGTTCTTGTTTTGGGGTCAAGTGCAAGCTGACTTTTGTGTGGCTTTATCGGTTCTGACCTGACACAGAGCCCCTCTGGATCAAACTCCAGCCAGACTCCTTTGAAGGCTTCTCAGTAGTCCATGGCTTTGGGGCTTATATGTTCAGGTCTTCAGTGCGTGGTTTTAGCAGGAATCCCACTAGAGCATGGAGCCACAGTGAGCCATCCTGAGGCCTGATCAGGTTTTTAGCCCTCCCTCGACCCCTAGATAATGTCTGATCGTTTGATCAGCCTTCAGCAGCAATCATGTTAGGTCAGTGAAGCCAGAATCTGCATAGCCACGCTGTTCCCTCAGGGTAATTTCCATCCACTGCTGCCTGGCTATGCATGCCCACTTTCCCTTATCTAATCTCTGTTCCCTCTGCCAAGCCCCACTGCAGTGGTCCCTACACCTGTCCCACATGTCCCCAGACTCAGTTCTGCCTTATCGTTCTTTTAGGAGGTCGTGAGTGATGTCTTCCCTAAGAAATCCACACAATCAGACACCATGAACTACAAATCCATACCTAGGAAACTGTTATTTGTGTTGAATACTGAGTAAGTGATAGCTCAACAGATATTAAGAAATCGTGTTCCAATGAACAGGCCCAGGGATAGCCCATAACGTCCTTTGAGATCTTTCATATTGGGCACTACAAACTTCGTGGGTTTTTTTTGCCAGGCAGAGTTAGACAGTGACAGAGAGAGAGAGAGAGAGAGAGATAGACAGTGAGAGAGAGACAGAGAGAAAGGTCTTCCTTCCATTGGTTCACTCCCCTAATGGCTGCCACGGCTGGCACTGCGCTGATCCGAAGCCAGGAACCAGGTACTTCTTCCTGGTCTCCCATGGGGTGCAGGGCCCAAGCACTTGGGCCATCCTCCACTGCCCTCCCGGGGCACAGCAGAGAGCTGGAGTGGAAGAGGAGCAACCAGGACTAGAACACGGCGCCCCGACAGGGACTAGAACCCCGGGGTGCCGGCACCGCAGGCAGAGGATTAGCCAAGTAAGCCACAGCACCGGCCAGGCACTACAAATTTAAACACCTGTACCTTGTAGTAAACATGAAGATGACAAAGGAAATGCATCCAGCATTGGTACAGAAATTGGGATAGAAAGGAAGATTCTTCAATAGTAAAACATACCCCCTTTTTGAGTATCCTGCTGTTTCTATTCTTTGACTTGAACAATAAAAGGGGGGGACCTTCCTTTTCCTATCACTTTATATTCTATTCTAAGACAGACTGCTCGTGTCTCAGGATTTGGAGGGGAATCCTTCATGAAGTGTGCACCACTCTCTGTTCAGGGAACTGCATCTGGGGAGCCTCACCTGGCTTCTGTCTGGGCCTCAGGTCCTGCTTTGTGCAGGGCTCCGTGTCTGAATGTGAACGGGCAGCCAAATCTAATTAAAGAAAATGAAATCAAGGGAATTAAGCAATCAGAGAAATTAAGGCCGGATTATCTATTAGGTAACAGTCTGTTTCCTCACTAAAGCAGTATTGGTTCTGACTATATCAACTTAAATTACAAAACCTGAGTAAGTACATATCTCATGGAAACCAAACCCCATGCACAATTACTCCTAAGAAACATGTAATGCAATAGGGCAACCCCTTTGTAGCTGTTGTCTAATTACCTTCTTCCTCATGTAGGAAGACACTGGGGTGTCTATTATACTAACGTAAGAAGTTGTTCTTTTCACTAAGTCAAGGTATCAAAGGTCTCAGAACCATAAGTGACCACAAGACATCAATTAGTTCAACTTGAGACTCCCTTTCACATGTTTCTATGAAGCATACAAATATTGACAGCATTCAGATATTTCACGTGTTCCCATAATGTTGCCTGGGATTTGATGTGCTGCATCATTCCATAAAATAGATGTATGTCTGACTTCGGTTCGTCCTTTCTTGGAACATTCATCATTCAGAGTGTTACTTCCAAATGTTCTTTATCCCTTATTATTCTTTTGAGAAAGAGCCACCAACAAAAGGTAGCTTTTCCATTCCTAGAGAGGCATACATGAAAAAAACAAATAAAAAAATAAAAACTCAAGCCCCCCAAACAATCAGATCATCTCTTCCTCTCATCCATTTTATATGATATTATATTACATTATGACAGGATAGAAAAATCACACATGTGGAGGATAACCGGGTAGAAGGAATGACAACTGGGAAAGTGATATGTTTTCTAAAGCAAACAAAGTTATATTAATGGAAATTAAATAAGGAATTATATCATGACTAACTGCAATATATCTCAGAAAGGCAAGGCTAGTTAAACACTGCAAATTAATTAAAAAATTAATTTGCAAAGATACAACTTCCATTCTGGATAAAAAAAAAAGAAATCAAAATGTATTGTTTCTGGTAAATGCATCTCTGAAAAATCTACAGATAACATGAGACTTCATGATAAAAAAAATTCTGCTTTCCCCCATGTTCAGAAATATAGCAGGGATGTTTAACCATATAAATTCTTTTTTTTTTTTAAAGATTTATTTATTTATTTGAAATGAAGAGTTACAGAGAGGCAGAGGCAGAGACAAAGAGAGAGACAGAGAGAAAGAGGGAGAGAGAAAGAGGTCTTTCATCTGCTGGTTCCCCAAATGGCCTCTGTGGTCAAATCTGTGCCAATCCAAAGCCAGGAGCCTAGAGCTGCTTCTGGGTCTCCCACGTGGGTGTAGGGGCCCAAGAACTTGGACCATCTTCTGCTGCTTTCCCAGGCCATTATCAAGGAGCTGGATTGGATATGTAGCAGCTGGGACTCAAACTGGTACCTATGTAAGATGCCAGCAGGGCAGACGGCTTTACCCACTCCGTCACAGCACTGTCCCCTAACCTTATAACCTCTATTCAACATTATTTCAAAGGCTCTCACCAAGCAAAAAGGCAATAAAATGAAATAAAAACAGCAAGATTAAAAACTGAGAGATAAAACCATCTTCAAGTGTTCTGCATATGACTGATTATCTATGCAGAAATTCTTTAGGATTTACAAAAGCATCAGTGACTAATTGGTGACTTCACCAAACTTGCAGGAAAGTGGCCAGTGGGAATCAGTGCTTCCACAGACCTATGATGAAGAAATGCAATTTGCTTCTAGCAAAACAAATTATTTCGGTATCATACAATGCATCAGTTTTAGTGACATATTTGCTCCTAAAAAGGTGCCAGACCTACACGCTAAACACTACAAAGCATTGCTGAGAGAAATTAAACAAGGCTAAATAAGTGGAGACTCATATCACATACATCAATCAAAGGACTCAACATTGTTAAGATTGGTAGTTATCCCAAATTTTTTCTAGACATTCAGTGAAATCTAAATGGAAATCCATGGGTCCAGCATTATATAGGTGCAGTGGGTTAAGCCACTGACTGCAATGCTAGCATCCTGTATAGGAATGTCAGTTAGAGTCCAAGCAGCTCCCTGCTGGTATTCCTGGGAAAAAAGAGGAAGATGGTCCAAGTATTTGGGTCTCTGCCAACCATGCAGGAGACCCAGATGGACTTTTGGCTCCTGGCTGTTGCAGCCATTTGGGTAGGGAACCAGCTGATGAAAGACTGTGTGTGTGCTCGTTCTCTTTCTCTCATGGACTTCCTGGCTCTTGGCTGTTACAGCCATTTGAGGGATGAGCCACCTAATGGAAGATTCTCTCTCTCTCTCTCTCTCCCCCCCCCTCTCTCCCTCCCTCCCTCCTTCTCTTACTCTCTCCCTCTTTCTCCCTCCCTCTCCCTCCCTCTCTCTCTCTCTCTCTCCCTCTCTCTCTCCCCTTCCTTCACCCCTCCCTCTCTTTCAAATAAACAGGTTAATAAATTCTTTAAATGGAAATCTAGTGTATACATGTGGATCAAAACATCACATTGTACCCCATAAATACATATACTTAGTATTTGTCAATTAAAATGAAGTTTAAAAAGTGAATAAAGTAAAACAAAGGAAATATAGTGATCTTATTTTTCTAATTGACATATATATATTTTACAATATAAATAAAAGTACAAAATACCTAGAATACTGAAAACAATTTTGAAAACAAAGGGAATAATTTTGAAGGACTTTGATTAACTAATTAATATAAAGCTTCAGTAATACAAACTGTAGTTTTGGTGTAAAAGTAGAGAAACAGATTGCTGGACTGAAATAGAGTTCAGAATTTTTTTTTTTTTTTTTTTTTGACACGCACAGTGGACAGTGAGAGAGACAGACAGAGAGAAAGGTCTTCCTTTGCCGGTGGTTCACCCTCCAATGGCCGCTGCGGCCGGCGCGCTGTGGCCAGCGCACCGCGCTGATCCGATGGCAGGAGCCAGGTGCTTCTCCTGGTCTCCCATGCGGGTGCAGGGCCCAAGCACTTGGGCCATCCTCCACTGCACTCCCGGGCCACAGCAGAGAGCTGGCCTGGAAGAGGGGCAACTGGGACAGAATCTGGCACCCCGACCGGGACTAGAACCCGGTGTGCCAGCACCGCTAGGCGGAGGATTAGCCTGTTGAGCCATGGCACCGGCCTGAGTTCAGAAATTTTTAAACAAAGTGTAACTGAAATTTAATCATGAAAGGACAGTCTTTTTAAATATTATGCTGGAACAATTGATTTCTATATAAACAAATAGAGAGCCTCCAATCACATCAATTACCATTTTATGGAAGTTAATAAAAATGGCTTATAGAGCTAAATGTAAAATATAAAGCTATAATGCTTCTAGAAGAAAACAGGCAAATAATCTTTGGACCTTGTTTTAGGAAAAGTTTCTCAGATATGACTCCAAAGTTAATCTATACAAGAATTGTTAAATTATACCTCATCAAAATTAAGCACCGTTCTCTTCCAAAGACATAGTCAAAGGAATCAAATAAAGCTAAGGAGCCACTGAACGTATTCACAAGTCACATACCTGCTGTAGAGCCCATATCCAGCACATACAAAGACCCCTCACAATCCAAAAGCCAACAACCCAATAAAAAACAGCCAACAAATCAATCAATGTGAACTAACACATCATCACAGAAGACACACAAAGTATCAAGGCGCAGAGGCAAAAGTACTCAACACGATTAGTCACTAGGGAAATGGAAAGTACACTACTTACCTTTGTGTGCTACAGTGGGTAAAGTGGAAAAGACGGACTATGCCACATGGTGGTGAAAATGTAGAGTAACCGTTACACACATTTACCGCTGGTGGGGATGTGAAATGCTACAGCAAATGTAGGGAGCAGTTTTTCACTTTTTTAAAATTTAATATTCTTTCATTCCTAAATTCCAAGAGGAATGCAAGCAGAAAACACGTACACACAAAAAAAATTTGAACATGAATATTCATAGCTATATGTAAATAGCTACCAAGAGAATTCTCAATCAACAAGTATATAAACCACGGTGGCAGCAAATGGAACAAACTATGGATGCCCACATTGACTCAGGTGAGTCTCTAAATGATTACGCGGTCTGTGAAGCCAGACAGCAAGAATACGCATTCTATGATTCACTATAGATAAAATTCTATAAAATTCAAATCAATCCACTATGACTAACATTAGAGCAGTGTCAGCCTAGGTTTTGAGTAACAAAAGTGAGTGATAGGGAAAAAAATAGGAAAATTTTAAGAGGTGACAAATATGTTCACTATGTTCATATATTCATCATAATAATTTCACATGTATATATACATGTTTTAACAAAAAATGAACACTTAAATATGGGAGGTTGATTACATGCCATTTATACTTCTACAAAGCTATTCAAAAATACCATGCTTATATAAAACCTGTGAATCCATTCCACTAAAAATTTTAAGTATGTGTGCTGATGTTAATAAAGTTAATTCAATCATTTCCCAAGTTAAACATATGTCAAGACATTTTATTGTAGCCCATGAATATATGCACTACTTACTTGTCAATTAAATTAAGAATAAATAATAGCTGACAACTAATTGGAAGTATTCATTCTAGAATATCATAAGCACCTATTAAAGCATACATTTTGTTAAGACAATATAGAAATAGCATAATACATGATTGACTTCCTCTTATTAGTAAATGTAAAAATATAGTCAAGTCATCATTTTATTAGTACTTTAGAAAAAGCAAAGAGTTCAAGGAGATAAAACAATATTTTTTGGTTATAGGTGAGGAATGGGAGGATGAAAAGTGGGTCAAGAGACAGGATGAGAAAACTGACTGATGAAATTTAAGGCATTAAAATGGGGCCAATAGGTCCCTGCAGTAGGAAATCCAGGGCAGTGCCCTGCTTTATAGTCAAGAGACTAGAGGTATTCCAGGAGGGCAAAGAGACTGGAAGCACAAACGTAACCACACGTGTCCTGCTTGGATATGTTAAACCAGTCCCAAGAAGACAAACACCACGTTTTCCCTAATCTGTGGAAACTAACAGAGTGCCTAAAACACAATCGATAGGAGTGAAATTCACATTTTGAGCTTCTATGATTGTTATAGTCCTTGTCTCTACTGTTGAGGAGCAGTGTTTTGTTGCTTTTTTTTTTTTTTCATCTTCTCTTAATATTTGTTGAACTCCTTACTTAGTGTAGGGTTAATCTTCTGAGTATAAAGTAAACTGAAAGTAGATCTTTGTAAGAATTAAGAGATGAATTAGGAGAGGAAGGAGGAGGAAGGGGAGGAGCATGGGTGGGAAGTATCACTGCATTCCTAAATCTGTATACATGAAATTTGTATACCTCAAATAAAATTTTTAAAATAAATTTTAAAAGTTATGTTTGAACCTGCTCCAAACATACACTGCATAGAACTACCCAAGCTTTAATAGGTAAGTATAATGTTTTCCCAGAGGATCTCTGAAATAAAGTACTGGAAACTTACTCTAAAAGACCATATTTTAATTATATAAACTAGAAAGTATAAAGCAAGCATTACTACCTTGAAGTGTGGAATGTAAAATGTGTGTATCTCCTGATGCACCTATAGTCATTAATGTAGGCAACAGAAATAATTTATCAGTTTAAACTTCTAAAAGAGTTTGTCACGCATGAGAGCACTTCCTACACACAGCATCGGCAGTGTCATGGATATTTATCTAGTAATAGTCTTATAGGATACAAATGTCTAAAATTTACGTCTATATTATTTATTCTAGAGGCAGAGACAGACACAGAGAGCTCCCCTCTGGTGGTTCACTACCCAGATGTCCACCATGGCCAGGGGTAGATGGGGCTAACTCCAGGAGCCAGGAACTGGCAAGGATCCAGCTACAAGGCATTCCCTGCCACCTCCCAGGGTCTGCATTGGCCAAAAGATGGAAAAAGAAGTCGGAGCCAGGCACTGAATGCAGCTACTCCAGTAAGAGACAAGGGCATCTTGTCGGCTGCTTAACCACTCAGACTGCATCAGTCTCTAGCCTCTTTTTTGAAGGTTCCCAAATCTAACTTCGAAAATCTTGGCATTACTCTTGGTAAACCCAGCCTGCCTCATTTCTTATTGGTACAGTTCTCACAAAATCATATGAATATTCCTAGTTCTGATTAGTAGCAAGCTTTCTGCTTTTAAGAGCACAGTCAGTCAGGATGATAAATAACGCAGTCACTCTAAACTTGTTAAGATTCAGTGGCAAGTATTACCATACACAAAGAAGCGTCTATGGATCTTAGAATTGTTCAGTGTTGTATCTTTTAAAAACAGAGTTTTCTTTCTATTAATTGATATAAATATTTAGGCGAAAAATATCAAGATGTGCTTCAAAGGCATGTGACAAAATACTGGAAAATCCAAATTAAGTCATTTGTATTTCTTTCAGGGAAGTTTTTCTCTCTGCCACTTCTTTTTCTGTCTCAGCAACACCATTGTTCTTTATGGCATCTGTCACTGTTAAAAGTAAATGTCCTTGAATTTAAATATTTAACTATAGCCCTGGTACAACACCTGCTCATTAGAAGAATGGCTAGTATTTTCTATGTCAAAAACTCACTCAAAAGAATGTTGAAAAGAAATATACATTTCTTCCCATGTATCAAGGTTACTATTTCATTGCACTAAAAGAAAAACTTTAAGCAAATTCAACGTAGCAGAGTCTATTTGAGCAAGAATGATTCACAAATCCAAAATCACCCTGAACCAGTAGGGACTCAGAGCTCCACCCAGCAGTGTAGGCAGGCTGTATTTATAGAGAAAGGAAATGACATACCGATGATACTGTCTGACTGCTTACAGCTGGTGTCGCATCACGTGGGCACAGTGATAGGGCATTTGCCTTATAAGGATGTGGTCTGATCAGGTGGCGGCCTGTGATTGGCTGAAGCTCACCTTCTGTGATGGCCTGTCAGAAAATCTACACTAAAACTGCAGATTGTTCTACTGAGTAAGGTTGCAGTTCATGCTGGACAGAGGCGGTTCTAGGCCAGATTTAACAACTGCATCATCGTAAATGTTGTGTTTGTTGTCTGAGAAGACTGCAGAGTCAGAGGCACAGTGAGAGGGGTCACTGGGGCTGGGAACGGGGCAGGAGGTCCAGGCAGCACAGCAGTAAGGCAGGTTTGCAAGCGAAGACGGCAAGAACTGCAAGATTCCCATAGGCATCAAAACTTGCAAGGTCAGCAAACAGTGGGACAGTGTTTTGATCTGACCTTTCATTTCTGTGTGTCTCAGTAGAAAGGTAAAAATATCAGTTCCTTTCTAGAACTTCAGCTTTGTAATATGCACAAAATTTCAATTGTTCACCAGTGTAGACCCCACCTACCTATTACAATGTGTGTTCAAAGAATCCTTTTATTTTTCTGGCCCAAAGCACACAGATGCACAAACCCTGCAGTCCTCCGTACGCCTGGGCCATGCTGTGATGCAGCCCTGGGGGACAGGCTCTGGGGGTGAGAAGTTAACTCAGGGCCACAGTCGGTGAAATGAACAGAGCAGGCAGGCAAAGATTGCTGGACGCCGGGGTCAAATGGGATTTGAAGTTCTAAAGCAAAAGTGTGCTGGAGAGAGGAAAATCAATAGGAACAAGAAAAGTACCGTGAAAACTAGGTCAAATATGATTAACAGTGCAAACAAGGAGCCACGCCTGGGCATTCAAATTCCAATGTTATGTAGTTGGGAATGTTTTGATGACTCTAAAATGCTGAGGAGGGTCATACATCTTAAGTAACAAAGGCCTTTCAAAAATCGGGACTGTTTTTCCATCAGGGTGTGATTTATCAAGTTCTCAAGGCATTGAATTAAACCATATGTGATCATTCAATCTGCTTAAAAAGAAAACTTTTTTTTTTTTTGGTTCCTTCACCACAGTACACCCACAGAAGGAGAATCAAGTTTTTGTTTACCTACCACATCAGGATCGATTCTAAAACAGCACTCACTGTTTACTGAATACCTACAATGTACCAGGCACTGCTGCAGACAATGATGATAGAAAAAAAACAAAATAATGAACGATGCATCTTTTATGCAGCATAACTTCCAGGCAAAAACAGAAGGCAATGAACAAAGTAATTAAGTAAAATATACAAATATAGATAAGCTGAATTTGCGAGTGTGACTGAGTAAAGGAGAAACAAAAGAGGAAGTATAAATCTATGACTTCGGGCCAAAAAGATAGATTTTTCCACTAATTCAGGTTGGAAAGATTTGTAGAAAGGAAAAATTTGGAAGAAACAGCAGGGCTCCGTTTTGCCCGTTAAGTCTGACACACTCTTTAAATATATGAACAACCTCTGCCCTTGTGTCCAGAGCCAGGGGTGTCTTATTCCTGGCATACCAGTCCTCCACCATTCCCTAACAAGAATACACCACGTTGTATCTATTTTTGTATATCCGATTTTTACTTATTTAATGTATTTGAAAGGCAGAGAGACAAAGAAGGGTCTTCTCTCCTCTGTCCTCTGGCTCACTCCCTAAATGCCCATGACAACTGGAGGCAGGCAAGGCTAACGCTGGGAGTCCAGAACGCAGTGTAGGTCTCCCGTGTGGGTAGCAGGGACTCAGTTACTTGAGCCATCGCTTGCTGGTAGTGGGATTGGAAGCAGGACCAACACTTGAAGCGCAGCACTCTGACGTAGGATGCGGTGTTCTGCTGTCCTCACGCTGTGCCAAACACCCATGGCCTGACAGAAACATGCTCACACTGGACACTCCACGCTGTGTGGATACGATGGTCCCAGCAGTGTGCATGTAGCTGGGAAACGCGCAGTGTGTGCAGAAACAGGTGTGTTCTAGGGTGCAGGGACTATGCACTGGGGCCTGGTGACACTCACTGCCTGCTGCTGTTTCCTTTGAGAGCCGTATGTTTTCTTAGTGACCGCGAACAAAACACCAGCACCACCTCCTTACTCTCAGGTCCACTAACTCGTTTATGCCACTTCCCAACCCCTCAGGAACGCAGGCCCAGGACAGGCATAAGGAGCCTAGAACGACCCTAAGGAAAGAAAGATCTCACACACAAAAAATCAATGATGTGCTGGCATTTACTAGGAGCCTGTTACGGCATTGAGCGAATTGCTGCTTTGCATAAAAGTGCTATTTTCTGCAAAACACAAGATCGAACTGCCAAGTTACTGAGGGCTAAAGTACAATACATCCAAACTATGAAATTTTTTTCTCCAAATTCAATGTTCTTAAATACTAATTTTAAATACTAATTTTTTACTAAAAATTCAATGTTCTTAGCATACTGATAAATCTAGATATTTTGTTTTTATTTTTATTAGTGTACTTTTCTCATTAGCATTTGGATGGAAAATCCAACTAGATAAAAGAACAAAGGTAGGTTGTTTAGAAGGAAAGAATAAAGGAAGAGTGTAAAAGCTGAAAAAAGAAGGTGGGTCTCCAAGCTCAGGAATACGGCAAAGGGGCCCTGTCTTGACCTTTCTTTCCATCATGGTACTGAGGTCCAAGCCAGAGAAATTTGGCAAATGAGAGTAATTAAAAATCCACAGCTTGGAAGTGAAGAAGTAAAATCATTTCTGCAGATGACAGGATCTCATACATAGAAAACCCTCATTATTCCACACCTACACACACACAGGAGAAAAAACCCTCTTAGATTAAATCCAGCAAAATTTCAGGGTACAAAATCAAAATAAAAAACAAGACGTGTTAATATACACGAACGACAGACTTTCTGAAGAGGAAATTAGGAAGCCAATCTCATTTACAATACTGACAAAAAGAATGAAATATTTAGGAATAAATTTGATGTATATTGAAGACAAACGTTGATGGAAGACATTTAGACATGAATAAATGGAAAAATCCCACGTTCATTAAAGAATTAGTAATGGTGCTGTTTGTGTATCTATCTACATATTTATTAATATATACTCAAAATCATTAAACTGTACATACAAATGGGGAATTGAATAAAATGTAAATTATACCTTAAGTCATTAAAAATGAAATATGTTTAAAAAGAACTAATAATGCTAAAATGTTTATACTTCCCTGAGAAATCCTGGGGTTAGATGTAATCCTTGTGAAATTCCTAACAGCAGGGCAGACACGTCCGTGGCACAGCACCTCCTTTGCTGACTGGGACGCCAGCATCTCATGTGGGAGTGCCTTCCTCCCAGCCCAGTTCCTCTGCTTCTAATCCAGCTTTCTGCTGATGGGGACCCTGTGGGAGGTAGTAGGAATGGTCTCAGTACTTGGCTTCCTGCCTTCACGTGGGAAACCCAGACTGAGGTCCCTGCTCCTGCCTTCAGCCTGGCCCAGCCTTGGCTGTTGAAGACGTTTGGGGAGTGAAGAAGCAGATATAAGATCTCTTTCTGTCTGTCTGTCTCTCTGTCTCTCTCTTTTAGTCTTTCAGATAAAAACAAATATTTGGAAACACTTTTAGTTTTTTATATATTTATTTTTTAAAACTTTTATTTAATAAATATAAATTTCCAAAGTACAACTTTTGGATTATAGCAGTTTTCCCCCCATAACCTCCCTCCCACCCACAACCATCCCATCTCTTGCTCCCTCTCCCATCACATTCTTCATTAAGATTCATTTTCAATTATCTTTATTACAGAAGATCAACTTAGTATATACTAAGTAAAGATTTCAACAGTTTGCGCTCACACAGACACACGAAGTATAAAGCACTGTTTGAATACCAGTTTTACTGTTAATTTGCATACTACAACACATTAAGGACAGAGATCCTACATGGGGAGTAAGTGCACAGTGACTCCTGTTGTTGATTTAGCAATTGACACTCTTATTTATGATGTCAGTAATCACCCGAGGCTCTTGTCATGAGCTGCCAAGGCTATGGAAGAAACACTTTTAGTTTCAATGGCATTTATTTTGTAAAAATAGAAAGTAAACTCCTAAGATTCATACAGAACTTCAAAGGACCCTGAATAACCAAAATAATCTTAAGAAAGAAAAAAAAAAAAACACCATAGGCTTCATACTTCAAAGCGATAGTACTCGAAACAGCATAATGCTAACATAATAACAGGTGCATAGACTGATAGGACAAAACAGCGACCCCATAATTCAGTCTCCACAGGCGTGGTCAACTGCCCTTGATAGCCTGCCATGGCTAAACCTGGGGAAAGGTTAAAAGTCGTATCCTTAGGTTATGTCATATACAAAAATTAACCCACAATGCAGTAAAGAGCTGAACATTTCATCTGAAACTGTTAAAGTCCTAGAACATAAGGAGAAATGTTCATGACATTGGACTTGGCAACAATTTCTTGGATAAGTTATGAAAGCAAAAGCACAGGCAACAAAAGCAACAGCAGACACTGGGACCACATCAAATGAAACAATTTTGCACAGCAGAGGAAACAATCATCGGAGTGAAGAAGCAGCCATGGAAAGGGAGAACACACGTGCAGACTTATGATAAAGGGTTATGCACAGAATGCATAAACTCTACAGTTAAAAGGCCAAAAAAGAGCTAATATGATTAGAAAAATTGGTAAAAGACTTGAATAGACATCCCTCTAATCAAGATACACAGATATTCATAAAACATGAAAGATGCTCAGTATCACTAATCGTTGGAGAAATATAAATCAAAACCTCAAAGAGAACCATAATGAAAAAGGGGAGAGGGTGGAGGTGGGATGGGAGTTGGGGTGGGAGGGTAGGTATGGAGGGAAAGAACCATTATATTCCTAAAGTTGTACCCATGAAAAATGCATTCATTAAATAAAAACTTTAAAAATAAATTAAAAAAGAATATCCACTATCAAGAAAATGAAATGTGTTGGTGAGGATATGGAAAAATCACAACATTTGATGCTAATGTGGTACAAAATGTCACAGTCAACATGGAATACAGTATGGCAGACACTCAAAAATTAACAAGACCTGCTGTATGATCTAGAAATCTTCATTCTGGGCATATTTCCAAAGGACTTCAAAACAGTGTGTAGGAGAGATATTTGTACACTCACGTTCACTGCAGCATTTTTACAATAGCCAGGAGTTGGGCACAAGCTAAATGCCCACTAGTAAATAAATGGGTAAGACAGTTACTGTACATACATACAATGGTATATTATTCACACTAAAAATGAAGGAAACTTTGTCATTTCCTACAATGGTTGTCATTTCCTACAATGGTGAATTCTGAGACATTATACTAAGTCACAAAAAGTCAAATGCTTCTGATTCTACTTACACAAGTACAAGGCATTAAAGCAACCAAACTCCAAAACAAAGTGGAAGGGCAGTGGCTGGGGACGGGGGCTGGAGAGACGGCAGGGGTTCAGTGAGTTCCAGTTTGGGAGGTGGCAAAGTTCTAGGGACCTACTGCACAACACCATGCATATGTTACACACAACTTTCTTTAACTTGAGAATGGTAAATTGTATGCTATTTTTTAGCACAATAACAAAGAAGGAGAAACATATACAGGATAAAGCAGTCACAGTCAAGGAGGAGAGGCAGCAAAATGAACATGACATCCAGTTCCACTTCCAAACTGAAGGCTCCATGAGCCACAGGCAGCAACAAGGCTCAGGGTCAGAGTCAGCTGGGATCTAAGCTTCAGTTCTGTTCTTCATGATTTTCTGGGACGAAAGAGTCGATAAGGGGAAACCTGAGTATTTATGCAGTGCTACATTTTAATTAAAGTTTAATATCTTATAACCACCAACAGTTCCCATTTTCCCCTAAAACAAGTCAAGAAAAAGAAGAATCTTTCGTCAAAAGTAAGAGGTGGTTCATGTTTAGCCCCAACAGTGCAAGATGGCCCTGAGTGGGTAGTAGCATTGCCATGACCTTCCAAAGCCAAATAAAAAACACAACAGCTGACTTACACACAGATAGCACGTCCTCGGTGCTACGTTTTAACCTCCAGGACGACTGTTTGAATTTGAACTGTTTAGATGATGGTATGTGTGTTTTTCCTGATTCTGTGATTCAGAATTCCTGCTACTGGAAAGGATCGCAATACAAACCTAATCACACGGCATCTCTGCCTGAATGATCTTGGATACTTGCGCTCCGGCACACTATTCTCAAGCTCCTCCGGAAGAAACGTGAAGATCTGGTCTAGTCTCCATCAGCCCGAATTGTTTCTACATGCTATTTGCTTCTGTGGGAGAATGTGGCAGGTTTTCTTTTTATGCCTCAGTTCTGACCCAGGTCCCTTCCCACTGCCACCGATATCCAGCTAATGCTCACCCATTCTAGACACTTCTCATGAATTGCCCTGTTTAGGGATCCCTGCATCAGTCCACATGTCAGATTAAATACCTTCTCCTGGATTAGCAAATGCATATCCACAAAAAAGACCCAAAGCTAATCAAGCACAGCAATTTAGCATCCCAAAGCCTGGATTTTTCTCATAGCTTCATCCCTGGCATCTCAGGGAAACCACTCATTTATCTGCCTTAAGCTTCAAAGAACCCCACTAGTATTGCAGAAGTAAAAAGAATGTTTACTTCATGGAGTTGCAAAGGTAAGTGAGATGAAGCCCATCTTCATGTTATTTATCACCATTCCATAATTAATATGTAAACATTTTCCCACTCTTAGGCCCCACTGAGCTGAACATTTCTTAGATTTTCGATAAATGGTTGTTAGCTAGACATTTTCTCCTGTGCATATCTAACATAACTTTTGGTTAGGATATATAAGAAACCAGGTGTTGCCAAATAAAACTACAAAATTATCATCATGATGTAGATTCTTCTCAACATTTAATTTTCTCTAGGTATTTATCTAGACTTGTTTAAATATTTTCATTTAAATTGATTTGCATAATAAATTTTAGAGACAGATAACTGAAAGTTATTATTGATGGAATATTACTCCTCGCTAGTGTAATTAAGCTATAAAACTTGTCTAGGTCTACTGGGAAAGATCAATTTTCTTCACAACTTAAAAATTACCACATTGTCATTTTATGTAATCAAGAAGAAGAAACTAGGAGGGTCAATTTATTTTAGCTGAAAATAAACAAAAATGGATAGAAACAGATTTATTCAGCTATTTTCTACAAACAACCAGGAGCAACTGATCTCAATATTCTTCTCTTTTTTTTTAAATATTTAAAGATTTGTTTGTTTATTTGAAAGGCAGAGTAACAGAGAGAGAAATGGCAAGAGAAAGAGAGAGATCTTCCACCTTCTGGTTCGCTCCCCAAATACCTACAACATCCAGGGCTGCTCCAGGCCAAAACCAGGAGCCTGGAGCCAGCAGCTCCATGTGAGCCTCAGGTGGGTGGCAGGGACTCAGCACCTTAGCAATGATGATGATCGGCTGCCCCCCAGGCCCACGAGCACAGAAGAGCACGGTAGCCAGGACTCAAACCGACACTCTTACAGAAAGCAGGCGCCTCAAGCCGCAACGGTTCAATCCACGGCTCCACGACTCCGTCCCCTCATCTTTTGTTTTCCACCGGCTTCGGCTTCCTTTCTGTGGTGTCCTGTTCCTAGCCCGCTCCTCTGCACTTCACCCTTGGCAGATGATGGCACTTGGTGCTTTCATGGAGGAAGAACACCACGACACTCCCTGGCTTTTCATCCCCTTTACATACGTTCACAGAGTCTCCCTGCCTGCTCCGGTGACTCCTCCTGTTCTTAGCCACATCCCCTGCCTCCGGGCCCCGGTCATCAACTCGACCACCAGGACGCTGATTTACCAACTGTCCTTTCTTCTCACCCTCCAGCTTTCTCATTCCAGGTCCTTCAATGAGTCCTCCTAGTCCTGAAATACCTTTCATTCAATTCTGTGCCTCTGGCTCTTGCCCCATGTCTCTCCATTCATATGCCCACTGAAGTAGCACGTTGACAGAAGGGACTCCATTTCAGAGCACCCAAGACTCCATCTTGAGAAAGCACCTCCTACCCCGAAACTCTGGTCTGAAACTATGATGGAAAACTCAGACAATAACAGTCCACTGCATCCCACTTGGCAGAGCATAGAAACTCCATAGCATGATCACTCAAGCTTAAACCAGATAGGCTGCACCTGGATTAATGTTAAGATTGTAATTTGCGTATTGTCAAGATTATAATTGGTACTAGTTTCGCAAAGGCCTTAGGTCAGCTTGACCCTATTAACCAAGTATCCCCACCCCCCACCCCCCACCCATGCTAGCAAGCATGTATTCCCCTCCCGTACTTGTGACTTTTGCCTTTATAAACCCTGTTCCTTGGAGCTTCAGGCTGGAGAGCCCTTTAGGGCATGAGCTGGCTCTCTACCCGGCAATAAGGGACCGTCAAATTTTTTTTTTTTTTTTTTTTGACAGGCAGAGTGGACAGTGAGAGAGAGAGACAGAGAGAAAGGTCTTCCTTTTGCCATTGGTTCACCCTCCAATGGCTGCCGTGGCTGGAGCGCTGCGGCCGGTGCACCGCACTGATCCGAAGGCAGGAGCCAGGTGCTTCTCCTGGTCTCCCATGGGGTGCAGGGCCCAAGCACTTGGGCCATCCTCCACTGCACTCCCTGGCCACAGCAGAGAGCTGGCCTGGAAGAGGGGCAACCGGGACAGAATCTGGCTCCCCAACCGGGACTAGAACCTGGTGTGCCGTCTCCACAAGGCGGAGGATTAGCCTAGTGAGCTGCGGTGCCGGCCAGGACCGTCAAATTTTATCAGTGTGTGGTACTCCTCTATTTGCACTCGCTCAGGCTCAGCATCCACAATATTTTGTGAAAGAGAAATCAGTTGAATGCAGATTTTTAAACTCCCACTTGTTTCTGATTCTTATTGCACATCTGGTTTCTGCTCTCTTCATGACACCAGAATTATTCACCTCGTCACGCACAGCATTCTAACTGCCAGGTCACAGCCTACTGAAAGATGAACTTGGACATGTTAAAACCTTGAAGAGCTTGTTTTTGTTTTTGTTTTTTTACACTAACAGCCATTCACAAAGAGGCAGCTGCAAACCAGAACTTACTCAGGGCTCCACACTGAAGGATCTCGAAGGCTTGGTGTGATGAACAGAGAACCACGACAAAGAGACTATCTGCTCGCAGTGGAGCGGTAGCCTTATTGAATCATTTCAGTGGGAAGTATCTGATTTTTTTTTAAACTAATGCCATTTGTGATTGGCCATGTTTAGATTTTGCTTTCCTAGCACAGAGCTGTTTATAGGCTGTTGGGTTTTGGTTTGTTTACGTAGGAATTCAGGATACTGGAGCTACCCACACCTAAGGCTTCCCACTTAATTATTTTAGCAGCTTATGTTGCCTTCCTGTAAAATTTGATATTTTCTGTCACCTCTTCAAAAACTGCATTTTCTTATCTTGATGATTTTCTCTCCTGCCTTTCTCCAATTTCCATCTCTTCCTTTTTAGTCTCTTCCACTCTCTAAGTACTTCTGCTGGCAAGTACCTTAAACTCAAAACCTCTTTCTTGCCAAAGATTCCCTCATGCCAATTCATGGCTTCCCATTTCATCTAACACCTTGCTTCTAAATCTGTAGCTCCAGCTTCATAGTACCTTAGCTACTGTGGCTCTAGCTTCTCTACCATAGATACAGATAGAGCATAGCAGGCCATGCTCCAGTGACCTTTGGCAGACCGTAAACAACATACCCAGACTAAATCTCGCTGGTTCCACCTGTCTCTTGGCCAGTTTCCCCTAGTTCTGATAAAGGCACCACCAACCTTCCAATCTACAGGAGCTAAAAACTTGACAGGCATAGGAGGTCTTTCTTCATCTGTACTTTCCAATTTATTTGTTCAACATCTTTTGTGGATTCTCTTTGTAATATGAACATGTGTGGTGTGTTGTCAAGTTTTTCTCATTGAAGTTCTTTTTCTTAGACCTTTGCTTAAAATGCTGCCCATCCTATTGTATCTGACTCCATTTTCTATTCTTTGAATTTAATTAATAACTTCCAGAATAATATCTCCAGATTACAAATGAAATTATTCTACCTATCTACCTGGTTTGTCTATACCCTCAATGCCTATAGGATGATACTGGAAGTTTTCCCGTCATACAACTTCTTCTAGATCATAGAAAACTTAAAAATGTTTCAGAATCAACTCCACAACTCTCTGCACCATTCTTTTTTCTTCTCTCACTGTGTCTGTGTGTCCTCTGCCTTACCTCATGATTTTCTTTGTATATATTTCTCCATATATCCCTGGATGAAACTCCATGTTCAAGAATTAAAGCCAACAAAGACTGACAATTTGTGATCTTATCCCCTCCCTTGTGATAAAATTAATCATATCCTGCTGTCTACTCCCATCTTACCTCGACATCTTTGGAAACAAAATATGGGAAGTCCTTAGAAAAAAGAATTTTTGGCAGAGGTAAACAAGATTGCTTAGAAAGCCATGTTTTTCTTAGTAAGCAATACAATGTACAGGCAGTTCAAAGGCATTTATGAACAAAAGAAAATCAAAAGGGGGCCCATGTTCTGGCATAACTGGTTGAGCTGCTGTCTGCAACACTAGCAACCCATATGGGTGCCAGTTTGAGTGCTGGCTGCTTCAGTCTGATCCAGCTCCCTGCTTATGTGCCTGGGAAAGCAGCAGAAAAATGGTGCAAGTCCTTGGGCTCCTGTACCCACGTGGGAGCCCGGAAGAAGCTCCTGGCTCCTGACTTTAGCCTGTCCCTGCAGTGGCACTTGTGGCCATTTGTGGAGTGAACTTACTGGATGAAAGACCTCCCCCTCTGCCATCCCTTAACTCTGCCTTTCAAATATATGAAATATATCTTAAAGAAAAAAGAAAATCAAAGGAAAAATCCACTATAGGGAAATTCTATATTGAACTGAGAAGAGTACAATGAACATTAAACCATACTAGAAACTAAAGGAAAATATTATCTGAAATCTGGTTCAGAAACTGAGAAACTAAAATCTTAACCCATGTTAATTGAATAAATCAATGCTGAAATTAGCAGGAGGAAATTAAAAACCACTTTAAGAAGACATCATAGCCTTTGGTGCTTACATTGGAAAACCAGAAAATCACTGAGCTATGACCTAATTAAACAGTTAGCAAAATGGCCACAGCATTAAGCCAAAGATTTTAGGAAAAAAACAGGTAATAATGGTAACAGTAAACACTACTGAAATAGCAAAAAAAAAAAAAAAAAAAAGATAAAATTCACTATGTTTATTATTTTTTTCCAGCCACAACTCTCCACTCTTTTTCTATGACTATTTTATTTGTTTGAAAGGCAGAGTTATAGAGAGAGAAACGGAGAGACACAGAGAGAGGTCTTTCATTGCTGATTCATTCCCCAGATGACCACAATGGACAGAGCTGGGCTGATCTGAAGCCAGGAGCCAGAAGCTTCTTCCAGGTCTTCCACATGGGCGCAGGGCCCAAGGATTTGGGCCATCTTCTACTGTTCTTCAGGCCATGAGCAGGGAGCTGGATCAGAAGTGGAGTAGTCCTGGCCATTGTGGCCAACTGGGGAGTGAAGCAGTAGATGGAAGATTCTCTCTCTCTTTCTGTCTCTGTCTCTAACACTGACTTTCAAATAAATAAATAAATCTGAAAAAAAGAAAAATTTGTCTTGGTGAAAAAATTTTTGAAACTCACTCATAGTTTTTCCATAACAGGTATTTTCCTTGTATTTAGAAAAGTGGCAACTTACGAGACGTAACAGAGGAACACTGCTTATGATAGAGGCAAAGGCTTTAACTTGATTCCAAGGGATTGGTAAGGTTCTACATCAAGGCTTGTTTCTCTTTGACAAAATACAAAATGAAAAAGGCAGAGAGAAATTTTAGTTTCCAAATTATCTATGAAATGTGGTTTGTCAAACTTTCTCAAAGCAGAGTTAGCATTTCTGTATGATTTGGATTTTGTTTTGTTTTGTTTTGTTTTTAAACAATTTTATTTATTTATTTGAGAGGTGGAGTTACAGACAGTAGGCTGCAATGGCCGGAGCTGCACTGATCTCCAGTCAGGAGCCAGGTGCTTCTTCCTGGTCTCCCATGGGGTGCAGGGCCCAAGCACTTGCACCATCTTCCACTGCTTTCCCAGGCCACAGCAGAGAGCTGGACTGGAAGAGCAGCAGCTGGGACTAGAACTGGTGCCCATATGGATTGTCAGGCGGAGGATTAATCTACTGTGCCACGCAGCTGGCCCCTCTGCCGATCATCCTAATACGCTGTACCTTGGTCAGTTACAAGACCAGGAGTACACCGGAGTACAAAGTGCAGCAGCGTGTGCAGGGGCTGACGCTCATGAACAGAGAAGCCAGGGGAAGCCTGCTGATCGCACATGTAGATGTTTCTCAGGACAGAAACGCGTGAGAGCACTCAGCCAAAGCGCATGCACACAAGCGCACACACAGGTACACATGGGGTCTTCAAAAGGTTCTTAGAAAATGCTTATTACAAAAAAATGATGCATGGGCTTCAAAATCTTTTTCATCATAATAAACTTACTTTTTAAAAATATTTGCATTTATTTGAGAGAGAGAGAGAGAGATGCAGGGAAGAGAGGGAGGGGGGAGGGAAGGAGAGAGAGAGAGAAGGAGAGAAGGAGAGAAAGAGAACCTCTTGTTCACTGTTTCGCTCCCCAGATACCACAACAGCAGCAAGACTTGGCTTGGACTGGAGTCAGAATCCGGGAACACAATCCCATTTTCCTGCATCAGCAGCAGGAACCCAGTACTAGAGCCATCACCCCTGCCTCTCAGGCCCTGCATCAGTGGGAAAGAGTCACCAGTCAGGTTGTCAGGAGTCAGAGCCCAGAGCTGAAGCAGCACTCCAGTGTGGAACGGAGCCATCTTAAGCACCAGGTTAATTCTTGCTGCCTAAAGCTGGCCTTTTAATTCCATTTTTCCATGAACTTCCTAAAATTCCCTTATGTACCTCAATGTATGTTTGGGCAAATAATTCTCCCTGCCACAGCTCAGTTCTCTCCTCAATACCTTTCATGAAATAGTCATTCATCACACCTAAAGCTACATTAATGTACAAAAAAAAAAAAAGTAGATAAGCACAGATTAGAAGAGGTAGGAAGATTAGGTAAGGGATTTGTTAAGTCAGACTTTACGGTCAAGACCTCTGAGAAGTGTGGATTTTCAGAGGAGTTTTGAGATGCTGAACTAAGCTGTCCTGGGGTGGGGTCTCCAGAATAAGGCACGAGGAGTTTTTCTAGGGTGGGATTATAAACTGGATTGTTATAGTAATCCACATGTCAAGGGGAAAGTGAAACTCTTGAGAGATTCTTCACTGCTTGTGTGGATCATAGAGGTCGTGAACCACCTTGTGAGGCTTGCCTCCCTGAGCCCCATGTTGAACAAACTCGTGGTCATGAGAAATTGATCTCCATGTTTGTGCTGCCTCGCTCTGATTGCTCCTACACAAAGTACTGCTTGTCTGAAAAAAGCAGCTGATGGTGTTCTCTCAGTCCTGGGAATAGAAAACTCATAGTAACCTCTGGAGAAAAACATCGTTGCTTTCACCTTACAAATTTCATTTCAGAAAACACATCTTTGTCATCAGGTCTGCACGTAAGCCTTTGTGTATTTCCCTGAACCCTTAGCCCCTGGGAAATCAATGCCCACACTAAAGTAGACGTTGCTGGATGACTCCAAGGGAAATAAGATTAGAAAAGAAAATAAGGAGAACATATACTGGGATAGGGTCTGACTCGGATTCTCCCATTAAAATGATCACATCACAGATGTGCACACTGAAAGACATACTTCCATCCAAGGGAACACAATGAACCCTGAAATTTCCAATCTGACCTTAAACCATGTTGTGTTGCAAAAGGACACAGCGAAAGATTAAATCAGTGTGGCTTCTCTCCGTTGACGTTCAGCTTTCTTTTATGTTTGGCTTTCCTTCCCTTCCACATCAGCAGGTTTGCCCACTTTCTCCTTGTAGTTTCATCTCTTGGAAGAGAAGAGACACTAGGAAGCAATTTTTCACACCAATGATAAAAATACTCACTCTGAAAATACCTGAAGTTGACAAATAAGGGCAACCTAATCCACCAGACAGAGGAAAACATGTCATAGTTACCCATATCAGTCCTATTCCTACCTCTTACCCTCCCTGCCTGCATGAAACAATTTCTGTGCTTGGAGATTTGATAGAAATGAAGGTGGGCATAAGCCATGGTCCACAGAGAGCCGACGCTGATAAAGGAATAAAAATTAAATACGTTAATGTGATAGCAGCAAATGTATGTACTAGGGAACTCCTGACTTGTGGTTTTGAATCCTCAAATATTTCTTGTGGTCCACACTTCTCATTGAATAAATGCCAGTTCATTTATGCCACCCAGAAAAGAAAGAATTTGAGCATGGAATCAATGAAGACTATTAGTTCTTCTAAGTACTTCTGCATTCCGCTTAAACATGTGTAATTGATTCTGACTAGAAACTTGGACGTGGCAATGTTGTTTTCACACCTGGAGGCTGAATCCTCCAAATTAGCTGTGGTGCAGATACCAAATCTCTGGTCCTTCAGTTCAGCTAAGTCAAACATTGTATTTGCTCTGTGTCCAGAAAATTTTCTCCACCTCTAGTCATCACCTGTGACCCTGCCAATGCTGAAGCAGGTTTCTGGGAGTGGAAATGGCTTACTGATAACTAAGACTCGCGCACCTGCTTGGCACTGCCCACCGGTTGTCTGACAGGGATCAGGACTCCTCACGTCCATCTCTGGCTTCTTGCTTTGGGTGAAACAGTGAGTCTCTTGCCTCTTCTCAGAAGCTGTGCTCCAAGTTCTCCTCTACATAGTCGACGCCCTAAAGCCAGTGCTGAGATACCATGTACTGCACACTAAGATGCTGGGACCCCGAACTACCCCAGGAAGCACGGCTCCATACCATGCCCTCCATCTGAGCTCTGAGAAGGAGTCTTTCAGCCACACTCATCGCACCCACAGTTTCCTCTGGTTCTTGAGTTTGCATTTTCCTCCTAGCATCCTGCGTGTGATCTTTGCCCTCGTCCTCACCTGACTTGGAGGATCTTCTGCTAAAATAAATGAGGGATAATCATTTTAATATCAATTTTAAAATTAGTGTTTAATCTATTAACTATCAATTTTTACAAATAATTTTATTTTAAAGGAAAAACATCAGAGAGAGACCTGGGTGGGGGCATGGTATAGATACCTTCTCAACACTGGTTCACTTCCCAAATGCCCACAACAACCAGCACAAGTCAAGAGCCAGGAATTCCATCTGGATCCCAAGTGAGTAGCAGGGACACAAGCACTCGTCTCCCAGGGCGATAATCAGCAGGAAGCTGGATCAGAAGTGGAGGTGACATTTGATCCCAGACACTCCAATATGGGATGCCAGCTTCCCAAACAGTGGCTTAACCTGCGGTACCATAACACCTGTCTCTGTCTGTTTCAGAGCTGAGACTTCCTGAAAATAATTTATCATTTAGGTATAAAAAGCATTGTGAAAAATTCACAATGATCTTCTGAGAACTGCCTGTGTCTTATTCAGCATCTATGTATTCCTCCCCTCCACTTTAATTAAAAGCTGTATACTTTGAATTAATGCCTTATGAATCACATGAATAAAAAATACTGGAGGAGGAAGAAAAGATGGTGCTTTTTTCCATTAAAGAATAAACTGCCACTTATTCCCTGGACAAGAAAATTCCATTTTGTAACGCAGTTTGCATAGAGACACGTGCATGTCCCAATTTCAGGAAGCTGTGCTCTCTGGCTCTGTGAAGCATCCCTTGGACATCGGGTACTTTAAAGCCTCAGTTTCAATCTTCATTTAGCTCGTTTTTTCCATCCTGCCTCAACTCTGCTTTGCTGTCACTTGGGTCAGTACCATGTACTGAGCCAGGCTTGCCCCTGCCTATGGAGCTGGTATGAACCATCTCACACTTCAGCCTCAGCCTCCATCCCTCTTTGAAAAGCAGTTCTTACTACATTCTGATCTCTGACCTAGGCTTTCCTCCATCATGGGTACACTGCCTTGTAATTCTTACAGAGTAAGAGTCTCTCACCTTGCCTCAGGTTCAAGGTAAGATCTCACACCACACAGTGGAACTTCTTACATTTGAAAGGAATCAATAATAAGTGTGTGTCTGCACATTCCTGTATACACACATATTTGATGATGAAAGCTTATTATTTGATTAAATTTATGGAATGCAACCCTTTCATCACTAGAATAGTAAATACCCCCACGTGCTTATCTGGCATGCAAGTATCACACAGTACTGAAAAATCCTCATCATTCTACCATTTCTACAAATGGTTCTGAGACAACGCTCCCACGGTCAGGTAGTAGTGGTGACCCGGGGTGGTCCGCAGGGCGCCGCCGCTTTCATCCTGCAGCACGGGGTCCCGGATAATCACGGATCCACTGTTCGCATCCCTGCCCTAGCGAAACTCAGTCTGCCACGGGCTTCGGTTACTGGTGCACGTGCGAGTGTTTCCCACCGCAGCTTGTACTCTGGAGTCAAGACGTCCTTATGTAACGGCTTTTCAACCGTGCAGAAGTCGCAGCCGCCTCATTTTCTCATGTATGCAAGATAAGGGGCACCAGCAGCAGGCGTCCTTGATCCCTTTTAGCTCCAGTACTCGGTGATGTCTAGACCCATTAGCTCCTGGAAACTAAACCCTTATTCATCTCACATTATTCACTCTCTACAGTTGAGTTCGCTGTACCTAGTAGGGCTCTATGAATGTTTACTGAGTGTAGTGGGAGGATTTCAGAATGCAAAACTAATTGGCAGTGAAAGAAATCCAACCGCGCTCCGCGCAGCCCGCAGCGCTGAGAACCGCCCGGCCGCTGCACGCCCTCCCTCGCGCTGGCTCGCCGCCTCCTTCCCCGAGGAGAAAAATATAAAGAGCACGGAGTAGCGTGGAGCAGGCATCCCCCGGGATTTCGTCACCTTAGCTGGCTCGGGACCAACGCAGCCGCGTTCCCTTAGAAAGTCAGACGGCCCATCGCGGGAGCTACAGCGTTTGCGGACAGGTGTACACCGACCGGGTGCGCAGGCATCGCGCGAGCCAACTCCTGCGAGTTCCCCTGGGTTCTTACAGAACGGCCCTAAGTTCCTGTAGCATGGCCCTTGCCATTGAGCCAGGTCCAGGGCCGGCAGCTGGACAGTTTGTGAAGCTGTCCGCCCCCAGATGCCCAGCAGCCCCGCTGGACAGCCGAGGCTGCCCCGCGGAGACGCCCATCCTTGCCCGGCCCCCGTGGCTTTCTGCGACGCACGGTCCACGTGGGAGATCCACGGGAAGATGCAGAACGAGGCCGCGGGCGCCATGATGTACCACGCCATCACCCTCACCTGGGAGAATTTCCAGATCCAGCGAGCGAGCTTGAGGCTGGGACGCGGCTCCGACGACATGGACTCCAAGGCCGCCAGCTCGCTCCAGGGACTGCCATGCGCAACCTCGCGTCTGCCGCCGTGGGAGAGACGGCCGATTCCACTGTGGGCCACATCCTCAACCTACGCAGGTGGAACGGGAGGCTCCAGCAGGCGCAGCGGGAAGCCACGCGGGTGCAGAGTGAGGAGCGGATCCGCGAGCTGGCCTCGGGGGCCGCCCACGTCCAAGGCTGGGCCTCAAGGGCTCTGGCCGCTGGGGGCAGCAGCTGCGGCTCCTGCCAAGGCCTTTGGATTCAGCATCGTATTTTGCGACCCCTACTTGCAGGGTGGGATAGAGCAGTCCCTGGGCGTGCAGAGGGGCCACACCCTGCAGGACTGCGGCACCAGAGCGACTGCCTCTCCTTGCGCTGCAGTCTCAGCGAACAGGACCACCACCTCAGGAGGCAAGGGGCGTTCCTGGTGGACAAGAAAGCCTTGGGCCGGAGGACAGGATCTGGTCAGGATCTGCTCAAAGACTCCCCGAACCTCACCTGCCCTCCGCACTCTGCGTAGTGACAGGAGCAAGCCCAGCTGGAGAGGAGGGAGGCAGCCCCAACTGAGATAAAGCGGAAGAAACTCTGTCAACAAGGAATTCTTTGCCGCATCAGCTCCTTGCTCTGGAAAGGATCAGCAAGGAATTCTGCCGAGCTCACTGGTGCCGCGGACAGACACCGGCCAGGCATCCCGGGCCAGGCTCTGGACGAACTCCTGCAGCCAAGGAAGGGAGCAAGCAGCAGTAGCCCGTGACCCTCAACCTTCACACGGCGGCTTCCTCATCCAGCGGCCCAGAGAACGCGGGGACCATCAGGAGCACCCCAACAAGCAGTAGTGTAGAATCCAAAACCGTGATCACCCAGATACCAAGAGACAGTGAAAGAGAGATGAACTGAGAAAGAAGAAATTTGACTCTTCTCAACTGATCCTGGACGTGTGCATCATTTTGCACTGGTGAGATGTACTTGAATTTTAGAACAGAAATTTTAGTTACTTTTTTGTTGAAAACTGCACTGAACGCTAAATTTCCACCTTTACAATAAACCAATACAGTAACAGCAGTATTAAGACGCCAAGAGCTAGAAGACTGAAGATGCTGTCTGCTCAGGGAAGCGCTGAAAAGACCAGCAGGTGACTTGACCCACTTCCGTTATTGTATGTGAAGTTTTCCACCTGTGCATCAAATCACAAAGAATATATAGAGCTTCTACCTCCCTCAGTCCCTTGGGCACGGCAGGCCCTGAGCACCTTGCTCTAGGATGTTGCATCAAGAGTTCAGGAAATCCCATCCTGTGACTCTAGTCCCTTTGGCCTACAGGGGCTCCTTACCTCTCTTATGCTAACAGAAAGATTAAATCCCTAGAGAATGGGAGAAGACTGCCTGTGCTAGACATCTGCACGCATAGGGAGACAGTGTAGGCTCCTGTACAGAGAAGCGGCTCTCTCATGTGAACTGTAGACTGAGCTGGCAAGTCGGTTATAAATTCAGTAATACCCTCTGATGATGCAAAAAGAAAAAAAAGTATTAACTTTCACAAGTTGTTTGTACTCAAATATACGTTCTCACTTTCAGATCCTCAGCTGTTTTATTGAGTGGAAAGTCTTGAGATGAAAGGGTTCAAGCAGAATGATCTTGCATTTCCCTCTGTCTCAGGAAACACTGTTTATGGTAACTTGTCAGACTGTCCATCAACAAATGCACTTGTCCAGACATTTATCAATATAAAGTCTTCATGTGATATTCTGTGCAAGAATGCTTCAGATGTGTTCATGCATGTGATGAATTTTAATAAATCCTATTTGCTTTGTATCAACTAGTTACATGCTGTACTCATAGTCTTTTTGTTGAAAGATGGCCTGTTCTGAGCCATTGCATAGGTATATACCTGTTCTTATGACGAAAGAAAAACTTGAAAATTGTCCCAAACAGAAAATTAATGGCTATCAGAAATTGTTTTGTTTTAGTGTGGGTTGCTGTTACTGTATTGGTTTATTGTAAAGGTGGAAATTTACCATTCAGTGCAGTTTTCAACAAAAATTTCTGTTCTGAAATTCAAGTACATCTCACCAATGTAAAAAGTTCTCTGCTTGAGTTGTTAGCAAGCAAATGCATTGTCCATCAGCCAGTCTCCAACAACTGTTACTCTTGGGTTGCATTTGCTTGTTCCATTACCACACTCAAATGCTGACAATGACCTAACAGCAGGGCATTTAATGGAAAAATCAAGACCATCAGTAAATCATGCCATCCTTTAAAAAATGAAGTCACAACTCCACTTATAAGTAAGTCTGGTTTGGCACATTAATGTAAAAACCTAAGTCATGGTCCCTGTACTCAAGGCACTTCCACTCAAAAAACCATAGCCTTTTGATCCTTTTAACATATCACAAATTCTATGAATTTCACAGAAAAAAAAGAACTTTTACCATCATTTTATTTTAAAATATGAGAAAGTTAAGGCGAGAAACACTGATTTGTGTGGGATGGCATAAAAGCCTGAATCAGAACTCTCAGTGTGTGACGTTAATTCCCACATCTTTCCAGCACAGTGTGATGTTCCCCAGTTTCTCAGCGGTCACAGGACAAATTGCCTGTCAGCAGCAAGAGCAGAGGGCTTAAGTGTGAGATGTGGGAACAATGAGAAGAAAGGAGAAGATGCCGAGGTGTCACCAGAGAGGGCCAAGAGTGACAAGAAAGTAGTGCCACAAAGAACGCAATGGAAGGAGGTCCACTCATCACTGAGTAAAACAAGTGAAGATGGACTACAGGCCATCGGCACCCTAAGGGAGACTGGGGAACTCTGGGAACAGTCATGACATACAATGCGGGTCGCAGAGTCCAGAGGGGAAGCCAGGGTCCACAAGTATCCTTCAGCCGGGTGAGAGTTAAGGCAATAAACATCAACAGACACGTTAGGGAAGAAGCCTGAGACAGGCAAAGGCAAACAGAAATATCAACATGTTAGTGTGAAGATGGAAAGTTTATTACAACTTCACTTGACTGCGATGCTCTCAGTAATTTTCCCTGAAGCCTAAATCCAAATTATATTTCATTTCTTTCTCATCTAAGGTTATGCTGAGATTTGTACAAAAGAGAAAAGAGGCAAAAAGTTAAAGAGTTCAACATCAGGATGGAATCGGAACAAGGTCAGGCTTCAGCAAAGTCAGGAGGAACTTTGCAGCCCAAGACACAGAGAGGTGAGGAAGAACCAACCACGGGAAGGGATTCTGACAGTGCATCCACTTCTGTGGCTTCAGGCGCTCACACCTTTTCTGCTTCCCATCTATCAGCTGGGTGACTTTGACCCTGCACACATCAAGAGAGAAAGCAAACAGAGGGACAGGAGCAGGTGCAAACACTGCATTCTGATACTAAGTTCCCAGACAGGAGGTCTCAGAGAACCAGGACAAGTTCACTGGCGCTGAGCCAACTTACATCTACGTGATGACAAAGTAAGGAATTTTTTTTCCTCTAGCAACTCTGTGTTATGACATCAGAGACTGGTGCCACGTGTGGGCAGAAGGTAAAGATGGCTCTTCTTGGAGTTCCTGAACACATTCATCCTCCTCTGGTTGAACGGTCAGAGTAAAGCTCGGAAGGTGAAAAGAAACGAAACAGTGGATTTATTCCATTCCAGCTAAATGTGCACTTTGGGAATAAATATATTTTCCCCAAGAATGAAGTAAGTGTATTAAGTCACTGGGATGAAAGAGCTTACAATTTCAAAACACTCTCCTTTTGATACTGCTCTCTCCTTCATTCCATGGAAATTAAGCATTAATATTAGGAATCGAATAAGACAACTCCCAGTCGGTACCAACTATTTCGGGATCACTTCTCTGTTTTCCTCCAAACCTGATATTTTGTAAATTAGCACCAACTTAAAATCTGCCTTGAGAATCCTAAGAAACACTGCACATTGGCTATAAAAATAAATACTGGATCACCTGCACACAGCTTAAAAGAAAATTATACTAGCCTTATTAAAAATGAGAAGGTAGTCCTAATGAGAATGAGTCAGCACACCTAAAGAAAAAATTTTAAATGCTTTTCAGTCTCTTTTCTGTCTCACGTTGGTTTGACTTTTTGTGTGTGTGTGTGTGTTGTTTTATGTTTTGTAGATAACTCAGAGTTTATGGGCCCCTGGCAAATGTTTATTTTTCTGTGTATTGAGCCGGGGAAGAAAAAAGGCAAGCTAGAAAAAGAAGGAAGTGAAAACTATTTTCCCAGCCACATCTACATACTTCTAAAGACCCTGCCATGGTTATCTGTGCAGGGGATATTACTAAAAGCTCAAAGATTTCTTTTCTGTATGCCTGAGGTATACTCCTACTACAGAAATAACCTTGGCTCCTTTTGAATATAACTCAACCACAGGCCAGGATAAAATTCTTAAAGCAACAACACAGTAACCTGGGATGAGTATCACTGCAGTGTAATTAGTTCTGCAGGGCTGGTTTTTTTTTTTTTTTTTTTTTTTTTTTTTTGTCACTAAGTTAGAAAAAAAAGAACCTCACTTTTTCTAAACTTGTCGACTTATCCTTTCTTTTCTACCTATTTAAAATTTTTCATACCTTAGTTGCCCCATCTATAAAAGTGAACAATGGTTGTCATCTTATTGCAAAGCATTGCAAAAGCTATACAGCACCCAAAAAAAAAAAAAAAAAATCTGAGCAAATGGGAATGTAAATACTGCTACCAACTATCACATCCAAGGCCATTGGAAAAGATGATTTGTGCAAGGAAGGGACATCCTAACTCCACACAGCTCATGCTGGAAGAGTCTGGCTGGCTAGGATATCATCTTGCCTGACCCCAGAATTCCTGATGCAATTGTGAAATTTCGGGGTGTCTGCCACCTTTTATTTCCACGGAATATCAAAGTGCCAGAAAACACCTTCAGTCTTGGGAGAGGACAGTTACGAACTACATTTCTGTTACATAAGTGTTGTTAACTTTAGGCTGGAACTAGTAACTGTTTTAAAAAATGTACCCTCTTTGCTTTGGCTCTTCTCTTTGCTATCTAGTTAGCAACTTGTTCCCATGGAGAAAGTAAGAAATATGTGAGCAACCTGGCTTAATATGATGATGCGGTCTATTTTCATTACAGTGTATCGTTATGCAAAGCAAAAATAACGCTTAAAACTTGTCACTGTATACTTTCCTGTACTATATATATTTTTCATAAATTGGATAATTTCTTCAAAAGGCAAATTTGTTGGCTGTAGTTCTAAATATGCAGAGATTTGATTTAATTAAATGTGTGACTCATCATTCTGCATTTATAAATGCTCATCTTCTCAAGTAGTAAGAACATAAAAGCTATTCTTTCTCCACCAAAGGACAATAAAGTATGAAGTATACACTGATGGTAAAATCAATAAAAGTTAGAATTCTGAAACTATAGTACAATTTTTACTATAAATTATTATTTCATGAGGCCAGTCTTGTTGTACAGCAGGTGGAGGTGCTACCTGTGACGCCACCATCCCATATGAGCCTGCTTCGAGTCCTAGCCACTCCACTTATGACCCAGCTCCCTGTTAGCACATCTGGGAAGGCAGTGGATGATGGCCCAGGTGCTTGGGCCACTGCCACCCTTGTGGGTGACCAGGATGGAGTCCTGGCTCCCGCATTCAGCCTACCCCACCCAGGGCTTTTGAGGCCATTAGAGGAATAAAGCAGCAGAAGAAAGAGTGCTGTCTCTGTCTCTCTCTCTCCCTCTCCCCACCCCCAACCCTGTGGTTTAAGAAAATAAATCTCTAAACATGTTATTTGCTAATTATTACTAATTCTTACATCTAATATGAACTGATAAAAAAATCAAACATTTTTAAAAGCATAACAAAACATTGAAGCAGAAGTAAAACTAGAATAGTGAGCTGCTTTCCTCCATCTAAACTACGTTAATGTGAACAACAGGAAATTCACAACAGTTACTCAATCTCCTCGTTGTGTTGTCTTTTTTAAAAGAATCATCCATTTTTGCCTCCAGTTGAAGCTAAAGTCTTCCTAAGAACTTTTGCCTCAATATGATAATATTATATAACTATTACAATTGTCTTGCTAAAGTCAAAAGGTTATTTCCTTTATTGAATACTCATAAAGACTTGTTATTAAACCCATTAGAAGTCTTGCCATCTCTGTTAAATCTAATGATGTAAAGTGGTTTTATCTTCCTTATCCAGCTCACTGCAGCAACAAAACAAGGATATTTTCATATCCATACATAGTTTAATGAACTTGTACAGAAAAAAAAGTGTGACATTCTAAGTCTTGACAAATCCATTTATTATGTGTAGAGACAGAAAGACTTGGTTTATTAAGGAGCTGTTAAATCTTTTATCCTATCTAAATACTTCATATAAATGAGTAAGCCATACTGTCACCACACTAATAGAATAAAGTAGATATGTTGAGGACTGCAAGAGGAACAGAAGTTCCCACAATGTGATACAGTGTAAAATACTAACTTAAAAATTGTTGACAAGTTTGTCAATTGCCCACTTACAAAAGCTAGGGTATTTTACAGCACTCTTCCTGTGCATTGATCTATTGTCCCGTTATTCTATTCGATGGTGTGTTCCAGTGCCCTCTACTGAACACTCAGGTGAAGCTGCTGGTTATGCAATGTACAGAGGTAAAATGCACTTGAACTGTAACCATCATAACTTTATCTTGTTGGCTGGATAATCGTGCAAATGCTGCTAATGCCTTAAGGGATTTTGCTAGAAAAGAAGTAGCATTCATCATACAAGAAGTGCCTGTCATCGCTTGATAGATACTTTACTTATCTGTTATATTATCTTTCTCTCCCAAAGAATTTGGTGTCTGTGCAACTCTGTGCATTATTCCTCATCAGGAACAAATGTTCAACCATATGCATTTTTCATAAAATAAATAATTACAAATTGGCTTTAAATTATTTGACTTACAGAAATTTGTCCTCTTAAGATCTTAGGGTTTTAGTGCTTTGAAATCATTTGTGTCAACTTTTAAAGCATCTCTCTCAAATAGTTCTACACTGAGAAAATAGTCTGAGTATTCTAATTTTTTTAAAAAAAGATTTATTTATTTGAAAGATAGAGTCACAGAGGGAGACACACAAAGAGAGATCTTCCATCTCTGGTTCACTCCTCAAATGGCCCAAAGTGCCAGAGCTGGGCCTATCTTAAGCCGGGAACCAGGAGCTTCTTCTGGGTCTCCCACATAGGTGCAGGGACCCAATCATTTTGGCCATCTCCCACTGCTTTCCCAGGCCATAAGCAGAGAGTGGATCAGAAGTGGAGCAGCTGGGACTCCAACAGGCATCCAAATGGAATGCTGCAGGTGGAGACTTAACCTACTATGCCACAGTGCTGGCTCTGCTAGAGGCTATTTTTAGAAAAAAATGGTGGCAGGTCTTGGGAGGAATGCTTGGGCTGTCTGCACCCCACATCGGAGTGCCTGGTTTCAAGTCCTGGCTCCATTCCTGATTCCAGCTTCCTGTTAATGTGCAAAGGACAGAAGATGGATTTGCAGCAGGGGTAACAGTTAACCCTTCTGTAGAAATGGGACCAACATTCCTTGGCAATGCAGGCCAAGCAAACCTACCGAAATAATAGCGCAGGAAAACTTTCACAAACTGTACCAAAGTGTGACAGTGTGGTTAGCCTACTGAACAGTAACTATCAGACTGATTCAATTAAAATGAATTTAATTCCAGAGAGTACATAATTTGAAAATACATTATACTGTAAAACAACTGGTACTGCTATAATTAAATCAGTGGATATTTTATAAATTACAGAAATCTAGGGAAAAGCCTTTGAATTATAACAATGTGATTTATTATCTTGGAGTCCATCAATCATTTCTTAAACTGAATAATCTATCATAGAAACAAACATTTTGAAATCTAAGATTTAAGCAATTTTCATAAAGAAAGAGAACAGAGATCACTCAGGTTAGTGACTCAAACATTCAACCAGTATAGAAATAACCAAAATAAGTATTTCATGATTGTACTTTAAAAGGTTTCAAGAAATGTTATCACTTGTCTCCCAAATCCTTGGACATGGATGACTACTGTTACCTACACACTGACTGATAGCAGAGACCAGCAAGAAGCAATAGGACTGTTGTACACTGAACTGCTCAGTGTATCTGAAGAGACAATGTCTCTGTGAACAAGGCTGGTCAGCCTGGAATCTAGATAGCCAGAGTCAGTATGATGGCACTGGTGAGGTCCCGGCTTCCTCTCAGACTATCTCATTTCATTGGCTTGGATGATTCAGGGTATGGGTTCTCATCTACTAAATATAAAACCCTATTGATAGCTCCCATTGCTTGGAAGTTATGTGAATTCTCCTATTAAAAACAAAAGCAGGCTGGCACCACAGCTCACTAGGCTTACTAGGCGCCTGCAGTGCCAGCGCCCCGGGTTCTAGTCCCAGTTGGGGTGCCAGTTCTGCCCCAGTTGTCCCTCTTCCAGGCCAGCTCTCTGCTGTGGCCCGGGAAGGTAGTGGAGGATGGCCCAAGTGCTTGGACCCTGCACCCCATGGGAGACCAGGAGAAGCACCTGGTTCCTGGCTTCGGATCGGTACAGTGCGCCAGCTGTGGTGGTCATTTTGGGGGTGAACCAGTGGAAGCAAGACCTTTCTCTCTGTATAACTCTCCCTGTCAAAAAAAAAAAAAAAAGGCAAAGAAGCAAAGAGAAAAACAGTCCGCTGATAGTCTAGCTTCCTCTGCAGTGTTTGTGGTCTAAGAGATGCACATCCACATGACTGGAACTCATGAATGAACAAGTTAACATTCTACATTACGCCCTAAAAAGTCCTGTGATTTCACTAGCAGGCATCCCTTGGACACTCAAGACTCCAGACCTGAAGTCCATCCTACCTTCCCTTGGAGGTTTCAGAACCAGCTGCCTGATTCTATGTTCAAACACCAGAGTTATCTGCTCTCCTAAGTGTCATTTTCTTGTCTCCTTTTTAGATTGTCAATGGGAAGTCTGAGACTCTTGTATTCAACTCTGTAACAACTATGGTGTTACAGAGAAAGAAGGGGCATCAGGGGCTGCCACGCCCAAACCTCTCTCCTCCACATCTCCCCATCTTATGGACGCAGTGGGTGTCTCCTTGATGTCCTAGTCTGTGCTTCATATCGAATGCAGATCTTCAGTGCTAGTGATCATTGACCAAACAATGCATCCCCTACCAGGGGGTCAATAAAGTCATGCTGAGGGAATGGGTGAGCTCATGAATGAAGATACTAGAGAACAAATGAATAAGATATCCTAAAATCACAGGAATACAGAAATTCAGTCCCCTAGAGACAGGACTTGTTTAACAAGCTCCCGAATGTGATCACTGATGACCCTGTCCACAATCTTGGCTTAATCACCTATCAACTGACTGACACAGACAGGCCACTCAGTCTGAATATCAACATGGCCTTGCCAGGTCCAGATAGGATGTGATTTCTTGAAGTTCAAATAAAATGTTCTATTTTTGACTTCTGCAATCATTCACTCTGCATGCCTCATTTTTAAAACAAGAAAACCGGCTGCATATGTCCAGGATAGAAGAAATAGTCCTGTTCCTGCCTAAAGCATATTATATACTAGTTCATTGTTTGATTTATCACTAAAATGTGAAACTCTTATTGAACTCATTATTTTTTCAAAAAATCACTTTATGGCAGTTTGATGGACATATAAATAGCTGTATCCATCTAATGTATCCCTCTTGATGACCTGGGGAATAAGTATACACCCATACAGCCATTACCACCATCAAGCCATGGATATGTCCATCACCTCCCCAGGTTTCTTGTCACCTTGATTTCTAGTTTCGTTGGTTTTGTTTCACTAAGAACACGAAAAATCTAAATACTTGCCCCCCCAAAAAAAATTGAAATCACATATGCAAGGGATCTTCAAAAGGTTCATGAAAAATGTGTATTACCAAGAAACTATGCATGTGTTTCAAATACTTTTGTATTAAAATAACATCTTTTAATTCCATTTTCCACGAGCTGTTTGAAGCGCCCTCACATACCACGTGGTATAACTACAAGCTCACCCTTTGCTCCTCCCACTCATCCCCAGCCACTGGAGACCATCATATTGTTATCTACTTCTCTGAGGTTATGTATCTTGGATTCCACATAAAAGACTAAGTGAGCTTATTCAATGTTTGCCTTTCTATGGCTGGCTTATTTCACTCAACCTGATGTTCTCCAGGTCTATACTGTGGCAAAGGACAGGAGTTCCTTCTTTTTTAATGCTGAATAATATTCCATTGTTTATTTATACCACAGTTTCTTTATCCATTTAACCAACAGAAACTATGCCTCAGTGAACATGAGAATGCATATTTCTCTTCAAGATAGTGATTTACTTACTTTCTATATATACCTAGAAATGAAACTGACACAGCATACTTCATCATGGCTTTGGTTTGCATAATGACGTTGAACACCTTTTCATATACCTGCTGGCCATTTGTATGTCTTTGTTGTATAACTATCTAGTGACTCAGATTTTTTGCCCACTTTTTAAATCCAATTACATTCCCCCTGCTATCTAGTCGTATGGGTTCTCTGTATTTTTTGGACTTTGCAAGCCAGATATCCTTTTTGCCATTCCACAGGTTGATTTTGTTTTTCATTTTGTCAATTGTTACCATAGCTGTGCAGAAGATTTTGACTTTGATTTAATCCCTCATGCTTATTTTTGTCTTTGTTGCCTTGCCTTTCTTGTTATATCCCAAAATCACTGTCAAGATCATTGATACGAAGCTTTTTTTCCTCATATCTTCTTTTAGGAGTTTTATGGATTCAAGCCTTACGTTCACATCCTTAATTCATTTTAAGTTGATTACTGGGTATGGTGTAAGATAATCATCTAATTTCACTTTTGGATGACGATATCCAGTTTTCCAACCTCTGTTTATTGAAAACATTATCCTTTCTATGTGTCCCATATATTCTTAGCACTGTATGAGTGGGGTCATGTCAGGCTCTGTATACTCTTTCATTGTTCCACATCACTGTTTTGATGTAAGTAGCACATTGATTTGATTACTACAAGTTTGTAATGCAATTTTATTTTTTATTTGCCTTTCATATTTTTAAAAGAAAAAATGTAAGCTATATAACGATTGCATTGTTTCTGGGGTGCCATGTGTCGTTTCATTACATGTGTACATTCTATAACATCTAATCAGAATGTGCCATTTAATTTTAAATCAAATATAATGCTTCTAGCTTTTTTCTTTATTAAGCCAATTTCTCTTGCTATTCTGAAATTTTTGTGGTTCTATATGAGTTTTAGCATTACTTATTCAATTTTTTAAAAACTGCCATTAGAATTTTGAAGATGACGACAATGACTTTTTTTCTTTTTGACAGGCAGAGTGGTCAGTGAGAGAGAGAGAGAGAGAGAGAGAGAAAGGTCTTCCTTTTGCCGTTGGTTCACCCTCCAATGGCCGCCGCGGCTGGCGTGCTGCGGCTGGCGCACCGCGCTGATCTGAAGCCAGGAGCCAGGTGCTTCTCCTGGTCTCCCATGCGGGTGCAGGGCCCAAGCACCTGGGCCATCCTCCACTGCACTCCCTGGCCACAGCAGAGAGCTGGCCTGGAAGAGGAGCAACCAGGACAGAATCTGGCGCCCTAACCGGGACTAGAACCCGGTGTGCCGGCGCCGCAGGCGGAGGATTAGCCTAGTGAGCCGCAGCGCCGGCTGACAATGACTCTTACATTCACTTTGGGTACTATGGACATTTTAACAAGATTAATTTTTCCAATCCATGAACACAGGCTATGTTTCCACTTCTTTCTGTCTTGTATTATAGTTATCAGTGTATACATATTTTCCCTGTTTGGTTAAATGTATGCCCAAGGATTTTTTTCCTTTTTTATGCTGTTTGAAATTGGATTCGTTTTTAAATTTCCTTTTCAGATGCTTTTTATTAATGTATAGAAGTATAAATGACTTCTGTGCATTGATTTGGTTTCTTGCTTTGTTGAATTTATTAGTTCTTAAAATCTCTGGCAGAATCTTTATGGTTCTGCATAGGTAAGGTGATGACATCAACAAACAATTTTACTTCTTTCTTTCTGATTTTGATGCATTCCTTTTTCTTGTAAAATTGCTCTGGCTAAGACTTCCAATATTGTGACAGAGAGAGTGTGCATCATTGCCTTGCTCTTAATCTTAGAGGAAAAACTTTATTTTTCACCATTGAGTATGATGTTAGCATGCACGTGTCATATGAGTATATGGCCTTTATTGTGCTGAAGTAGATTCATTTTATACTTAATTTGCTAAGAACTTTTTATCATGAAAGAATCTTGAATTATGTCAAATACTTTTTCTGCATTTATGGGGATGATCACGGGAATTTTTATTATTCTGTTAATTTAGTATATCATGTTTGTTGGTGTATGTATGTTGATTTGATTCATCCTTGCCAACTAGGAATAAACACCTCTTGATCCTACTGGATGAGGCACTGAATGTACTCTTGAGCATTTTGGCATGTAATTTTATCAAGGATCCTGGGCTCTGATTTTCTTTGTTTTTAGTACTCTTTTATGGCTTTGTATTGGAATAAATCTTTCCTACTGGAATGGTTTTGAAAGTACTTCCTTTCCTACAATTTTTGAAAGAGTTTGAGAAAGATTCATTTTAATTCATCTTTAAATGTTTGGTAGAATTCACTAGTGATACTGTCTTGTTCTGGGCTTTTCTTGGTTCAGCACACAAACCCAGATGCCATATAAGCCGATAAGAACATTGAACTAGAAATTTCAATATAATGTTTGAGATGAAGTGTGAGAATTTGTGCTCTGAGGATAAAATATTTCTCTGAGACAGAGTAAGACTCCTCAAAAATTGACTATTTCTAAGAATGGAGAAAAGAAAGTAAAAGAAAATTCGGAGGGTCTTGCTGAGACAACAAGTAAGAATGTGGCCAAAAACTAAGGGGGAAAAATGCTGAAAGAACAGAGGTCCAGTTCCAAAGCACTGTCACAGGCCAAGTCTGGAGAATTTAATCTCAAAATATGTAACTGCATTTCAGCACAATCCATTGAAGATAAAAAGAAATACATGCATCCATGCTGTGGCGTAGTGGGTAAGGCCACCATCTGCAGTGCCAGCATCCCACGGGGGCGGTGGTTGGGTCCTGGTTTACTTGTCCATCGAGGTTTACGTCAATTTTTGCACATATTCTAAGTTCCTGGAGTTGTGCTATTAAAAACTTAATGTTCAGATGTAATCATGTTCACTGAAGTCTGAACATACTGACATATATGATATTTCTTTTTTTTTTTTTTTTGAAGATTTATTTGAAGGTCAGAGTTACATAGAGAGAAGAGTGGCAGAGAGAGAGAGAGGGCTTCCATCCACTGGTTCACTCCCCAATTGGTCACAACAGCCAGAGCTGAGCCAATCCAAAGCCAGCAGCCAGGAACTTCTTCCAGATCTCCCACGTGGGTGCAGGGCCCCAAGGACTTGGGCCATCTTCTACTGCTTTCCCAGGCCACAGCAGAGAGCTGGATCAGAAGTGGAGCAGCTGGGTCTCAAACCAGTGCCCATTTGGGATGCCAGCACTGCAGGCGGTGCCTTTACCCACTGTGCCACCGTGCCAGCCCCATATTTGATATTTCTTACTAATGCTTTTGATTTACAACACTTTTTTATGGTGATATGATGTTCAAATATTATTTTTTGAGTGAAAGTATAATGTTGGTGGCATGAGCTCATTCCCACCTCTTCACCCCTTCAAGTCTACATAAAGTCTGGTTAGAAAAAACTGGGCCCCTTTTACATTTAACGATAGAGAGGAGATGAATGTTGGACTCTTCTGTTTATTCCATCTTAATATTGAAACAAAACGAAAACTTTGCATAGGATGTGACAGAAATGGACAAACACAGTTATGCACACATAAAAACATATACCATGGGCAGGTATCTGGTCTAGAGATCAAGACACCTATGTTCCTTATCAACCTGCCTGGATTTGATGCCAAGTTTTTACTCTGGATTCCAGTGTCCAGCCAGTGCAGACCCTCAGAGGCAGCGGGTGATGGCTCAGGTCACCAGGTCCTTGCACACAAGCTACAGACTTGTGTTGAGTTTGTGTTTCCGAGTTTCTAGACCCCAGCTCTGGCCCCAGAGCACCTGGTCTATTGTCAGCATTTGTGGAGTAAACCAGTCCACAGGAGTTTTCTGTCTGTCCTTCTGTCCATTTCTTTTTCTCTGATTCTCAAATTTAAAAGAATGTGTTATGTAAAAACATATACTATTAAAATATTTCAAAAAAAAGTCAAGAAAGAAACCCAAAAATAGTCAGTAGATTATTGGTATTTTTTCTAAGTCCAATAATCATTGATCATTTACCCTGGTCAGATCCTAAGCTACACACTGTATACACTGACTATGTATAATCCCAACACGTATGACCCCTTGGGGAGGTTGCTGTATTTTCCTTTTCCCCCAAAACCTTCATCTTTAGAAGGCAGTGGTCTCCGGAGTTGCTTGTTAGGATTATAAATTTTTGAGGTATACTAGTTTATGACTTTTTCTTTGGGGGAAAAAAAGCCTGGGTAAGCATAAGGAAAAAACCCTACCATATTATACAAGTAGCCTATAGTAAGACATGTGAGTCAGCAAAAGTCAGCTTTCAATACTATTTTTGTTCTTTATCAAAAGGATTTTGCACACACACACACACAGAGAGTTTACAAGTACCTCTTAAAAAATGGTCCCAAGTAATGAGGACACTGATAGAAGGACAATTTAATAACGCCAGTAACTGATGGGCTTATCTCCAGGACTTTATTGATCTACTTGTCTACAAAAATAAATCTTTCACACTACCCATCAGTGCTGGATTTTATTACTGTATTGACAATTTTCCTCGTTTGCTAGGAGATGTTGTGTAACAGTAATTAAGTGTTATCCTTCAAATATTACTTTTCAGATTCAAACCTGTCCACGTAGTTCATACCATCCCTTTATGCCAGAAATAGTTAAAATATAGTCCTTATTATTAAATGCAAAATTAACTGTAAAACTGTCATGTACTAATCATGGGCTTTATATTTTCTGCTTACAGTGTTTCAGCATCTCATAAAGCTTGCTGGCCTGAGAGAGATTGCTCCTGCAAGAGCTGGCCCATTTTAAGAGACAGCAAAGAGTCAAAGACCTTTCATCTGTTAATCAACCCCAAATCAATAGCCCCAGCCACCTCATCTCCGTCACACACAGAGCCCATGCTTTCTGCGGGTTGAACCATCACAGAGCCCGCTGCAGGTAGCCGCAATGATTCCAAGGAGCCCATCTCAGACACCTTCCTGGGCCCCTCCTTGCTTCTCCTACAGGAACTCCAATCCATTGGCTCTGACTTGGACTCAACCCACTCCTGTCTTCTGCCTCCTGGCAAAGACTGGCATCTCCCTGGTGCCCTTGAAGGCATGCAGTGCCCTGTCTCTGGGACCTGTGAGTATGATAAGCCTCTTCCTGCCAACTTCATTCTTGCTTCCTCCAGTAGCACACTGACTTTCCAACACCACGCTCACCACAGACGCATGAAGAGCAGGGTTCAGAACAGGTTCTCAGAACATAGGCAGCACAGGGTGTGTGAGATCGGACATCAGACCAGGATGCTGCAGACCTAGGGACAGTGTCTTCACAGAGGTCTGAAAAAGACACATTGTGGGGATCCTACCTACCTAGGGAGGCTGACAGTTCAGCTTTTCCTTAAAGAAAGCATGCAGGAAGCTGGCGCCGCGGCTCACTAGGCTAATCCTCCGCCTTGCGGCGTGGGCACACCGGGTTCTAGTCCCGGTCGGGGCACCAGATTCTGTCCCGGTTGCCCCTCTTCCAGGCCAGCTCTCTGCTGTGGCCAGGGAGTGCAGTGGAGGATGGCCCAAGTGCTTGGGCCCTGCACCCCATGGGAGACCAGGAGAAGCACCTGGCTCCTGCCATCAGATCAGCGCGGTGCACCAGCCGCAATGCGCTGGCTGCAGCGGCCATTGGAGGGTGAACCAACAGCAAAGGAAGACCATTCTCTCTGTCTCTCTCACTGTCCACTCTGCCTGTCAAAAAAAAAAAAAAAAAAAAAGCATGCAGGAAAGTCAAAAATAGGATATGAAAATCAGGCTACTGCCTTATATTTTCATCTGTTTATTCTCATTTTACTTAAGAAGCAGAGATACAGAGACAGAGACAGATGGAGATCGTCCATCCACTGGTTCATTCCCCAGTTGCTCACAAAAGCCAGAGCTGGGCTAGGTCAAAGCCGGGAGCCTGGAATTCCATGAAGATCTATGAGGTTATCAGGAACCGAGGCACTTGAGCCACCATCTGCTAGCTCCCAGGACGTGCATTACCTGGACTCTGCATCAGAAAAAGAGCCAGGGCTCAAACTTGGGCACTCCAAATATAGGATGCAGGTATCCCAGGCAGCATCTTAAATACAGTGCCAAACCTCCAACCCTGAATCTTGTTTTTAGAACTACCAATGGGAGTCACATAATGAGAAAAGAGCTGGGTTTCCTAAAAATCATGTGTTCTATAATTGTACACTGTCTTTACATTTAGAACAATATATGGTTAGAACAAGAAGTGTTGGAGCTGGCGCTGTGGTGCAGCAGGTTAACGTCCTGGCCTGAAGCACCGGCATCCCATGTGAGCACCAGTTTGAGTCCCAGCCGTTCCACCTCTGATCTACCTCTCTGCTATGGCCTGGGAGGGCAGTGGGAAATGGCCCAAGTCCTTGGGCCCCTGCACCCATGTGTGAGACCCAGAGGAAGCTTCTGGCTTCTTGCTTCAGATCGGTGCAACTCCGACTGTTGCGGCCAAATGGGGAGTGAACCAGCGGATGGAAGACCCCTCTTTCTCTCTCTCTCTCTCTCTCTCTCTCTCTGCCTTTCCTCTCTCTGTGTAACTCTTTCAAATAAATAAATATTTAAAAAAAAAGAACAAGGAAGTGAGCATGAATGTAGTTTAGGAATATTGAAATATTTAAATGGTTCAGCACCGGAAACACCACAGGAATAAACCCAATTGATGAATCCACTCCACCACACACTGCTTCCTGCCAGGGCACCCTACATAGACGGCTGTATATGTTCCCTACCCCCTCCCCCCCCGTCCTCAGCAGCCTTCATCCTGCTGGTTTTCCCAAAGTACCATAGGATAACAGATGCTGTCTTCAGAGAGAACAACTAGGCAGAGGAATTCCAAGCACCTTAAAGGAATCCTGTAAGTGTGTATGGCCACTTGGGCTAGGTACTGCACTGCTGACTATGCTGGGATTGTGTCCCTGGAGGCGACAGCCAGTGTCAACGTCAATCAGAAGAAAGTCCAATTCGGGGTGGTAGGAAGAAAGCAGTAACAAGTTCTCCTTCTGTGGAGCTGACATGGTAACAGAGGGACACAGACTTCCATCAGCAGGTATTTGAGAAGATACAATCATTTCAGAGCATCCTAATTATTGTAAAGAATGCAAATCCGAATGAGAATGCAGGGATTAAAACTTGAGGTCAGGGAAGCAATCTACATAAGATGGTCTTCTTGGGGAGTACCTCTTTTAGGCAGGGACAGTGGAACTGAGATGAGATGGAATTATGAGAAGCAGACAGTCGTGGTCAATTGAAGCTAAGAGGCAGGGCACAGTGTCTGTGAAGACACTGGCAAATGGAAGGCTGGGCTCAGAGCCATGTTCCCTGCCCTTGAGATGAGAAGTGGAGCACCAAGACCGACCATCTGCAGCAGAGCAGAGTGGAAGTGGCCATGGTCTAGAGGGAAAACAGGAGCCCTGCACCACATGTTCCATTTCAGAGACAACAACAGGTGAAAGGAGGCAGAGATTCCCCTGTAAGGTGCACAGCAAGATCTGAACTAACAGGCGGGGAAGTGTTACAAAATCTCTCTGGATAGGGAGAGGGAGACAAAGCTGAAGAGTTGAACTTGAAGCTGCCTGAAGCTAGTGGCTAGGTCTAAACAGCACAGGTGTTTATTGCAACAGTTTGCAGACACGTCTCTTCTACAAGTCTGTGCATTCCATGAGGAAGGATCTTTCCCACCCAGTTTTCTGTTTTCAATATGGTCTCCTGCTCTGCTACACCCCCCAAAATGACCTACATTTGATTCCATTTTCATAGCACAAATGCACAGGTAGGTATGAAGAGGGACTGTGTGGAATTGCACTGAGAGGTGACTAGAAAGCGCCACTGTGTCGAGGGACAGGAAGAACAGAACACAACACAGACCTGCACGTTGGAGGCCAGCATGAGCGCCTGAAGGCTCTTTGGAACCATTCCATAGGATCACAGTGCCTCCGGAGCCCTCCGTGCAGTCTCACCTTTGTCTGGGTTTCACTTTTAATTAAGCTTTGTATCTTTTCCAGACTCATCAGTGAGGAAGAAAAGATCAGTCACACAACTGCTACAGAATGTACAGCACACCAGGCTCAAAATTAGTGGTGGCAAAGATAATTAACAGATAATGTCAATGCAATGAAGTGTTGTCATAAGATAATGGTCTCCCGCTGCTGTATAAATGTTGAAATGAAGTCTATTTTTCAAAAGCGAATGTCAAAGTTGAGACAAGAATTTTTATTCCATAAAATAACAACCTTTAAAAAATGTCTAGTGCAATAATGTATTTCTGATATGTTATACCTTGCTCTAAGAAATGCTAGAAAAAATAACCATTTTATTTATAGGGAAGCTATAATTGTGTCTTAATGGCTATTTGTGGCTGCAATAGTTAACATTATGGTTCTTCAATTTGAGCAGAATCTGGTTCTTTTTATTTTTAACAGTTTAGAAATCTTTACTTTTGGCCTGCGCCGCGGCTCACTAGGCTAATCCTCTGCCTGTGGTGCCGGCACCCCAGGTTCTAGTCCCAGTCGGGGCGACAGATTCTGTCCTGGTTGCCCCTCTTCCAGGCCAGCTCTCTGCTGTGGCCCGGGAAGGCAGTGGAGGATGCACTAGGGCCCTGCACCCGCATGGCAGACCAGGAAGAAGCACCTGGCTCCTGGCTTCGGATTGGCACAGCGTGCCGGCCGTAGCAGCCATTGGTGGGTGAAGCAGTAGAAAAGGGAAGATCTTTCTCTCTGTCTCTCTCTCTCTCACTGTCTACTCTGCCTTTCAAAAAAAAGAAAAAAAAAAGAAAAGAAAAGAAATGTTTACTTTGGTGTATGTCGTGATACAACTGCCTGTCATCCTACTATGTATACAAGCACCTTGCATAAACTCCATTTGAAAATCATTATTAGCATCTGGGAGTCTGAATGCAAAGACATGCTTATTGCTAATAATGTATCTTAAGGTAATTTAAGATTCATTATTATATTTCTAAAGAATATCTTTAAATGAGGCTTTTTTTATTCTAAGAAATTTTCTAGCTCCAATGACTAGAGATAATATCACAAACCAAAATGACAAGTAATCATATGAATTAATATGGAGGCCATTATCACAGTCAGAGATCTTTGCATAAGCTATTTGATGTAAATTCACTTTATTATAATAGTATGCTAGTTACCAACTTACTGTCTCTCGGCTGAACACACACTCACCCCCTTTGTTTCCTGCTACGCTGGAATGGAGGGGAGACTCCCTAGCTGACACTTCATTCAGCTGTGTCGACGTAGAGGGCTGCAGGGCACAGTGAGAGCAGAGCCCTCTTCCTGGTTTCACGGCACTGCTCTTGGTAAAGCCCGGTGTGGGGCAGCCAGTGGCTGTGTGTGTATATATATATATAAGGTTTATTTATATTTGAATCAAATCAACTCAGTTGCTTAGTATGCAATGCTAATAAAACCAAAGTGATAGTTTGAACCCTGTAAAAAGTGATTTTCCTTCTTGAACCCTGCAAAATGTGATTTTCCTTCTATCTATGCATTGGTCACATATTGCATCTCTGCCCCTCAAAGAAACTTAGCACTGCAAAGGAAAAAAAGTGACAACTGCAACAAGATCAGAAGAAACCATTAGACCTACTGGAGAAGGTGTTCAGGTCACTGAGAGTTTTCAGTGATGTATCTGCAATCACACGGATTTTAAGTGCAGAATATGAAGATGTGCCTTTAGTGTATTTCCTATTATTCTGGATACTTGGAAGCAATTCATAAGCATATTAATATTTTATAGATTTAGTTTATTTGGGAAAAGGAGGAGGAGGGGAAGGAGGAGGGCTTCCAACAACTGGCTCATTCCCCAAATGCCTGCAGCTGTTGGCACTTTGCTAGGATGAAACTAGGAGCCAGGTTGCAAGGATGCAACCTGGTGGATTGGAATACTACCATCACTTAATCCATCACCTGCTGCATCGCAGGGTGACATCAGCAGAAAGCTGAAGTCAGGAGTCAGAACCAGGAGCCGAACCCACGTACTCCAATCTGAGATGTAGACATCTTAACCCCCAGCCAAAGGCATACACTGCATGTTCTTCTTTTAAATTCCTATCAAATTTATTATACATAATCCTTTTCTATTAACAATTATGCTTGTGAATTCATGTAAGCATTGACTCTTGACTCTTTAATTATCAGATTTTAATGTGTTGCTGTATTTTGAACACCAGGTTGGAGCCTGTTTCAATTTGAAATAATTAGCAAACTGAAAAAAATTCTAAATCACCATTATCTAAACTAGAATTTATTTTCTTAAGTAATGTCCATGATAATGAAATACAAGCTTACATAGACAAACAATTTTCATTTAACATTTTCAAGATGTTCTTTGCACCTAACTTACATGAGATTAGGATATTTGCCATTTATTTTGGTGTAGTCTAATGAAATGCAGTTCAAAGCAGATCACTTACATAGAACACGCACGGCTGTTGGTAGGGTCAAGACTGAGAAACGGGAACTCCGAAAGTTTAGAGGGGAAATGAGAGGCGACGATGACTTACTACACTGCTGTAAAGTAGGAATCTTAAATGCACAGACAATGGTTGGGGTTTCAGAACAGTAGTTGAGTCTGTGCGGTCTGACTCCAGAGCCCAAGCTCCTCACTATTAAACAAGTACAGCACTGCTCCTGTGTCTCCCCAAGATTCATATTTTGAGGTCCTAACCCCCAATATCATGATACTAGGATGTGGGAGGGGGCTGAGCCTTATACAGAAGTCCCTGGCAGCACATGTGGGCCTCCTGCCATGTGAGGATGCAGTGTGAAAACAGTGCTCCAGGAAGCCAGGAAATGACTTTGGGCTTCCCACCTCTGAAACTGGGAAGTAACTTTCTGTATTGTGCAGGCTACCTAGCTTACTGCACTGTGTACAGAAGTCCCAACAGACTGGGACACCTTGTTTTAAGAAGACCTGGAATTTCAAAGGAAGCCTCCCCCCTTTTCTCCAATTTATTTATTTATTTGAAAGGCAGAGTTACAGAGGGAGAGAAGTAGAGATAGAGAGTGACAGTTTGAGATTTTTTTATATAAAGATTTATTTTATTTATCTGAAAGGCAGAATTAGGGAGAGAAGGAGAGACAGAGAGAAGGCTTCTATCTATTGGTTCACTCCCCTATATGGTTGCAATGGCCAGCCCTGAACCAAGCTGAAGCCAGGAAGTAGAAGTTTAATCAGAGTCTCCCACATGGGTGCAGGGGCCCAGGGACTTGGGTCAGCTTCTGCAGTTTTCCCAGGAGCATTAGCAGAGAGGCAGATTGGAAGAGGAGCAGTGGGGACTTGAACTGGCACCTGTATGGGATGCCAGGACTGTATGCCTGTGCTTAAGCCACTTTGTGGCCATGCTGACCCCAGGAAGTCGCTTTCTATACTTCAGATTTTCTCAAACTATTATTAAGGAACTTTTGCATATGACAATAGTAATACATGATTGTTACACAGAATTTAGATGATATATACACACTAAAAGAGTTTTAAAATAAGTCATGTAAACTAAAAGAGACTTTTCTAAGTACCCAATGATTTACATAAAAGTTTTAAGAGGAACAACACAGATGCTAGATGGTCCTTCCAGAAAAGGATCCAAGACCCATACCACAGGAATCTACGGATTGCTCTGTGACTGAATGTGAGCACTGAAAATCATGTCCTCACTGCAGGGAGCCTGAACTACCCCACCATCTACCTGGAGCCTCACGTATTACAATGGTGTTCTGCATACAGGTTAAAGAAAACCACATTCCATGTCACTGAATTTTCGTGGTGCTCCAGCAAAGACCAAATGCTTTCGTGACTATGCTTGCTAACAGAAATGGCGGCCGTAACAGAAGTAGAGCAACTGCCTCCTCTGCACCTTCTGAATGTGCAAGGACCAGGGATCCAAGATGGCTGACTAGGGTCCAGCCATGCTAACTTCAGCTGCCTTGGGATGTGAAAAGAACAAAGAAAGGACCACATGTCCAGCAGCATGGACAATGGGAATTTTCAGCCAAGAAGTGAAAATACAATGAAGAAAAAAAATGAAGATTTATCCCAAGACAAGGGAAGACAGAGACAGCATGATCGGCAGCCACACGGTGCAGCCAGCTGCTGGCTGTGAGCTACCATCTTACCAAGATCCACAGCAACTGGTGCCACAAACCTTGGCATCACTCAGGCTTGCCAGCAAGACAAGGGGTCAGCCCCCTGTCTCCTTCAGGACCAAGAACAATACCCCAGCTATCATAGTCACCAGGGGCACTGTCACTGAACTCTAGGCACCGAACACCCTAGGAAGCCCATATTCATCTCAAAGCCACACTTCTCTCCCTATTGACTACAGCAGACAAGACCACTGTGTCACCAACAAACACAAGTGATACTAAGACAAAAGAAGTCACTCCGAAATTACACTCTTGGGCTCACCTAGATCCAACGCCAAAGCAAAAAGCAAAGTGATACCTTGCTTTCCACTAAACTATAAATTCTTTTCCAATCAAACGTACTCTGTAGTGAAGAAGGGACAATTACACCAGATGTGCAGATGTCGACACAGGGACACAGGAGACATGAGGAGGCAAGGCAGCCTGATGCCTCCCACAGAACACAGTGATCCTCCCGAATTACACCCTGAACTGAAGGAAATCTATGAAATGCCAGATACAGAATTCAAAATAATGATTGTAAGGAAACTCAGTGAAATACAAGACAATACAGATAAACAGATTAAAGAAATGAGAAAATCAATGAATGAAAATATTACTAAAGACATAGAACTCTCCATAAGAAGAACCAAATACAAATTTTGGAGATGAAATCTTCAATCAGGGAAACAAAAATATGGCTGTGAGCTTTAACAGCAGAATAGAACCAGTGAAGAGAATTTGACCTAGAGGACAATGCTACTGAAATAATCCAGTCAGACAAAACCTAAGAGAAAGATTAAAAAAGAATGAGGAAATTCTACATGAAATATTGGATACAATTAAACAACCACATATTCATATTATAGATAACCTTGAAGAAGGAAAAGGAAACGGGTGTTCAGAACCTGCTAAGTGAAAGAATAGTTAACAGTTTCCCAGGTCTTGAAAGACACATGGACATCCAGATACAAGATATTCAAAGGACCCCAAGCATACTCAGTCATAAAAATGATGTTCTCCAAGGCATACTGTAGTCAAATTGTTAAAAGTTAAAGACAAAGAGAAATCCCAAAGAGAGTAAGAGAAAAGCTTAAAGTTACATGCAAAAAAAAAAAAAAAAATCCAACTACATTAGTACCAGATTTCTCAGTGGAAACACTATAGGCCCAAACAGAATGGGATGATGATTTCATGGTCTTAAAAAAACTTCCAACCAAGAATATTATATCCACCAAAGTTATATTTTAAAAGTGAAGGGGGGCTGGCATTGTCTCAAAATAGGTTAAACTGCTCCCTGCAATCCAATAAGGGCACTGATTCAAGTTCTGGCAGCTTCACCTCCAATCCAACTCCCTGCTAACACACCTGGCAAAGAAGCAGGGGAAGGCCCAAGTCTTTGGACCTCTGCACCTGTGTGGGAGACCCAGATGAAGCTCCTGGCTTCAGCTTGACAGAGCCCCGACTACTGCAGCCATCTGGGGAGTGAACCAGTGGATGGGAGATCCCTCTCTCTCTCTCTCTGAAACTTTGCCTTTAAAATAAACAAGTAAATCTTAAAATAAGATTAATCATCATGTAAACACATGACACCACCAAATTAACTAATAGAGCAAATACAATCAATATCAACCAACAAAATGACAGATGTTAGTTCTTATCTATCAATTTTAAACTTGAATAAATGGATTAAATTGATTGAATACTCCAGCCAAAAGACTTAGGTTGGCCAAATGGATTAAAAAAAAAAAAAAAAAAGACCTCCCTATAGGCTGCCTAAAACAAACTCACTTTGCAAATAAAGATACAGACAGACTGAAAAGTGAAGGGCTGAAAAAAGAAACATCAGGCAAATGGAAGCCAAAAATGAGCAAAAGTAGCTATCCTGATATCAAGTAAAACAGACCTTAAGTCAAAAACTATAAAAAGATATAAAGAATGTCATTATATTTTGAGAAGTGGTTCCATTCAACAAGAAGACATAACAGCTATTTGTGGAGTGAACCAGTGGATGGAAAATCATTCTCTCCCTCTCTCCCTCCTTCTCTGTAACTCTGCCTTTCAAATAAATGATCTTTAAAATGGAGAAAGAAGCATATGATAATAAGCTGGGGAACCTCAAAGAAATGGATAAACTCCTGGATACATACAGTCTACCAAGATTAAATCAAGAAGATACAAACAATCTAAACATATCCATAGCAAGCAATGAGATTGAAGCAGTAATCAAGTCTCCATCAAGGAAAATGATGTCTTTGCTAATGAATTCTACAAAATATTCAAAGAGGAAATGACTCCAAAGCTTTTTGAACTATTTCAAAATATTGAGCAGGTTCAAACTCTGCCAAACTCTTTCTATAAGGCCAGCATCACCTTCATACCAAAACCAAAGAAAGATGACTCATTTCTTTCATCAAATTTGCAAGATTTCAGCCATTGTGTCTCCAAAAATTTCCTCTTTCCTATCTCCCTCCCCTCTTTCTGGAACTCCCACAGTGCACATGTGGGTTGGTTGTGTTCCTAAAATCCTATAAGCCCTGCTCACTTTTCTTCAGTTTTTTTTTTTTCCTTTCTGTTCCTCAGAACGGGTCATTTCCATCGTTCTAACTTCAAGTTTGCTATTCTGCCTTCTGAAATCTTTGAATTCTTCCAGTGAATTTTTCATTTCTGTTATTATAATTTTCAACTCAATAATACTTTCTTGTTTAAAGCAATTTATATATTCTCATCATTAATATTCTATAATATTTTCCTTACCTTTAATTATATTCTACAGCATGAATACACATTTATTCATACATCAGTTTCCTGACTTTGTCCACATCTTCTTTTAGTTCTTTGACCATATTTCAGATGATACTTTCAAAGGGTCTCTCCAGTTAATGTGCCATCACAGCCTTTTCAGCAACAATTTCTGCTGATTTGTCCCCACCCCACCCCCCACCCCCGGGTTTTTTTTTTGGACAGGCAGAGTGGACAGTGAGAGAGAGAGACAGAGAAAAAGGTCTTCCTTTTCCGTTGGTTCACCCCACAATAGCCACTGCGGCTGGCGCACCGTGCTGATCCGAAGCCAGGAGCCAGGTGCTTCTCCTGGTCTCCCATGTGGGTGCAGGGCCCAAGGACTTGTGCCATCCTCCACTGCCTTCCCGGGCCACAGCAGAGAGCTGGCCTGGAAGAAGAGCAACTGGCACAGAATCCGGCATCCCAACCAGGACTAGAACCCAGGGTGCCGGAGCCACAGGCGGAAGATTAGCCTAGTGAGCCGAGGCGCCGGCCGGCCGTTTTTTTCCCTTTGAATAAGTCATAGTTATTTGTTTTTTTTGTTTTTTGTTTTTTGTTTTTTTTTTCTTCCCAAGACTATTTATTTGAGAGGTAGAATCACAGAGAGAGGGAGAGGCAGAGAAAGGTCTTCATCCACTGGTTTACTCCCCAATGGCTGCAACAGCCAGTGCTGAGCCAATCCCAAGCCAGGAACCAGGTGCTTCTTCCCGGCTTCCCACGCGGGTGCAGGGTCCAAGGACTTGGGCCATCTTCTACTGCTTACCCAGGCCATAGCAAGAGAGCTGGATAAGAGGAGAATCAGCTAGGACACGAGTCGGCACCCATATGTGATGCCTGCACTGCAGGCAGAGGCCCAGGTGCAGGGTCAGCCTGTACCTGTTCCTTTTTATGCCTTTTGATTTTTGTGACAATCTGGACATTTGACTTCAATAATGCGGTAACTCTGGAAATCGAGCTTCCCCCCCATTCTCCGGGGTTTGCTTTCTGCTTCTCTGACACTGCTTTGACTTACTGTTTGTGTTTAAATGTGCTCTGTTCTCTTTGTGACAAGGACCAACAGTTCTCCTGGCATTTTCTCTGGTTACACTTTCCCTTAGGCAGGTGCAGGTTCAGTCACCTTCCAGTTTTCTCTATGACGTCTGACTCATAAAAGGGGACAGAAGAAAAATCACGGAGGGAGGGGAGGGGAGGAGAACTAATCCATTAAGTTCTCTGGAAATCACTTCAGCCAAAAGGAGAAGGGTTTGCAGCAGTCACAGGAGGTACAATAACAAACACTTACAGGGTTCGAAAAGTTCTTTTGCTCACTTTACTACTAAATTATAGCCTTAATGCATGAGTTCTTTTATGATTGAGATATCATTCTGTTTAACTAGTCTATTATTTGCATACATGCCACACACATTTTTCTCAGTTCATTTTTTTGCTATTTTTTAGTATGTTTTTGTCTTATGTTATGGTTTCAATTTTTATATTCAAAATTGTCTAAAAGCAACTTTTACTTGTGAATTTTAAATATTTAAAGCATTCAAAATTATATGAGCTATATAGTGATACACCAGCATTTGTTTTTAACTTAAAAAATATAATGATAATATTCACATAATATTTACCCTTTAAAAATTCATTTATTTATTTGAAAGGCATAGTTACAGAGAGAGAAAGAGGGAGACATCTTGTTGTGGTGGTTCACTTCATATATGACCACAGTGCTGGGCTGGGCCAGGCCAAAGCCAGGAGCCTGTAACTCCATCTGGGTCTCCTACGTGGCTGGCCCAGCACTTGGGCCAGGTAGCTACTTTCTGGATTGGAAGTAGAGCAGATGGCTCGCAAAACAGTGCTCATCTGGGGTGCTGGCATCACAGGCAGTAGCTTAAGCTGGCCTCCTCGTTTACCCTTTTAAAGTGTATAATTCAGTGCCTTCAGTGTAGCCTCAGAGTTATACCAACATAAGCAGCATGTAAATTTGCAACATTTTATTACACCAAAAAGAAACAAAAGAAACCCTAGACTCCCAAGTGAACAGTCCCTTTTTGCTGGTTCTTCCCATATGAAAAACTGCGTATCTATTTTCTACCTGCTAGGTTTTATATACCATGGACATTTCATATATCTTGGCCCATACAATATGTAATTTTCTGTGGCTGGTTCACTTTATTCAGCACACTGTTTTTAGTGTTACTGTGCTTTCAATTTGCATTTCCCTAATGATTACTGATGTGCTTCTTTCTATGTACTTAGTGGCCATTTGTGTATTTTCTTTAGAGAAGTGTTTGTCCAAATCCTTCGCCCATTTTTACAAATTTTTCCCATTTCATTTGTAAGGGGGGAAGAGACAGATGTACAAAGGCACCTGCACACAGAACCCTTCTGTCCTCTGGTTTACCCACCAAACGCCCAAGAGTTGGGAATCTGATTCAGGTCTCCCACATAGGGGACAGGGATTCAATTACGTGAGCCGTCACCTGCTGCCCTCCCCGTGCCTAAGTGAGCAGGAAGCTGGAATCAGGAGAGGTGCGAGACTCAAATCTATGTTCTCCACCATGGGACGTGTGTATCCCAAACAGTCTCAGCTGTCGTGTAAGATGCCCACTCCTCTTGCCTATTTTTAAAATGAGTTACATTTATTTACTGCTGAGTTGTAAGAATTATTCAGTTTCTGGGTAAAAATCCCTTATGTGCGTTTTTGCAATATTTTTTCTGAAGCTGAGGGTCAGCTTTTCAATTTCTTGTTTCCTTTGAAGCACAAAAGTTTGAGTTTCCGTGACATTCAATTTACCCACTGTTTTATTTTTGTCTATCCAGCTTTTGGTGCTGTATGTAAGAAATCATTCGGTAACCCAAGATCATGACATACTTCTGTTTTCTCCTAAAAAGTAACTTTTGAAAAACACTTATTTGTTTACTTAGAAGGCAGTGTGACAGACAGGGGAGGGAGAGCTATCTTCTCACTACCCATTCACTCTCCAAACACTAGCAACAGCCAGGGCTGTGGCAGGCTGAAGGCGGGTGCCAGGAATGCGACCCAGGTCTTCTCTGCAGCTGGCAGGGACCCACATACCTGAACCGTCATGTGCTGCCTCTTAAGTACATTAGCAGGAAACTGGACTGGAAGCTCAGGATGGCTGAATGCAACTGGCACTGTAATATGGGGTACAGGCAGCCCACTGGCCACCTTTATTTATTTATTTATTTAGGACAGGCCGAGTTAATGAGAGAGAGAGACAGAGAAGGGTCTTCCTTTTTCTGTTGGTTCACCCCCCAAGTGGCTGCTACGGCCGGTGTGTTGTGCCGATCCGAAGCCAGGAGCCAGGTGCTTCCTGCTGGTCTCCCATACGGGTGCGGGGCCCCAGCACTTGGGCCATCCTCCACTGCCTTCCCGGGCCACAGCAGAAGCTGGACTGGAAGAGGAGCAACTGGGACAGAATCCAGTGCCCCAACGAGGACTAGAACCCGGTGTGCCGGCGCCGCAGGCGGAGGATTAGCCTAGTGAGCCATGGCGCTGGCCGCCACCTTTACCCTTGCACCACAACACCTTCCCTTTAAACATTCTTACTTTTAAGTCTGACATTTAGGTCCATGATGTACTTTATTCAGTCCTCACTAAGGTATGAGGAAGAGAATTCACTTACTTCTTTTGCAGTGGATCCCAGTTGTTCTAGAACCATGTGACGAAAGCACTATTCTTTCCTTTACTGAAATTTGTGGGTACTTTTATTTAGGAAGTCAGTTGCCCATAAATACAATTTTATTGCTGGACTGTCGTTGATCGGTTTATCTATCCCTATACCAGCATATCACTGGCTGGATTATGTAAAACTTTGTGGTACATTTGAAAAGGAGAGGCATGGGAGTCATCCATCTTTTTTACGCTTATTTTGGTTATACTGGGTGTTTTGCAGTTTCATTTGAATTGTAGAGCCATTCCATCAATTTCATTTTTTAAAAGGACAGATGGGATTTTCTTATGAATTGCATAGCAGTTTTGGAGTCCTAACAACCATGTTTTGATTTACTAACATGGTATACCTTTCATTTCCTAAGACCTTTAATTTCTTTCAACAATAGTTTGTAGTTTTCAGAGTAAAAGATTTTTGCACTTTTTTGTTAACTTTATAATTCCTTACTTAATTTCATTTTGGATTGCTTATTGGAATTGCTATTGCCCATTACTGCGCAATACAGTATTTTATATTGATTTTGAATTCTGGAATCTTGTTAGGCTGATTTATCAGCTGTGGTGGTTTTGATAGGGAATTCCTAAAACTATTTTATACAAAGTCATAGCCTTTAGAAAAGAGACAGTTTTACTTCTTCTTTTCCAGTCTGGATGCCTTTTATTGCATTCTACTGCCTGACTGCCCCGGCTGCAATGTTCAGTGCAATGGAGATCAGAGGAGGCAACAGTGGACATCCTTCTCACTTCCCGGTCCTGGAGATAGAGCTGTAGGCTTTCACCATTCAGAACGGCGCTGGCTGAGGCTGTTTTCTGTAGACGCCCTTTATCAGGTTGAATATTTTTATCACAAATCCTTTTGTTTTATTTTGTTTTTTAGGCTCTCAGTCTTATTTATGTAAAAAAAATTATTTCTGAGCACATTTATTTACATTTTAGGACTAATTTTAATCTAAATGCAAATATCCATACACTATTTTTTTGGTTGACTTCACTTAAATGTGTGATTTGTTAAACAGACTATAAACAAATATTTTCCATATCTATTATACCTAACACACAGGATCAGCTTTTAACAGCAATTCATTGACTTCCTCCCATTGTTTAATCATAAATACAGGTATCCAAACAATCCCGAGGGGCCGGCTCTGTGGCCTAGCAGGTAAAGCCATGCCCTGCATTGCCGACATCCCATATGGGCCTGCACCTCTGATCTAGCGCTCTGCTATGGCTTTGGAAAGCAATGGAAGATGGCCCAAGTCCTACCTGCATAGGAGACCCCAAAGAAGCTCCTGGCTCCTGGCTTCGGATCAGCCCAGCTCCGGCCGCTGCAGCCATCTGGGGAGTGACCCAGTGGATGGAAGACTGACCTCCCTCTCTCTCTCTCTCTCTGCCTCTCTGTAATTCTGTGTTTCAAATAAATAAATAAATCTTTTAAAAAAAATCCTGAATGTATTTTTACACTACTAGGAATCAGCACCCACAACACTTCAAAATTTACAGTTTGTGACAATATTCATTGTAATTGCTACTTTAAAAAATTTTCAACTGCAGCTCTTTCACCAAACAAGATGGTAAAACATGCCACTTGTGTTTGCCTTTATGGGATTTTTACTTTTCAGAAACATGTTTCCACTTTCATTTGACACTTCTTGCCGTGCTTACGTCTTGCAAACATGAATCCTACTTGGAGCACTCCAGGTTTATGTTTAAATGACAGTGCCTCAACAAGAGAAGGCAAAATTATGCTGCGTTTTCCCTCCCATTACTTGAAAACATAAATGTTCATATTACTGAAGACAACTTACAAATTCAACGCAATCCCAATCAAAATGGCAATATTTTTCTGAGATCTAGAAAAAACGGTGCTAAAATTCACATGGAAACACAGGAGACCCAAATAGCTAAAGTAAACTTAAACAGCAAAAACAAAGCCAGAGGCATCACAACAGAAGATTTCGAGACATACTAAGATAGTAAAAAAAAAACCCTGACACTGGCAGAAAAATAGACATGTAGACAAATGGAAGAGAACAAACACCAGAAATCAATCCACACATCTACTACTAACTGATCTTTGATAAAGGAGCTAAAGTCAATGCCTGGATAAAGAACAGTCTCTTCAACAAATGGTGCTGGGAAATTGGATCTTCATGTACAGAAGTATTAAATAAGACTCCTAGTTTACACCTTATACAAAAATCAAAATATATCAAAAATTTAAATCTATAACCTGATAACATCAAATTACTAAAGGAAAACATTGGGGAAACTCTGCAAGACATTGGCATAGGCAAAGACTTCTTGGAAAAGAACCCAAATATATAGGAAATCAAAACAAAAACAAACAGGAATACATCAAGCTAAGAAGCTCTGCACTACAAAGGAAACAGCAAAGCAAAGAGGCAACTGACATAATGGAAGGAATTATCTGCAAACTCTGCAACTGAAAAAGGAATAATATCTAGAATCTAGAAAGAGCTCAAGAAACTCAACAGCAACAAAACAAACAATCCAGGTAAGAAATGGGCAAAGGACTTGAACAGACATTTCTCAAAAAAGGAGTTCAAGTGGCCAACAGATGTATGAAAAAATGCTCAGGATCACTAGCCATCAGGGAAATGCAGATCAAAACCACAATGAGCTTTGACCACACCCAGTTAGAATGGCCCTCATACAGAAATCATCAGACAATAAATATTCTCAAGGATGTGAGGAAAAAGGTACCCCAATCCACTACTGGTGGGAATGCAAGCTGGTACAGTCATTGTGGAAAACAGAATGGCGATTGCTCAGAAATCTGAAAATAGATCTACCATGTGACCCAGCCATCCCACTCCTAGGAATGTATCTAAAGGAAATGCCATCAGCATAACAAGGGGGGATCTTTATCCCCATGTTTCTTGCAGCTCAATTCACAATAGCTAAGATTTAGACTCAACCCAGATGCCCATCAACCAATGAGTGGATAAAGAAAAAACTACATATAATATATATATATTATATATTAATTATTGTTTACAGTTCTTGTCCCTACTGTTGAGGAACAGTGTTTTTTTTTCTTCCTACTATTTGTTGAATTCTCTACTTAGTGGAGGGTTAATATTATGATTACAAAATAAACGGAAGTAAGTCATTATAAAAATTAAAAGAATAAGAAAGGAAGAATGAGGGTGGTAGTGTAGGAAGCATCACTATGTTCCTAAATCTATATATGTGAAATACATGAAACTTGTTCACCTTACATAAATAAAAAAGGGTACATGATCCCCACCCCCCAAAAAAAAAGAATTCCAGCTGGCATAAATGGCCCAGAAATTTTTAAGCCATATTTAATATATACACCCATTATGAACCCATTTGTTTTTAAAGTCTAAACCTAATAGCCAGCATTCAAAATTGGTGAATAATGTATTGAATTGAATTATAAACTTTCAATTTAGGGTAAATAACTGTGTCATTCTAGAGCTCTATGGTTTTCTCGGTTGCATGTAAATCTGCTCAGAAGTGAATTCCAAAAGAAGTACTTCTAAATGTACTTTGAGTCAAGGTAAGACTGCTGGAATTACAGATAAGCCTAGGAAAGGAACTATTCAGAAAGACAATGCGCTCTATTTCATAGGCACATTTCATACTCTACCAGTTACTCTTTAATGCTTGGAACCAAAGTATTCTCAATGTTTCTGCAGAAAACTTACTCTACAATCACGACTGAAACACTTTGAGACTGACAATCCTTCTCAGGAATTTGTTTTTGAGAGTTAGCCAAAATTGCCTCCTGTTACACCAGTTACTCCAGTCCTGCTCTCAAGAGGAGAACACAACTTTGTCTTCTCTCCTAATGGGAAAAGAGTACTTGGTAGCAGGAGAACTGGTTCTAATCCATGAAGTTAGAATTGTTTCATGCTAGACCAGATTTCTAATAAGAAAGAGCTTGAAAAAAATATGTTCTTGGGAAGTTACATATTGTTTATATTAATTTGTATAAATGATATGAATGTTTAATGAATTAAAAACCGTAGTCATAGTGCTTTACAAATCTTTTTGATCAAAATGTGATCTCTATTGGGCTTCCTCAAATAGCCAGTAATGTTCATGTGTTTCTGATGTTTAGAAATTGACACAGCGCTACTTCCTAATTCAAACCTGTCAATCCTAGATAAGAACTATTCATAAGTTATTGTAAGTTTCGCTTAGTCACTATAAAAGCTAATTTATGGTTTAATTCCTCCAATGTGTCATAATTATTGTTGGTTCTCAGATGCAATGGTGAACAAGTCAGAGACATCTGGCTGTTAGGGAGTTGGTAATCTAGCATGAAGGAGACAGACTGTAAACGTATTAAAAAACCAACATGATAATTTCGGAGAGAGGCCACTGCTATAGAGATAACGGGATATTCTAAGACGATTTAGAATGACTGGAACTTCTTCAGTGAGGGGAAATTGGGGGAGAACTACAGGGAGGTTCGAGGTATGTAGTGAGAGGTGACTCCTCAGTTACTGCCCCTAGAGTAAGGTACACCCCTATTTTCTAAGGCTCCCATGGATCTCTGTTATTTTACTTACGCATGGAGATGTCAGTCTGAGAAAAGTCTGCATGTGAACTAGTAAGGGCGGGACCTAAGTGGTTCACTCAAGTCATCCTAATTCCCAAAACGCAGACACAACTTCTCTTTGTACAGCACTTTGTAAAGTACTTTTTGAGCACTTTCCAAATCATCATATTGTCTGAGCCTCAGAACAGTCCTATACAGGAAGTCTGATGCAATATTATTTTAAATTAAAAGAAAAATTAGGGGCAAAGCATCTGAGTAAGGCACTCACCATCCAGGTGGCAGATGATGCAATTCACAACCGTAGTTTCAGTGTTTTTCTTATTACTTAATCAATGTTCCAATCTTGACATTTTTGATTGTCAATTTCAATTGACCGGCTGTCCACATCAGGGAACTTCCTTCTGGTGTAAAATCTTACAGTCTACTTAGAACAGAGGTTTTCACAGTGTGGCTCCTGGACCAGCCATCTCAGTAGCACTTGATAATCCACCTGATTATCTCAGATCCCCTGAATCAGAATCTGTGGGAGTGGGGTCTAGAAATTTATGTTTCAACAAATTCTCCAGCAGATTCTGATATATACAAATGTCTGAAGTCCTTAGTTTAGAAAATAAGTAATGGCGACCTCATGACTTCTGTTTTTTTTTTTTTTTTTTAAGTTAGAAACCCTTGTGTTTTAAACTTGAATTTTAGCCTCATTCACACACATGCATTATAAACATTTGGCCACTGCTGAAATAAAAAAGGAAAATAATTTGTATAACTGTGTAGATATCACTTCATACAAAGTTAGGAAAGTTAATCTGAAACTTGTGTACTCATAACAACATCAAGAATTCCTATTCTTATAATTGAGAGGTGTAAAGAAAAGTATACTATCATATATTTAGGGTAGAAATGTGAAATGGAATGATATTTTATACAACTGATTATTTTCCTTAGAAATCAGAATGATAGAAGTGATATAAATATATAAACAAACATTACAAGGAAGCTTATTGTAATGTGGGGTATGGTAGAGAATAGCTAAAATAATATGAATTCTCATATACAGTGAAGTGCCTGAATAAAGTATGGTATATTACATTGAAAAAATTAAAGTAATTAAAAATAATTAGTCACTCTGGCATGCATGCATGCATGGTGAGCATGATAAACAATATTGTGTTGTTTACTTGGAATCTGCTCAGAGAGAAGAGCTGAAGTGTCCTCACCAGCTCTGCCCACACAGCCACATGAAACGGGACCTGTGTGGGGTGGTGGATGGGTTGCTTTATTTGACTGTGATTATCACTTTACAATATACATGCACACAGAATCATCACACTTTATACATCAATTTATACCATTCTTATTTGTTAATTATACCTCAAAAAAAAAAAAATAGAAAAAACTAATTAGCTCAAGCTCCATCACATTAAATGGAGGGATTTTTAAGACCCAGTTGGCTAAGAACTTCATCTTTTTTGGAAAACAGACAGAATACCTGTTTATACATGCAATGATCATTTTGTTTCTTGGACTATGAGAGAAGAAAAGAATATGATGACACACATACCATATAGCCACTGGGGAACAGGAATGATTGTTGATATCTGAATGGCAGACTAGATAAAGGCCAGGCTTGCATCATTACACGTTTTTATCAAGTCAGCTGGGAGGCTGAATGGGGCTTTAGTCTCAATCTCTATTCCACAGGTATCTCCCATGAACACTGAGAAGCAGCAGTATATCTCAATAGTTAGAGCTTAAACTCTGTGAACTGAGGGTCTTGTACCAAACCCAGACGCTACTACCAATGGCTGCAGAGCCTAAGAAAGTCTACTAAACCTTTCTGTGGCTCACTTCCTCAATTACCAATGAGAACGATAATAGCACCCTATCTCATAAATTTGTCATGAGAATTCAATAATATATATAAAGAGCTTAGAACCATGTCTGGAATTGTTCTAAAGGAGTTAACATCATTATTATAATAATTAACTTTCCAAAGTTACATGTATAAATATATATATATAAAACTTTCAAAGGCAGGAATGGAAAGCGTGGAACACACAGGCACAAGTATTCAAAAGTTAGTGTCTATTCCTAAGATACAAATGACCACCTCTCTGCTTCTCCATAGACTTGTAAGTTCTGTATCCCTTACTTGAAGAGCTTAAAACCAGAAGTGTTCTGGATTTCTGACTGGGGTCAGCAGAACACTGATTTTAGAATTTTTGCAGAAACATAAATGTGATGCTTTGGGAATTAGAACCATACTCAAGCAAGAAATTTGTACCCATTGCACACATAGCCTGAAGCTTATTTTAGACACTATTTTTAATGTGCTTGCGTTTTGACTATAACCGGTCTCATGAGGTCGGGTGTGGAATCTGCCACATGTGCCATCAATCATGTTAGCACTCAAAATTTTTCAGATGCAGGGTGCTCCCCCTGCATTTCTGTACTACATGTACAGTTCTTTTTATGTATCCTCATGTTTCTGTAACAAGTAGCCAAAGGCTCTTATTTTGAATGGTAATTAGAGATAAAGAGAGTTAACAGAGTGTTAATATCTTCATTCAGAAAATATTTCTTGACTAACTATGGCAGCTGGCATCATGGAAGGTACTTCAAAGAGACTGAGGAAGGAAGAAATGTTCCCTTTCTTCCAGCATTTAAAACTAATTATCTTACTTTAATTATGATTTGTGCTACAAAGCAGAAATAGAAGGTGAAGAGAAAGCACACAGAGAACTCCAAAAAGAACAAAGGAAATATGCAGAAGCCAGGTCAGGTGGAGTTTCGAGGAGCTCACAGAAGGTTCTGTCTACATTGAAAACACAAGGGGAGCCTGGTGGAACGTTCCAGCAGTGGCATGATCTGAACTGCCTCTTTCAACAGCTAAATATCATGATCTGAAGATGTGTGTGCTCATGTCCCTGCCTGCCAGAAATGACAGCACAGTGCTAAAAAATCTAGGAAGCCCAAAGGACAAAGCAGGAGGGCAAGGCACAGGAGCACACCCAAGATCTGATTTTTTTTTTTTTTTTTTTTTTGACAGGCAGAGTGGACAATGAGAGAGAGAGACGAGAGAAAGGTCTTCCTTTTGCCGTTGGTTCACCCTCCAATGGCCACCGCAGCCTGCGCACCGTGCTGATCCGATGGCAGGAGCCAGGTGCTTCTCCTGCTCTCCCATGGGGTGCAGGGCCCAAGCACATGGGCCATCCTCCACTGCACTCCCTGGCCACAGCAGAGAGCTGGCCTGGAAGAGGGGCATCCGGGACAGAATCCGGCGCCCCGACCGGAACTAGAACCCGGTGTGCTGGCGCCGCAAGGCGGAGGATTAGCCTAGTGAGCCGTGGCGCCGGCCTATCTAACTGATTTTCAGTGTGGAAGCAGGGGAAGCAGCAGTGGCTGAGCAGAGGGGCTTCACCCTGGAGAAGCCTACAGCAGGGAGAAGCCAGGGATTCCACTGCATCTCAGGAAAACACCACTGGAGGCACCTGCTGCTGGCTCTGCAGGACGGGAAGGGGAAGGGGATGGGGACAGAGGCAGGGGTTAGGGGTTACTGGATTCTTCAGGTAGGTGCCTAGAGACTCAGGTGTCCACATTGCCTGTGGTCAACGAGTTCCCTTCACGGAATGTGAAAAGAGGTTTTCCCTGGAGATTGTAGAGTTGGAAGGCTCTAGATCCTAGATTCCAACCCTCCCCTTAAAAGGGGCGGGGGGCAGAGGCTCACAGCTGGAAAATGAGAATTAAGTAAAAGCAGGTGGGCTTGATCCCAGGCACTCTGCTGATATGGACAGTGGGCATCCCAAGCAGCAGTTTAACCTTCTGCGTGTCAACACTAGCCCCTAAGCAAACATCTTTGCAATTCATTGGCCACAAATTTGCCCAAGTGCCCTTCTATTAAAAAGCTCAAGCATCGGAATGCAGCTGGGTGGGGACCCCTGGAGGCAAATCAGAAGTCTGCTCATTTTTATCTGCCAGGAGTGAGTGGCCATGCCATTTTCTGGATTAAGGAAGGCAGGGGCAGGCCAAGTGCAGCTATGAGAGTCTGAGAGGCCTGCAGAGCACAGAAGGCAGAGTTGGGAAGCTGCATAGAGTGACAAGTCATCATCCAGGCTCAGCCTAGCTGCTCCGATGTCTCTTCAGTGACCCACTCTCCGAGTCCCTCTGTGGGGTCAAATACCACTGGAGCTGGAGCGTATGACTTGCCCGTGATTCCCAAGTTCTCATTACAACTCTCCCTCCTGGGGGAGGTGGCATGGGATGGGGAAGAAGGACTTGGGGAGGGTTGAGGGAGTCGGGAATTCACTGGGCTCACCCTTCATAATTGGCTGCCCAGAGGTGCGCTTAGTCCCCATATCTCTTAGGATCCAAACCAATTCGTCCTCTAGGCCAAGGTCATTGCGAAGGAAGGAAGCTGACGGAAAGCACCGCAGCCGCAGCCAGTGTTTCTAGTTAACGATACCACCTACAGTACAGAGCACAGCAAACGTCCGTCTCCCCGCTCCTCGCACCGCTGGAGCCCTTCCTTCAGGGTCAGACTGCTCCCTTCCCTTCCAAGCTGCTCTGCTGTTAAGTTTCTGGTTGCTGGTGCAGTCGGCAGGATTTTTAAGACTGTGAATTGACATTTTGATTACGCTCTCCTTTAGCATTAGGGAAACAATTAACAAATCTAACCTGAGCTGTTAGTCAGTGAGAAGTTTTGATTCACCTGTTACTGAGCTTTAGCCAGTTGGAGAAACAAAGACAACAAATCAGAACCTGGCAGTATTCATTTTAGAGGAAAGAAAAACCCAATTTGGACAAATTTGCAAAAAAAAAAAATCCAAGTGAAATTAACTCTGCTTGCTGTGGAAAAACAGATGAAAGATGAGCAACAGGCAACAAACAACAGGAAAGTGATTTTCAGAATGTGTTTAACATTTAACGCTCAAAAACAAGCGGTCATCAGCAAGACCTCTGCCTCACTCCACTGGAGCAGTGACAGCCTGGACAGAGAGCAGGGCCAAGCTCCCACACACAGCCTGAGCCTGCAGGTTATGTCAGGGGTCTAACTAGACCAGACAGGAGGGCAAGGACAACCCCAGAGGCCTCACTGAAAGGCATCAGCTCCCTGCATACCGCACCTGTGGAGTAAAGCCACAGCAGTATCAGTCAGCTTCAGGGGACTTTAACGGAAATACCTGAGAGAGAGAGGCGACTTAGGGAAGAGGAAGGCTTAGGGTGGCTCACAGTTTAGAGATCTGCAGTCCAGGATCAGGTGGCCCTATTGGTTCCAGGCATCCCAGGAGAACAGAGGGTGGCTGAAAAATGACGACGGGGGAGCCGGGAAGCTCAGTGGGAACAGCTGAGCCAATCTGGCTCCAGGACCCACCACTTGTTGAGCGCAGGTCCTCGCTGACACGCTGACCACCTGCTAGCTGCATAATGGCATCAAGTCTCCTCCACGTGCGGGCATTTGGGGGACACAGCACCTTAACAGTGAAGTTACTTCTTCAGGCAATCTGATCTAGCAACCACCGAAATCGAATGTGCATGAAAGCCAAAATCAGAGGGAGCCTGCCGATTTTACTTTGTTGTAATTCCTGGTAAAAATAGTTAGACTTCCATGAATCAGGCCAAAATGATTCACTGATGAATGCTTACCTACTGGGGTGCTGCGCCTCACATTCATGGTGAGCTGGAAGTGGTGTTCATACAAAGGGAACAATGTAGCATGAACTGAAGAACAGTTTAAAACAAGGCGGCTCTTTCCACGAGCAGGGACGCACCAACTAGCTCAGGAGATTCCCCCTCAAGGGTACAGAGCCCTCCACCTGAGGAACTTCCAATGGATTCTCAGGTTCCGATGTCTGAACAAACTGCGGGAGAAACGATGGAAAAACCATCTCGATGCATTTATTTGTAACTTCTGGCCTCACTAGTGATTTGCATTCGTTTGCATGGGATACTCATAAGAAAGGAGAATTCAAGACAGCGGAATCAGAGCCCCTCACTCTAAGCACCGAGAAAAAACTCAGGTTAAGCAGGAGTCTGTGACAAGTGCGCGCCCACCCTCGCTCCCCTTGGCAGCCCTGCGTTGCCTTTGCAGCATTTAAGCCGCTAGCCAGAGACCAGAGGAGCCTCCTTGGGCGCCCGAATCAACAGAACTGAACTGCGTGTTAATACAACTAATACACGGTGTTCTGTGCTCGCAGAGGGTCTAAAACAGCCAACGGCAGGAAGCGGTGTTGTGGCGCAGCTGGTTAAGCCAGCACCTTCCAGGCTGCCAACCCAGGTGGAGCGCAGGTTGGAGTCTCCACTGCCCACCCAGGCCCCTGTTCAGGGCCCGGGAAAAGTGGGAGAAGATGGCCCCGGCGCTTGGGTCCCTGTGAACTACCTGGGAGAGCGGGATGAAGCCCCTGGCCACTCGGGGAGTGAACGGGCGGATGGAAACTCTCTGTGTAACTGATTTCCCAGAATGCATTAATATATAAACAGGTGGACTAGCCTTAAAAATTAGAGGCAGCAGGTGAAAATGTGCGTGCTGGCAGTCCTCGTGCGTGAAGACCTGGCCTCGGTGCACAGGAGACGCACCCGCCGCGCGCTGAGTGGCATTCCTGCGGGACCCTGCCTGCTCCTTTTGTCATTTAACTTTCCCCGTGTTTTCTGGCATTGGAGTGCCCAATCCAGCCGGAACAGCAGGACAGACGCAGACAGGGAGCGAAAAACGCATCCGTCCGCTGAGAAGTTGGAGACGGAGCCGGCCGGGGTGGGGCGCCGGGGCCCGCGGAGCCCGGGGGAAACGAGGACGGCCCCTCCCCGCGCGGCGGGGCGCGCGTGGCTCCCTCCCGCGCCCGCTCCCCGCGCCGCGCCGCGCTGCGATTGGCCGCGCCGCCGCCAGGCCCGGCGGGGAAGCGGGCGCGCGAGCGAACGCCGGGAGGGGGGCGTCTCCGCGAGGCGCGGGCCTCGGCTTCTTAGCGGCTCCCGCCCCTCGGCGCTCCATGCCGGCTGCCCTGCTCCCACTGGCCTCGGCTGGCGCGCGTCGCGGGAGAGTCGGCGCCAACCTCGCCGGCGCGTCGTCGCGTGGACAGCAGCCCCGGCTTCGCCGTCTCCGTCTGCGCCGGCCGCTTCTGCCATGGGGCCACCGCGGGGCCCCTAAAGAGTTGCGGGCCGGCGGCGCGCGCTCGGGCCAGCGTCCCCACGGGCAGGCTATGACCTAGGGCGCACCGGGGCCGGCCTCCAGGTCACGGGGCGAAGGCGCCGGCGAGCCGTACGATGAGTTTCCGCAAGGAGGACGGCGTGAGCAGCCTGTGCCAGAAGGCGCTGCACATCGTCACCGAGCTCTGCTTCGCGGGCCAGGTGGAGTGGGAGAAGTGCTCCGGCATCTTCCCTCCGGACCGCCGCACCCCGGGCGGAGGCAGCACAGGTAGGGCGGCGCGCTCCGCTGCGAACTCGGGTCGTGCGCCCGCGGCGCTGCGCCGCGCCGGGCGGACAGCTCCGGGGCACGTTCGGGGAGGCGCGCCTTTCCTCCCGCCAGGCGCCCCGGGACTTGGAGCGTGCGGAGTTTGGGGTTCGCTTCTTCCGTGGGCCCTGGCTGCCCTCGTTGGCCCACGGGTCCGGCGCGGAACCCGTGCGTGGACGCCACGAGCCGCCACGCACTTGAGGGCTGTGGTGCACCGTCCCCGCGGGGCTGCCCGGCGGCCGCAACTGGTGGTGCGTTTGAGTTTTCGAGCCCACATAATCGGGGCGATTGTGCGGGACCGCGTGGGTGCCTGGGCCACACCCAAGGCCCGGGGCTCACGGGGAGGAAGCGGAGGAGAGGGGAGAGGACCCTTTCCCAACCCTCCCTGAGCGTATACGAAACTTGGAAGAAAATGGAGTTGGGGGCGCAAGAGGGCTCCGGCCATCAGGTTTGTGGCCATGGACAGTGTCCCAAAGGACACTGCTTTCTCTGCAGGCTCGGGTGCTGGAGACGAAATCAGACCCGTTGGGTCAGCCCCAGAGCAAAGGTGTTGGGTGGTCCGGCTGCGGCGCCGCCGGCACCTGTTGCGCCAGGAGCAGACGCTGGATTCGCGGCGGATCTGGGATCGGGCCCGAAAGCATGGGGTCCCCGGTAGGGTTTGTTGGCACGGTGGCCCGCGGGGTTTCGGGGCTGGAGGTCGCCAGGACAACGCGCGCGAGTGGAAGCGGAGCGCGCGGGGAAGGCGCGAGCGCGCGCGCACGTGGGGAGCCGGCGGCGAAGGGCGCGGGTGGCGGCGGACCCGCTCGCCCGCGGTGGTCTCCACGGACCATGGACAGGTATTTCGGATTCTCTGATCCTGGTAGCATGAGTCTAGAGGGGCTTCTGTCTGCGCCCGGAGCACCACCGAGGACTTGGAGCCGCTCCGGCCCTGCGCGCTTGGCATTGTGTGAGCGTTCCCAGAACGCGTGAACACAGCTCTTTTCCCTGTTCGCAGCGGTTGTGCAATTCCTCGGCGGGTGTGCAACGCAGCGAACGGGGAGGCGTTGGGGGAACAGCCCTTGCCGGATGTGGCTGCCCCCCGGGAGGTGCGCACCAGGACAGCATGGCCTGCGTGGGCCGGGTGGTCCTGAGCGGTCGCCTCTGCTGGGGCCCTGGTGACCCGCCGTTGGAGGTCGGAGGAGGGGACGCGTGCGGAGCAGGAGAGGAGGGGGCGTTATGCTTAAAGACCTGCGTTTTGGTGATTTCAAGGTACTGTGCATTGCCCTACCGGCTCTTCCCGCTTCCTGTCAGGAAATTTCAAATGATGGTTTCCTAGGTGTCATGTTGGCTGGTAATGTGCAGATTGGAAACTAAATATGGTAACAGCTTCCAAATCCATCCATCCTGGGGTAGCCCAAGGTGAAAACGCTGTCCGCCGGCTTTTGCTGAGCGCTTGAAGTTGGCCTCCTAATCCCTTTCGGATGGTCCCTTGGGAACAAAAATAGGGGGACAGTTTAAAGAATCGCATGCTGTTGAGCAAAAATACGTAGTATTCAAGTAAGATATTTGACTTAGTAAATGGATGTGCGTGTATTGCAGTGGGAAGATCATCTTCTAGACTGCGTATGGCTTAGAAAGATGAGCAAGATTGGTTCATGTTTGCCCTTGGCAAATCCTTGGGACAGTCAGAAGTGAAATTCATCAACGCGCAGATAGATTCCCGCTGTTGGTAGATAGCTGTGAACTGGGCTCAGAGACTGCTTACTGGATCCTCGGTTGTATTAAGTGCCCCCTCAGCTTCACGTGGTTTTTCGGAGTCGGTTTTCTTGCCACCTGCCCCCTCGTGCCCTGTACTGTCAGCTCCAAGCTGAAAAGCCCCTCCTGACACCCTGCTGCTTGATGGCTGAGAAGCCCTTGGCGGAGCGCATCCGCCATGTTGAGTGGTCCAGGGCTTAGGGAGGTCCTGAGTTACCCAGCACAGCCCAGGTACTGTCAGTTTTTCCAGCACTGCTGGGACAAGTACAAGCGTCCGAACTGAGCTGAGAATCACACATGGAAGTGTTATCCTACTGTTTTTTAATCCAGTTGACCGGTCTCTGAGTAAAATTTTGTGCCTGCAGCTGCTAACACTGCATGACTTTTTTTTGAGGTAGTGTATTCCAGCCATTATACGCATCAACACTGCTGGTACACTAGAAACGTCGTGGTGTGCAGTTTGTAGAAAATTGCTTTTCTTCCTCCTCTTCCCAGAATCAGTATGCTAACCACTGAATTCATTGAACATACAGTAAAATTTAATACTAAAATGTTCAGAGAGAACAAATAGCAGTATAATGTTCTCAGATGTTACTTTTCAGATACAGTATGCCTAATTGAATATGCATTCAGTCTTGAACCTGTTTTCAGGTGTCTGTTTTTTTAATCACTGCTCAAATGCTCATCAAGATAACTGATAGGATGCTTTGAAGGCAGACCTCACCAACAGCAACTACCCACTTCAGTTTGCAGGTACTTCAACTCATGTCACAGTTATATAACCCTAATTATAGCAGATATTTTAACAAGCATTTAATTCACAGTGTCTTAATTTTGCACTTTTGAACAATTCCCACTAAAAACTCTAGAATCAAAAATTGTAAAACTTTCTTCAGTTTCTTAGTAGTAGGGACAATGAGTAGATATATGGTAAAAAAATTTCGTTGGAGTACTTACCTAATAAGGAAAGGGAGTACCAAATAAAATTGCTCAGTCGTGGTCTGAGTTAAATGGCGTTTTGATTCTGTGCTAAGGGCTTAAAGTCAGAGGGGGGACTTCATAGGTTTTTCTCTCCAGGTACAGATGAAACACTCCCCAGTTATTTGAGTAACGATTTTTGTATGTGGTTATTTTGGGGTTTTACACATCCAGATGATACAGTGGAAGTTTTCCCTTGAGATTTGTAGGTCTGAACAAGAGTCGCTGAAACACAGTGAACTCAGGATGTGAAGGAAGATGTATTCCTCGCTCCATCTGGTCCCAGTTTGAGGAGTGGCCAGCTTGTGTTTCCATTCGTACTGTCCATGCTCATCAGTTCAGTGTTGCTTGGCTCCCAGGGGCAGGGGCGATTATCTTTAAAGGTCAAGCAGTTCCTGACAAACATCTGTTTTTCTTCATTCTGGACATCACTGTGTTTGGCAGAACTGGCAGGATAGTGGCTGGTTGCTTGGTTTGTCTTAACCTTTCAATTTTTATTGTTGGAAAGATCTGCACTTCTTTGTATTAACTACTTACAAATATATACCTGTCCATTTCATTCAAATTACAGACTTCATTTTAATTTTGATTGTATGAACAAAACTGTCTGTTTTGGGGAGATCTTTCTGCATTTATTTCAAAAGATTTTTTGATATAAAATTCTGGCAGAAGACATTATCTATATATAGAAAATAGAATTGGCTTTTTCCTGATCTACATTTTATTCCACCAATGCTGAGCATATTACATTAATAGAATAGAAGTTCCTGGAAGGTTGGGCTTGATACCATTTTGTTCTCAGTGCCTAGAAAACCTGAGAGCCCTCCTAGAGGCTCAGAGAATGTTTGTTGATTGAGTGAATATATAAATGGCCCAGAGAATCTGTCCTCTAGAACTCTTAGCTTCCTTCTTTGTGAAATAATGAGCTCTACTTAATAATCTCAAAGTCTGATGCAAAAATGAATTGTATATGAGGAGGGGAGGTCTTCAAGAAGTTCATGGAAAAGTAGAATTATAAGTTTAATTTGGTATCTCCCAAAAATAGAAGTCTGCACATCTTTTTAAAATAATTCACATTTGGCCAGCACTGTGGCTCAATAGGCTAATCCTCCGCCTGCGGCGCCAGCACCCCAGGTTCTAGTCCTGGGTGGGGTGCTAGATTCTGTCCCGGTTGCCCCTCTTCCAGGCCAGCTCTCTGCTGTGGCCCGGGAGTGCAGTGGAGGATGGCCCAAGTCCTTGGGCCCTGCACCTGCAAGGAAGACCAGGAGGAAGCACCTGGCTCCTGGCTTCAGATGGGCGTAGTGCGCCAGCTGCGGAGGCCATTAGAGGGTGAACCAGTGGTAAAGGAAGACCTTTCTCTCTGTCTGTCTGTCTCTCTCACTGTCCACTATGCCTGTCAAAAAAAATTCATATTTTCCATGTACTTTTGAAGACCCCATTATACTTGTATGTTTGTGTCTCTACTGTTTGATACTGTATCAAAGTAGGTTGGCGTAAGAAAGGCCTGAATTAACGCAATGACAGAAATTATAGCGTTTAGGGGATTTAAAAGCACTTAACAGTGTGTGAATGCTGCCCATGTTGATCTGAGAGTGTGTTTGGGTAGACCTGTGACTCCATGCTGCATTTACAAGTGTTGCCTTAAAAGCAGTGAGTTTTTTGAAGTTCTACAAAATGGGAAAATAATGTTGAATACATTCATTTATGGCAGTAAAAGGAAAACATCTTAATTTGTTTAAGCAGAAAGTGGCATGGGGAAAAAAAAAAACAAACCAGCATTATTCAGATTGCAGTAGCTCACTCCAGAGACCCAGTGGTAAACACTGTCTGGTAGGTATTTGCCTCCCCCAAATCACAGCTTGTTGGTGATGGCACTGGGATGAGTTTGGTTGAAGAGTAGGGATAAGAAGTGGCCTCCAGGGGCCAAGGTTGTGGTGAAGGGCTCAAAGCTACCACCTGTGACTGCTGCATCGCATGTGGACACTGCTCACGTCCCAGCTGCTCGGCTTCTGACCCTGCTCCCTGCTAATGGCCTGGGAAAGCATGGGAGGATGCACCAAGTGTTTGGGCCCCTGCTGCTCATGTTGGAGATTCGGAAAAAGCTCCTGGCTTTAACCTGGCCCACTGCTGGCCAATGAGGCCATCTGGGGAGTGAACCAGTGGTTGAAAGGTTCATTCTCTCTCTTTATGTCTTTTTCATAATAAATATATCTTTTTTTTTTTTTTTAAAAAAAATGACCTCCTTAGTGCTGTAGCACGCTGGAACTAGTGATTGTGAAGCCCAGCTCTGAACTCTGAGTACTGTCTGCCCTCATTACTGGCATATTGGATGAAGTCAGTAAAACTTACCAGTGCACAATTGTGACCCAAATCCTCAGTCATTTACTAGATTTGCTGTTATCCAAACATCACATGCAATGTTCCTTTCTCTTACATGTTCTCTTAGATGAGTTTATGCGTGCATGTACACTGAAGTGTTCACAAGTATTTGTTAACTCAAATTCCTGGCCATATTAAATTGACATTGCAGCAATCAACTGAGATTCTAGTTTGAAATGTGCAGCTTTAAACTCCTATGATCCCAGATACAACTCCTGTTACGTAGTTCGTAAATTAGCCTACACTGAAAATTGATATTAATGCACCAGTTGAGTTGTTTGTGTTGATTTGTAATTACGTTTTAAAAAATTGGTTTTCTTATATTTCTCCCATATTTTGGCTAAGTTAAACAATTGACAGCCTGTTTTGTTAAGAATCGGTACTATGAAGCATTGGATAACCACATATGACAGTGGAGAAGAGCTGAGAGCTCTGACTTGTCAAGGCCGATTTATCCTGTTGCAGGAGTACCCAGTGCTTAGTAAGCTTAGAGAATCCCCAAGGAAGAGGTGGCTTCCTGGCTTTATCTTGCAGGGTGGTTTCTTTCTCTTCATAATGCTTGCTGTACCTTAAGGAGCTCAGAAGCTGTAAGAGCTGGTATTAAAATGGTATTAAAATGATTAGCAGGAAAAATAAAATATTTTACACACATAGAATTGTGCTGTGATGGCGTTGGAGTCAGAAGGGTGGAATTGCTCTAGTGGGGGGAAGAAAGGGACTGATAGCACTATGTTTTTTTCCCTTTAGGTAGATCTTGAGGTTCGGTAGGGTCTGTTCTCTAGTGCGTTACTCCACTGTTAAATACGGACACTTTGAGTAGTTAGAGATTTACAGAAGTGATGGACAGAATGGAATTCTGAAGCTTATTAGTGCTTCTGTGACATTGTGGGGTGTTAATGTGTCTGGAGGCGGCTTTAGATTATGCTTTTATTCAAGATGTTTATTGGGACTTCCTAAGTGGAAGCCATTATTTGTGTGGTTGTTTGAGCTAACATAAATGTTGAGTTAATACCCATTTTAAATCAATTTGGATATTTGAATTCCGTATTGGTTGCTCATTTGGTTGACTGCAGTTTGTCACTGTTGATGAGGTGCACCTTTGCCGTGGGTGGAGCCAAGAAGAAGGAACATGTTGTGCTCATGGAAAGATCTCTTTAAAACTTAAGTAGACACAGTTTTTTAATTTATTTTTTATTATTTTTTTGACAGGCAGAGTGGACAGTGAGAGAGAGAGACAGAGAGAAAGGTCTTCCTTTGCCATTGGTTCACCCTCCAATGGCCACTGCGGCCGGTGAGCTGTGGCCGGCGCACCATGCTGATCCGATGGCAGGAGCCAGGTGCTTCTCCTGGTCTCCCATGGGGTGCAGGGCCCAAGCACTTGGGCCATCCTCCACTGCACTCCCTGGCCACAGCAGAGAGCTGGCCTGGAAGAGGGGCAACCGGGATAGAATCCGGCGCCCCGACCGGGACTAGAACCCGGTGTGCCGGCGCTGCAAGGCGGAGGATTAGCCTAGTGAGCCGCAGCACTGGCCTAAGTAGACACAGTTTTAAAAATCATAGGTTACTCTGGAATATCATTAAAAAGGAAAACATAGAAAAAAATGTGGAGTTTGGTTCTTAGGATTTTTTGATTCAGAATTGACGATGCCTTTGACTTTGCTTTGTTGTCAGACTCTACCGTCGAGAAAATTAATGTTCTGTGTTTGCTTCCCTCAAAGACTTCAGAAAAGGTGAAAAGACCATTGGCGCTGGAGTGCTGGCATTGTCACCAGACCCAGTGGCCTCACTACCGTCCCCAGCCGTTCCCATCACAGCTGTGGCTTACAGGGTTAAGGGTGTGCTGCAGCGTTTTCTTCAAGCCACTTGGACTGCACTATGCATTTGGGTGTTGTCAGTTTGCTTTAAGGTGATAAACCAGCAGGGGAAAGGTGACACAGTTACTGCCTGGCTATCCATGATTGTAATAAACCATTGATACTAAGATGGATGCTGATTTAAGGAACATAAAATGTTCTTAAATATGCATTTGGGAGCAGATACTTGGGTTAGTGGCTAAGACACCAGTTGAGACACCTCTGTCCCACTTGGAAGTGCTTTGTGTTGGTTCCTAGCCCAGGCTCCTGACTCCAGCTTCGTGCTAATGCAGACCCTGGGAGGAATTGGCGATGGCTCAAGAAGTAGATTTCCTGCCAGTTATGTGGGAGACTTGGGTTGTTTTCCTGGCTTCCATTCAACCCAGCCATGGCCACTGGAGTTATCTGGGGAGTGGGCCTGCAGCTGGGGGGATGTTGTATATTGGATTTGCAGTAGAACTGCTAGCTTCGTCCCAGTGTTCATTCCCCCTTCTGCACAGCAGTAAGATCTTTTAGTGGGGTGTGTGGCAGCATAAAATAACATTTAAAGAAAAGGATGATATTTGTATTTTTTAATCCCCCACATTGACATGTATTACATTAATAACATTTCTAGCAAAAATAGGTAACAAGTTCATTAAATTAATATTCAGACAGACAATTTCATGTGGATCCATTAGTCAAGTTGGAGAAAAGCAATATGGACCAAAGAGATGGAAGTTAAAGAGCACCTTGTCCTTGTTACATCACAGTACACTGAAACTGCAAGCACCTGTCAGTCAACTTCAGGCAAGACCCTCTGCAGGATTCTCATTTTCATTGAATCTGACATGGGCTTCTCTTGCAGGTTTTGTAGTCATTTATCTGAGAATTACAGTCCATAGTAAATACCAAGGTACTAACAAGGAATTCTCAAGAACCTTAGCCTTTTCTGTCTGTTTTCAATGTGGTGTGGACACGTGACTGAGCTCTTGCCTCTTGGAGTTGACAGCTGGAATGTATGCAGCTTTAGGATGGTGCCCTTAAAATGGACCAGTCTGTGTTCCTCTTGGCCTTGGCTTTTACCCCCAGAAACCTTTTAGTTATGGAATACAAACTCCATGCATTTCATAAATTCAATTTTAGGAACAGAGTGATTCCTCCCACTCTGCCCACACTACTACCCATCTTACTCCTCCCTCTCCTGTTCCCATTTTTACTTTTTACTATGATGCTTATATATTTGTTTTATTTTTTAAGATTTATTTATTTATTTGAAAGAGTTAGACAGAGAAGGAGAGGCAGAGAGAAAGAGGTCTTCCATCTGCTGGCTCACTCCCCAGTTGACAACAAGGCCAGAGCTGCACTAATCCAAAGCCAGGAGCTTCTTACAGGTCTCCCATGCAGGTGCAGGGACCAAAGGTCTTGGGCCATCTTCTACTGCTTTCCTAGGTAATGGTGGAGAGCTGGATCAAAAGTGGAGCAGCCGAGACTTCAACCAGTGCCCATATGGGATGCCTGCACCGCACGTGGTGGCTTTACCCACTACACCACAGCACTGGTCCCAACTAAGATCTATTTTCAATTAACTTTATACACATAAGACTATACTAAGTAAGAATTCAAGTACTTTGAAAGCCAAAAAAAGTTGTTCCTCAACAGTCAAGACAGGTCTGTTCAAAGTCATTGCATCTCAAAGTGTCAATTTGACTTCTATAGATGAGCTTTTAGGTGCTCTATTACTTACAGTTATAGCATCAACCCAAATGTTTATCAACTGAAGACTAAAAAGAAATTATGGGATATGTACGCCATGGAATACTAGAGTGGTTGAAAAAAAATGAAATCCTGTTATTTGCAACAAAATGGATGCAACTGGAAACCATATAGTTAGTGAACTAACCCAGACCCTAAAGCACAAATACCCTATGTCCTCCCTGATCTGTGGTAAGAACAGAGCACCCTTCCCTTTGCTCATGTTGTTATAGTCCATCCTGGTCCCTGGAACATGGACGTGGTAGCTTACCAGCTCAGAATTTTAAGAAGCAGCAAAATACTTTGAATATAGGAGCAAAAATGTAGAAGTAACCAAAATATCAGGCACCTTGGAGCTGATATATCGGCCCTGAGCATGCCGGGAAAGTCTTGATCTACGTGAGAAAGAAGTCGGCTGTGTTGTTAAGGTCACCGTTAATTTGATGTCTTGTTGTGACCACGAGAGCTATTTCCTAACTCTGTCAAGGTCATATAAGTAAGTTAGCTTCAAAGATGATCCCACGTTTTCATCTTAGAGGCAGGCACCTCGGCTGTCTTTGAGCCAGAGTTCCTGGTGTGAGTGTGTTTCCCCTCTTCCTCTACAGAATGGTGCCATGAACAGAATTTCAGTCTGTGGTCAGCAGCAACAGGAGGAACCAAGGAAACAAAAGGTTTAGAATATCAGTGAACCCTGTTGTAATTTATTAATGATGAGAAATTACTCTGGTACATTTTGGAAAATGAAACATGAACCAGAATGTTACCATAATAATATGGAAGTGACAGTTCTCCGTGGAGGCGGTGGTAATTGGAGTGGAGATCCTAATGCTTGCTCTGGGCTCCACTGCAGGGGTGGTGGTAATGAGAGTGAGCAGTGGACAGGAGGGGTGGTGGTAATGAGAGTCAGCAGTACCCGGAAGCTGCAGAGAATGGGATCATGCAGGTGCTACGGTCTGGTGACACAGACTTCAGCAAAGATGAGTTTCTAAAAGTTTCTGAGAAATTAGCATTTTAGGGATTACTGTGTCTTCTGACAAGAGTGATCTTTGCTCAGGTTTAAGAATGAGGTTGTTTTATGTTGATGTTAAGACATGATACAAGAGGAAAATTCACGTAGCAGAAAAGAGTTAAAGATATACAGATGAGCCGGCGCTGCGACTCACTAAGCTAATCCTCCTCCTTGCGGCACCAGCACACCGGGTTCTAGTCCCGGTTGCCCCTCTTCCAGGCCAGCTCTCTGCTGTGGCCCGGGAGTGCAGTGGAGGATGGCCCAAGTGCTTGGGCCCTGCACCCCATGGGAGACCAGGATAAGTACCTGGCTCCTGCCATCAGATCAGCGTGGTGTGCCGGCCGCAGCGCAACAGCCGTGGCAGCCATTGGAGGGTGAACCAACGGCAAAGGAAGACCTTTCTCTCTCTCTCTCTCTCACTGTCCACTCTGCTTGTCAAAAAAAAAAAAAAAAAAAAAAAAGATATGCAGATGAGATAGTGGTACAGCAATGTGCCTGCATTTTGTGAGCAAATTGAAACAGCTGAGGGTATAACTTCTGAAAATTCATTAACTCCTAATCTTACCTAGATACAAAGAATGTTAAAAAAAAAATTAATTTTCCACTGAAAGCTTGAGCTAGCAATGCTAGTCATCACTTTGCCCATTGTGCTGGGTAGCTTGGGAGTCTGTAGCACAGGGCAGCTGTTCATATCAGTGACCCCTGGCCCTTGGAGTGCAATTCTCTGCCTCCTCTCTGGCATGAACTGGCCTAGGCAGTTGTCGTTCTGGTCAGTGATGCTGTCTTGGATTTCTCAGCCTGGACATTGCAATCCCCAACCAAAACTCCGTGTGTTCATTCCGTCTTGGGAACTCCAGTCTGTTAACTTTTGCTCTTGGCTGTAACGGCCGTCAGTAAGGGGAGTCCCATGCCTGAGATGTACCATTTCCTCACTGCCTTCACTTTCTTTGTGCTTTGCCATTTTCTCCTGGAGAAAAAAACAACCAGCATCCCTCATGGATAAGTCCATCTATTCCTGTGCCTACGCCAAAGCACTGAGCATTTTGGAGAAGATTTTTAACCCCAGTCCACTATTACCACTGCATCCTGTGTTTTCCTATTCAATTTTCTTCTGTTTTATACAGTTCCTATTTCAGACTTCCTCTTTTAAAATTTAACAAACTTTTAAAGATTGCAGCTTTTAAAAAATACAAACTATTCCCCAAAGTAATGGACAGGTGATTTTTGACTGAAAGTGTCCTCCTTTGGGGAAAACAAATGCCAGTCATAAGTGAGAGTCCCCTTGACCTTCTGCCCCCAGATTTGTAAATTCACCAGCATCCGGAATGATCCTCCTTTGCTTAGAAAAGAGAAAGTACTTCAGTGCTTGGACCTTTGCTTCAGACATGTCTGCTGTCACCTTTGGTTAGGGTTAGGGTTAGGGTTTACTTTGTATCTGTTCCTGTTCATGAATTGCCTCAAGCCTGCTGAAATATTGTGTATTTTAATTCTTAAAAAGCTTCATTAAGTCCATTGATAATATTCAATTTATTGCTCCCTTCCTGCTACCTAAGGATAGTTTCTGGAGATTAGCTACACTCACAGAGCCTACTTGCTCACTCCCACTCCTTTGTTACACCACATTAAGCCGGTCAACACAGCCTCTGCTTCAGTTGTCTTACCAGTTTGCCGAGGACCTACTTGTTATTTTTCACTTGTGAGCGCTTGTTTAAATTGAATACAGAAATTTTAGTTTCTGTTATAAATACAGTCCTTTGAGTATTAAATATCATCAGAGGGTACCTGCCCATCTGTACAACTACCATTCAGTTTTTCCTAGTCCTTACCTATGCCTCTCCTCTCCTAGACGCACTGCCTGAAAAATGGTTGATAGTGGTAGCCACTCCTTGCCAACTGCATACTCAACATTGTCTTCCTTATTTGTGACTTGCCATGGTTCTATGAAAGATGGAGCCTTCAGAATGGCCCATGGAAACACATATTAGGAAAAAAACTTCTATATGTTTTCCATGCATTTCTTGCACCAAAAGGAACTTGTTGTAGTATTGTTGTAAATGTAACTACTCTTGATTTACTGAGACTCTTAACGATGTAAACAACTTCTCAGAGTCCCTGTGTTGGAGTTAACATTTGAACCCGGACCTAAATGGTTCCACTCCAGGATTTGCTGTCTTCCTTGTAGGCTTTCTGCAGATTCTTCAAATCACCAACTTTTCATTAGACATTTCAATATCATTCGAAATAACTACAAAAATATGTGATCATTGGATCCACAAATGTGCCTTGCCATGTGAACTCTATGGTAGACAGTAAAATGGTGAGTGAATTTTGTTCCTGCTCTGAAGGATCAGGGAGTTGAGTGCATGAGTAAGAGGTGACCATCAATTCCATTACCCCTTACACACTGTGATGAAACTCCAAACCCTCCGAAAACTGCAGGTTATTTTGTAAATTGTGGCAGTTTGGGGCCAACACTGTCAAAGTGTCTGGATTTGATTCCTGGTTCTGGTTACTGATTCCAGCTTCCCCTAATGTGGACCCTGGGAGGCAGTAGTGATGACTCCAGTGGTTGGGTTTCTGCCCCCCCCCCCCACCATGTGTGAGACCTGGATTGGATTCCAGTGTTTGGTTCTGTCCCTGGCCCAAACTTGGCCATTGTAGACATGGTTTTTTTTTTTTTTGTATGTAGAAATACATTTTATTATCTAGCTTCTTTGAGAATATTTACAAAAAGTGGGCTGTAACCAAAAATACAAATGTACCGAACAGTTGTCATTATAGACTACTTTGTACTTTAGCAAATGTTTCTAGCAAACAATTATTTCTTAGACAAACACAGTTTGACTCATTGTAGCTATTTGTTGGAGTGAACCCGTGGATTGGAGCTCTCTTGTGCTCTCCCACACTGTCTTTCCCCTTCCCTCTCCAATAAAATAAAATTATTTTTAAAATGAAATAACTATGAGCGTATGTTACTATTGCCATTCAGTGATCACATGGAGTATGACCAGTGTGTGCATTCAGTTACATAGAGTGATGTATTTGGATAGTGGCTGTCAGCCCCGATAATGGGTACCATGTTAGCTTTATCATATTCGAGCCTTGCAACACATCGTGTCTCCAGAGATGGGGTAAAAGGGTGACAGGTGCATCGGGCACAATGCTGTGTTCAAGGGGGGAGTGGTCTTCAGGAATCTTATGGGATGAATGGAAGAGGCGGAGAGGGCTTCTGAGGAGAGCTGTGCTCAGACCTGATGGTTGAAGGTTGAATACAGATTTGCTAGGGAGCCAAACAGGAGGAGAAGCTGCCCTAGAGCTAGGTGTAACAGTCACAGGAGAGGAGGGCACATAGGGGACGGGTGGCTGGAGAGGGAAGCTGCACCAGCAGCGGGGCTCAAGTCACAGAGGTGTCTAGCAGTGCCCCACAAGGTAGGAATGGCTGAGCACTGTGGGGAGTCGGTTTCTCCTGCTACGCTGCTGTTACTCATGGCATGACCTTTCCCTTTCACACATGTCTTGATTTGGATGAAATGGTAGGACGAGATGCCAACGTCAAAAAGAGAATTTTTACCAGTGGAGAAAGTAGAAACAGGCTTAGAGATTTCCAGGGGGCTCCTTGGTGAGATGTCGGCGGCTGTGTAGCAGTAGTGCCATGAGGAGTTGTCTAAAACGCTGCGGATGTGGCAGAGGTTTCTATCAAGGCTGACCCCTGAGACTGAAAAGCTGGAGACTGGAAACTGCCTGCGTCCTCCCCCTATCTCACACCGCCCTGCTGTTTTCTTAGTCTTGGCTTTGCCCTCCAACTGGTGGACGCACCCTGTTGAGGAAGCGGAGTTAAAATACACAGAAAAGAAACAGGGACAGGGACTGCAAACTGTGGTGTTATCCTAGCCTATTCAGCGTGGCTGTAGCAGGATACTATAAACGGCATAACTGATCAAAGGAAGTGATTTCTCCCAGTTTGTGAAGTCGGGAAGCCCACTTTGAAGGTGCTGGCTTCCGGAGAGGACCTTCCCGTTGGGGCATTGCATGACAGAAGGCAGGAGGGCCAGAGGAGATCAGGAGAGGCTGGACTCGATACCGTCCTGACAACCCTCAGCCTAGCCATAAACAGGGGTCAAGCTCCTGTATTTAATCACATCTCCCTGGGCCCCACAGCGCCACACTAGGGCATTGGAAGGAAGTTTCCAACCCATAAAATTTGGAGTAACACATTCAGACCATAGTGAAAGCTACAGTTGTACTTACCCATTTTTACATAGTAGTCCAGCGCGCATATTAACTTTTTCTCTTCTCAAGTTAGTTACAATGAATAATAAAAAGTAAAAAAAAAAAACAAAAGGAGCTGGTAGCTTAGCCTAGTGGTTGAGACGCCCACATCCCACAGTGGAGTCCCTGGGTTCGATTCCTGGTTCTGGCTCCGGCTCCTGACCCCAGCTCCTACTAGGCCCTGGGAAGCAGTGGTGATGGCTCAAGTAGATGGGTCCCTTCCAACCTTGTGAGAGACATGGATTGGGCTCCCAGCTTCTGGCTTCAGCCCACTCCAGTCCTGGCTGCTCAGGGATTTGGGGAGTGAACTGGGGGATGAGATCCTAGTCAATCTCTCTATTTCTCTCTCTCTCTTTCAAATAAAAACTTGGAATTACTTAAATTTCTGAGTGGAAAGTGGAAATTAAAATGAGGGATCATTTCCCCATTAGACGAATGAAAATTATAGCATAACATTTCTGTGAAATGGAAGAGATTGGCAAATGCATAGGATGTTTTTGTTCATAAATGTGGAAACCTAAATATGTATACAACTTGTACCCTTTCAAAAAAAAAAGGAATAGAACTGCTACAAGATTTATTTTATTTACTTGAAAAACAGAGTTACAGAGAGAGGTAGAGACAGAGAGAGGGGTCTTCCATCCGCTGGTTCACTCCCCGACATGGCTGCAACAGCCGGAGCTGCACTGATCCAAAGCCAGGAGCCAGGAGTTTCTTCAAGGTCTCCTATGTGGGTGCAGGGGCCCAAGAACTTGTGCCATCTTCTCCTGCTCTCCCAGGCTATAGCAGAGAGCTGGATGGGAAGAAGAGCAGTTGGGACTAGAACCGGCGCCGATATGGGATGCTGGCGCTTCAGGCCGAGGCGTTAACCTGCTGCGCTGCAGCGCCGGCCCCAGCAGTTCTATTCTTGATATCTGTCTTGGAGGAACAATCACAAATACAAGCACATGAAGAATGGTGCCAGGATGCTCAGGGTCGCTATGCTGCAGTCTGAGATTGGCCATATGCATCATGATGGGGTACTGGGGAATATGCTGTGGCATGAAGCTAAACTTCAGGAGCCAGTGCCGTGGCATAGCAGGTAAAGCCTCCACCTGCAGCACCAGCATCCCACATGGGCGTCGGTTTGAGTCCCGGCGATTCCACTGCCGATCCAGCTCTCTGCTATGGCCCGGGAAAGCAGTAGAAGATGGTGCAAGTCCTTGGCCCCTGTACCTGAGTGGGAGACCTGGAGGAAGCTCCTGACTTCAGATTGGTCCAGCTCCGGCCATTGCAGCCAATTGGGGAGTGAACCAGCAGATGGAAGACCTATCTCTCTGTCTGTCTCCCTGCCTCCCTCCCTCCCTCCTTACATCTCTCTGTAACTGCCTTTCAAATAAATAAAATTAAAAAAAAAACTTCAAATACCATTGAATGAAAAAAAAAAAAAAAAGCAAACTGAAGGAAGAAATATGCAGTGAGCCACTGCATATGCATATGGATTTTTAAGACATTTTTTGGTGTAGTACCAGGGCTGGACAGATACGCCTATACTCAGCTGGTACCCATGCTCATCTCTGGGGAGGGGTAGGACTCCGAGATTTAGAACGGTAGTTACAGGAAATTAGGCTTACCCTCTGTGGGTGTGCAGAAGCTGCCATAACAACGTACCCACGACCAGTGGCTTACACAACAAAACTTTGCCGCTTGCAGTTCTGGAGCACAGATGGTGGGATGGGGAGTGGGAGATAGGGATGGGGAGGGGGTCCAAGCGCTGGCCAGGCTGGGGCTTCCACTGCCCCTGCCCTCTATGGCAGTCGCCGTCTTCTCCCTGGGTCCTCCCGGGGTTTTCCTCTGTGCCAGGCTGTGCCCTCATTGGCTCTTCTGCAGGACACCCATTTCTTTGGGTGAGGGCCAACCCTGTGTGACCTCACTGTATCTTATTTACGCATCTAAAGGGCTTATTGCCAAGTGCACTCACGTTCCAGGTGCAGGAAAGGACTTCAGAATGCGAATTGGGAGAGGAGGAGAGAAACGGGCACTGTCAAGCCTGTAACATGCTCACAGCATGTTTATTTTGACAGGCAAAAGAAGCTGGATTCAAATTTGATGTTAAACAGAGTTGTAACAGAAAATTCAAAGGTAATTCAAATATAAAGGGGTTTTCCACATGAAATCTACTTGTTATTCAGATCTTGAATAATTTTGTGGTACCATATTGATCACACTGGTTATGTTATGGTGGTAGAAATGGAAGTGGACAGGGAGACATTATTACCCTTTTTACTGACTTCTTAGAGCAGTTTCAGATTTACTAGAAAAATTAACTACCACAGTATTCCCAGAAACCCAGTACCCCGTTTCTCCTCGTATTTATGTATCTTACGTTCGTTATCATGCATACACCACTATTGGTACATTATTAAAGTCCACAATTTCTTCAGATTTTCTTCTTTTTAAAGATTGATTTATTGATTTGAAAGAGAAAAATGAGAGCTCTCTTCTGTCCACTGGTTCACTCCCCCGATGGCCACGATGGCTGGAGCGGGGCTAGCTTGAAGCTAGGAGCCAGGAACTCTGGCTGGGTCTTCCAAGTACTTGGGCCATCCTCTGCTGCTGGTCCCAGGCCATTAGCAGGGGGGTGGAGGTAGTGGAACAGCCAGGAAACTAACTCCTGCCCTGGCGGGCTTCACCTGCTGCACCACAACTCATGCGCCTGTTCATATAGCTTTAGTTTTCCCCCTCATAGCCTTCTGGTGTTTAAGTTCCCGGCCAGGGTGCCAGCCTGGTGTCTGTAGTTGTCTCCGTAGGCACTTACTGAATGTGACAGTTTTTCAGACTTGGCCTTTTTGGGAAGACTTGGGCAGCTTTGAGTACTGGTTGGGTATTTTGTAAAATGTCGCCCTGTTGAAATCTTTCCTGATACTTGCTGGTGAGTAGTTTGGGTTTATGGTTTGGAGGGGAAGAACAGCACAGTCTGGTGTTTCAGTACACAGTCCTAAGCATGCACGCTCCCGCCGTGGCTCGCCGCCTGGGTGTCACCGTGGTGCTTCCGTTGTGAAGGCAGCCCACTGGGCACGGAGCTCCTGGGCAGGACGTTGCTGTGCACCAGGTCTGAGTGTGCTCAGAAGCGGGGAGTTGCACACCCCCTGCTCAGGGTGCAGGATCTGCCTGCCTTACCTAGAACCAGCTGAAGGGACAATGTCACTGCTGCCCATTACATGCTACCTCCGTCTGACCAACTTTTGAGTCATAGTCTTTTGAATAATTTTATGTAATAAGCATATTAGCATTGACCATTGTCTGGATAAGAATTCAGACTATTTGAGTTGCTGTCTCAAAATACTATAAACAGGATAGGTTACAAATAACAAATGTGGTTTTCGGAGTTGGGTGAGGTTGCATTTCCTGGGTCACAGATGACACCGCCTTGCTGTGTCGTCACTTGGTGGAAGGGCAGGAGAGCCCCTCTGATGTCCTTTGCAGGAGCACTAATCCCATCCATGGAGGTGCCACCCTTGTGACCTGGTCATCTTCCCAGGGGCCCCAGTGCCGTCATGGTAGGCGTGAGAACCTCGGCATCAGAGTTTGAGGACACACACATTTTGACACCACTCCAGAATATGTAGACTCATTAAGGACTGAAGAAATTAGGAACATGCCAAGTTATCAGCACCTCATGAGTTCGCAGATGTCACTGACAGCAGCCATTGTCAAATAGCCATGTTTTATTTTCCCGAAGATTACAGAAAGCGGGCAACACCAGTATTTGAGGTTGAGCCCTGCTTGGAGAGGGAGAGGGCTACATTCGTTAGGTCGGAGTTGAGCCACAGGAGCACTTCCTGTGGAGGGAGTTTCCGAGGTTCCTGGGTTCTCAGCAGAGTGCAGGCTGTGGCCTCATCTGCGGCATGTGAGCCATCTGGGCTGTGCTGAGAAGCGACACGTCTGCATCGTGCTTTTCCTCGGAGCTGTACGATTGCCCTGGAGTGGAACTTGGCACGTGTGTCATGTGTGAATTTCCAGACGTGGTTTTCCATCTTTCCTCCCAATAAAGATAACTGAAAAGTGATTTTTTGCAACTAAATCAGGAAACTGTAAATGAGACATAGTATGAAATTCTCCTTCCTGCCCTTAGACGTGACATAGTAAGATCTCTCTACCTTGACCTTTCTTCCAGATATTTCCGTCAGCCTGTTGGCGGTCGTCGTGAGCTTTTGTGGGCTGGCCTTGCTGGTCGTCTCGCTTTTTGTTTTCTGGAAGCTGTGCTGGCCGTGCTGGAAGAGCAAACCCGTGACCCCCAATGTCACTGCCGTTCCCCAGAGCGTTTCCAGTGCTCCCACTGAAGTCTTTGAGGCTGAAGAGAAAAAAGAGGTTAAAGAGAACGGAAAGCCAGCTCTCAAAGCTATGGAGCCCGCGATAAAAATCAGCCACACTTCCCCAGACATCCCGGCAGAAGTCCAGACTGCCTTGAAGGAACATTTAATTAAGCATGCACGCGTGCAGAGACAAACCACGGAGCCCACGTCTTCATCCCGGTAAGGAGAGATCGCGTCAGTAAAGCTGATACGTGTGTGAATGTGTGTGTGGTGTGGTTTCACAGGACAGCGAAGCTTAGAGGAGAAGAGGGAGCAGAAAAGAGAAATGGCGGGGTGGGAAAGACGGGGGAAATGTCCTTATGTGAAGACAGGGAGAGGGAAGTTGAGGACCAAGAAGCGAGACAGGGAGAGGTCCCATCGTGGGGGCACAGTGGGGTCTGCAGTCTCATTAAAATCGCACAACTGTGCGTCACTCTGGACTCAATGCTTTGAAATGTCCTTGCCTGAAAGCGGCTGCCTGTAGTGTTTGGGTTTGGTGTAATCCAGCCACTGAAGGAGAAACAGCCACATGAACGTGTGGGATGCAGGCACAGAGTATCGGGCATCACCTCCAAGTTCACAGTGACAGTTGTTTAGCGCCTACGCCATAAGTGTGCAGCCACTGGGGGATTTGGTTACTTTGTCCCCAGATACCCCAAATCCTCAAGTGTGTCACGGTCAGGTGAGTTTCACAAGAGCTTCACCCTGTGAGTTTCACATCACGGGGTGTTCACCCACCCAGGGGAACAGGCTTCTTTGAGGAAACACATCTTGGCTAAGCCTGGGGAAGTGAGTGACAGGTTGAATAAAATAGCTTGCCCCAGCATGTTCACATTACATTAGCTGCAGGAAAAAGAGACTGTCATGGAGAGGCTTTTGTTCTGTTAAGTGGAGTCATCAGTTCTTGAAACAAATGATGAATGATGGTAGCAGTTTCTCTCTGGTCCCCTTAAGTGACCCTGAATCTTAGACTACAACAGGGTGGATTCAGTAATTCTGGGAAGTACCGGCTCTTCGCGCAGGCAACTGGTTTACCTCCTGATCTCACCTTCCCACTTCTGTAGGGTGCATCTGTGCTTTGTGCCTAGACACACTTCTGTGAGTTCAGAAAACTTTCAGATTGAAAAACGGGGTCATGTTTGCACTAGGATTGAGACATGACAAGACAACTGTTGAAGACACTGTTGGTGAAAGTAGACAGGGTGTGTCTGCAAAGTCCACCTCTTCGTGAAGTATGTTCCAGTGTGAGCAGGAGTACCTGTCAGCTTTGTGATTAGCAGGCCCAGGACAGAGGCAGGGTGCCGGCATCTTCCGCATTGACAGTGTTCCCTGCTACTTAAATCTTGACAGCCAAGTTGTGCCTCACGTTCATTAGCATTTTGAAGAGATTTCCTAAGCAGTGGAATTTGGGGTCATTTTAAATTTCCTTATTTGTGATTTTTATGTAAGATAATGCAATATTCATTTTAACTTTTAATTTATTCTGGGTATTTAGCTGTAAAATAAATACCCAATAGACTTCTTTTTTACATTTTTTTTAAAAATGGAAAAAAATGCCTTTCATGGAACTTCTTTTTTCTTGCCCCTATACCATTGGTCCTAGTGTATCTATAGGGAAAACTGCTTTAAATTGATGTGATATGTCACTTGGTTATCACTAGAACCATCTCAGAAAACTGTGGCCAGATATGATATTTAATGTGTATGAGGCCTTGAGATACTCAAGAGATGGACGAAAAATGTTCAGGCATTCTGTAAAACCTTTTAAAATACAAGAGGATCCTACTTAATTGTAGAACTCCAAGTGCATGCCAGCAACTGTGTGTGGTACCTGACACTGTGTTCAGGTATACTGTGTTTAATCCTATACATACATAACTATGATAAAGTTTAATTGAAAATTAGACACAGTAAGAGATTAACAATAATGACTAATAAGATGAAACAGTGATAGAGAACTCACTTTTACACATTCTCTATCTCTCACAAAATATTTCACTATACTATTTACATCCTTCATTGATGATATTGATGAAGTGAGGTGAATGTCATGGCTATTGTTATGTGATGTTAGGCTACATATTGCCTCAGGGTTACTTGAAGATAAGCTGCCTACTGTGATGGTTGACCAGATAACCCAGGTGTTGACTCCACAACTGAGGGGCCAAGTAGTACAGTGTGGATACACCAGATGGAGTAACGACTCCTGTCCAGCGTAGAATGGAGCCGGACTATGCATGATTTCATCACACTTCTCAGTTTGGTGCACAATCTAAAACATGTGAATTGTTTGTTTCTGGAAAAGTTGTCAGACACTGGTTGACCACAGGTAACTGGAACTCCTGACAGCAAAGTCATAAGACAGTGGGGACCAGAGCAACAGCTATGAATATACATCAGCTCAAGATACAGAATTGTTCAACTCTGTGAGTTGATAAGTATGCGAAACATTCAAACACTCAATTCATGGAGACAAATTGAAGTGATCTGCATGTTTTGGAAACCACAGATTAAAAAAAAAAAATTCTGTCTCCAAAATGTTAGCTATTGACTACAAAGAGATCACTAACTTCTTTAGGGGAGGATGACAGACCAAAGCCTGAAAACACAGGTATGCAGAGTTCGCTTTGGATGCAGACCTGGTTTCTGGAAATAATAGATAGCATTCCCATCCTGGATTTATCACGTATCAAGTGAATTCAGTAGGGAAGAAAATGTTTTATCTCAACCTGAAAAATAAAAATTGGTTTATACTCAGTGTTCTCTAAGAGAAAAAGTACAACACAAACTGACAGTTTTGCTACAGCTTTGATACCATTTCACCTGCCTCTTTGAGTTGCCTTGCACGCACTAGTGGCTGGGGAAGGAAGAACAAATGGATTGTTTTTGAGCTCTTGGCATTGAGTCCTGTGGCAAGCCACTAACTGGCATGAACCTGCTAGTATTAATTGTCCCCATTACTTGTGAGTCAAATGAAACCCAGAGAGATTTAAAGAATTGCCTGAAGTCATGCAGCTGGCAAAAGAGTTTGAATTTACCTGGATTCATACGTGGAAGCCAAGGGGATGTGGTTGTTTTGCAAACAGAGCTGTTGGTTGGCTGCAGTTGGCTGAGGACAGCTAGTTGGGAGTTGGGGGGGTTGGAGCATCTTCCTGCTCAATCTACTCAGTTAGAAGTTGGGAGCTGTCTCGTTCATGTGAATGACTGGAGTCAGGATTTTAATCTGTTTGGCCTTGGGATGAATTCTTTGCACAAAACATAGTTACTCCTAGTTTGAAAAATCATTCCCACATGAATTACCTTTATACTAGAAATTACCTTTATTTGGAGAGGAAGAAAAAGTTGCAGAGTTCATTATGTAATCCACTGGGACACGGAGATCGAGGGTGCATTATTAGAAATCACATTGTTCTCAGAGGTGAGCGTTTCTCTGAGCTATGGCAAAGTCAAGTCTACATGTACAACGGATGCACACACAAAGAAAAAGGTTTGACTTGGTTGCCACCTCTTTTGGGTGTTGCTTTAGTCTGCTAAACACCTCCTTTAGTCTGCTGTTGGGATGTCAGTGATAGGTAACACAATACCTTCTCAGGCTTTATCTGTCTCTGTGCGTAACTAACATCCTGATAGGTCCAGAAGGGGGCAGTCTTATGGGGAGCTGCCCCCTTTCCCACATTCTCATCTCCTTTTTGAAATACATGGACGTTTGACAGCATCCGTCTGCCAGGCAGCCGAATGTGCTACCAATTGTGCATGTCCTCATTACTGCTGTTCTTATGGGACCCCTCTTGATGAGCTGGCCATTACAGTTATTACGATAACTGGAATCAACATATGTTGCTCTCTGGATGTGGTCACTGTGTTCTGCACACTCTCCCCACTCTGAAGCTCCAAGAAGCTGTGAAGAAATAGAAGAAGCAGTGTGGCAGTAAGACGTGCGTGCCAGCTATAAGGAATTGTAGGTAACCACTGTGTGGAGGAGAATATTTGCAGCTGAGCCACAGAGAAGAGTTGTTAACCAGAGACGAAAGAAAACGAGGAATTCACGCACATGGCAGTTGGGGAAAGATGGGCACCCCAGAGAGAAACACTTGATGTGAAAATCGCAACACAGGAAGTCTTGCTAGGAAAATAGCAGGTACGCTACCTTGTTTAGGAAGATAAAGGATGCTGAAATTGAAGAGTAGGGAGGCCTTGAAATCACAGTGAAGGTGTTCAAGAATATTGTAGCAGGAGAGTCCTTTGGGAAACAGTGCTGTTTGGCGATAATTAACTTGGCAAAACTTACAGGCCAGACTGTAGGGGATGACATCTATTTTGAAATTAATGTAATGCTTTGGCATAACAAAAATCAGGCAGCAAACAACAACCAGAGAAAGGAACCTAAGGAAGATGGTACAGGAAGACCTAAGAATTCTTGATGAAGTGGCACATCTGTCTTTCTGTGTTAATCCAAGCCTTTGCAAAAACCCAATTCAAGGCTGTTATAAACTAACTGTACAAAGGTAACATTTTAGCCTTTTTGGCACCATTTGTGGCCACACAGATAGCTCTATGCTGTTTCCTTAAACAGAAAATCTGCTAGGTTTACATCTATATTGCTTTTTGATGCATTGACAAAGCACTAGAGAAACTTAGGGCACACTTGTTGTTGTTCCTACCCACATGGGTCTTTTGTGTTGCCCACTGGATGAGTGCCTGGTCTGGTTATGCCCCTACCCTCCAGCGAAGATCTGAACACTGGCTCTCTGTGCATTTACTCCCATGGATTCCTTTGTCCAGAATGATGACTTCATTTCTATTGAGTAAATCTTTAAGGAAAATACATCTGAGCGTCTACTTTCTCAATCCAAGTATAAGCTGTTGACCTTTGTTATTCATAAACTGTACTTAGAACCCAGCAGTTAATGATCTTCATATTGACCTCTGGCTGTTTGCCAGGCTAAACACTACATTCTCAGAGAATAAGGCAGATAACCTACTTGTATGCCCTTTTAATTTCCAGGCTGAGCAGGTGCATAGCAAGTGTGCAGTGAATGCTGTTGATTGGTTGGTCTGCTCGCTTCATTGTTCTCTGGCTGAAGACATCAACAGAGAGTGACATTGATATCGGAGATGACCCCCTAAAAGCTATACGGAAATGTGGCCCCTTAGAGTTCCCCAGAAGTCCCATCTGGGGTGCCATATGATATCACCATATGCTTATTAATAAATTGCCAATATTAATAAGCCCAATCTTGCCTAATACTTAGAGAAGAATTCTAAATACCGGCACAGATAAACAAGGCAGCATGGAACATTTTAGGCTTTTATTTAGTGAGAAAGATGCACAGGAGAGTGAGCTTTATCTGAGAGAGAGGTAAATCTTGGTTCATACTGAGCACCAGGAACCAGCCATGTGGAGGAGCATCTTGGCCAGGAAGCCTAGGGCAGGTGGCCCGAAGGCCATGAGCCCTGGAGGCACAAGGCTGCAGCCAGCCCCCTCCTGGCGAGAGGCCAAGGAAAAGAGAAGGGCCGGACACACCAAGTCCCCTGCTTTTAACCCACTTCCAAAGGGGAGTGGTTAATTAACCTGATTGGCTGGTGGGCACCCAGGTGTGGCCAGGTAGGGGCATGAGGTCACACAAGGGCGTGGCAAAGGTATCAGGTAGGGCTTGAGGTCACACAGGGGCATGACGAAGGCGTGGACTTCCAGCTCTCAAACCTAATCGATTTTAGCCTATATGCCTGCCTCCCTCAACATTGCATTGTGCCTAGAAGGCTGATGGTGGTACAGTCACAAGGATCAATGTGAGAGCTAATTTTCTTTGCTTCTGTTAATGTTAGAAAGATGAGATGAGTAGTGGCAAAATAATTTGCTGAGGAGGACTCGTGCAGGTTTGCCTCTGTTAGGATCCCAAGTGCCCACTGAAAATAGACACTTGAGGGCAGACCCCATGGAACGTGAACTGGAGGAGGAGGAGACCCATGGAAGGAGTTATCAACTCCTCTGTGCTGATGGATTCATAGTATTTTCCATTAGCTTTGGTTGGTTAGAAAAGTAATTCTTAAAACCATCATGAGCACTCTCAAAGAATTTTCAATGTACATTATTATAAGAAAAGTGAATATATGAAAATACATAAAATGGGATTGCTTGCTTTTGTTCACTGTAAAAACTTTGTAAAAATTACATCCCTTTCAAAAGACAGCAGAATTTAAAATCTTACTGTTAGCTGTATACCTTTTCCATTACTATCTAGGATATCATGAATCAGTGCTTACCCAGAAGAATCGAAAAACTAGTTCTCTCTCCTTAAAAGTATATAAAACATGTTTGCAGGAACTTAGGGTCATTAAATGATCCCCTTTATGAAGGATGTGTATTTGATGTGTACACTTGATTGCTTTTGGAAGTAGGATACTTCTTTGAACTAAATGGGGCGCTTCTTTGAACAAGGCCAAAGACAAAACCTTACAAAGTAGATTCAGACATGAAGAGTTTTGTTTTCTGTACTTAGAAATATTATCAATAGAAGTACTAATTGTAAATTGATTGGGCCCCTTTTTTCAACAGTACTAATAGTGCTTTGGACGTTTGATGTTGGGATCATAAGTTGTTTTCATGGGAACTCTGACATTTCCTTTGTCCCATGTATGTTTGTGATACAGTGCATGAAAACATGAATCACACTTGCTGTATGCATCATGTAGACCACAACCTGGTGAAAGGGCTGGGAAGAGATGACAGGTCTGGAACAGAATTTCAGTGCACTTTTGCTCACGCCTGTGTGGACGCACACAAGGGTCACTGAAGGTACAGGGGAGCTCACGTGCAGGGACATCAGCATTTTTCTCCAAAACCTAGCTGAGCTCACCAGAGGGTGCGCTCACCATGGTCAGAAACAATCCAAAGTAAAGGGAGTTAGAGTGGCACACCAAGAATAGAAATGTAGAAGGAACTTAAATGTCACAGTCAGATGACCTGTTAGGGATCTAGTCATACTAAAGAATAAGCCTGTAGACTTGCCGTTTTTTACCAGTTGTATTTAAGAAGTTATTTAGTGCTCATTCTGCATTTTCTTATAATAAGTAATATGTTCTCGGAATTTATTTGCACATCAAATACTACCAAGGAATATTTTCCAACCTAATTACTTCATATGCATTCCTTTTTGTCTCTGCTAGATCAAAAGTTATTGCTTGTCGCTCCTTTTTATGAAATTTGTACCTTTTTAACGTAGAGAGAGGTCAAGGGAAGTACTTTCAGAATAACTTATTTTTCATTAGCATCTACTCAAGACCAAATTGCCTGCAAATTATTTGAAGAATAGAAGAGGTGTCACTTAAGTGGTCTTGAACCATAGCATTGCATATCTGAGAAGAGAACCATTTGTCTTATTGATTCTTATTACTGGATTTTTATTTAGTCATAGAGCCCAAGTTTTTCAAGGGAAAATACTCATTTATTTCTTCAGCAGTACTTACTGAACTCTTGACACATGTGATAGAACTGTCAAAAATCCACACCTACGTTCCTGTAGATTAGATAATACATTAGCAAGTAAATATATGGTGTAGTAGCATGTCGTAAGCTCTGTAGAACTGGCAGGTCTGGGTGGGGGCAGTGTTGCAGTTTCAAGCATGGTGGTTGGGGTGGGTCTTGCTAAGGTGACAGCTGAGCGAAGTCAGCAAGCAGCATGTTGGACCATGCAGTGTCGGGGGAGAAGGTCGCAATGCACCTGAAGGCACAGCCTGCATCACGTGTTCCCAGCACAGGTGCAGCCAGGAGAGAGTGAAGGAGAATTCCAGGAGGAAGGGGCGAGGTGGTGGGTGCTGAACTGCTTTTGGCTTTGAGTAACACTGGAAGCCTCTGAGGGTTTCAGAGTGGCATGTGTGTTGACCACAGCTTCATGTGTTGTTTTGAGAATGGACATTGAGGGAGACGCAGTGAGAGATCACAGAGCAGGCAGTCACCTAGGCAGGAGGCAGTGGTGCGTCAGAGTTAAGGGAAGCGAGGACTGACTGGACCCAGGGTCTGTTTTACAAGTAGAGCAAGCAGAATTCCCGGACACTTTCACTGGGGCATGTGAGTGGTAAATGGGGGAGAGGTGACCTCAAGATGTGGTCCTGAGGATCCAGAGTGGAGTGGAGCCCTGTAGTCTGGAGTTAGTAAGTTCTGGTCCTGTTGAATTTGAGTAATCTCAGTGGAGGTGTTGAGTCGCAACTGGGTCATGGCTGAAATCCTGGAGACCGTCCAGGTCTCTGCAGAGCAGTAAGGCCACGATATATATAGTGCCTTACTTGTGTACACTCAGCTTTAGTGGTAATGAATGAATCACTCTTGTCCTTGCTGCAAATTGGATGGAAGAAAATAGGAAACAGAGAATGGACACTTTGTTGACCAGAATCTTACTTAGCTAAGTAACATTACATTGTTAAGATGAGCTTAATGGCTGGGGAAGACACTGCACACGTAGGTAGGTTTCCCACTTGAGGACAGAGAGATGCAGGGGAGTCAGAACTTCTCCCTGGTCCAGGGCAGTGGTGCAGCTCAGCTCGTGTAGGGATGACTCTGCAGAAGCTGTCCTGGATCTGAACTGGTAGAAAAGAGCTCATTGTGACGTTGCACTGCAACTCCTTGTGTCCTGAGTACTACAGGCAACTATTAATACCAGTATAAAAAAACAGGTGTTCAAAGTTACCTACGGGATCTGATTTGGTCCTAAAAAGGGTGACGAGAGTAAATCTCAGGTGGGGTGAGTTGTCCACTGCTGCCCTCACTACCCAGGGACCTTGGGACCAGACGGATTGCAGTGCCTTTCCCGGAGCCCAAGCCTGGCTGCGGTCCTTCAAGGATGCAGGATAAGAATGGGATTAGTAACAGGCAGATGGCTTGTACTGTGATTGGCTGGGTGTTTGTGTGAGACCATATAGCCACTAATCACTGTCATTCTGAAGGAGAAAAAAACAAGGAAAAGAAGATCTCTGTTGCCATGGCAATAGCTTAACATTGTAATAAATAAGTTCTTCTTAACTGACGAGATAAAGTGTGGCATAGAGTATGCACTGTTTACCCTGTAATTAGGACACTGGCTTACAAGAAGAAAAGCACTACGATGTTTGATTTCTGTTAGAAGGGGCTCTTTACAGCTGCACAAATTACATTCAGAGGCACATGGAGACGTTGCTAATTTGGAGGGGAGGAAAGGAAGATTAAAATTAGTATTTAAAAGCCTAAGTGAAATTGTAGAATGATTCTGTTTTAAATAATAGGACTAACTTCTCAGGGATTCATGTGTCACAGTGATTCCTACAGGAACACATAATACACAAACTGGATTATACCAGAATCCTTTAATACTTCATAATGACGTTTATTACCTGGATTCCTTCTTAAAAGTCCTTGCCATTTTCATAAATTCCCTCAGACCTTTCTTGACCCTACTTGGTGCTTCTAGCTCTGTAGATCTAGGGTGGAAGAAGAGTCAGAGCACAGCTCAGGTCCTGCTTCGTGTAAGGCGATGGGACCGATTGAGGAAGAGACCAAATCAAGAGCTAAGTTAGTAAAAGCTCTTACAGGGATTCTCACAGGTACACACTCCACAACACTGAGTTCTAGACTCAGTACAGGTTTTTTTTTTGTTTTTTTGTTTTTTTTTTTAATTTTCAATGAACCTTATTTTTCCCCCCAAAGAAGCCTTTTATGAACTTCATGTATTGCATAAGTACAACTTTAGGAATATAGTGATTGTTCTCACCATATCCACTCTCCCACCCACACTGACACCCCTCCTCCTACTCCCTCTCCTATTCCTAGTCCCATTCTCCACTAAGATCCATTTTCAATTAACTTTATACACAGAATTCCAACTCTATACTAAGAGTGCCACAATTTTCATGGAAAAAAAACAAAAACAAAAACAAAAACAAAAACAAAAACCTGTTCCTCAACAGTCCAGATGAGGGCTGTTGAAAGTCATTGTATCTGGAAGTTAATTTCACTTACTTAACTTTAAAGAAGCACCCAAGAATGATACATCTTTTGCAAGCACTTAGGTATAATTATAATACAACTCATTGAGGACGGAGTCCTGCATGGGGAGTTAGTGCACAGTGACTCCTGTTGTTAATTTAACAATTAACACTCTTAGGTATGACATCAGTGATCACCTGAGGCTCTTGACATGAGCTGTCTAGGCTATGGAAGGCTTTTGAATCTACAAAGTCTGTCAGTATTTAGACAAGGCCATAAGCAAAATGGAAGTTCTCTCTTCCCTTCAGAGGAAAGTACTGCCTCCTTTGATGACCACTTGTATCCACTGGGGTGCCAGAGTGTCTTGGCTTTTCATGCCTGAAATGCTCTTGTGGACTTTTCAGCCAGACCAGAATGCCTTAAGGGCTGATTCTGAAGGCAGAGTGCTACTTAAAGTGATTGTTGTTCTTTGAGTCTGCTACGTGGACTGCTTTCCTTGTTGGAGGATTCACTCCTTTTTAATTTTGTTTTTTAAAAATATTTGAGAGGCAGAGTTACAGAGAGGCAGAGGCAGAGAGAGAGAGAGAGAGAGAGAGAGAGAGAGAGAGAGAGAGGTCTTCCATTTGCTGATTCTCTCCTCAGATGGCTGCAATGGCCAGAGCTGAGCTGATCCAAAGCCAGGAACCAGGAGCTTCTTCTGGGTCTCCCATGTGGGTGCCTAGGCTGAAAGACTTGGGCCATCATTAGCTGCTTTCCCATGCCATAACAGCTGGATTGGAAGTGGAGCAGCTGGAACTCTAACTGGAACCCATATGGGATGCACTGCAGATTGGGGCTTTAACCTCCCGGGCCGCGTGCTGGCCCCCTCTATCTGTTATTATCAGACACTTTATCCTATCCATATGATCACTTTAACACTTAATATGGTATTTTTACCACCCAGCTTAAAGGGATTTGGGGTCCCATGGCAAGTATTTAAACTGTACCCTTAGAAGTAAGTCCATAGAAGTGTAAGCAGAACCATACAGCTTTACAGTTACAAACTTCATACACTTCATAATTCTAACTTTAGGAACATGGTGATGCTGCCACAGTGCCTGTCCTCCTACCCATACTTCAGCCCCTCTTGCTCTTCCCTCTCTGGTATAGTTTTCATTAGGAGTCAATTTTCTGACCTGGGATAAAAACAGTCCTGGCATGTTTATACAGAAATGGTGTTTTTGTAGTCAAATTTTAATGGTTTGGGACTATATAGAATATAGCATGAATTGAATTACAAATTTTACTTTTCTACTTATTATTTTCAAACCATGTCCTTTTCTATAAAATTTTTTTTAAAGATGTATTTTATTTATTTGAAAGAGTTACAGAGAGAGGCAGAGACAGATAGAGGTCTTCCATCCACTGGTTCACTCCCCAGATGGCTGCAATGACCAGAGCTTCACTCATCTGAAGCCAGGAGTTTCTTCTGGGTCTCCCACATGGGTGCAAGGGCCCAAGGACTTGGGTCATCTTCTACTGTTTTCCCAGGCCATAGCAGAGAGCTGGATTGGAAGAGGAGCAGCTGCGACTAGAACTGGCGCCCATATAGGATGCTGGTGCTTCAGGCCAGGGCTTTAACCCACTGCGCTATAGCACTGGCCCCTATAAAATTATTCTAACTAGGTATTAGAATCTTGTACATCAGCTGGCGCTGCAGCTCACAAGGCTAATCCTCCACCTGCGGCTCCGGCACCCCAGGTTCTAGTCCCGGTTGGGGCAGCGGATTCTGTCCCATTGCTCTTCTAGTCTAGCTCTCTGCTGTGGCCTGGGAAGGCAGTGAAGGATGTCCCAGGTCCTTGGGCCCTGCACCCACATGGGAGACTAGGAGGAAGCACTTGGCACCTGGCTTCGGATCGGCGCAGCGCGCAGGCTGTGGCAGACATTTGGGGGGTGAACTAAAGGAAAAAGGAAGACCTTTCTCTCTGTCTCTCTCTCTCACTGTCTAACTCTGCCTGTCAAAAAAAAAAAAAAAATCTTGTACATGATGCTTGATAATAATTTTACCAGCAAGCATCTTTGCTCCCTTTCAGTTCTTGATAATGAGTCAAACAAGTTAAAACATCCATAAAAACATATGTCAAGCTGGGGCCCCCGAGTAGAGTTTGGATCTTAGGAAATGAAAATTATGTTGCAGATAACATTTCAGTGGGAAAAGTTATATAAAGGAATATATACATAATTCTAAATATTTGAATGGTCAGCACAAGGAGTACATTATGAGACGACTTCATTAAGTGGGATAACCATGAACACAGCAGTGCAGAACAGTGGTCCAGAGTGTGGCCACTAAACCCAGACTCTTGTCAGAGCTCTCGGGTTTAGGGTCTGGCTAAGTTACATCCTTTGAGACTTCGTTGCCCTCCGTGGTGAACTGGAGAGCACAGTGGTAGGTACCGCCTAACATGTTCCTGGCACATCCTAAATTCTCATTGTTAGCCTTGACGGGCAAAACCCGAGGATCAGGGACCTACTACATCTGTTCACTGTGAAAATGTGACATTGTGTGTTTTGATTTATTCTCCTCTTTTCTATTATCCAAAGTTACCATGGCATGATCTTCCCTCCTATTCTAACTCCGGATGTTTCATAGCACGGACATGAACCTGGACTATTGCTTTCGTCCGTGAGCTGTCTTTTTCCTCCAGAAAATTCTCTGTGCCAGCCAGGGTGGCCTCCCAAGCTGCTGCAGTGTCTGGGCAGAGGAAGAGGCTTTGGACCTCCGTGGTGTTGGTCTACACAAGGCACTGCTCCTGCCCCACAAATTTGCCTGTCTCCATCTTTCTCTTGAATATAATAAGTACTGAACTATTATTTCTTTTAAAATGTATGTTTTAGTAACCTGAACATGTCAGGTACACTTTCCCACAATGTGTTTTGAATTATCTTTCTTAAATTTAGAAAAGGGGAATATTTAGAGAGGCTTAATTTGTTTCAGTATAGTTCTTAAGAATGTTATATGCTACTCACTGAATAACTTTAATATTTCACTCCAGGTTGGGAAAATAAGCTAATTGTAAGAGAATGAACTTAGAAACACTTCAGATTATAATTCTGATTTCAACAGACTTCACTTTATTAATGCACATTGTAATGCCATTATGAACATTTAGACCCAAAAAGATCCCTTGAAGAACCATGTAGAGTGAGTCCCCTACCTGCCCCTTGAGTGCTGTTGTGCGTAGGCGTGCCACTCTTGGATGTTCGCTAGATTTTTTTCATCCCTATTAAATCTTCATATGGGCACCAGTGAATCTGATACTAACTAAGCAGTGTCCTCAAGTATTACTTTATGCCACAGAAGGTGCAGACCCGATGCAGTGGACAACAGAGTGAGTAAGGGATTTTTGAAGTGAGTGCCTTGACAGTGTTCTGAGTGAATGTAAAAACCAGAAGATGGGAAGACAGCTGTAGGTTGCCGGAGAAAGCAAAGCCTGCAGTGATGCGGGTCTGGACTGTGAGGCTGTGGACCAGGAGCAGAATGGATAATTACGTTAGAGGTTTCAAAGGAAGCATAAGCAGGTTGTAGGAAATGGAGCAAGTCTCATGGATGAAGGGAAGGAACAAAGTCCATGAGTATTGCCAAGCATGAGTGACAGGTGAAAAGGCTGGCCCTGTGGTCACAGACTGTGGGAGAGAGAGTTGGCTGAAGACTAAATGGGAGAAAATACAATGAATTTGCTTGAGTTTGGGGTAAAAATAGGACACCTGTTTAGAAATCTTTCTCAGAGTCTGGCAGGTGTTGGACTAAAAGTCTCCATAGCTGTGGCATATTTGGGGTAATAATAATGTAATAATAATTACATCCCAAGAACCAGACTGATGGCCTGATGCAGAGGAACAGGAACAAGTGTTGGCACTGAGGCTGGGAAACACATAGAGGTGGGCGGAGCTCATTCCAGAGCTGATGGAGAAAGTATAGAAAGTAGCGTAACTTCATGGCGACCCATTTAGGAGACATGAGAGAACTGATGGTGCTTATCTTCAGGAAATGTTGACTTAGGTGAATAGTAACCGTGAACACAGGCAGTTCAGCTTGAATTATAAAACCCGGTGTTGGCCCCCGGTTCTAAAATTCTGCTTTTTGTTTTTTAACCTTTAGAGCTTCTGAGGCCCAATATATGCTGGAAAAAGGAAGCTGTACTCATTTTGACTGTCAGAACCAGTATCTTTAAAAGTCCTTCCTCGTTTGGTTACCTTGAGTATTAGAAGTAATTAATAGATTCTAAAAATGCAGGGACTGTCGTATTTTATTTTAATGATGTGATGGCCAAAACATGGAATTCACGAAACCCTGGTGTAATGCTCACACCTAGGCATACCCACGTGATAACTGTGTTAGTCAGCTTTGCGTTGCTGTAACACAGTGTCTGAGACAGGCTCACGTAGGAGGACAGGAGGTCGGTTTGGTTCATAGTTCTGGGGCATCCTCTGGATGGGGGCCCGGCAGTGGGTGTGTCACCTCATGGTGGGAATGTCTATGGGGGAAGGGACTGTGTCTTGAGGAGGGTCTTGCCCCTTTTATAGCAGTTGTCTCTGGAGATCCCCCAAGGAGTCTTGGGACAAGGCCCTTAATCTCCTCTGTGGGTGGTGCCTTCAGCAAGATAAAAGAACCTCCTGCCAGGCCACACCTCTTTTTTTTGAGGGGGCTAAAATTTACATATTTATTTAGAATGAGCAAAGGAAAGCAGGTTCAGATGTTCTGAAGGCCGACCAATGTTGCAGGATCAGGGAGCCCAGCCAAGCAGCACCATGGTTTTATTCATTTTTTTGAAGGTTTTTACTTAATGAATACAAATTTTCTTATATACAGCTTTTAGTGATAGTGTTTCTTCCACCCATTCTCGTCCTTCCATCCCACCTCCTACTCCCTCTCTCATCCCATTCTTCTTTAAGATTCATTTTTAATTGTCTTTATATAGAAAAGACAAACTTTATACTAAAGAGAGATTTCAACTGTTTGCACCCACACAGACACACAAAGTATAAAGTACTGTTTGAAGACAAGTTTTACCATTAATTCTCATAGTACAACTCATTAAGGACAGAGGTCCTACATGGGGAGTAGGTGCACAGTGACTCCTGATGTTGAATTAACAACTGACACTCTTATTTATGATGTCAGTAATCACCCAAGGCTTTTGTCATGAGCTGCCAAGGTGGAAGCCTTTTGAGTTCACAAACTCCATCAGTTTTTAGACAAGGCCATAAGCAAAATAGAAGTTCTCTCCTCCCTTCAGAGAAAAGTACCTCCTTCTTTGATGGCCGCTTCTTTGCACTGGGGTCTCACTCACAGAGATCCTTCATGGAAAACCATTTTTGCCACTGAGCCTTGGCTTTCCATCAGACCCCACCTCTTAAAGGTCCCACCACCTCCTAGACCACCACTGTGGGCACCAAGCTGCCAACACTGGGACCCTGTGGGACACCCGAAACATACCCAGACTACAGCAGTGACGTTCATAGTGGTTTCTGGAATACCCGGGATCCTGTTTATCTACAATTGTGTGTAATTATACACTTAGGCTTGAGATTATAGAATTCTAAAAGTTTGTGAAAATTTATGTTTTCTGTGTTTCAGGTGTTTCTGGAGTTTTAGACATTTTTATTTCAATACAAGTGTACTTCAGGAAGTTTGTGTAAAATGGCATTAAAAGCTAGGCTTATTTTGGTTCAGAAGAAATTTAAAGCCCATCCAGATGACAGGTCTTCAGTATTCAAAAAAAGTGCCTTGAAAATGTCCATTCAGGAAACAACCATGAATAGAGTTCAAAGTTGAGGCACCAAACTAAACTTCACTTTTTATTCGAGGCATTTGTCTTGTAGAAATAGACGTACTCTTGTATCACATTCCTGTTGTTGTCCAAAGTGGATCTTTGGCTGTGGGGTGTGCGTGTTTGTATCGATACATAGGGAATAGGTACGGATATTGTTTTATTACCCTGGGAGTCGGGGAGGGCTTGCTGCCCATGGGTGTCACTGTCGGGAGGATGGCCTGCTTAAATGACTCTGTGTGTGTGTGTGTGTGTGTGTGTGTGCAGCCACAATTCCTTCCGGAGGCATCTGCCACGGCAGATGCAGGTCTCCAGTGTGGATTTCAGCATGGGCGCAGAGCCCGTGTTACAAAGAGGCGAAACCACCACCAGCATCGGGAGGATCAAACCAGAGCTCTACAAACAGAAATCCGTCGACTCGGAGGGAAACAGACAGGAAGATGTCAAAACCTGCGGGAAGCTGAACTTCACCCTGCAGTACGATTACGAAAATGAACTTCTCGTGGTGAAAATCATCAAGGCCTTAGACCTCCCCGCTAAAGACTTCACAGGGACCTCTGACCCTTATGTCAAGATGTATCTGCTGCCGGACAGGAAGAAGAAGTTCCAGACCCGTGTGCACAGAAAGACCTTGAATCCGCTGTTTGAGGAAACGTTCCAGTTTCCAGTAGCATATGACCAGCTGAGCAACCGGAAGCTGCACTTCAGCCTGTATGACTTTGACAGATTTTCTAGACACGACATGATTGGAGAAGTGATCCTGGATAATTTGTTTGAAGTCTCTGATCTCTCCAGAGAAGCCACGGTGTGGAAAGACATTCACTGTGCCACTACAGTAAGTAGTAATCCCACCAATATATTGTTTTTTTTTTTTTATTTGACCTGCAGTGGTATATAAGGCTAGATATTACCCAGATAATCAGAATAAATTCTACGGAGTTCTGGAACTGACGTCCTAAGAACCTGCAAAAAGGTAGGATTTGATTTTTTGGTAATAATTTGGAAACTTTACACTGTAAGATAGCGTTAGTGGTTATAGTCAAAGGGGGAAAATAAGTTACTGAGATAACTTAGTTCTCTCTCTTGTTAAATATTATCTGGAACCCATCTACAGCACTCAGCTTCTTGGTCTTCTTGGTCTATATTGACTGATTATTTAAGGTGAGTTTGTCCTCAGATCAAACCCAAAGTGAGCTTTGATGCTATCTGGGAAAGCCGTGGCTTTGATGGGAGGCAGCCCATTACTCCAGAAGCCGTGGAGGCGCGTGCACAGTGAGGGGAGGAGAGTGAGATGTGTCATCAGGAAGAGACTATTCATAGCAGAGCTTGCTTACTGCCAATGCTCCTTCTGATCCAGATGTCAACTGCAGTGTTGAAAATTTGGAGTAGAGGGAAATCGTAGCACAAAACGAAAATGGCTAACAATGCTGTTGTATATATTTTGGCATATTTTCCAGTTTTTTGCTATGCATGTCTTAAAACAGTTACGGTCTGTTTTCACACTGAGTTTCTTTGGTGGTGTATTTGTTGTAGTCCAGTATGCTTAAATGCATGATCCACTTAACCTCATCTTATTGTTAGGCATATTGGGCTCATATTCTGTTATAGTAAAAATTGAGGTTTTTCATAAAATTTTTTAAAAAAACTTACAGATGATTCATCCTGGGTAGAGAGAGAAAATTAAGAACTGGTCTCTTAGGTTAGACTGAAAAGTTGTTTGAGTTTATGAGTTTTTAGATAGATGCATTAGATTCTTTACCACTAGGTGTATGTGTATTTATGAACTTTTGTTAAACTAAAAATTATAAGTTTTACATGTTGCATATAGATAACCCTTGAATAGATAAGGACATATTTAAAAAAATTTTTTTTCGACTCATATTGGCTCATTTTTTATTTTCTCCCTTGTCGATATTTTGCTAATTATAGTCCATATTTAGGATGCTCATACTGTCATTATAAATTCTGAGAATCTTAAGAAGATATATGTCATCATATTAACATACAGCATCATAACGTTTTCAGTTCCTGGGTTTTCAATTCATAGTCACTGCTGTGTTCTGCAAGGGAACTGAGAAGGAGTTGTGAGATGGGGTCAGCTTTCATGTTGATGAGTTACTTTGATTTCACCTTAGTTTTTACTCTGAGGTTTATATTTCTAAATGGGAAATGTGGTTGGCAGTGGTTTTTACTGTGTTTAAAAATACAACAGTGAGGAATCTGTAAATGCAAACAGGAGCTACTTGCTGGTTCTCTTGATTGCTCAGTCTTGTGTGATTACTTCTTTAATTGATTTCAGCAAATATTTAGCGACTGCCTGCTAGGTTTTTGGTATGCTCTAGGTATTAGGGATAGAACAAGCACATTGCATTGAAAAGTGTTTTGAAACGTGTTCTATTTTAGTAGTAAGATTCAGAGGTCAGTAATCCACAAATGAAATATAAAACGTAGTATGAATTGCTAGGAGATTAGCAGAATTTTTTTTTAATCTAACATTCATACTTTTTTTTATTCTAACTTACTGTTTAGAGAGGAGTAGGAATCCCTGTGGATTGCTGATAATACAGCCTCACTTGCTAAATATTAATTCTGTTTGATTTTCAACTCGTTCACATGCCTGGTGTGTTGTCTACTTCTGCATAATTACATGTGCAGTGTCTTACAGCAACTGAAGCATCGCACGGTTGGGTCAGGAGTCTGATGTGGGTCTCGGGAGCTGACCTAGTGTGGTAGACCTGTACTGCTCCCTGGCGCTCTTGGCGACCCCCATTCCTTCCCAGCTTTGCTGGGTTCCAGAGGCTGCAGTGCTCCCTGGGCCTGGATTGGGCCCCTGTGGGGAATCAGGAAACTCTTCACATCTCAGTGTCTATGAAGGCTTTTGAGCAATCTTAGGAGTCCATCCACAGAGTCGGGGCAATAGCAGGTGCCGTCTCCGGGGACAGTGACTTCCTTCTGCCTCCCACACATGTGGACATTTTCAACTCACAACAGAAAAGTAGGGGAAAATGGAGTTCATTACGGAGTGATTGCAGTAAAGTGGTAACTTGCCTTTAACTCAACTGTGGAGTCACACTCTCTCAAGATACTGAAGGCTACTCGGGGGAACATAGTGCTGAAACTTGCATTTCTAGACTGTTTCGGCAGAGCTCACAGAGTACACTAGTGCCATCTTTCTGGCTGAGTAATATGCAATTAAAACCTCCACTCAGCTTTTGAGTGAGCATTAAGCAATTTTTGTTTTCTTGTAACAATGCAAATGATGTGGGTTGAAATTCTCTTGGGAAACTGTTTCCTATTCACACATCTTTAATGTTAAATAGAAATTATAGTTTTATAGAAAAGAACTAAATAGAAATACAGTATTTGGATGTACTTTAGAATTTCATGGAAGTAGAATTGAAAGATGTTTGTTTTGGAGCAATTTTGAGGTCCATGCATAGGCTCTCATTTAAATAAGGGCTACAAAAACTTTCCAGGTGGTCCATCTGTGCAAACACAGATTTGAAAAAACATTTTATGTAACAGTTAAAACAATTAATTAAAAGATTAGCTATCAGGGTTATGGGGTTGTGGCACTGCTGGGTAAGCTGCCACCTACATCACCAGCCTCCTTTATGGGAGTGCTGGTTTGAGTCCCAGCTGCTCCCCTTCTGATCCAGTTCCCTGGTAATGTGTCTGGGAAAGCAGCAGAAGATGGCCCAAGTACTTGGGCCCTTGCACCCATGTGGGAGCCCTGAATGGGGGTTCTGGCTCCTGGCTTTGGCCTGGTGCAACCAGTCTGTTGTAGCAGTTTAGGGAGTGAACCAGTGGATGCAAGATCTCTTTTCTCTGTTTTTCTGCCTTTCTCTGTCATTCTGCCTTTCAAATAAAAAAATAAAGATTAGCTATCCTATTAGAAGAGATGCATGACAAAGACAAATATTGTTACAATTGTTACATTTTTATAATCACATGTAATTTTATACTTATAAAAGTGTGTAATTATATAATTTAATATTTATGAGAATCCTAGTAATTTAAGGTTTTTATTTGAATTGAGCATATATGAGTTTTAAAAAATGCTTTTATATAACCAACTGCAAATGTCCAATGTTGTTTAGTCCAGCATCTAATGGGATAAAGAGCATTTTTTTAGCAGTGTGAAAACCACTAGCTGGTGGACTTCTGATATTTAGTGATTCTTTCGGCTTCATTAAGTGTTTGTTTACTGTCATTTTTATGTAAATGTCTGAATTTTTTACTCTCTAATGCCAATTAATCTTAAAATTGTTGGAGATAGGACTTTGCTGTTTTCTGTTCTTCATTTTTTATTTTTTATTGTGCACTTATTTTCATCTACTTGAAAGACAAGTGAAGGAGACAGAGACAGAGATCTTCTACTTGTTCATGCCCAAATGCCTTCAACAACCAGAGCTGGACCAGGTTGGAACCAGGAGCCCAAAATGCAATCCTGGTGTTCCACGTTGGTGGCAGGGACCCAGATACTTGAGCCAACACCTGCTGCCTCCTAGGGTGTGTTTTCAGGGATCTGGATCAGCAGCACAGGAGCAAGGCTCAGGCATTCTATTATGGGGTATGGGTGTCCCAAGCAGTACTCAGCCCACCGTGCCACAAGGCCTGTGTCTAAGTGTCTCATCTGAAGCAGTTTCTATCACGCAGTCTCTCTCATATGTGTTACATACACTTGAAGGCCTGATGTCCAAGCCTCATCCAAAAATTCTTCCTGGCCAGCTCACACCGTGAAATTGACTTTTTCCCCCTATAGCACTTGATTAAAAAAAAATATTTACTGTGAACTTTGTGTGTTCAGGGTTTATATTTACTTGTCAAGTGGAGGAAAGACTAGTCTACTAGAAAAAGTAAACAAGTAAAATCCTAGTTTTAGGGGCCGGTGCTGTGGCACAGCAGGTTAAGCCACTGTCTGCAGTGCCGGCGTCAATGTATCTCAAAGTGGGTGCCAGTTTGGGTCCTGGCTTTTCCGCATATGATCCAGCTCCTTGCTAATGCACCTGGGAAAGTGGCAGAAGATTGCCAAAATCCTTGGTCCCCTGAATCCACATGGCAAGCCCAGAAGCAGTTATTGGCACCTGACTGGTCTGACCCAACCCTGGCCATTGTGGACATTTGGGGAGTGAAACAATGGATGGATGACTTCTCTCTGCCTCTGCCTTTGCCTCTCCCTGTCTGTACCTACCTTTCAAACAAATAAATAAATCTTTAAAAAATGCAAATTTTAGTCAAGGGCTTCAGTCTCACAGGGGAAATAACTAAGTTTATGTTAGGGTATAAACTACTGTGTATTTGTGATAAACTCCTGAGATGTGGTCTTGGAGTTCATGGTGTAGACTGTATGTCATGTGAACATAGTGTTTGAGGTTGGCTTTGGATGAGGGAATTGGGGAGGGTTGAGGGGTCTTGGACTATAAGGCATCATGAGAGAGGAAAGAAGGCTGTAAAGTGTTGTCCATGAAAACGTAAGGTGCAGAAGAGAGCACAGGAAACCCAAACTAGAAGGCTGTGTGTAAGCTGCAGTCAGGAGAGTGTTCAGTGCCAGGAAAATCCGCTTCACTTGTTTTTATCAGGATACCAAAATTGCTGGAACTATGATCTCCTGATACCTTGATGTGTGCAGTGGATGGAGTGGAGGACTGTGAAATGGAGGAGTCAGATAGGATTCTTAGTTTTTTAAAAAAAGATTTATTTAGCTATTTGAAAGGCAGAGTGACAGAGGGAGAGACACAGAGGTCCTCTATCCCCAGGTTCACTTCCTAAAGGGCTGCAATGACCAGGGCTGGGCCAGGTTGAGTCCAGGGACCTGGAATTCTATCGAGGCTGCCCATAGGGGTAGCAGAGCTCCAAGCACTTGGGCCTTTATCTGCTGCTTTCCCGGGCACATTAGCTGGAAGGCAGATGGGAAGCAGAGAAACTGGAACTTGAAGCACTTCCTGATAGAGGATGCTGACGTTGCAGGCAGCAGCTTCACCTGTGCCACAAAACCCACCCCCAGATAGGCCTGTGACACCCCCATCCACTGAAGTGATTGGAAGCCTGGTTGAGTCTGCAGTGATGGGAATGGAAGGGAGGGAATGCATGCCAAGGAAGCATTGTCTGTTGCTTTATTTAAATGTGCTGCAAACACTGGACTTCTGTGTCTGCCCCTTGCCTCTGAGCTTCTGGAAGGCAGAAACTACCTTGTGACCTCCTGCGTGCTCCATAGCATAGGAGTGCTTAGTAGTCAGTCAGCAAATACTATTGAATGAATAACTTAAAGAATTTTTTTTATCAGGCCAAGTGTAGAATCCATTTACATACAAATCTACCACTGCCTGAGAGCAGTACCCAGTAGTATATGCTTGGTTACGTTTTGTTAGCATTGGCTACTTTCTGTAAACAAACAAAAAAAATTTATACAGTCATATGTAGAATCAATCAGGGATATTGTAAGTTTGCTGTCAGTAATTCCTTTTTCCCCCAGAAACCTTTTATTTAATATATTAAAGCTTTATGCATTTCATAAGTACAACTAGTGGAATGTGGTGATTTTTGCCACTGTACCCATACTCCCACCCTTCTTTTTCTTCCCTCTCCTATTCCCTTTCTTTTTTTTTTTTTACTAAGATCCACTTTCAATTAACTTCATACACTTAAGATTAACTCTATGCTAAGTAAAGGTTCAATAAATACACATGAAAAATAACCTATTAACAGTAGAAACAATGGCTGTTCCAAGTCAATGTATCTCAAAGTGTCAATTTCACTTCTATAGATTAGCTTTTAGATGTTCTGTTAGTTACCACAGATTGGGGAGAACATGTGATGTTGTTGGTACTGGCTGATTTCACTAAGTAGGATGTTTACCAGTTTCATCCATTTTGTCGCAAATGACAGGATTTAATTTTATTATGGCCTAGCATGTGGTCTGTTCTAGAGAAAGTTCCATTCTTTGGTGAGAACAGTGTGTATTCTTCAACTGTGGGATGCAAAGTTCTATAGATAGCCATTAGGTCCATTTTGTCTGTAGTGTTGATTAATGCTGTGTTTCCCTGCTGACTTGTCTGGTTGATCTGTCCATTGATGAAAGTGGGGTATTGAAGTCCCCCATTACTATTAAATGGAGTTTATGCCTCCCTTTAGATCTATTAACATTTCTTTTAAATAGCCAGTGCCCTGTAATTAGGTGCACATTTATAATAGTTACATCTTCCTGTTGAACTGATACCGTAATCATTACATAGTTCCTTTCTTTGTCTCTTTTAACAGTTTTTGTGTCTGATATTAGGATGGCTACACCGGCCAATTTTTGGTTTCTGTTAGCATGTAATATCTTTTTCCATCCTTTCACTTCAATTCTGCATGCATCTTTGCTGGTGAGATGTGTTTCTTGTAGGCAGAAAATAGATGGGGTTTGTTCTTTAATCCATTCAGCCAGTCTGTATCTTAACTGGAGAGCCAAGGCCATTTACATTCATGGTGACTATTGATAAGTAATGAATTGGCCCTGCCATTTTTCCATAAATATTCCTATAATTTACTTCAGATTTCCTTTGTACTCTTACTGGGAGATTTTCTGCCTTCACCTTCTTTCATATTGATGACCATGTTTCTGTGTTTCTGTGTGTAGCACATCCTTAATCATCTTTTGTAATGCTGGATGAGTGGTGACAAATTCTTTCACTTTGTTTGTTATGGAAGTTCTTTATTTCATCTTCATTAATAAATGAGAGCTTTGCAGGGTGCAATATTCTGGATTGACAGGTTTTTTTTTCCTCTTGAAACTTGGACTATATCTTACCATTCTCTTCTAGTCTGTAGACTTTCTAATGAGAAATCAGCTGTGAGTCTAATTGGAGATCCTCTGAAAGTAATCTGGCATTTGTCTTGTGCATATTTTAGAATCTTTTCTTGATGTTGTATCATGGAGAGTTTGATTACAATGTGTTGAGGTGATCTTTTCTGGTCATGTGTGCTTCCTGTACTTGGATATCCCTTTATTTCTCCAAATTATGGAATTTTTCTGTGATGATTTCTCCAAACTAGGGAATTTTCCCATTCTCTTTCCATACCTTCAGAAACCCCTAAGGCCCTTATATTAGGACAGTTGATAGTATCCCTTAAGTCTTCAACACTATATTTTAGTTTTCTAATTTTTTCTTCCTTTTTTTTTTTTTTTTTTTTGGCCTGATGGTAAAATTTCCAGAGATTTGCTCTCTGACTCAGATATTTTTTGTTCTGCATCATCAACTCTGCTGTTGAGGCTTTCCACAGCAGTTTTTATTTAATCTATTCTTCATTTCCAATATTTCATTTTGATTTTTCTTTAAAATGTTAATTTCATGGGAAAAATTTTCATTCCTGTCATGTACGGATTTCTTTAATTTGTGGATTTGCTTCTGATTACTTTTTGGTAATCCTGCAATCTATTTTCTGAATTCCATTTCTGGCATTTCTTCAGTCTCTTCACCTTCACACTGTAGTATTGAAGTGTTCCTTTGGGGGCTTCATGTTGTCTTCCTTATTGCTTCTGGAATTTCTGCATTTATTTTTAGGTGTTTGTGGAGATACTTGTTTTTTCCCCTTGTGGTGGCTTTTCTCTTTGGACTATGTTTCTGTGGCTTAGCGGTGTGTCTGCTCCTTCAGTGAATACCTAGAGGCTTGTGCTGGCTGTGGGCAGGGAGCTCTGCTCAGTGCTCCAGGGTGAGGGGAGTGTCCAAGCTGACACCCACGTTGGGCATGGTAACTTTTTTTTTTTTTTTTTTAATCACAAGGAGGTTTGATCAGCTTTGTTGGCATAGTCTCATGGTCACCTCCTCTCCTCTGAGGAGACCACTGTCTGGGTGCTAGCCTGAGTGGATACGGTATTTATCCACACTGCCACAAGAGCTGCACAAAGGATCAGGTCAGTCCTTGGTGTGAGCACATACCATGCAGCAATGACCCTCACCAGAGAATGAGAGATCTCCAAGCATGTGGAGCCAGCCACAGTGACTGCCCAAAGACCCAGTCACACCCACTGCCACATCGTTTTCAGAGTCTTACCTTACAAGGCTCCCTCCATCATCAGAACCCATTCTCTGGTCAGTTCTCCAAGCCAGACTCAGGTGTTTCTTGGTTGGTAGCTGGGCATGTAGACTTGAGCTAGGGCAGCTGTTACATATGTCCAAAATGGTGCCAGACCTCTCATGGCTAGTTAAGGATGCAGGTACCAGGTGTTTGGGGAGAGAGAAATAGGTCCCCTCTTTTTCCCTCTAGGGTGGCAGGCACATAGTCCTCTGACTCAGGCCAGTCTGTTTCTGAAGTTTGATTGCCAGTGTCTTGGGCTGCTGCAGTCTGGTCTCATGTCACTCTCCAAAGCTGGTGCTGAGGCTTTCGGCTGCTGGGGTCCTGAGTTGTACGTGTCCACACTCTGCACATAGGTCCACAGTGTCCTTCTAATTTGCATGGAGTTTCCTCTGCCACTTTCTCCCTAACTGTTCGCAGAAATTGGACTCTCTCCACCTTTTTGTTTGTTTTGCTTTAACTTTCTTCCCTGGACTAGAGCAATAAGCTCCCTCCCTGTTCCCCCACCTTGGAATCCTCTGTATTAATAGTTACATCTGGTTGAAATAAGTCACACATTTTACATTCATGATTTTATTAAATTATTTATATTTCTGTAAAAATTAATATTTTATCAGAAAATGACCACTTTTTAAGAATTAAGGTTGAATGACAGAAACAAGGCTGTATCTTTATGATGCACAAAAATATAATTTTCACTTTAGGATTACTTTTTACATCAGAAATAAGGGAAGCAAATCATTTCTTGGAGTAGCAGCAATGTCCCCAACTTAGGAAATAAGCACACTGAAGACGTTGTACTGTGTGTTCCCTATGCTGCTCCTCCTGTCATGGGAAAGGGAATATATATTCACATTCTAGTCCATGCATATGAAGAATCTGTGTCATCACACACAAGAACTTAATAGTGACTAGTTACCTGTTGGCAAAGTAGTTGACACTGATTTGGGAAGGAAACGTGTTGTAACGTACTACTTTAATTTTTTTTAAAGCATGTCTCTATTGTTTTTCAGAGCTTTGCCTTTTATTCAGAAAGTAATGTCTAAAGACCAGCAACCACTGGAAGTATGAGATACCAAAAGATGGCCCTGTTTTGATCTGAAGAAAACTTCATTTTCCATCTTTATTTAGCAACTTTGTTTTAGACACTTAAAGGTTTTCACAAGAAAGGAAGTTGTGTGTGTGCATATGATGTTGACCTGTTTTACAGCTGTAAAAATTTTTATCTATTTTTTTACTAAGTCTCTTTCAAGTGTTGGAAAGGGTAGGCCTTGACATGAAAAACACAAAGGAGCTGCTGGATTCAATGTGTGTCATTCACATGGCCAAAAATCCCTGCTGGCTCTGAAGTAATGTGAGTTATCTTATTGTGCATTACTAAAATGTCTGCATTTAACAATTTCTGAATTTATTTTTTTTATTTTTAGTGACATACTTTAATTCTGCCCATAATTGTCCTGAATCTATTTCAGGAACAAAGTAATACCTTTTTTTATTTATTTATTTAAGTGTCAGTGAATTCTGAAGTCTGTTAAATGTGGAATATTGTGTTAGCTAGGAATGTTTTAAAGAATGGCAAAATTCCAACCTCATTATAAAGAAAAAGGTATGATGGAAGGCAGGGCAAGTAGGGGGCAGATGTCTCAAGTAGGGGGCTGCCTGTCTCACAGATGTTCCCAGGGTGTAGCAGGGCATGCTGTGGCCATCGGTTGGAGATTGGGATCATGAACCATGTCTTCTCCCTTCTGAGCAGTCCTGGTTTTCTGTTTCATCTCTTTAGTAATACTGGCCCTGGGGTGTTACAGATTGTGTGTCTGCTAAGGGACAACTGTGGTTTAATTATTGATTAACCCCAATTATACAAGTGAATGCCACAACCTATCTGTATGGCCTTTAAGCCATTTTGCAAAAATTGATAGTTCACATCTATACTGCCATACAAAATTCTGTTAAATTGAAATTACGCTTAAAATGATAGTCTATCATAGATTTTTAGAAGAGTATAAGAGTTCTCAAAGTGTATTCTTCTTGGCCTGACTCGTACCCAATTCAGACTGTCAGAAGAAATTGTTTATCATCACCATAGTTTATTATATTTTAATTAGGAAAACATTATATACATTTAGAAAACAAGATTTTATTGTCTTTTAAGCCCATTGTCATAGCATTTGCATTTCACAGGTAAATTACCTATTAAAATAGTGCAGTGGCTTGAATTACCTGTGCTTTTGGGGCCAGCTCCAAGAAGCCTTTGTGCCCATGTTTGCAGAGTTTACTGTGTTCGCCTCTAGTAATTTGATGGCATCAGGTCATAGGTTTAGATCCTTGATCCATTTTGAGCTGATTTTTGCACGAGGTGTAAGGTAGGGGTTTTGTTTCATATTTTTGCATGTGGAGATCTAGTTGCCCCGGTGCCATTTGTTGAAGAGACTGTGTTTTCCCCAGGGTGTGATTTTACCTCCTTTGTCAAAGATCAGTTGGTTGTAGATGCATGGATGGATTGGTGTTCTGCATGTCTATTTTTGTGTCAGTACCAGGCTGTTGTGATTATAACTGCCTGTGAAATGTCTTGAAATCTGGTATTGTAATGCCTATGGCTTCGTTTTTATTGTTTAAGATTGCTTTAGCTCTCCAGGTCTCTTCTGCTTGCATAGGAATTTTAGCATAGTTTTTTTCTGGATTGGAGAATAATATCACTGGTATTTTGATTGGAATCACATTGCATCTGTAAATTGCTTTCAATAGTGTGGACATTTTATTAATTCTTCCAATCTGCAAACCTGCAGGACTCTTCCATTTTTTATATCTTCTTCTATTGAATTCTTAATGTTTTGAAATTTTCATCATAGATCTCTTCTACCTCCTTGGATAAATGTATTCCAAGGTAATTAATTTTTTGTAGCAATTTTGAATAGAATTGATATTAGAAGTTGTTTTCTCAACCATGGCATTGTCTTGAATATACAAAGGCTATTGATTTTTGTGTATTGATTTTATATCCTGCCATTTTACTAAACTGTTCTATGGGTTCCAATAGTCTCTTAGTGGAGTCTTTCAGTTCCCCCTTATATAGAATCATGTCATCCGCTAATAGGGATGATTTGACTTCATTCTCTCTGATTTCTACCCCTTTGATGGCTTTTTCTTCCCTAATGTCTCTGGCTGAAACTGCAGGACTATATTGAATAGCATTGGTGACAGTGAACCTCCTTGTTTGGTTCCTGATCTCGGTGGGAATGCTTCCAACTTTTCCCCATTCAATAAGATGCTGGCCTTGAGTTTATCATAAATAGCCTTGATTGTGTTGAGGAATGTTCCTTCTATACCCAATTTGGCTAATGGAAAAGATGTTGAATTTTATCAAGTGCTTTGTTTGTGTCTATTAAAATAATCATATATTTTGTTTGGTTTTAATGTGATGTATCACATTGATTGATTTGCAGATATTGAGCCTTCCCTTCATACCAGGGATAAACCCCACTTGGTCCACATGAATGATCTTTCTGAGATGTTGGTTTCAATTGACTAATACTTTGTTGAGGATTTTTGCATCTATGTTCATCAGAGAAATTGGTCTGTGGTTCTCTTTCTCTGTTGTATCTTTTTCAGGTTTAGGAATTGAGGTGAGGCTGGCTTCCTAGAAGGAGTTTGGGAGGATTCCCTCACTTTCAGTTGTTTGGGATAGCTTGAGAAGAATTAGAGTTGGTTCTTTAAATGTCTGGTGGAATTCAGCAGTGAAGCCGTCTGGTCCTGGGTTTTTCTTTGTTGGGAGGATCTTTACTACTGATTCAGTTTCATCTTGGTTGTTGGTCTGTTTAGGTTTTCTGTCTTCATGGCTCACTTTAGGTAGGTTGTGTGTGTCCGGAATCCATCCATTTCTTCTAGGTTTCCCAGTTTGTTGACATACAGCTCTTTGTACCAATTTCTGATGATTTCTTTTATTTCTGTGATAACTGTTGTTACTTTTACTTTATCATCTGTAATTTTATTGCTCTCTGTTTTCTCCCTCTTTTGTTTTTATGGTTAGTTGGGCCAGTGGCATGCCAGTTTTTTTATTTTTTGAAAAAACAGCTCTTCATTTCACGTTTTTAAAAAAATATTTATTAATTTGAAGCCGGCGCCGTGGCTCAATAGGCTAATCCTCCACCTTGCGGCGCCGGCACACCGGGTTCTAGTCCCGGTTGGGGCGCCGGATTCTGTCCCGGTTGCCCCTCTTCCAGGCCAGCTCTCTGCTATGGCCAGGGAGTGCAGTGGAGGATGGCCCAGGTGCTTGGGCCCTGCACCCCATGGGAGACCAGGAAAAGCACCTGGCTCCTGGCTCCTGCCAGGATCAGCGCGGTGCGCCGGCTGCAGCGGCGGCCATTGGAGGGTGAACCAGCGGCAAAGGAAGACCTTTCTCTCTCTGTCTCTCTCTCACTGTCCACTCTGCCTGTCAAAAAAAAAAAAAAAAAAAAAAAAAATTTATTAATTTGAGAGACAGAGTTGAAGACAGAGGGAGAGACAGAGAGAAAGTTTTCATCTGCTGGTTCACTCCTGAAATGGCTGCAACAGCTGAAGCTGGGCTGATCTGAAGGCAGGAGCTTCTTCCAAGTCTCCCATGTGACTGCAGGGGCTAAGCCCTTGGACCATCTTCCACTGCTGTCCCAGGCAATAAGCAGAGAGCTGGATTGTAAGAGGAACAATGGGGTCATTAACTGGTGCCCATATGGGATGTTGGTGCTACAGGCAGAGGCTTAACCTACTATACCACAGCACTGGCCCCTTCACTTTGCTTTTGTGTGTTTTTTTGTTGTTGTTGTTTCAATTTTATTTCTTCTCTAATTTTAATTATTTCTTCCCTTCTACTAATTTTGGGTCTTATTTGTTGTTGTTGTTTTTCTAAGTCTTGGACACACATTGTTAATTTATTTGGTGTCTTTCCAGTTTCTTGACGTAGGTACCAATTGCTATAAACTTCCCTCTAACATTGCATTTGTGGTATCCCCTAAGTTTTGATATGTTGTGTTGTCATCTTCTTCTGTTTCCAGCAATTTTTATTTCCCTTGTGATTTCTTCTATGACTCAGTATTCATTCAGGAGCGTGTTGTTTGGTATCCATGTGTTTGCATATTTTCTAGAGATTGTTCTTCTGTTAATTTCCAGCTTCATTCCATGGTGGTCAGAAAAGATGTATTTCATTTTTTTTTTTTTATTTTCTGAGACTTGCTTTATGTCCTGGCATAGTCTGGAAAAACTTGCATGCACTGATTAAAAGAATGTGTATTCTGCAACTGTGGGATGAAAGGTTCTGTAAGTATTAGTTAGATCTGTTTGGTCCACAGTGTAGATTTGGCTGCCATTTTTGATTGCCACCTTTCAGTGAATAAGAATCGGAGCTGAGGGTCAGACCATCTAGTGCCTACAGGCCATAGAAAGAACTTTGGGTTTTACACTGAGTGATTTAAGAGACCATTGATGGTGTTCATGGGACTGGCGCTATGGCTCACTTGGTTAATCCTCTGCCTGTGGTGCTAGCATCCCATGTGGCGCTGGGTACTAGTCCGGGTTGCTCCTCTTCCAGTCCAGCTCTCTGCTGTGGCCCGGGAGGGCAGTGGAGGATGGTCCAAGTGCTTGGGCCCCTGCACCTGCATGGGAGACCAGGAGGAGATGCCTGGCTCCTGGCTTTGGATCAGCAAAGTGCCGGCCATAGTGGCCATTTGGGGGAGTGAACCAACGGAAGGAAGACCTTTCTGTCTCTTTCTCACTATCTATAACTCTACATGTCAAAAAAAAAAAAAAAGAGGCCAGTGATGGTGTTCAGCAGTGAGCCCCAGTCACTGACAGACTGAGTGTGATCTCTGCCCATCAGATGGACATTACACTCTGAGGGGCTGGAGTAGAACTGTGTGAATTAATGTAAGGAAGTACTTAAAGTACTGAAGCCATGCTCTTGGCGTCACCGTGTCTACCTGCAGGAATATTTAAATAGGAGTTTTGTAAGAGTATTTAAGAGCACAAACATTCAGACGCAAGCTACGTACAATGTGTTGCACAGGTTTCTGTCTCCTTCCCAGAATTAAGTCTTCCGTTCTTTTCAGTAAAAAGCTGATAATAAAGGCCGGTGCTGCGGCTCACTTGGCTAATCCTCGGCCTGCGGCACCAGCACAATGGGTTCTACTCCTGGTTGGGGCGTCGGATTCTGTCCCAGTTGTTCCTCTTCCAGTCCAGCTCTCTGTTGTGGCCTAGGAGTGCAGTGGAGGATGGCCCAGGTGCTTGGGCCCTGCACCCGCATGGGAGACCAGGAGAAGCACCTGGTTCCTGGCTTTGGATCAGTGCGGTGCACCGGCCGCAGCGGCCATTGGAGGGGTGAACCAACGACAAAGGAAGACCTTTCTCCTCTCTCTCTCTCTCTCTCTCTCTCTCTCTCTCTCTCTCTCTCTCTCTAACTGCCTGTCCAAAAAAAAAAAAAAACCAAAAAAAAACAAAAACAAAAACAAAAAAAACAAAAAAAAACTGTAATACTTTTTTTTTTCAGCTTTTATTTAATGAATATAAATTTCCAAAGTACAACTTTTGAATTCTAGCAGCTTTTCCCCCCATAACCTCCCTCCCACCTGCAATCATCCCATCTCCCACTCCCTCTCCCATCCCATTCTTCATCACGATTCGTTTTCACTTCTGATAATATTTCTAACCAGTCTGATGGGGAGCTAAGTCCTCACCAAGTTTGTATTTTCTTTTCCCTTCCCAAGTTGCTCTTGTCCCAGCATGTTTGGATCATTCCCTCTGGGCTCCGGCAAGCTTAGTACACAGTTGTTTGCAGATTGCATTTGTTGTTTTAAGGCTTCCGTTCTCTCTCTCTCTGTGTCTCTGTCTCTCTCTGCCTCTCCTTCTCTCTGTGTGTAACTCTTTCAGATAAATAAAATAAATCTTAAAAAAATCACAGTTTCCAGTGGGGCTTGTGACTGTCCTAACCATGCCCTGTTGCTGCTCTGACCTTAGTCAATTTTCACCTGGGTTTTGTGCCACTGTCAAGCTCAGCACTTAAGATTATGTGCCTAGGGGCAAGTGCTGTGGCGTAGTGAATAAAGCTGCTGCCTGCAGTGCCAGCGTCCTCTGTGGGCGCCGGTTCAAGTCCTGGCTGCTCTACTTCCAACCCAGCTCCTGCTAATGTGCCTGGGAAAGCAGCAGAGGATGGCTCAAGTATTTGGGCCCCTGTACCCATGTGGGAGACCCAGAAGAAGCTCCTGGATTCAGATCGGCTCAGCTTCAGGTGTTGCAGCCATTTGCGGAATGAACCAGCAGATGTAAGATCTTTCTGTGTTTATGTAACTCTGCCTTTCAAATAAAATAAATCTTAAAAAAAATATGTGCCTAATCCCTGTCTATCAATATGTAGACCAAATCAAATCAAATCACAAAATACATGGTGAAATTTATTTTAAAAATAAAAACTTAGCAAAGTAAAAAAAAATGTGCTTAATAGAGAATGTATTCCGCCCTCCGTGCAGAAGTGCAGGGTCGTCCTCTGAGCGCACCTTGTGAGCATTTTCTGTCTGCAAGTATAGCAAGACAGAATCCACAGTGAGAAGAGGCTGTGAAGTTCCAGGAATCTTACTACATTTTGTGGTAGAGGCTTTCCCTCGCTTTGCTTTCTCATACTTCTTTCTGAAAGTGATGAAATCTGGCTTTAATTAAAATGACTGGGAGGAGGAGGAAGGGCAGTGAGGACGCAGTAGGAGAAATTGTGGTTCTTTGAAAGGAAAGGGCGGAAGTGGGCCAGCAGCTGGAGGATTGTAGTGTTAATGACGGGGCCTGACTGTCTCCCATCACCGGCTGCCCCATCCTTGTCCGTGTAGTCACCAGGGTGCTCATGCTGGCTGGCTGGGGGTGATGGCCAGGTGTGCACAGAGAAAAGCAATTCATAGACCTGGACACCCTTGACTTTGAAATTTCAGTGGCTAACATGATCACACTGGACTAGCAAAATGTATAAAGTTGAATAAAACTAGGAAGTAGTTATAACTGTCACTCCTGAAACACTATACGTATCTCTAAATGGCTCAAAAGTGTTAGGGCCGTTCGTTCACTGTATCCTCTGAGCCACCGTACGTGGGCCAGCCCCTGTGCTACTGGAAGGGGCTTCACGCACACCAACCAGGACGCCATCAGGGGCATCTTGGCTCACTTGTTCTCTGCTTACTGGGTGGTCCTCACTCCCTTGAGCAGTCTGTGCCTCATCTGCAACTGAAACCATGGCCTGGCTGATGCATTCCAGATGGGATTTAATCATTTATTCATTCCATGAGATTTTAGTTAAGCATCTGTCCTATGCCAGTCAATGGACCCCAGGAGGAATTTTTATGGAAAAAAAACCTATTTTTTAGCATCTACCATGTCAGGCTATAAACCGGCACATAGCATACATTTCTATAATCCCTTTTAAGTCAAGCTGCAGCCCCTTCTGATCATCATTCTGAGCTGTGACCCTGGCTTCCGTCTCCTGTCAACAGAGGAGGTTAGCGTGATCAGGGCTGTTCAGGATGAGGTCACTGTGTTGCCATTCAGATTACACCCGGCCTCGCGGGCCCAGTGAGTTGTGGGCCTTTGCAGGCCTTGGCTCTCAGCCTCTTTAGTTGCAGTTGCACCTGTTCTCAGTCTTAAAGGGTGAGTTTAACCCTGACTCATCGCTGAGCCCTGTAGCTACTCGGGGAAGAATAAGATGCCTTTCATCACTGGTGCCATAATTAAAACCCAAGAATCCCTGCAGAAGTTCTTAAAACACCAGATCAGGATGTATCCCCTTTAAAGTACACTGCCTATGGGCCCCCTGGGGGAGAAACGTGTGTGCCGGTCAGCAGTGTTCCCCAGGGACCAGAAGGCTGCCCTGTGTTAGGGGCAGGAGCACGCTCGGGAAGGAGTGAATGGTTGGAGCGTGATATGGCATTTGATAGAGCTGGAGTTTGGGGGTTCCAGGAGCACAACAAGAAATTTATGAAACGAAGGTAGCAAAGTATGAAGGCACTAGATTACTAGGAGCCACGTGTGTCCTGTCAGAGTCGCAGTTCCATGTGTAAGCCTGTGTGTCCCACATGTGTCATGTCAGATTTGTGACTTTGCATGTTAGGCCTGTGTGTCCCACATGTGTCATGTCAGAGTTGTGGCTTCACGTGTAAGCCTGTGTGTTCCACATGTGTCGTGTCACAGTTGCAGCTGCATGTGTGTATGTGTCCCACATGTGTCATGTCACAGTTGCAGCTTCGCGTGTAAGCCTGTGTGTCCCACATGCATCAGAGAAGCTTTGGAGATTTTAAGCAGAACCAGGAGATAGCATCAAAGACACGATCCCTTGTGGCCTTCCCTTGGGAATCCCCAGTTATTTCAACCCTGATGCTCGGTGCCCCGAGAACGGGGCTCATGGACCTCTCGCGCGTTACTGGAGAGTTTCAGTGATAGCCATTGTCTGTGACCATCTGTCCTTGGCCTGGAAGCCCAGCCATGGCAGCCCCAATGCAGATCTCACTGTTACCAGTGCTTCAAAGTACAAAGTACAAGACCTCACACTCGAAAGACAGGCAGGTTCATGTCTTTGATAAATGGTCAAGTAAGGCTCCGTGGATAGCTCAGGGTTGAACTCAGTGATTTCCCCGGGGACTGAGGGGCGTGGGTCAGGGAGGAAGACAGACGGTGCTGCTCTCCCGACGGTGCAGACCCGCTCTGAGCCTGCGTCTTCCTCTGCTACCTTGCGTGAGCAGCGGGCGAGGGCCCAGGAAGTCTATGCCGCAGCTCCTCTGCTCGAATAACCCCTCTTGCTTTTCTTCAGTGTGAAGAAAACCATCTGTTTTCTTACCCTCGAGGAAATGGGGGAGGCAGGCTGCATTTAGGGTGCTAAGTGGAAGTGGTGACTGCCGTCACCACAGCAACCGACCGCGTGTTTCAGCTGCTCTCTTTTTTAGTAAGTCTTAATGATTCTCAGTTCCAGTGTGCCCTGGCTCCCAGCCGCCTCTCCACCAGCACCGCCCCACACCTGCTTTACCGCATTACCTGCGTTGTGTCTTTGCCACCCTCATCCAGCCTACTCTAGCGGAAGAAGTGTTTCTCACAGCCTGTTTCCATCCACACCGTTGTAATTCGGGGTGTCCGTGTATGCCAGACGTTCTGGGTGCAAGGTAGACATGCCACTTCTCCTGAGATGAAGAGGAGGTTGAGGGAGGTCCATGTTGGTGCTGTGTGCCTGGGAGCTACTATGTGGAACACGGGGTTTGCACTCCAGTTGCTCTAACCCAATATGCCGTGCTCTCGCCTCTTGGCCAGACTTCTTCGAGCCACCAGGACCTGTGGATCTCTGTTGCCCATGGAAGCCACCGCAGTGCATCCGGCTGAACCCCCTTTAACATGTGACCAGAATCCCTCTCGACATCATTTCCTTCTGTTATGTCTGGAACTTAACACAGCACTCCATCCAACACCATTCCTTTTCTTCTCTGGGGGAGCCCCATGTCTGCAGTGCTGGAAGCCCCTGCACAGTGGTCATTTCTCTCCAGGAGTGCTGTCCTTGGTGCTGACCCCCGTGGTCAGGGGGCCTTTACTGTGCCCCGTCCATCCCTTACACCCCATTACTACAGCTTACTTTGACTTCTGGTTCAAGTAGCCCTGATGTGGGATGTTGACCATTGCATGTTTCCCATGCCTCCTGTTTTTATTTTTGGAGAAGTGTACATGGGAGAGAGTTTATAACTGTGACTGTCTGTGAGGTGATTGTGGCCATTTATCAGAAAATTGCCTTTACTTGTCTACGTATTAGTGAAGCAGTCACGTGTGCGACTGCTGACCCCGTCTCCAGGCAGCCTGTGTTCCTGTGCCCCTTTTCCAAGGGTGGACTCACGTGGCCCTCATTCCTGATGCTCAGGCAAATCAGTTAGCGTGTGTGATGTGAAGACTGTGCCCCTTACAGAAAGCCTGAGGGTCAGTGTATCCAGGGCTTCAGAGTAGCCCTTCCACTGGCACTCTGCCCAATGATAAAAGAGGTTTTCAGAGGGTAATACAAGAAACTTGTGTGCATGTAAAATGGTAGAACCTGATTCACACATGAGGAACATTTTCAGAACCTCAGAAGCCAAAATGACCACTTTAAATATTTTAAGCCAGGCCAGTACCGTGGCTCAATAGGCTAATCCTCCACCTGCGGCGCCGGCACACCGGGTTCTAGTCCCGGTCGGGGCACTGGATTCTGTCCTGGTTGCCCCTCTTCCAGGCCAGCTCTCTGCTGTGGCCCGGGAGTGCAGTGGAGGATGGCCCAGGTGCTTGGGCCCTGCACCCCATGGGAGACCAGGAGAAGTACCTGGCTCCTGCCATTGGATCAGCGCAGTGCGCCGGCCGCAGCGGCCATTGGAGGGTGAACCAATGGTAAAGGGAAAACTTTCTGTCTCTGTGTCTCTCTCTGTCCACTCTGCCTGTCAAAAAATATTTTAAGCCTTTTGGATACAAATAACCTGGAACAACAGTGGATAGTTCTCCAGCTCCTTGAAGAGAACATAAAGGATGGAATTCTTTATCTTGATGACTCAAGGTTTGAGCATTAATTACTATTCACATCTGTGCAGACTGTTCGATTGTGAGTTACTGAGGCATTATTAGGGTTAATTCTCCTTAGCGCAGAACAATTGCAGTTGGCCATCCCTGTTGTAATAGTTGGTTCTCTCTTCTCTGCCTTGTGTTTCTGTAACTGCCATTTACCGCTGCCTTCCCGAGACATGCTGTTAATTTCTCTTTTCATTTCATGTGTGCCTCTGGCCTCCTGTGGATCAATAGAGCAAACAAGCATTCTTGTTACAATGTTGTTAAAAATAATAGTGTTAAGTAAGAAATGACAAAGTCTTCTGAAGACAAAAGAACTTTAGTGTCTAATTTTCTGACTATTTTATGTTCAGAGGCCTTTCACCTTGTTTGCTGTTTCTTAGCTGGTAGCTAAGAATTCCTATTTGCAGTGCTGAGTGTAGCTGAGTGGGATGGGGCAGATGGCAAAGAGGAAGCAGTTAAAACCCTACCTAATCTTTCAAACAATGAGGCTGGCGTCCTGGCCCAGATGGGTAAGCCACTGCCTGAGATGCCAGAATCCCATGTGAGTGGCAGTTTGAGACCTGGCTGTGCTTCTTCCAAAGTTCCCTGCTAATGAGCCTGGGAAAGCAGCGGAAGGTGGCTCAAGTGTCTGGGCTGCCATCAGTCACTTGGAGGACCCAGACAGAGTTCTAGCCTCCTGGCTTTGGTCTGGCCGAGCCCCAGGGTTTGTGACCATTTGGAGAGTGAACCAGTGGATGGAAGATCTGTTTCTGTCTCTATCTCCCTCTCTCCCTAACTCTGCATTTCAAGTAAAGAAATACTTTAAAAACAAAATCTGTATTTATTCATTTGAGTTGTGTGCCAAGGACGGAGACAGAGTTAGTGTTGAGGACTTGCAGCTCAGAGCGCTGTAGCTAAGCCCGGAGTTGTGCATCACATCTGTTCCGAGACCTTTGTTAAGGTCATTGGACCACTCGCCTTCATTAAGTTCATTTTCTCACTTGGACCTCTCACATCACTTCCAGAATTCAAAAGTTGAAGATTATTGGTGTTCACCTTAGAGAGCATCCTGCCATTTTCTGTGTGTATTCATGTACATACCTCCTGAGAGAAAACCATAGTCTAAGAGAAAGTCAACCTCAGTGCAGTTGCCGCGTGTACATACATGCATTGACTCTTACCTCCCAGTTCATTCCAGTTTCCTTAAGATGCCATGCCATGTGGTAAGTCAGTACTGAAGTGAGTTCTTACCGCTGCAGTAGGCAGAGAGCCAACTGTCTTCATTTTTTTTTAAGATTCATTGATTTGTTTGAAAGTCAGAGTTACACAGAGAAAAGGAGAGGCAGAGAGAGAGAGAAAGAGAGAAAGAGAGAGGGAGGGAGGGAGGGAGGTCTGTCTTCCATCCACTGGTTCACTCACCAAATGGCTGCAACAGCCAGAGCTGCACCCATCGGAAGCCAGGAGCCTCATCCAGGTCTCCCATGCAGGTGCAGGGGCCCAAGGCCTTGGGCCATCTTCTACTGCTTTCCCAGGCCATAGCAGCCACTGGATTGGAAGTAGAGCAGCCAGGACTCAAACCAATGTCCATATGGGATGCCGGCACTGCAGGTGGCAGCTTTACCCACTATGCCACAGCACCAGCCCCAATTGTCTTTCATTTTTAAAGATTTTATTTATTTGGAAAGCAGGGTGACAGAGAAAGGGAGAGACAGAGATCTTCCATCTCGTGGTTCACTTCCTACATGGCCACAATGGCCGAGGCTGGGCCAGGCCAAAGCCAGGAGCCAGGGACTCCATTTGGGTCTCCCAAGTGGGTGGCAGGGGCCTGAGTACTTGAATTATCACCTGCCCCTTTCCCAGGTGCATCAGTGGGGAGCTGGTTTGGAAGCAGAGAACCAGAACTCAAACCAGTGATCCAGGAGGGGATGCCAGTGTTGTAGGTGGTGTCTTATCCTTCTGTGCCACCTCAACTAGCTTAGAACCCAGGTGCTGGAAGATGCCCTTTGATTTTAGTTTATTGGGTTGATGCTTGGTCAGCTCCTTAGTTTACCTTGTCTATGCTCATGAACTTGTTATAGTAAGAGACGGCTACCGTTCTGTGGAAACTGAGTCCACAGGATGTCTTTGAGTAATGACAGCTGATTGGAACTTGCTGGCAACAAGCATATGAGAAATGGAAATGAAACATTCACAGATTAATACATAAAGGTAAAATTGTATGATTCAGGTTAAAATAGTTTAATACTTTTAGATGACTCTATGTGCTTTCTTCCTGTGTCCATTTGGGACATTTGCTGTAGGGTTCTAAGCTTGACCTACCTAAGGTCCTGTCTCCCATTTTCTTCCTGGATTCTTCATCAACCTCCGAACCCACCCATATTAATAGCGGAACTTTGTATACTGTCCTACGTTCTTGGAGAGGTCTCTTAATTTGGCCAACTGGAAACAAACAAAAATGCCTACATTTTCTGATAGCAACTGAAAGGAGAAATAGCAGAGATGGAAGGAGACATGGCTGTCAGATGGAAAACAACAGCCCTTAGGCTGAACCTAAAGGAATCCTGGGAGAAAGAGTAAGAAAGGGGTAACTGTGCATTTGGGATTTATTTTCTTAGCCCTGTTACCCTGCTGTCTTCCTGCTGTACTGAAGGCTGCAAGGGCACACTCACACACACTTGTGTGTTTCATTGTGTGCAGCTCCTTCATCCTCGCCCAGCAAATAGTGCTCAGCCATGGTGACAAGGGTGACATCATCCCAGCAGGAGGCTGTCCTCACCCTGCTTTTACTTAGTCCTCTTCTGTGGACTCCTGGTAACTGTTTTCAGTCTGCAGCAATGCAACTGCCCCGAGGAGATGTAGTTGGATAGATAGACCTCTGTGTAATAGCACTTACTTTCATTAATTGTCTTAGAAAAATAACTGCCCCCATTTAGTGATTTTTTTCACTTACCCCATACTTATATGTGTAAAATTTGGCTCCATATGCCAGCCACGCAACTGTGAACAAACATCTCTTATCACAGAACTTCAGTGCTCACAATACCTCTGGAGTGGGTGTTGTCCTAAATTGGAAAATGAAGTTTCAGAGATGCAAAGATTAAATTTTCCAGGATCTCACAGCTTAGAAGTAGAAAATTCAAAGTCAAGTTCAAGTTTAACTCCATAGTCTGTGCTCTTAATTACTGTGCTCTTCTACTTCTAGTCCATGAATAAAGAAATAGAAATTACATATATCAGAATGTGAGCTGTGTGAATAAATCCAGTCATTGTTAAATGCTAATAGTTCATCATGAAGAAGTTTTTATTTGAAGGGCAGAGAAACAAATACAGAGTTTCCTATCCACTGGTTGATCCCATAAGTGCCTACAATAGCCAGAATTGGGCAAGGCAGAAACCAGGATTCTGGAACTTAATCTGGGTCCCCCATGTGGGTGACTGGGACCCAAGTACTAGACCATCACCTACAGTCTGTGTGCATTAGCAAGAAGCTGGAATCAGGCACTCCAGAGTGGGATGTAGACATCCCAAGGAGCATCTTAGCTGCTGCACCAGATACCTATCCTGTCATGAACTTGTAATGACTTGTTCTGTGGGCCTGAGTGCACGCTCAGCAGCTCTTCTCCCCCTCCCTGAATTAAACCTAACACAGATGTCTGACCAGGAATGATTTATGGAACCCTGTGACCAGCTCTCTGAGAAGCATCCTAAGCCATCCATTGCCTGCATTCGTTTTCTTTTGTCTACCACCCACGCAAAGGCAATGCAGAAATCTGTGTCCAGTACCACGGACAGTTCCACTTTACAAAAGAAAACATGTTGGTTTCTGTGCAGGTTAATTTATTCTTTCAATAAATACATGTTCACCAAGCATGTGAGGAGGATGTGGAAAGCCAGACAGCCAGGAGCCCTGCATGAGCATGAGAAAAACATAATAGAACAAGTGAAAAGATTACTAAGGAAGATTTCAGACAGTGGTCACTGCTACGGGAGTCGGATGTACCTGTGGGTATATGCAGGTATGTATACACGTGTGTGTGTGTAGGTGTAGATAGGAGAGGGTAGGTCTACAGTAGGAACAAGGTGCTAGCTTCAAATGACATGACTGGGCAGACCTCTCTGAAGAGATGCTGTCAGGCTGAGTTCCCTGGACAAGAAGAAGCCAGAAAATGAAGGGGGAGAAGCACTGTCGAAGAGAAGAGAAAACACAAAGTTCCAAAAGCAAGATAAAAATGTCATTTGTTTGAATAAAGAAAGACTGCTTTTGTGTGTGCATGAGAGCTGGGTATGGGAGTTAGGGGATGAAGTTCAAGAGGTCAGGTCCAGATGAGGTGAGTGTCAGGTGCATGGCCTTGTGGGCACTGCCCAGACACAGACAGTTTCAAGAGCAGAGGGGGTGCTGTTCTTAAGGACAGCAGGACAGCAGGTGTAGTTATTCCACCACCAAGGTAAGATGTGTGAGTTTTATTCCAGGACTGCTGTGAGCCCTCAGATAGTCTTAAGTAGGAGAATGGTATGATACGATTTAAGCTTCATGGATGTCTCCTGAAGTGACAGCTTTGTGAACATTAACATCTGGAGTCGGAGATCAGTTTTAGAGGCCAATGGAATGGTCCTGGGAAGAAGAGATGGTTGAATGGAAGTAGGAGAGAGCAAAGAAAGCTATGATGTAGGGTACATTCTGTAGATCTTGTGGACAAGACCCTCAAGGGGGTTGCCTGCAGGAGTGAAGGAAATGGAAGAACAGAAATGACTGATCAGTGTTCAGCTTTGCTTTTCTGGGTAAGTTGTGATGCCACTGTGGAATGGCATTTGAACGTGATGGAAAATGGGTGGAGTCAGTCTGGATTTCCTTGTGCTGAGCCTGAGGCTGTTACTAACACAAGCGCGGGTGCCAGGTGAGTAGCTGGAGGTGTCCTTTGCCCACTGCCTCATCTGGGACAGCTGTCCTCCACGTTTCCTGCATGCTGCACAAAACAGTTTGAAGTGACGTTGGTATTAACGTTCCCTGTTGCTGTTCCAGGAGAGCGTAGACCTGGGGGAAATCATGTTCTCCCTGTGTTACCTACCCACTGCTGGGCGCATGACACTGACGGTCATCAAGTGCAGAAACCTCAAGGCCATGGATGTCACGGGCTCGTCAGGTAAGCTCACATCAAGGGCACATTCCCAAATAAACTAGCCTGTGTGTAAAATTATATTTGGCTATTGAATGATCAGTAACTTGTTTTTTTAAAAGTAGAGAGGTGACCAAGTGCAGTGTCCCAGTCACCTCTCTGTTCTCATTATCACTATGAAATCACTAAATCACTAATCACTGTTAGACTTGAACTTGCATCCTTGCCGGCTGCCTGAGGGACTGGAGGAACTAATGAAGTATAGCATTGCTTCCTGGAGTTCTTGAAGAAATTCTCGAAGGACATTTCTCTTGTACTGTGACAGCAGAGAGAGATGAGCCATACCACACTCCTTTACTCCTTAAGTCACTGCAGTTCTGGGAGATGATTTATAACCTGATAGGTGACTGTTGGCAGAAAAGGATGTGGGAGACAAATGGTAAGAGTGGGGAGATCAGTAACTGCCTGTTGAATTAAATGCAAATGAGAAATAAGTTGAGAGAGAGTAAAGAGTATCACAGTGGAGGCATCCATAGTTTGCAGTTCCTCAGGAAAAAAAGCAAATAGCATTTCAGAAAGAGGAAGAAGGTCTTAATTCTGGTATGGAATGAGCTCTAGAACACACAAGTCAATTAAAGCAGACAAACCATAAAAGACACAAGGGACCAGTGTTAACAGTATGGCAGGTTGGCCGGTGCCATGGCTAATCCTTCGCTTGCAGTGCCGGCACACCAGGTGCTAGTCCTGGTCAAGGTGCCGGATTCTGTCCCAGTTGCCCCTCTTCCAGTTCAGCTCTCTGCTGTGGCCCAGGAGTGCAGTGGAGGATGGCCCAGGTGCTTGGGCCCTGCACCCGCATGGGAGACCAGGAGAAGCACCTGGCTCCTGGCTTTGGATGAGCACGGTGCACCAGCCGCAGTGGCCATTGTGGGGTGAACCAATGGAAAAGGAAGACCTTTCTCTCTGTCTCTCTCTCACTGTCCACTCTGCCTGTCAAAAAAAAACAAACAAAAACAAAACCAGCATGGCAGGTTAAACCTGTGCCTGCAATGCCAACACTTAACATCAGAGTGCCAGTTTGAGTCCTGGCTTCTCCACTTCTGCTCCTTGCTAATGCACCTGCTGCCCATATGGGAGACCAGGAAGGAGTTGCAGGCTCCTGGCTTTGGCCCAGCCCCATTCTGACTGTCATAGCCATTTAGGGAGGGAATCAGCAGATGGAAGATCTAATGCCTGTGCTTTTTCTCTCCCTGACCTCCCCTTCCTCACTCTGTTACACTTCCTTTCCAATAACTACATCAATAAATCTTTCTAGAAGGCATAAAACCAAATATGGATAGTGTGCTCACAACTGTGTAAGCATGGGGAATTTGAGAACGTACACTTGTGTTGCCAAAGTTTGCACAGAAAGGATGGGAGGGTGCAGGAAAACGAAGGGCTAAGAGGCATGAGGACCAGGTGGCTCCTTGCTGTATCTCTCAACATCGTGACTTTTGAACTCTGTCATATCCCGCCCCTTTTTCCCCCCTTTATATCACATGATGTGATATGAAGGTTGAAGAGCAAGTGAAAAACTCCAGGGTCAATAAGTGTTGAAGAACTCAGGGTAAACAATGCACTCTGCAAATTACTATTTATTGTACACTTTCTACCATGTATGAAGAGAGATCAGATCCTGAGACAAGCAAACAGCCTCCGAGTTGTAATTAAGTGCGAGATTTCTTTTTCTTTCTCTGGGCTTTTCATCGGAGGAGCGCAGGCTTTGGGAGCACCTCCTCATTAATCCTCACAACAGGCTGCGAATCAGCCAAGGAGCCCGTAAATTATCCTTGTCACAGGCAGAGCCATGCAGCCAAGATGTGGGGATCACACAGGATAAAGTGTGCTTCCTCATGGTGCTGACAAGAAGGCCTGGGCCTGTGGCTCAAACACAAAAGTGCATCACAGTTCTTACTGACAACATTCTAGAAAACACCAGAAAATTCAAAAGTATTTGTGAAACATGCTCCAGGTTACCTTGTAACTTTGTCTCCCTCTGCCTTGTTCTTTTATGTTTTCTGAAATACACTCCTTCATATGCTTCCTCAATTGCAAATATAATTGCACCTGCTCAAATATAATTGGACATCATTTTGGGCTTCTTCTAAGGAAATTAATTTATCATATGGAAGCAAAGCATAAGAGGTGGTGATGGTGCAGTTGGAGCTTGACCTGAAGGAAAATGACAGAGCAGATATGATTTCCACTGTCACTTGGTCACCGGATGTCAACACTACCTTCCAGGCTATGCCTCCTTTGAATGAACAGATTCAACTGTGGAGCTTTATAGAAGCTGGTATAATTGTTGATAATAAAGTCATGGGTGGGGTGGGAGGGCAAGGACCACATCAGCTGGGGCAGAACTTGGTAGTGATTTGATCCCTTTGGCCCAGGAGCTACAGCCTTGACAGACTTCTCTGGGTGCAGCTAGCATCGTACTGACAGTCGCATCAGCAGTCTTCCTGTGGCCGTCTGTAAACAAAACATCACCTGTTTACCATACATTGCCGAGTGTGTAGTAAATGACTGTGACCGTATCCTCAAACCTCACTCCTTAACCAATAGCATGATACTTCCCATTTTAGCACCTTTCCCAGTAGCTGCCAACAATTCCAAGGAGAACGTAGATGTTGGTTGATTTCTACCCACCCTGATTATATGTAGTTGTCCAGATAGTGTGTTCCTAAATCTTTCACAAGTTTTGTCTGAGTCTTCCGAAGGATGCTAATCCTAATGTACGGAGCCCGTTACGGTGCCTTTCCTACAAAACACTTGGAGTGAAAAGCGTCCTGGGATGAAGAGCCTCAGCAGGCTCTGTGTTTCCCCTTTACAGTGACTTCTCCACAGTCTGAGGCAGACACCAATTATGAAGAAAAAAAAGTCCTTGAATTTCAACTTTTGTTTTGCACCAAAACAAACTTAGCTTGCATTTCTAATTTTCATGAACTTTTGGATACACTCCCTTGTTAAGATAGTGAAGTCAGGGAGTGAGTGTTCAGCCTGGCTGTTAAGGTAGCTGTGTTTTACATCCAAGTACCTCAGTTGGGTTCCTGGCTCTGGCTCCTGACTCCAGCTTCCTGCTAAAACAGACTCTGGGAAGCAGCAGTGATGGCGCATGTGAGTGGATCCTTACCACCCACGTGGGAGACCTGGATTGAGTTCCCTGCTCCCAGCTTCCACACTGCCCCAGCCCTGGCCATGGGGACATTGCATGAATGAACAAGCAGATGGGAGTTCGTGCTCACTGGTATCACTTTTTAAAGTTGGGACTGGCACTGTGGCATAGTGAGTTAAGCCTCTGCCTGCAGAGCTGGCATGCCACGTGGGTGCTGGTTTGAGTCCTGGCTGCTCCACTTCCCATGTAGCTCTGCTGTGGCCTGGGAAAACAGTGGAAGATGGCCCACGTCCTTAGGCCCCTGCACCCATGTGGGAGACCAGGAGGAAGCTCCTGGCTCCTGGTTTTGGATGGGCACAGCTGCAGCCATTGTGGCCAACTGGGTTAGAAGACGTCTCTCTTCCTCTCCTTCTCTATGTAACTCTTTCAAATAAATCTTTAAAGATTTTACTAGTGAAATCAAGTTCATCCTTTTCCAGTTTATTCCATATAAATTGTTTAACATAAGAAGTCTTGAATCTTGCTCCCAGATAATTCAGTAACGATGTTCAATACGCTCCTTTCCATATAAAGTGAAAACGAACGAGTTCTCTTTAGGCTTTGAATGAATGCCTTGATCTTTAAAATTATTTTCGCACTCCTAGACCCTTACGTCAAAGTGTCCCTGATGTGTGAGGGTCGGAGGCTAAAGAAGCGCAAAACCACCACCAAGAAGAACACGCTGAACCCCGTATACAACGAGGCCATCATTTTTGACATCCCTCCGGAGAACGTGGATCAGGTCAGCCTCTCCATTGCGGTCATGGATTACGACAGGTACGTGCGGGGTCTCTTCACTCTCTGCAGAACAGTCGGGCTGGCCTGTGGTGTGGCAGGGACACCTCTGGGAGGCCTGGGTGCAAGTGCGCACTCTGCTCCCTCTGATGTGTACCCTGGGAGGCAGCAGATGGCGCAAGCACCTGCCATCCTGCCTTTGACCTGGGCCAGCCCCAGTGATGGGAGACTTCTGGGGAAGTGAACCACCAGACGGGAGATCTCTGTCTCTCCCTCTCTCTCTGCATTTTAAATAAAATATGAAAGTAAAAAATGGAAAGCAGCAGCCATGTCCAGCCAGGTGCAGGTCCCGATCAGCTTTTCAGGTTATTTACTGCTGTGACGGTTTTCCTTTTAACTGGGAGGGAGAAATGCTTCATTCACAAATCTGTGTCCTGGGTGACAGTGTGGTTTGCTTGCAAGAGGATCAGGCATTCTGTGCAGCACTTAAGACTGCACTTGGGATGCCTGGTTTGTAGTCCCTGGTCCACCCTCAGTTCTGACTTCCTGCCATCACAAACTCTGGGCAGCAGATGGCGGCTCAAGCACTTGGGTCCCTGCTGCCCACATGGGGGACTTCGGTCGTATTCCCAGCTGCTGTGGTGGTCTGGGGAGTGAACCAGTGGGTGGAAGATGGATCAGTCTCTCTCTCCCTCCCTCTCACTCTTCCTTTCAAGTAGCTGAAATGTTCCTGAAGTTTCTTTAAAGATAATGTCCCAGCAACCCTATGGAAATCCCTTCGGACTGCTTTCTGTTCGCGGGAAGCCTCTTAGCGCTGCCGGGAGTTGGCGTATGCCTCCTGCTCAGTAACCAGGGGAAGTCAGGCCAGTTCCTAATATCGGGGCATCTGGCTTAGGTATCCATAAAAGGGTGACAGTTACTCCTGCTCCAGCTGTGAGGGTGAAGTGGGCCTGTGCATTTCAGCTACTTAAAATAGTGGCACACAGTGAGCTCACAGTTACTGTTAATCTTTTGATTGGTTGCTGAGAGAGCAGGACCCAAATAGGAAACAGGCATGTCATCTGCCCTCCTCTGTGCCACACAGTAGTAAATCATGTGCTCTGGGTGGGAATGCAAACACCACGATAAAGCAGTAAGCTGTATGATAAGGGCAGGATCAGACTGGCACCCCTCAAATCTGAGTGCATCACATGCCTCCCCATCCCCCCTGTGCAGAGCTGTCTGCAAGTTGCACAGTATCAGAGTGGTTTGCGTGGGCTCCTGGAACACGCTGACTTCTGCATGCTGCTGCTAGTCAGGTTCCACTGGGGTGAGCATGGCCAGGTGATCAGAAGCACTGTCCAGTAGTCTGCCCTGCACAGCACACAGGTGTGCCCGAGACCGGAGAGAGAACTGAAGCCTCGCATCTCCTGTGTTACTCCTTCACACGTATACCTGTGGTGAAGTTCAGCTATTGTTGTCTTCTGTCCTTGATCTATAATGATAAACAGAACCATGACAGCAATGTCCTGGAACAAATTATTAACGTCGTTATTGCTTACTTCTACAATTTCTTATTTAACAGCCAGGGGCTGTGGTTGACCATGGATACCCAAAACCACAGAAAGCAAAGCCGGGGGTGAGGAGGGACTTAATCCTGGCAGGCAGATTCTAGTGTTGAAAACTCCACGTGGTGTGCATTTCCGTTGCCCTCTCTGTCACTTGCAGGGTGGGGCACAACGAGGTCATAGGCGTGTGTCGCACCGGCCTGGATGCCGAGGGCCTCGGCCGAGACCACTGGAACGAGATGCTGGCCTATCACCGGAAACCAATCACCCACTGGCACCCCTTGCTGGAGGTGAGTGTGCGGCTCTGTTGCACTTTGCCAACAGTTGCTCTCACTTTTGTCTCTAGCATCTTGGAGTGTTCAACCTTCTTTCTGCCCCGTGGGATTTTCAAAAGCCACCAGACTTCTGGGTTTCATACCTCTTCAGACAGTATGCCCATAAAACCTGCAAGTCTGTCTATTTCACTGAGCCTGGAACCTCCCATCAGGGAGTTGTGGAGCAATCTAGTGAGTTTATTACTAACTTGAAACTGGATTTCAGTGCTTCTCTTCTGCTACAGCTGCCTTCTTTAGAGCTGCCGTCCCCCAGTACAGCTCTTCCGTCAGAGGGGTCAGGTCTGTGTCCCTGAACACTGCTTGGGAAATCGAACTCTTGAGATGTTATGCATTCTGCAGCAAATCCCTTCTCCCTGAAGACTGTACAATCGTAGCCAACACATCACAAAAACTAATAATTGCCAGCTATTAGGTGTTCAGCAGGTCATGGGACAATGTTTGCTGTTAACATAACCATTGCTAATGATTGCAGTAGCCAGAGGAGGTAGGCAGGTGTCAGCCCACTGGGCACACTGCAGCTTGCTAGTTGTTATCTCCCAAAGGCAATTGCTAGGGCCCCTCGCAGAGTCTGAGTACATGATTTATGTGACGTCATTTGTTAAAAGATAATGCAGTTCACAAAAGGACGTGTAACAAGTGGGTTTTTGGCAAACCAATAAAAAGAGCAGTGTTACTGCATGGTCATTGAATGATTCGTCTGCCATGCAGATAAGACTCCGCTTTTGGTCCTGGTACCAGGGCTCGGCGTGAAGAATGGGAGAGGTTGCGTAGTGCAATTCACTAAGTATCAGGGGTACCAGACTCTGATCTCGGCTTAGTTGCAAAAACGTGACCTTCACTGTTACCTGAACGCTGGAGTAACTGGGTGCGTGGACGCTGCTTGTTCAGATGACAGAAGGGCTGACTTGGCTGTGTGACTGTTGACAGAAGCGTGTTCCAACTCTCTGTCGGACTTTGTAATATAAATCGTACAAGATAGAGATACCCATGAGTATTGAAGAAGTACAAACACCAGTTCTAAACACTCAACAAGTCCTGGAAACTTTTATTCACAGTGGTACTGTGTAAAATATACCCTACTTCTTACTGTATATTTTCCCAGCTTTTTTTCTATTGAAGTTTGAAAAGGAAACTTTACTCTTCTTTCCAGATTCTTAGAAATAAAGTTGTGCTAGACTGACCAGACCTGTGGGCTCTAACCCCTGCTCCCTGAGCTAATCCTGCACAGGTCACTTGCTGTAGACAACAGCACTTCTCGTGTGTAGTAGAAATATGACTGGCTGCACCTGTGACGTCCAGGGGTGACATCATGGGAGGAAGAAACTAACTGGGAGAGGGAAGATGCTGTGTGGGTCAGGGTGTATTTATAGCTACACTTAGGAAGCAGTTAGGGACTTACCTGATGGAGAGGAGCTGAGGAGGAGGTAGGTGTCTGTGAGAACCTGTGAGCATGTTTCAGTCACAAGATGCAAAAGCACATCAGCCACCGTGTGGGCAGCAGCCCAAGATCCCAGATGCTTCCTGGAGACGAGCAGCAAGGTCCAGGTGCGTCTCAGAAAACTCTTTGCTGGAGAAAATACAGTCTCTCACCCCTGCCGCATTATCCTTGTAGCCAAATAGCATATTGGACTGGAAACCTAGGAATTCGTTAGGTTTTTAAGTGTAGGAAAAACATCTGTCATTGTCTGTACTTGCTAGGGAAGGGATGCATCGTTGGAGACAAGGTAAGTTGAACCTAAAGCAGGTACTACTGCATAAGGAGAGTTTGTTTTCCTGTAACTCAAGTATTTTAAAACTCTCCACCTATCGCAATCTTCCTCCTCCCATTAACTGTCCTACAACTCAACACCTGCCTTGGTGCAGCTGGGGTGCAGTAGCTGATGTCCAGAGCTGCTTAGTGCTGCTCACCAGTGACTGCTTCAGTCCCAAGCAGGCATCGGTGCCATCTCTGCACACGCCTGCCGTGCCCTGTCCGCTCCTGCTCCCTGGGAGGCTCAGCTGTGAGGGGTGGGGGCCGTGTGTTCTCTTCAGCAACCTGAATATTGTGGGTACGTGAACCCTACTGCAAGGGAGCAGCCGTTCCCCACTGTGGCCGATCGGTTACTGTGAAAATACTGTCTTTCAGTTACCTGGCCGGGCCACCAGTTTTGATAGTCAAGGATCCTGTTCTTCTCCCAAACCACCTTCCACACCGTAATGCCTCCAGCAAGACCTTGAAACAGGAACCGGCGATTGTGCGCTCACTGGACGAGAAAATGAATGGGAGGTTTGATTTGCTCATTTACATATGTCGATGAACAATCTTATTGTGCAGTTTTTCCATGGGAGTGTGTGTGTGTGTGTGTGTGTCACTTTGAACATTGTATACATTTTTACTTGAATACAGGTAGTCCTTAGTTAGCTAAGGCGTTTTATCTTTCATGGCATTTGCCTATTAGCACAGTGTTTGAAGATGGTGTAAATCTTTGCACAAAGAAGTCTTTTTTAAGGAATCCATGCTCATGCTGCTGTTTTGATTTTGTTACAAGTGTGTGTATTTCCAGTTGTGCCCATGGTTATACATAATCATTAGTGGAGACTTTGAACTTAACTTACACAGTGTTAAATCCTTGCGCATTCTTTCCTAGATGAAATTTGGTTCTGCCAAACTCAGAACTCTCTGAAGCTTGGTTTTTAAAACTCACAGGGAGAACTATAAACTTACAGAATCACTTTGAATACTAACTTAAAGGAGTGGTGTTTAGCAGCTGGGAAAAACGGGTTGAGCCATTTTGGCTACAGTTTTTTATACTCTCACTTACATGAGCTCAGATACCTGTTGCAGTTTATTCGCAAGTTTAAAAATGCCAGTTAATTTCCAGTGTAGCATTGATATTTCTAAGTGAACTGAAACAGAAGTTCATTTTTGCATGATTGTAGTGTGGCGTGTGCGTGTTGTGACACGAGCCATCACGTGTATGCTATGTTTTATATTCTACACCAAAGGTACACAGAACTGTGCGCCTCTTTTTCATTGTACGTGGGAATGGTGACTCAGACCACGTCAGATGCTCATCCCTGCAACTGGCTGTTTTTTTCAGCAAAGGATGAGAGACTACAGGAAGGCCCAGTACGTAGTGCAGCTGCAACATTTAAGGAATATCAGCAAACTCTGTCTGCCCCCAGGGAAGGCAGCAGTCTTTATGAAGACAGGGACCGGCCCCACGCTGTCAAACTATGCAAATATTTTCAAGAGGCAGAACTTTGTATCATTTCCGGTCCAGGCCCTGTTGGAAAAAATCTCAAGTTACTATAGTGTTAACTTTTGAGATGTGTGGTACATAGAATATGCTTGAAACAGGCATGAGCTAAGATACAAAGTTAACAAAAAGGCCAGAAGATTTAGAATATAGAAACACGTGCAATCAGGAACAGAAAATGTTACTGGAAATTACGCATTTTTCATAAAATGCCCTCTTTCTAAACATTAACAAAATTTAAGCCTTGAAATTGTATCTGTCGGCATGGCTTACAGTGATGGAATTACTGTTGTAAACATGCAAATATTTTATTGGTGAACATCTGGAAGGCAAACAGTTCTCCTTCAGAGTTTTCAAACCTCCTCTAGCATCTTGGTGAAGACAAGTATTCCTCGCTACCCTCTCTTCCATAAAACTATAGGAGGAAGCTGTCTGCAGGTACGTGGCTGCCACTGGGCCGGGCAGCATCAGGGAGTGACACTCCTCTGCCGATTGGGAGGACCAAAGTTAAAGTGTACTAATTATTTTTACCCCAACACACATTTTAAAGACCTTACTCATCTCTAGAAGTGTCTGTTTCATAACTAGGAAAAGCCAGGGCTTGTGATGGAAAAATGGGAACCATCAGCCCATGGGGGGAATTTAATATGAAGACTGTAGATATTTATAAATATTTTTAAAAGTTTAAAGAACTACAAATTTGTCTGCTAGGAATTTGAGCAAACTCATCCTGCCAGGATATATGTTAATCCCAGAAAGAGAAAGGGAAGGAGATTCACACCTACTCATCGTTCTTTTAAGAATGACCAAGCAGGAATGTTAAACCAGATCATGGATATTTTAAAAAGGTTAGTAGGGCCTATTAATTCACCACTTCACTCTTCACAGCTCCTCTTCGTCCATACCCTTACGAGCAGTCTTCCTCTGCTCCTGACTGAAGAGAAGTGTTGTTAGTGGCAGTATTTGAAACAGGATGCGATGCTGGACGCAGCTATGCGTTAATCACAGGCCTGGCAGCGTGTGCGGTCCTCTGCAGGGACTTCCCAAACGTGAGCTAAGCAAAAACAGCCAGGGTTGCTTTATAGACTTAACATACTGCTCTTCTTTTCCTTTTTTTCTGGAGGAGTAGTGGCTGAATTGTTGCCCCATTCACTAAGAAGCACAGAAATGAACAAAGTTAATATGAAAAGAACATTAATTTTGTAGAGCCCTGTTTCCTGTACTACACTTTCTATGTACAAGTCACCATGTAAATCCAATTCATCTCCTGTGCAGTCACAGATACCCATAGGAACAGTGCCAGGGGATCTTGGATGGGGATTTGGGGATGCAAAGCCAGGCACACACTTTGTCATGCAGTTGTGGCAAGTGCGTGCACGTTCTACTCACTGCAGGGAGATCACCGCTGATCAATTCTGACTCAGGTTTTCTATCAGAGCAAATAGCTTTGAACTTTGAAATTTGATTGACATTTCCAACTGTATTCTCCAGAAATGGTTATTACTTAAAATTTTTTGCAGACTAAAGTGCTATCAGTCTCTTATAGCTCTCAGTTAATAAATAGTTGCTGCAAAAATGAAAAAAAAATCAAATTTCCATTCTTGTCTTAACTTTAATGGACCCCAATACGCTAAACACTCAACACGTGGCCCTTTTTTTCTTTTACTTATGATTAAAAGAATGCATATCATGGAATTGAGGTTTTCTTTTCCTTGTGGGCCACCTTCATTATGATTATAACCAGGTAATTTAATTACCTGGAAAACACTGGGGGCAATAAGGATTTAGGAAAGTCCTTCAGTCCCCACTAAATCTAAAGGAATAGTTCTTGTAGCAACTGCCCGTGTTCTGGGGTACTCCAAAGGGTGGTGACTTTCATGATCTTCAGACTAACAAAAAATTGCTGTCAATAAAAAATGCTTCAGAAGAACAAAGTAAAATAAAGAAGTAAAATCCACATAGTTAGGTGACAATGAAACCAACATGTTGAAGCATGTGGAAATAAAGTTATTGAGAAGCAAAATCAAAGTAACTCCTCTTGCTTGGCTCAAAAACCCCAGTACAGAACAGTTAACACTCAGCGACACGGCTCAGGATACAATTCATCTGAACCTGCTGTAAAGATGAATTTATATTTCAGGTGGAAAATTTAGTAATTAAACCTAATGCTGTTTCCAATACATTATCGATGCCCTTTTAGATGAGAAATCGTTCATTCAGATACTGCTATATTTACTCAATGTTAATTAAAGTGAATGGTAAGTTAATTACTTGTCTGCCGTTAATGGTTAATCCAAAAGATATGTATTTGAACAGTGGCAGTTAATTAAAATTCACCTTTTCTTCTCATCAGAGTAAAAACTTTGGTTCATTGTCACTCTGTTCACCGTGAAGATAACGCAGGCTTGGGTTATGCTACAGGGAAAGAAAGCGCCAGCTCTGGAGCAGGGGGTGGGGGCTGTAATGACTTGCTGAATGCAGACAGAAGAGCTAAGCGGAAGTTGATGAGCAGGAAAGCCAGGCTTCCTCATGCCTGCAACGATTTCAGTGTACTCCTGTCAGGAGGAAGCACCTGCCGTAGTTGCATGTTCACCTACACCGATCCATCAGAAATGACTTCTAGACTCAAGGAACCATAGAAGCACTGCACAGAACAGAACTATGTCTGATCATGTGAACAGAGTTTTCTGCAAAAATGTGAGGGTGAGCTACTCCTGCTGTGGAAAGAACCTGCTATTTACCGTTCAGAGTGTCAAGTTTCAGTTACCCAATTGAACATTGTTTTGGTTAACACAATTTACTGAGTATCAGTGCATATTCTGGACATGTGTCAAAAATTAAGAAAAAATCTCAGGATTATTAGGTGAGTGTGTTGGATGATCATCCCTTTCTAATTTGTTCATCTCCTAACCTAAAGATCAGTGCCGGGAGTTACACTTGACTTTGATTTGTCCGTAGAATAACGTTTGTGGACCCATGAGTAGCTATCATCTGCATGTACAAAGTGGTCACAGACTCATTCTCTGTACAAACTGCATGGTTTAAATCAATGTAGATTATTGTGTAACTTGTTGTAGATTTTTTTTTTTTTTTCCTTTCAACATATCCCTTAAACTTTCTACTGAACGCAGTACCCTCCTGTAGGAATAGTGTCATAAATTCTGTCACTTGATAAAATAAGCAGGTAGACCAATTCTAGTGTTAAATACCGACACTTGTAGTTTGTGTACTGAACAGACTCCAAACCCAGTTGGTCATTCCCATTCATTGGTCATTACCCATCCAACTGAGAGAAGCAACTGGCTCAACTGCCAAATACCGAGAAGCTACCGACTACGAGGAAGGGAGCCTTCATCAGAACCAAAAGCTAAGTCCGAGTAGAGCAGAACTGTGTCCTGTGGTAAAAGGAAGCATCCTCCCTACCTGGCAGGAGCCACTGAAATTCTTCTTCACTTCCCACACTGAACAATTTGGGTCCATAATATTTGATCATTTTTGGTACTCTTCATTGTTCATAAAGTGATTTTTTAACTGCAGTTTGTGACTTCATACTTGACCATTGTTCAAATCGATATCTTTGACTTCAGTATTATAGAATTCTAAAAATCTTTTGAAATCCGTGTTTCTGGCTTTTGTATGTGGTAACCAGCCATTTGCGAAACTTGACAGCATATAATTGTATTACTTAGAACAAATGTTTTTGCAGCCACCTGTAAAAGATGTTACACACTGCAGAATTTTTACAATGTCTTCTTTAGAATGTGTGAACATATTTGTCAGGTTCAGATGAATTATGTAACAATGAAACCTCAAAGCTGTTAAGAAGCATAGTTTATGATTACTTTTGTAAAAGAAAATGGAAAAGCACTTGAAATAATTTTACTGTTTCATATGTATTTTGAAAAGAAATAAAGTGATTATAAATTCTGTTTGTTTTTGATTTATGTGTGAAAGGTCTGTTATTTTTTCTTGGCCAGACCTTGTGTTGGCAGTCATTACTTGTGTAGATTTAATCATTCATCAATAGTTGAACTGAAGCACTCAATCTACCTTAAAGCTCTCCTATGATACATCCAGCCCAGGGAGGGGAAGCTGTCTTCATGATGGGTAACTTCGTAAGCATCGTGCTTAGCCCTCCTGTAACGAAAGCTTAATGAGAAAATGTAAGACATTCATTTCATTAAGAACTGTGACAGAGTAGCTTCACATACAAAGACTGCTAGACCCAGAGAGCATTGCTTTGACGCTTAGATGGACAGCACATGGCATTCGTCACAAGGGGCTAATGCCATGCTGACTCACTGCAAGGGAGACCCAGCCCAAGCTGGCTGAGTGGTACAGAGCAAGCCCCTCTGGACGGTCCGACCACCCACAGACAAGGTGGAGCAGCAGGCTTCTGGGTGGCCGGCTCCTACACAGGGTTCGCTGTGTCCCTGGGGTGGGCACGGGAGGAGTGAGGTTCTGGTTTGCAGGACCTGCGTGGGGGCACACGAGAAGGAAGGTCAGGAAGAGGCTTTGCGTGGGAGCCCCTTGCAGACACTCTCCCTGAGCACGCCCCAGTGCCCTGCTGCAGGGTGTCATTTTATATGAGCCGTCTGTGTCACAGTTAATCAAATTACTGGAATTATTTCCATTAAGAGGTAAGGCAACAAGTGTTAAAAGCAGTCAATAGTATTCACATAAATTAAGATACATGTAAAAGTTCATGCAAAGTGGTACTTTAGGTTTTTGTGCAAAATATTTTGCAATCCATGTAACTTTCGTAATACTCAAATGTGCTTTACCTGATGCTCATCCCCCTCCCCGCAAGAAGAAGAATTCCAGGCCCCTAAACCCCTAGGCTTAGCAGGGGATCCAGCTCTTAGCTGTTAAACCAGATAGTTGGGTTACTTGTTTGTGTCAAAGTTATTTTTATAAGAAATACAGGCATAGGAACTAGTCTTAGGCAATCAGCCAAACAGTGACAAAGAAATCACAGACATTGACAACCACATGCTGTGTACTTGGAGTAATTGCTTATAAAAACAATACAGCTCCTAAGAGAAAACAAGAAAATGAACCTGTGCCTCTTCTTCCTGGAGTGTAGGACAGAGCCCAGGGTCCGCCTTTCGTGTCCTTGTCTGAGTCCCTGCATACAGAAAGCAAGGAACCTCAATGCATTCCAGCGTGCATCTTAAAAAGCAATCAAGTTGCCACTTTTCCAAACTTAGTAGTATCACCAAATTTCTCCCTGTAAAGTGTTTATATTCACATGCACTGACTGAAGATTTTTATACCCACTAATGACAGATCAGTTTCCAAATGTCCCGGTGAAGAGTTGGCATTATTACTTGAATCTCTGCCAACATTAACGTGACAAAAATGATGACTTATCAGTGTTTGAATTTCTATTTCCTTTTCCCCTCTAGTGGAATTGATCAGTTTTTGCATACTTATGGGCAATTTGGGTCTCACTGTTCAAGTCTTTTTCCCTCTATCCTGTTGGAATTTTCTGCCTTCTTGATTTTTTAAATTCAGATAAATTCTCCCTGTGATTACTTCTCAAACTATGCACAGCAGAAGGCATAATATTAGGTTACAATCCATATAGGTAATTTAGACATGAGTGAATTTATGTATAATATATGTGTGGATAAATGTACAGCAAAGTGCAAGCAACAATCATTTGTAGAAAAGCATCAATTGTCTTGAGAATTTCCAAAATGACTTTGGGCTGTAACCACTGCTGTGTCTGATAGAAGTACAAATAATCCTCTTTGTGGATAATCCATTATTTATGCTATTGTTCAAAAACCTTTTGGTGACACATTGGAACAGTTTTCTTTCCACTCACAGAATAAGCAAAACAAAAGGAAGCTGTATCCATTAATTTCCACAGAGAATAAAATAAAAAAAACTAAAGAAAAACCACAAAGAGGACACTTGACAAACTGATACCATTTTCATGATTCAGTTAGAGATTTTTTCAAAATCCACTTTTCTCTAAACAGGTAAAACTAAAGCTTCAAATGTGAGTTTAAATTATATGAACAAAAATACTTCCCCTTACGGATGCATTTGGTGTTTAACTGATTAGATTGTATTGTTGTGAATTACTTTTTTTTTTTTTTGGTTGTTGTCATTAAATAAATTGTAGGATGTATGTGACGAAAAATGTGACCTTCAGTGGGAAGTTAGACCCAATCCAGTGTTAGGAACTCAAACCAGAAAGGGAAGGAGTAGGTAGAGTCATACCAAGGACACAAGACACAAACGGGCCACAGAACACAGCTCCAGGAGGCATCAGTCACCCCGTGGTCTGAGTAAATGCTACCACCAGCAAAACACCAATCTAACTGGTCCTATAACAAGGCCTACACACTACTGAAAGCTATCCACTTAACTTCATCAGCAACAGGGACTGAACGCTGGAGTCAAGAACGGAATTTTTTTTAAACTGGACAGACTGCCTACAATGCGTAGAACGCATAGTGTGCTCCTTGCACACTCAGCTGTGATCTGTGTAATGTCTCTGGGGCGTATCCTGCTTTCAAGATAGAGAAACAAAACTCTGGTTCCACGGCTAGTTCATGGCAGAGCACAGCTGTGCCTACACAGATCATTTGTGCCAAACTCTAGGCTTCTGTGCTTTATAGATCATGAAATATAAAAATAATAAGTAGCTCTACAATTTAAACTGTTTTCATATACACTGTTTTACATCCCCACATTCTTAGTAGAACTCATGTGGATTTCACCACCCCTTTTAATGAAGATAGTGATGGTGATGAAGAGACACTACATCAAAGGCCAGGGCCATGTCGGGTAGGGCTGAGCCTCAAAATCTTGGTCTTGGGCCTGCAAACGGCACGTGCATTTTATGACTAATTGCATTTATGTGCATTTATGACTAATGTGTTCTCAGCATACAACATGCTGTCACACAGGAGATTTAAGGCATCTGTGCCTCTCTAGGCGAGTCCCCAGGATGAAAGAAATAGAAGCCTCATTGATGCTGGCTACTCATCAGTAAAGTGATTTAGTTATGTCTGCCTGGCCTACCAGTTAGTTGTCAGTGCCATTTATGTGATATGTAAATCCTTATGCAAATACTAAGTGCTGGTTTTTATACCATTATGCTTCCCATCACTAATAGTGAAATTCACAGTTGGGATATTTTTAAAAATCCCTGAGACAGGGTCTGTGCTGACCAGGGGGCTAAGGTAGCCCATGATGCAGCAGAGCCAACAAGCAGAGAGGGGCAGGATCCTACAGACTCCCGTTGACCACATCCCAATCTGGAATCGTCTTCTCATTGCCTGTCCTCTAGACTGGGCTATGGAAGCTCTTCCTGCATTTTATGTATCTTGCCAAGTGGTTTAAAAACCTCCTGATTCTTAGAGAAGCCGCTCCCTTCTACACGGATCCATCTCTAGGTAATGCGCATCTGAACATCCCACGGCTGCACTGAGAAACCCCAAATGAAACTGACACTGGAAGCACTGGAAACCCGTAAGAAAACACAAAAGGATTTCACTGCTGCCTCATATACAAGCTTATTTTCATGTATAAATATCAAACTTACACGTAAATCTAAAACCTATAAATCTTGGAAGTCAACCACAGGAAAAGTATCAACATGGGGAACCGTTTCAGTCCATGTACTAAACTCCCCTCACATGGCAGAGGTCAGATGAAAACTTCGAGAATTCTGTGAAGTATAAATAGAATTTTTTTTTTTTTTGACAGGCAGAGTGGACAGTGAGAGAGAGAGACAGAGAGAAAGATCTTCCTTTTGCCGTTGGTTCACCCTCCAACGGCCACCATGGCCGGCGCGCTGCAGCCAGTGCACCGCGCTGATCCGATGGCAGGAGCCAGGTGCTTCTCCTGGTCTCCCATGGGGTGCAGGGCCCAAGCACCTGGGCCATCCTCCACTGCACTCCCTGGCCACAGCAGAGAGCTGGCCTGGAAGAGGGGCAACCAGGACAGAATCCGGTGTGCCGGCGCTGCAAGGCGGAGGATTAGTCTAGTGAGCCGCGGCGCCAGCCAGAATGTTTTCTTAGAACACAAAGTGTGTTCAAGCACAAAATATCACTAAAATAAATTGCCTTAAAATGTGATTATCAAAACAATTTTGAAAGTGAAAAACCTAGAAACTGGTAATATTTATAATATATATAACTAGTAAAGAAAACTAGTAGCAAACAAATTTAGAAGAACTTAAAATCTTGAGTAAAAACAAAATTTTTTATGAAGGGGAAATGTGTATGAATCATAAGTAAATATTCTGCTCATAATAAAGAAAATGTGAAAGTTTCAGTGAGATAATGTTACTTAGCATCAATGAAATCAGTCTCACAACACCAACTCCAAAGAGGTGTGCAAACTTTACATAAAAACTTGGACAAAATGGGGATGATTTGACAAAATGACTCACAGTCCTACAGAAATGGAGTTAATAAAGTCTGGTATTTACAACAAAATATTACACAGTAGTGAATGAGTGAATTATCACTACCTACAACATGGGTAAATTGTAGTAATTAATTTCTTTTTTTTTTTTTTTTTGATAGGCAGAGTGGACAGTGAGAGAGAGAGACAGAGAGAGAAAGGTCTTCCTTTGCCGTTGGTTCACCCTCCAATGGCCGCCGCTGCAGCCGGCGCACCGCGCTGATCCAATGGCAGGAGCCAGGAGCCAGGTGCTTTTCCTGGTCTCCCATGGGGTGCAGGGCCCAAGCACCTGGGCCATCCTCCACTGCACTCCCTGGCCATAGCAGAGAGCTGGCCTGGAAGAGGGGCAACCGGGACAGAATCCGGCGCCCCGACCGGGACTAGAACCCGGTGTGCCGGCGCCGCAAGGTGGAGGATTAGCCTATTGAGCCACGGCGCCGGCTCGTAATTAATTTCTGAAGATGCAGACTGAAACCACTGAATCCCTAAAGGATCCATATGGTTATACCCTCACATAATTTTTTAAATTTAAAATAACTAAAATAGAAAGGGGCAAGGACTGTGATAACCGAAAAGAGACACAGAACAAAGCATGGAACTGCAGCCCAAAGTCAGCTGCTCACTTTTATAGATGAAGGGGTCAAAAGAACTTTGAAGGGGAATGAACACTTCCCAGCCATGGTCTGGGACAGCTAGATACACATTTTTTTTTTTTTTTTTTTTTTGACAGGCAGAGTTAGACAGAGAGAGAGAGAGAGAAAGGTTTTCCTTTTCCATTGGTTCACCCCCCCAAGTGGCCACTTGTGCTGCGCTGATCCAAAGCCAGGAGTCAGGTACTTCTCCTGGTCTCCCATGCGGGTGCAGGGCCCAAGCACTTGGGCCATCCTCCACTGCCTTCCCGGGCCACAGCCCAGAGCTGGACTGGAAGGGAGCAACCAGGACAGAATCGGCGCCCCAACCGGGACTAGAACCCGGTGTGCCGGCGCCGAAGGCGGGGGATTAGCCTAGTGAACCGCCGTGGCACCGGCCTAGATACACATTTACAACTGAATAAAGCTTCATCCCTACCTAACACCAATTATAAGCAGCAGCTCCGCGTAAGTCACATACCTAAGTATATAAGCTAGACTCATAACGCTCTTAGAGGACAACACCAGGGAAAAATCATTACCTTGGATTCAGCAGCAATTTCACTCGCTAATAAGCAGGACTTCAACAGCATTAGAAACCTTTGTTCTTCAGTGCATACCATCAGCAAAGTGAGAAGACTTGCCACTGGATGGGAAAGAATATATGCAAGTCATGTATCAGGTGAGTAACTAGTGCTTACATACATAAAGAACTTTTCTAAGCCAGTAATAAAAAGACAAAGCAAGTTTAAAAGAGAAAACGACATGGAAGGACATTTCTCCAAAATGATGTACAGGTAGCCAAAAAGCACAGGAAAAAGTTTCTAACATCATTAGTCATCAGGGTAATGCACATCAAAAACCACAAATGAGGCTGTGGTGTAGCGGGTGAAGCCACCACCTGTAACACTAGCATCCCATATGGGTGCCCATTCATGCCTCAGCTGTTCCACTTCTGATCCGGCTCCCTGCTAATGCCCTGAGAAAAGTATTAGGAGATGGCCCAAATGCTTGGGCCCCTGCCAACCATATGGGAGACCCCAGTGAAGCTCCTGGCTCCTGGCTCCTGGCTTCAGTATGGCCCAGCCCTGGCTGTTGAGGACATCTGAGGAGTGAATCAGCCTCTCGCCAAAGCTCTAACTTTTAAATAATAAATATATATTTTTAAAACTATATAATAAAAGTTGTCAGCAAGTATGTGGAAAATTTGAGCCATCAAAAACTATTGCTAAAAATATAAAATGGTGCAGCCTCTTTGAAATTCTATCTGCAAGCTGCCACCTGCAGTGCCAGCATCTCATGTGGGCACTGGTTTGAGTCCCAGCTGTTCCACTTCTGATCCAGCTCTCTGCTATGGCCTGGAAAAGCAGAAGAAGATGACCCAAGTGCTTGGGCCCCTGCACCCACGTAGGAGGCCTGGAGGAGGTTCCTGGCTCCTGGCTTCAGATCAGTGCAACTCTGGCTGTTGTGGCCAATTGGGCAGGGAACCAGCAGATGGAAGACCTCTCTCTCTGCCTCTCCATCTCTCTCTCTGTAACTCTGATTTTCAAATAAGAATAAATAAGTCTTTAAAAAAGAAGGAAATTTTATCTGGCATTTCCTCGAAATGTTACACATAAAGTTACCATATAACCAGTAATTCCACTCCAAAATCCTAAACACGTATCCTAGAAAAATTAAAAATACAAAAATCGTAATGTTTGGGTTGGGTATTTGACATAGAGTCAGGCTCCACTTGGAATGTCAGCATCCCATCTCCTGGCGCCAAGGCTCAAGTAACAGTTCCACCTGCCACCTCTGGCTGCAGTTTCCTGCTGATGCACCCCCTGAACAGTGGTAGGCACCAGCTCAAGTAGTTGGGTCCCCGCCACCCACATCAGAGAGCTGAACCGAGTTCTTGGTTCCCAGCTTTGACCTGGCCCAGTGTAACCACAGTAGGCATTTAGGGAGTATACTGGCACTTGGCAAAGATCTCTCTCTCTCTCTCAGCCCCCACCTACCACCTTTCAAGCACATAAATGAGTTTTTCAAATAAAAAGTGGTAAAAGCAAACATTAACAAGAGTTGATATCCTTAACATCTCCCTTCGGCCAGGATCCAGACCAATGTTCATGGTCACTGCCCCACTGTCCTCTACCCCATGCTCATGTCCCTTTTGGACACAGCTGGTCTATTTTCAGTCAACACCACTGTCTCAGTCATTTCAAGGGAGTAAAAAGGTGGTGACAGTAGTGTTGTTGCCAAGGGGCTGAGCCATAGTATCAAGACCAGAGTGGAGAAGAGATAGGGGACCGTGTTCTTATATTGTAAAATATTATTTATGTGGGCCAGTGCCGCGACTCAATAGGCTAGTCCTCTGCTGTGGCGCCGGTACCCTGGGTTCTAGTCCCAGCTGGGGCACCGGATTCTGTCCTGGTTGCTCCTCTTCCAGTCCAGCTCTCTGCTATGGCCCGGGAGTGCAGTGGAGGATGGCCCAGCTCCTTGGGTCCTGCACCCACATGGGAGAGTAGGAGGAAGTACCTGGCTCCTGGGTTCAGATCAGCGCAGTGCGCCGGCCACAGCACGCCAGCCGCAGCGGCCATTGGAGGATGAACCAACAGTAAAAAGGAAGACCTCCTTCTCTCTCACTGTCCATTCTGGCTGTCCAAATATATATATATATATATATATATATATATATATATATATTTATCTGGGGAGGATTGAGAGGACTCAGAGTCCTTCCACTTGGGCACCCTTGGGAAAAGTACCAAACCCTGAATATGAGATACACACGTTTCAAGGGAAAGATAAAATCCAGATCTAGAAGCCAATCTTAGCCACACTGCATTCCCAAACATTTCAAATAACCCAGCGTTAGAAAGAGTTTAATGTGTTTTCAACAAATATCCTTTCCTACATGTTACGTATTTGACTTCTTCCGATATTTGGCAAACAAAATGCCACTAACATGCGTAGTGTCATACACACATTCAACAGTCTGTGCATATTGAAATGATCACCTCTGTTCAATCCAAAAGATGCATTTTTCTATATTACCTTTACAGTCTAAACTTGTCAGTGTTTTAAGTACAGATTTTATTCAATATTGTGTTTGTTTCTTAAAGGTCATCATAAGAATCTATTTAGGCTGTTGCAATCACCCATTGTGTTTATCAATATTAAAATTTAAGATGCTCTTAAAAAGATTTGTTTTAAAAAGGTATTTCAGTGTTTAATCCAGCCATGTTCCATGAACTGCCAGTTGTCATTTATGCATCAATCCTTCTTTATTTATTTATTTATTTATTTGACAGAGTTAGTGCAAGAGACAGAGAGAAAGGTCTTCCTTCCGTTGGTTCACTCCCCAAATGGTCACTACAGCCAGCGCTGCACCGATCCAAAGCCAGGAGCCGGGTGCTTCCTCCTGGTCTCCGACACAGGTGCAGGTGCCCAAGCACTTGGGCCATCCTCCACTGCCCTCCCAGGTCACAGCAGAGAGCTGGATTGGAAAAGGAGCAACCGGGACTGGAACCTGGTGCCCATATGGGATGCTGGCACCATAGGTGGAGGATTAACCAAGTGAGCCATCATGCCAACCCGAATCAATACTTCTATCATAAGCTAAAAAACCATAAAGGATCTAGTTACCAATGTCATATAGCAGCATAATCCTTATGATTCCATTTTGACTTTGCATAATGTTGCAGAAATTTTTTATTATGTATTAAGACTTTGGAAAGGTTTTGCTTCGATGGACTGTATTCACAGCGACACAGATTAGACCTGGCAGTCAAAGTAAATACAGCTCCCCATGAATTTCAGATGTACTCTATTTATCTCACCTATTGTAAGCGATTGGTTAATGTAATTATAATTGTAATTATGCGATTGTAATTATCAGTAACAGCTTTCCCATGAAACTGGCACTCAGTCCTCAACTGTGATGGCTTCAGTTGTATCCACTGCCTTATTTTTGCTGTGTTGCTGTTACTGTGTTGCTTAAATCAGACACATTTTTGTTGCTCATAACCATTCTTTGTGAATGGATTCTTTGCAAAAGATTCATTTGTTTATTTAAAAGTCAGAGATACACAGAGAGAGGAGAGCCAATGAGAGAGAGGTGTTCAATGCAATAGTCCACTCCCCAATTGGCTGCGACGGCCGGAGCTGTGGCGATCCGAAGCTAGGAGCCACGAGCTTCTTCCAGTCCCCCATGTGGGGGCAGGGGCCCAACAACTTGGGCCATCTTCTACTGCTTTTCCCAGGCCATAGCAGAGAGCTGGATCAGAAGTGGAGCAGCCAGGACTGGAACCGGCGCCCATGCAGGATGCCAGCGCTTCACCCCAGGGCGTTAACACCCTGCACCACAGTGCTGGCCTCGTGAATAGATTTTTGTTGTTAGAACAAATTGCATAAATAATAGAATGCCCCTTCTTGTGTATAAAATGATGAGAAAAATCTGAACCAAGATTTTAATTTTTAAGTTCTGATTTCCAGCTCTAGAGGTAAATTTTTGTTGATACAATTTTGTCCAGGGGCTGGCTCTGTGGCTTATCACCTAAAGCCACTACCTGCAGTGAGTGACAGCATCCCACATGGGAGACCCAGAAGAAGTTCCTGGCTCCTGTCTTTGGATCAGTGCAGCTCCAGCTGTTGTGGCCATCTGGAGAGAGAACCAGCGGAAGGAAGACCTCTCTCTTTCTGTGTGTCTAATTCTGACTTACAAACAAATAAATAAATCTTTAAAAAAATAATTTTGTACTTACTCCATAACTTTAAAATCCCAGGCATGGTTACAACTTGAAATTGTTCAATACATCCTTTTAATATTGGAACCACAGGCAAACTTTTCGATAATAAAATATTTAGTGGTTTCCCATGCTTCACATGAGTTGACTTCACAGAAGTTATTTATTTATTTATTTATTTATTTATTTATTACCAGGAAGAGTTAGACAGTCAGAGAGACATAGAGAGAGTTATAGACAGTGAGAGAGAGAGAGAAAGGTCTTCCTTCCGTTGGTTCACTCCCCCAATGGCAACCATGGCTGGCACTGTGCCGATGCAAAGCCAGGAGCCAGGTGCTTCTCCTGGTCTCTGACACAGGTGTAGGGCCCAAGCACTTGGGCCATCCTCCACTGCACTGCTGGGCCACAGCAGAGAGCTGGCCTGGAAGAGGAGCAACCGGGACAGAATCAGTGCCCCAACGGGGACTAGAACCCAGGGTGCTGGTGCCGCAGACGGAGGATTAGCCAAGTGAGCCATGGTGCTGGCCAGAAATTATTATAAAATATTAGCATAGTCTTTTCCTTTGTACTGTTTAAAACTAATTGCAACTATCAAGGAATAAACTCTACCGTGTAACAGCTGGAAAATAGGGGATTCTGCATACCCTGCCTGACAACACTGTGCAGTGTCATCCTGAGCAGGTGTGACCCAGAGTGAGACTGACGTCGCAGAACCACTTGTGCTGTTCCCATTTGCTTTCAGGCTGAAAATGGTGTTATTTACCCTGTCACAAGGTACAGAGAAACATGGTTCCTCTTCAACCTTGCTTTTCTACTTTTTTGAAAAATTTACCACATTTCAACAGGTGCACCTTCTCCCCCTTTTGACTTGGGGATGGTTTGAGAATCCAAAACCCTAATCTCACTGACCTTATTCTAAGAAATTAAACAGTAGTCATGGAGTTGTAAACAACAACAAAAAGAAGTTGTATCCAAAGGACTCTCTACAAAGCTAAATTTGCATTCAACTATAAGGACAAGAAGTATTTTTAGATGTGCAGGTTTGCAGAAATTATAGGATATGCATACACAGTAAAATACATTTGAAGAAATATTTCAAAGGATCAAAATTCAAAGATTTTTAAAATAGAGAATTCCATAACATGACAGAATTACTTCCAATAAAACTTTTCAAGTAAATTAATTTTATAAACACTAATTCATAACAAAAATTAATATAGCATAAAATACATAGAGAAAACACAATGTAAAAATATGAAATACAATGGCCTTAAATTCCACACTTCTCCAACTAAAACAGGAAACTGGAAACAGGTGGAAGTAAAAAATAAATTATTATGATGCATAGAGACAATAGACACCAATACTGAAGTGTTATATTTACTGAAAAACAGGTATTAATGGAATGAAACTTAAATATACTACATTTAAATTGATGAGGGAAAATAAATCATATAAATAGAAAGAACATAAAAAGACAATCAGAAACTACTTTAGAAACTGACAAAATATAAGTTCAATTATTAGATAAGACCATAAAGGAAGGATAAAACTCCACACATTTATATAAAATACTATCAGATCAAACAGTTATCATCTATGTTCAGCAGCAGGACTTTGGCCAAGTAAGTGGTGAGCTGTCTTGTTCAGAAGTCACTATGACGTATACAGGTACGCCGCATTTCTCTGTCCATTCCTGCAGACACCCAGGGGGTGTCCTTAGCCTCCTGACGTGAAGATGGCTGCAGTGACTGAGGAGTGCTGCCATCACCATCAGTGCTGATTGCATCTGCCCTGGGCCCGTGGCCAGAGGAGAGACTGCTGGCTAACACAAGGTCCTAGTTCTTAGCATGTAGAAACCCCTACATTGGTTTCCACAGGAGCTGCACCCATCCACATTTCCATTGGTAGTGTGTTGAGGCTGCCTTTTCTGCACCTCCTCCCGGATCCTACTCCTGTCTTTTGACCACAGCCATCCTCACAGGTGTGGGGCAGTGCCTACATGGCCTTAATGTACATTTCCCTGATAATTAATGCTACTGAGCATCTTTTCATCAACCCGTTGGGAACTTTTATACTCTGTCGCTCCCCGTCTTCGTGGAGGAACGACACAGGACCCTGCGCTGTTCTTTTGTCTGCTCGGCCCTCCCCGGGTTTGCTGCTGGTTCTTCCCGGGTTGGCTACTGTCCCTTCCACCTCCGTGGAAGGGCAGTTCCCCCTGCCACTTTCCCCACTTCCGCGGGGGAGCAGCACACCGCCGGCCGGCTCTCTCGGGGGCTGCACAGGTGTTCCTTCAGATAGATGTTCCCCTTAGATGTTCCTGGTGCATGTTCTCTCTCTCCTCCTTTATAGTCCTCCTCCGCCAATCCTAACTCGGCTGCCCACACGCCGAGTATGCTGCTCTCCTCCAATCAGGAGCAGGATCAGCTCCTGGAGGTCATCACTCAAGTTGGCAAGAGGCAGCTGCGTAGAAGCTGTTTTCTCCTCTCCCAGCGCCATATTGTGGGAGAGCAGATGCATAGAATAAGTCTTAATTCCAGTAACAGTCTAGTCCGGGTTGCTCCCCACAATACTCAAATGCATCAAGTTCAAAAATGTCACACAATGAAACAGTATTTTTTAATTCCATTTCCTACAAACCTTTTGAAGTATCCTTGTAACTTCTCAGGAGCAGTTCAAGTATTTGCCCATTTTTAAAATCACATTATCTGGGGCCGGCGCCGTGGCTCACTAGGCTAATCCTCCGCCTAGCGGCGCCGGCACACCGGGTTCTAGTCCCGGTCGGGGCGCCGGATTCTGTCCCGGTTGCCCCTCTTCCAGGCCAGCCCTCTGCTGTGGCCAGGGAGTGCAGTGGAGGATGGCCCAGGTGCTTGGGCCCTGCACCCCATGGGAGACCAGGAAAAGCACCTGGCTCCTGGCTCCTGCCATCGGATCAGCGTGGTGCGCCAGCCGCAGCGCGCCAGCCGTGGCGGCCATTGGAGGGTGAACCAACGGCAAAAGGAAGACCTTTCTCTCTGTCTCTCTCTCTCACTGTCCACTCTGCCTGTCAAAAATTAAAAAAAAAAAAATCACATTATCTGTGTTTCTGTTATGGAGTTCTAAGAGTTCTTAAAACTTTATCAGACATGTAGTTTGAAAAAATTGCTCTTCTTGTCCTTAAGCTGCTTTTTTAATTCTATGTATTGCTTGCTGTTTTGCTGTTTAGAATCTATTCAGTTTGATACAGAGAGAGGGTGCAGAATGTCTGGATCAAGTTTTCAAATGGTGAGCGTAAAAGTAGGGCGCCATTTTTCCCATTGTAAATTGCCTTTAGGATGGATAAAATAACTTCACTAAGTGTCCCAAAACTCGAGTTTTAATTTGCAACAGAGCAGTGTTCCTGGTCTGAAATGGAAGAGATGTGAACCCCTACCAAGAGAGCACACATGGGAGCAGCCTCGGCACTTAGTCACTACTAACTGTGGTTTGTGACCCTGAATCCCAAGAGGGAACCGCCCCGTCTGGTCACATGGTTTCCTCCAGGCGATCTCAGCTTCAGGGCCACAGGCACACAGTTTTAGTGGAGCAGAAGTCTTAGAGTGAGCTGTACCGGTCAGGGGCAGTGATCCAAGGCAGAGTGGAAAAATTACGGTAATAGGTGGGTTGCATTTACGTCTTCTGTGAGGAGAGACCATCATACCACTGTGAGTCACAGACCTAGATTACGATTACAGACTGTAAAACACAGTGCACACAATGACACAAAGTCATTCCTTCACTTTTCCCAGGGGTATCACAGAGAATGTCCAAGTGGTAGCCATGAACCCAGACCCACATTACAAACTGACTTTGAGGGTAGGCAAGAGACAGTAATCAATTATTCTGAGACGTGCAATCTTCTAGTCCGCTATGTAACAGAAAGACCTAACCTGTTCTAGCAGAGAGCTGAGACAGTAAAGTTTCTCTAGCATGAAGAATGAGACGGTCTAAGCTCGTTACTGTATGTTAAATAGATGTATGTAAAAAGATTATAGAAAGATTTAACATGCATCTAAAAGATGTATGTTTAAAACAATCGTCTGTTCTGAGACCTGCGTGCATTAAAGAAAAGAAAGATGCTGAGTATGGGCTGTGCAAACAGATGGGCAGAGCCAGGAGCAGCACAGGCCAAGTTTGGGGAGACAGACAAGGAGCACCCAGGTCATGCAGCAGTGTGCCTGCTAAGCACTGGGCCTTCTTACAGGGACTATGGGCTGCCTGCAAACAGAACGGCTTTAGGTTTTCAGTTTCAATATACTGAGTGACCAAATCAGAGATAGCAAAGAGTCAAAGAGAAGTAGAGAACACAGAAGGAAGGCATTTTTCATAGGAGAGGGTTCAAGACATTTTTCTACATGCTAACTTTAAGGCAACTGAGACATCTAAACTCTTACATCAAACAGATACAGCGGGAAGTCCAGATCGCTTGCTAAGAGTAAGGGATAAAGAAGGAGATTTGGCATCGAGCATGGAGAGAATTCTGAAACAGTTTTAAGAAAGCTACTTGAGTTGAGATTGACACTGAAAAGCAGAAGTATAAAAATAAAACAATATGCTAATAGACTACATAAGCCAACAAGACACGTAGGAAGCTGTGACCTTTCAGTCTAACATCTGCATTGCCCATTTTGAGGCGAAGCAGTTTGGAGTGACAGAAGGTACGAGATGTAGCAATGGAAGGGAGAATCGCCAGCACTTGGGAAACCCCGCTCACACACTGGCCCAGGTACTAACATCCTGCCGTTTCCCACTTCCTGACGCAGAGACAAGCGGGTGTGAGCAGGTGAACCCCCTCTGCTGCAGAGACGCTGCGGGAAGACGTTCCGTCAGGCAAGTCTTTGCGGGAGGCTGGGGCTGTGTGAGAGCGGTGACTGCAGACAGGAGCACCACACGGTACAGCAGAAGGGCAGTCGGGGGCAGGGCCCTGGCTTCCCCAGTGTTGGCTGACTGGTGGGTCTGAGGATGGCAGGACGCTAGGCGGCAGATTTCCCCTGGGTGCTGCCGAGGGGCAGGCCCCGGTCTGGAGAGGATGCCTGGCGCTTTGAGCAGGGCAGAGGAAGAGTCTCTGAATCTGACAGCTGCGGGCAGCGCCTAGGGAGCTTGTTTCCCAGGGGCATTGTCCAGCACGGTCAGCTGTCCTGCAAGTCTCTTAAACAGGTAACAGCTTGCAGAGGCTTTGTCTGATTGGAGCGTAAGGCACTTCATTCCCAAGGGCCACTCCTGTGCCCCGTGGACCAGGAACCAAACTCTCCAGTGTAAACTACGCATTTTCATTCTCTGCTACTTGACGGCACTGTGGACTAAGTGCTGCAGCCTCCTGCCATCGCTGGAGACCCTTCGGTGCAGGCACTGTGCAGTCTTCAATTAGCCGATACTCTTCCTTCAAGTGCTTTGTGATCAAAGTCCATTCATGCAGCCCATTTTGGCTAAATGAGTCACTCACACACTCCACACTTTGACCTTCAACAGGAATGCAATGACTAAAACACTTGAGTCACTTTGCCCACGGTGACGGGCTCACCCTGGATGAGAACGGTTGCTGAGTTTGACTGTAACTGCTGAGCTGTGGGGGGAGCTTCGCAAAGGTGGTCCCTTCAGGCCTCAAGGTCAGCAACATCCAAAAATCTCCAGCCCAGATGTTGCTCGCTGGACCCAGCTGCTGCTCCGAGTCTGTCTTTCCTCTGTGTCTTGACAGACAGGTTTGTATAATTTAAGAATAAAAAAGAAGTTTGATTTAGGCTTTTTGAGAGAGAGAGAGAGAGAAAGAGAGAGAGAGAGATACAGAAACACACCTCTGTCTACTGGTTCACTCCCCAGATGCCCTCATTGGCTGGTATGAGGCCAGGCAGAAGCCAGGAGCCTGGAACTCCACGCAGGTCTCCCATGTGGCTGGCAGGGACCCCTCTGTTCAAGCCATCATCTGCTGCCTCTAGGGGTCTCCACTAGGAAGAAGCTGGAATCAGGAGCCAGAGCTGGGAACCGAACCCTAGCCCTCCCTGTGGCATGAGAACATCTTTACTGCTGCTATAACCGCTAGGCCAGCCATCCGCACCAGGCTTTACTGTTCTTAAATTAGAAGCACAGAAAGGCTCTGAGAACACAGCTGGCCTTTCTCCACATTCAGAATGCATCTCAAAGTTGTCCATCCCTGCAACAAACTGAAAGAATCAGAGTGGTCTACAGCCCAAACCTGAACAAAGTACCACCATCTAAAACTTCCAGTGGTCTTGAACCCTCCTCCTTTTCCTCCTTTGGAAACCTCATTTCTTCTCTTAGAAAAGGTAACAGTGTTAGTAATACTAACAGACATAAAGGGCTTAAGGAGAACCCTTCATTGCTTACTATATCCTGCGTAGGGGCATTCACAACCCTACATTACAAACAGGTAAAGAAACATCTCTCAGCAGCCCACTCGGAATCAGATACTCAGCAAATAGTAGGGCCAGATTTTCATGCAGACAGCCAAGTCTCAAGGAATTCCATCTCACAAATTTCACTCCACTAGATCTTCAGGAGGCTGCAGTTGCCTCACAACCCCACTTCACGTCTTAAGAGGGTGATCCTTAACTGCCACATATCCACTGATGCCTCTCCTAACTACTGTTTCTAATACCCTCTTTTGTATTTTGAAATAAATCCCAGCATGCAGTAAGGGATCAACTGAATAGATTCAGCTGGTCCAGACCCTGCACATTCTAACCAGATTTGGTCCTTGATCAGTTTCAAGAAGATGATCTCGAAGCATCTGGAATACTGGGCCTGCTTAGAGTGTTTTGGTCTGCCTGGGGCCTGGGGCCACAACAGCTGGTTTGTGCTGACAACAGTGACATGTGGTAGAGGTCTGGGTCAACCAGTACCAACGGAGCTCCACAGGACATTCAGACTGAGTAGCTGAGGTCAGTGTCCGAGCATGCCTGTGCTACTGTAACAGAACATGCCAGAGTGTGTAAGATGTAAACGCAAGTTCATTTTTCAGTCCTGGAGGCTGGGAAGTGCAAACTGGAGGCACCAGTGGATGCAGCATCTCCGACAGCCTGCTCTTCCCTCCACGATGATACCGTATCTTTGTCTCCTCTCACCGTGGAAGGGAGAGAGGGGCCAGGCAGCTCCTGGAAGCCTCTTTTAAAAGGACATTAATTCTATTCCAAAGGATACAGCCTTCAAGAGTTAATGGCTTCCCCAAAGTGCCCAGCTCCACAAAGGGGTTAAGTTTCACCTTGAGTTTGGAAGGATGCAGACATTCAAACACAGCGGCCAGCCACACACACACCGATACATGACCAAGCTCCAGCTAAAACAGTGGGCACACTACTTCACACATACTATCACAAACTGTGACTGGGAAAATGCAGCTCCGTCCATATGCCTCCACTGGGCAAGGACCAACTGAGGCGAGTGTCTGATCTGTCTGGATCCTCCTGCCTTCTGCTCCGTGTGTCTTTGCTGATTTTAATTTGTGCCCTGCGGCTTCTCTGAGTTCACAGTGTTCTGGGGAATCACTGCACCTGACAATGGTCTTAAGATGCCTCCCTCCCCCCATCATGGCTTATAAATACTCTAACTTCTTGAAATGTATTTTTAAAAATCTATCTAATACCTTCCCCTTATAATATAAAAGTATACAATAGATAGTTACTTATTATAAAGGAATTGTCTTTTAGCTATGGGATTGTTTGGGCATGACCATAACATACAATAAAGCAGTCAGAAGCTTGGACTGAGGTGAAAACCAGCTGGCAGAATTACTCTTAAGGACTCAATTTCCCTGGTAGTTGACAACTCTTAGTCAATTTCCAAACAAACTAAGGTAACTCTTTCCTCAATAATGCTATTTCCAGAACTGAATATATTTCAAACCCATGGAAAAACTGCATTTTTTTATAAAAAGAAGTTGTACTTTCAGGCACTGATGAGTCAGTTACTGACATGAGTATTCTGTTGATCATTGAAAGTTATGTTCTATTAACTGCCAAAGTGTACATCCAAGAAGAAATGGGTAAATTCCTTGAAACATACAACCTACTAAAACAGAATCTCGAAGAAATAAAAAATCTGATCAGGTCATCAATGAATAAGCATATACAATTAGTAATAAAATGTTTCCCATCAACAAAGAACCCAGAACCTTAAGGCATCACTGATGATTTCTCCTCAACATTTATAGAAGAACCAGTGCCCAGTCTCTCAAGCACTGCTAGAAAACTGAACAGGAAATCACTCCACACTCATGTTACAAAGCCAGAATTGCCCTGCTGTTGAAGCAAGACACAGATACTCTAAGAAAAAAGAATCCCAGGCCAATACCCTTTATATCAATAGGCAAACATTCATGTCAAAATACTAGCAAATCAAACCCATCAGCATGTTGAAAAGATCATTGATCAAAAGGAACTGGAGTTTATCCCTCTCATTCAAGGATGGTTCAGAGTACACAAGTCATGACATATGATGTGCCAGCAGAATCAAGGACAGTACAATCCTCTCAATAGATGTCCAAAAATAACCTGGTTGACTTCAACATCTACTCATGAAAAAACTTCCCATCAAATGAGTTGCAGAGGCCGGCGCCGTGGCTCACTAGGCTAATCCTCCGCCTTGCGGCGCCGGCACACCAGGTTTTAGTCCTGGTTGGGGCGCTGGATTCTGTCTCGGTTGCCCCTCTTCCAGTCCAGCTCTCTGCTGTGGCCCAGGAATGCAGTGGAGGATGGATGGCCCAAGTGCTTGGGCCCTGCACCCCATGGGAGACCAGGAGAAGTACCTGGCTCTTGCCATCGGATCAGCGCGGTGCGCCGGCCACGGCGGCCATTGGAGGGTGAACCAATGGCAAAGGAAGACCTTTCTCTCTCTCTCTCTCTCACTGTCCACTCTGCCTGTCTAAATAAATAAATAAATAAATAAAAATTAGTTGCAGAAGTAATGTACCTCAACACAACAAAGATTATATACAACCATCTACAGCTAATTCATATTCAATGGCAAGACACTAAGAAAGTTAGGGACAAGATAAGGATGTCCCAGACTCACTGCTGTCACACGCACTAGTAGAAGACCTAGTCAGAGCAATTAGGGAAGAGAAATAAACCTAAAGGCCTCAAAGTAAGAAGCAGGCTTCCTTTATATGCAGTTTTGCTTTCTATGGTTCCAGTTACTTACAGTCAACTGCAGTCTAAAATATTAAATGTTAAATGGACAATTGCAGAAATATACAATTCCTAAGTTTTAAATTCTGTGCCCTTCTGCATGGCCTGAGGAACTGACTTGGTCCCTCTGTCCAGCATATCCACATTCTGTGTGCTGTCTGCCCATAGCCACTTACAGGCCATCTCAGGTATTAGATTGACTGCCATGATATCATACTGCTTGTGTTCAAGTGACCCTTACATAGTAGTGAACACTGTTTCACGACACCTACAGTGCACTTCACGCATCAGGTAGGCATTGCAGCAACTCACATCACCCAAGAAGGGTGAAGACAGTGGAGTAAAATATTCTGAGGGAGACAGAGCCTGCAGTCACATACATTTTATTTTATGTTACAATTAATTTATTAGTAGTTGTTATTAATCTCTTGCTGTGCCTAATTTATAAATTAAACTTTATCCTAGCTTATGCAGGGTTTGTTTTAAGCATCTCTGAGATTTCTTAGGATACATCCCTCAATGTTTGGCAGGACTACATGTTGTTGGAAACAACACGATCCTATAGAAAACGTTAGCTGTTGTAAAAAAAAAATCAAAGATCCATGTTGCATAGGGAATACCCTTGTACACTCTGGTAGAAATGTCAATTAGAGCAGTCATTTTAGAAAAGAATGTGGGGTTTTCTCAAAACAATTAAAGTGGACCTACTATATGACCTGGCAACCCCACTTCTGGGTATTCATCCAACAGAATTGAAATCGGACTCTCCAACAGATGCCTGTGCTCCCATATTTCTTGCCACATGATGCATGATAGCCAACACATGGAAATGGGAAATGAATAAAGGTAATGGTGTATGCATATACAATAGGATACAGCTTAGCCTTTTAAAAGAAGGACATCCTGTCAGTTGCAGCAACATGGATGAACCTAGAGACCATTATATTCAATGAAAGAAGCCAGGCACTTAAAGATAAGTATCACATGATCTCACATGTGTGGATCTAACACAGTTCTGCGGAAGTTGGAAGGGGGCAAGGAGGATCTTGAGAGTTACGTCTAGGCTTCGGGGATGAATTTGGGCAAGTAGGCTTCAACTTTCCATGACTGAGCTCAGTCAATGGGACTTGTAGTGGCTGTGGCATGCAGTAAGGGACAAAGAGAGAAGCAGGGGAGGGAGGGCAGAAGATCAGACAGAGACTTTGTTTCTCCGTCCTCTGCCGTGTCCCTCATTTCAAAGCATCCAGAACGCCAAGGTGCCATACTTCAGAGTATTGTTCATCATTTTCTGAGCACCAATAACAAATTTTCATAAAAGAGGACGAATAAGCTGAAGAAATCTATTGTACATCACGGTGACTGCAGTTAATGATAATTTGCATATTTACAATTGCAGAACAGATTTCATGTTATCACCACAAGATAAGTATATGTGTTAATACAGATGTTAATTAGCTTTATTTACCTACTGGACAATGTTGGGCATATATTTTAGTTTTCAACTTAAATTTCTTTAAAAAAATTAAAACAAAATTCATTTGCTTGTTGTGCTTGGAATATTACAAAACATTTTCCACCCTTGCTCCTTTCCCATCAAATACCCAACGTGACATCCGGAGGCTCAATGCCATTGTTGATAGCCAATTCTCAAATGATACCACAGTCATCTCTCCACATGTGTGGAGGACTGGTTCCAGGACGCTACCCCTCCTCACATCCACCAAAAGGTATCAGAATTTACAGATGTTCAAGTCCCTTACAGAAAATGGAATAGTTTTGCATAAAACTACACACCTCCTCCTTTATGTTTCAAAGAATCTCTAGGTTAGCTACAACAGGACTACAATGTAAAAGTGCTGTTGAGGCAGGTGTTATAGTACAGCAGGTAAGCTGCCACTTGGAGTGTCCACATCACACATCAGAATGCCAGCTCAGGTCCCGGCTGCTCTGCTTCCACTAGATCCTGGGATGCAGCAGGTGACAGCTGAAGTGGCTGGGACCTGACCACCCACCAGGGGGACACAGACGGAGTTCCAAGCTTCCAGCTCCAGCTGGCCCAACCCTGGCTGCCGGGGCGTTTGAGGAATCAATAGATGGAAGTTTCTCTCTCTGTGTGTGTGTGTGTGTACATGCATTTGTGTCCATTGCTCTGCCTTCAAAGTATACAAAAATGTAATCATGTTGAGGATTAGGACCTTACTGTGGCTTGAACCCCACTGAAACTCACATTGGAATTTAACCCAGCATGAGATATTAAGATGTAGGACTGGGCTGGCGCTGTGGCTCTCTTGGTTAATCCTCCACCTGCGGTGCCAGCATCCCATATGGACGCCAGGTTCTAGCCCCGGTTGCTCCTTTTCCAGTCCAACTCTCTGCTGTGGCTGTGGCTGTGGCTGTGGCTGTGGCTGTGGCTGTGGCTGTGGCTGTGGCTGTGGCCTGGGAAGGCAGTGGAGGATGGCTCAAATGCTTGGGCCACCAGGGAGACCACATGAGAGACCAGGAGGAGGCATGTGGCTCCTGGCTTCAGATTGGCGCAGTGCCGGACGTAGTGGCCATTTGGGGGGTGAGACAATGAAAAGAAGACCTTTCTCTCTCTCTCTCTCACTAACTCTATCTGTCAAATAAAAAATGTGGGACCTTTCAGAGTTGCCCTCATACATGGATTCATTCATTCATAGATGGACAAAATAATGGATCAATGGGTAACTGAGGAACTGGTCTTCTCTGGCTAGCTTGCTCCATCCACCTGGGACTCTCCTGAGATCCCCACCAGCTAGAAGCCTCTCACCAGGCATGGCTCCCTGACCTTGGGTTTCCCAGCCTCCAGAATTGTAAGACATCAATCTCTTTTCTTGATAAATACCACATCTGTGGTGTTCAGGGAAAGTGGCAGAGTACAGACAAAGACAGGACTCAGAATGTTAATGGGAGGAAGCACAATTCCATCCAAGCCCTGGCCCTGGTCCTGGCCCCAGGCAGGGACTGACAGTCTACATCTCTCCAGTATCATCTTTTTTTTTATTTTAAGGATTTTCTTTATTTTACTTGAGAGTTAGAGTTACAGACAGTGAGATGGAGAGACAGAGAGAGAGGTCTTCCTTCCATTGGTTCACTTCCCAAATAGCTGCAACGGTCAGAGCTGCGCCAACCCGAAGCCAGGAGCTTCTTCCGGGTCTCCCATGTGGACGCAGGGGCCATCCTCCACTGCCTTCCCAGGCCACAGCAGACAGCCAGATCGGAAGAGGAGCAGCTGAGAGCAGAACTGGTGCCCACATGGGATGCCGGCACCACAGGTGGAGGATTAACCTACTTCACCATGGTGCCGGCCCCGCCTGTCCCATCCTCATTGGCCTATTGGCTCTGTTTTTCTGACTTCCTGCTAACAGCTGCATCTTCTTTGTACCTCTGTACTTCTATTGTGCATTTTCTTTCTCATCTACACTGTAGCAGAAGAAAGGATCCATAGCTCTGGAATTTTGGTGAAGAGGTAACAAATTCCAAAATAAGAAAGGCCTAAAATAATTTTCTTGGCTGCCCCAAAGGTACCTGACATTAAATATTTTCACTCAATACTAAAAATAATCCCTTATTCTTTGCTGTTCCTTGAGGTCCAGAGTTGATTCTTGTCTGTGATGTATTTCACCTGATTCTGTTGTTGTTTTTGTCCAACATAAACACATTTCAGATTCTAGCACCCGAGTCCCAGCTTAGTCACGTGCCCAGCTGTATTTCATCATCTGGCTTAGAACATTTTGTCTTCGTATTCTGAATCACAAAGTGACCTTACCAGTTAACCTCCCATTATTGAAATAAAATCTGAATAATAGAGCTATGACTGTGGCTACACCAACAGCAAAATGGGACTTGGATCTAACTCACTTTCTGTCCATCGCCTCAGCAAGCTTGTCCATTCCTATGAACAGCCAGAAACCTGAGAGTCCTGGATTTCTCAAGAGAAGAGCTCACACTGTCCTGAGTTGGCCCAGTGAAATTAGAGAGTTACAGAGCAAGTGTTGGTGCAGTGATTAAGATGAGAGTTGAGATGACTGTGTCCCAAATCACGTTGGTTTCCCCTATCTAGCTCCTGACACCAGTTTCCGGCCAGTGTAGACTCTGGGAGTCAGTAGCTGATGGCTGAAGTAGTTGGGTTCCTTCCAGCCCTAAGAGGTAGATCTGGACTGAGTTCCTGGCTACCGGCCTCAGTGTTGCCTCAGTCCCAGCTACTGCCGGTGCTTAGGAAGTGATGCAGATGAGAGCTCTCTCAGTCTCTGTCTCTCCCCCTCCCTCCACCCCGTACCACCTCTCAAATTAATCAAAACTGAAAAAAAAAAAAAAAAGGAAAGAAGAAAGGAAGGAAGGAAGGAAGGAAGGAAGGAAGGAAGGAAGGAAGGAAGGAGGAAATATAAAGGTTGGACAAAAACATCCTGCCCCTGGGAGGGCTTACAGGTCCTGTGATGGATGCTGACCTCTCCTTGGCTATTTCTTCCTCTCCCACATTCACCCACTCACTAATTTAACTCCCAGACTCTCTTAAAGGGCAATCAAAAATCTCACACTTCTTGATTAGTGTTCCCTTAGACTCCAACCTACAGAACTGTTTTTCAGTGTCTGAGCTTTTAAGCCAAAAACTAGAATTTAAGCACATATATACTGCAAAGTTGTTTCTATATATTTCTTCGACAAGACTGCAAAATGGTCTCTTCATAGAACACAGCATACAACCAGCCACACATCAAGGTTGCAGGAAATGTGGTTTGCTTAATTTGGTATGGTCAATTCTTAAAGAACTGACATAAAGATTCTTAGTTACACACAAAAATCTATGATTTATTTTTAAAACAAAGAAGAATATGATTGTATTAGCAGGACCAAGAAAGCATGGATGGGGCTGGCACTATGGTGTAGAGGGTAAAAGCACCGTATGTGGGGCCAACATCCCATCCACGCACCTGTTTGAATCTCATTTATTTAAAAGGCAGAATTATAGCGAGGGGGAGGGAGAGAGATTGCTTTTATATCCACTGGTTCACTTACCAAATGGCTGCAACAGCTGAAGCTGCACTGATCCAAAGCCAGGAGCTTCTTCTGGGTCTCCCACATGGGTGCAGGGGCCCAAAGACGTGGGCCATCTTCTACTGCTTTCCGAGGCCACAGCAGAGAGAGCTGGATCAGAAGTGGAGCAGCCAGGACTCGAACCGGTACCCATTTGGGATGCAGGTAGTGGCTTTACCCACTATGCCATAGTGCCGGCCCCCAATGTAGGATTTAAAGTTTCACATAGTACATTACTTGTCAACATATTTTTTGCTTTATAGTTGGTCCTGAATATAAAAAATCAGTGTTAAAAACAATCCTGTATGTATCAGATATTATTTCATTGTCATAAATGTAAATTGTCAAATCTGGTTCTTGCTATGCAGCTTGTGACTCAATTTCTCCTGGAAAGAGCTAATGAAAGAGCACTCCCTGGAATTTATAATGGCCAGTTTCGGCAACACAACATTGTTATGCTGTATTTTTTTCCTCCAGGGACTATTCAATGTTCTCTCTAGCAAAAAATGTAAATGCAAAAAAAAAAAAAAGCCATGGAATTTTAATCACAGAAATAACCTCCCCAGCTTGATAGCACCATCACAAGGAGTAGATATTTGCTAAACTGGAAACCAAAGTTAACCAGTAATGAAGTGAGGTGGATACTGTGACATAGGAGAGCACTGGTATTTGTGGGGAGCAACTCGGACTAGACTAAGTTACTGGAATTAAGACTTATTCTATGCATCTGCTCTCCCACAATATGGCGCTGGGAGAGGAGCAAACAGCTTCTACACAGCTGCCTCCAGTTCAACTAATAAACTGTAGGACTTGCTCCTGATTGGAGGAGAGCAGCGTACTCGGCGTGTGGGTAGCAGAGTTGGGATTGGTGGAAGAGGACTATAAAGGAGGAGAGAGACAACATGCACCAGGAACATCTAAGAGGAACACCTGAGAAGCCCCCGAGAGAGCCGGCCGGCGGTGTGCCGCTCCCCCGTGGAAGTGGGGAAAGTGGCAGGGGGAACTGCCCTTCCACGGAGGTGGAAGGGACGGTAGCCAACCCGGGAAGAACCAGCAGCAAACCCGGGAAGGGCCGAGCAGACAAAAGAACAGCGCAGGGTCCTGTGTTGTTCCTCCGCGAAGACGGGGAGTGACAGTATTGGTCTGATTTCAGCCCAGATCCCCCGTGGAACTTGCATTGGACAATGTGAGTGTAAATAAGGACAGTAATGACATTTCTGAGGACTTAGGAAAATCAGAAATGAGAAGGAAAGTCAGTTAGAGGTGAAATGACTGAAGTCACTCAACAAGAAGACCGAAATCAACATACCAGCACCTAAAGCTTCCACTGCTGTATTTCTGAATCAGATTCAAAATCAAAGTGAATAATAGAAAGAGAATGAGTCTGATAGTCTCCCTCTGCAGTGTTTTTCAGAGAAATGTGAGGCATGCGATAGTGACTCCAGAGGGCCAATATATTGAGAACAACTTTCTTAGGGACAGCGCTGCATGCCCAATTGGGTTAGGATGCATTTCATGTAACTACGCACAGCAGTGCCAGCGCATGAACAAGGATGGGCAAGGCAACCAAAGGAGGGCCCAGCGAGATGGCTGGACCACCAAACACAGGCTGGATGGGCTACAGCTGAGGGGTTCTACAGCCCCCGGAGCGCTGCAACTGTCACCACAGTGGCGTGGGGGCCTCTGGGCCTGTGGGGAATGATGCTGACAACTGGCTCCCTGCTGAGGGCGTGTGCAGCTGGCACAGCCGGCAAAGCTCCCTCCCGGTGGAGTCACGGGGCTCTCACACTCAGTGCTTACAGAAGAGTGGAGGTGGCCACTGCAGGAGCTTTTACATCCTCTGAACATGTAACTGGCTGAGATATTTAAAAAATAAACTTGGCATCTGGGAATTCTAGAATATAAAATTCCTATCAAGGTAGAGAAATAAAACATTGGTCCTCATAATCTAAGAGTCCACTGAGTTAAAGCAATTTTAGTTATATATTAAAAGTTGTTTGAGAAGCTATAGTTCATGCGACTAACACAGTACAGTAATTCTGAAATAAGCAAGCTTAAAATTAAATTGTTTTGACACAACCTTATCCAAAAAGGTTACTCTTGTGGGTTTTAAACTTACTGTCACCTCTAAACAGAATCATGAGAGGTTATCAGAAATCAAAGTGCATGACACTGCTGATTCATATTTGAAGAAAATTATATAACTATCTAATTAAATGATACTTGTTCTTGATACTATAGCATTCTTGGGTTAGTTAACACGTGTGGTGAAAATAATTAACATAATATGCTCCAATAATGTAATGTATATCTTTTTTTTTTTTGATAGGCAGAGTGGACAGTGAGAGAGAGAGAGAGAGAAAGGTCTTCCTTTTGCCATTGGTTCACCCTCCAATGGCCGCCGCGGCCGGCACATCATGCTGATCCGAAGCCAGGAGCCAGGTGCTTTTCCTGGTCTCCCACGCGGGTGCAGGACCCAAGGACTTGGGCCATCCTCCACTGCACTCCCGGGCCATAGCAGAGAGCTGGCCTGGAAGAGGGGCAACCGGGACAGAATCCGGCGCCCTGACTGGGACTAGAACCTGGTGTGCTGGCACCGCAAGGCGGAGGATTAGCCTAGTGAGCCACGGCGCTGGCCGTAATGTATGTCTACAAACTGTATTACTGAAGACAAACAGCAAAGTCACAAGACTGAACATGTGAACATATGTATTTATCTTCTCACCTTTGTCAAATGGCTTCTACAACCAGACACTGCTTAGGAGGTGGAAATGTATCAGTAAGTGGACAGATCAAGAGGTCAGAGAGAGAATACTCATTTCTGAGGTCAAGAGAGACAATTAAAAAGATAATGCCTGATTATGGTAAATACTAAGATTACATAGTGACGTAATGAAGAGAAAACCAGTGGATCTACTTTGAATAAGGTAATCGGAGCAGCCCTGCTGAGAACAGTGCCTCTGAGGCCCGAAAGATGGGAGAGGAACCAATCAAGAGACAGCTCAGATGAAAGCAGACAGATGCCAAATGCCAATCCCTGCGGCCCCAGAGACTGTGCTGGAGGGACATGAAGGGTCCAGGTGTCCTTCTAGGACACATGATTACCTTGACAACAACCCTGTTCTCTACCTCCCAAACAGGCTGCGAAAAACACGCAGGAGATCAGATCTCTGGCTGCCATCCTGTGAGCTGCTGGTGGGGGTGAGGAACAGCAGGAGCCAAGATGAGGGCTGTGGAGGTCCCACGGGGAATCCAAAGAAGGTTCTAAGAAAGATGGCAGCAGGATGCCATTTGTACATTTGATCACTTGATCAACTGCAGTGGCCTCCACGTTTCTTCCTTATCACTAAAGACCACCCCCTAGAGCATGGCCAATCCAACGGCAGTGCGAGGATGGAACACTGAGTCAACAAGGAAAACCGCTAAGCCCAGGCCACATGTGAAAACACAATGATTAAGAAAGACCTCTGCCTCCTCCCTCACAGCTGTCGATGTCTAGGGAAGCCAACTGCACACCAGTTCTGAGTTCCAGAAGCTTGTAAAGTAGGGATTTTTGACAGGTGTAATCCATCAGTCACGTCCAACACAGTGCCCTGCACAGCATCGAACAAGGCTATGGAGCCACAGTGCAAACTCTGGAATCTTCTATCCTTTTAACACAGTTACCACGTCATGTGACTGGTCCTACACCGCCCCAGCTGGCTGCTTCCCAGCCCTTATGGCGGGGGTCAGAAATTCAAGTGGCTACAGGGCCCAGGCAGGGCAAATAAGTGATTGAAATGGTCAGCCAGGGACTGTGCTAAACCCCATAGCACTGACCCAGCTAAAGAGGTCAGGGACTACTTAGCTACAGCTGATGGCTCTCCAGCAGGGTTACACCTGCCGATCTGTATTTAAAGGGAAGCCAAAATCTCTATCAAGTGCTGTCAACTGGTTGGAAAGTTGTTTCTATCACAGTGTGGGTCAGCATTTTAAGCAAAGAGAAAAGAAAGTTCGATCCGAAGCATGGATCTGACTGCCCAGCAAAGACGTTGCAATTTTTCCCCGCAGGCAGCTTTGAAAATGCTCAGCAGCTTATATTCCTACAGGCTGCCGGTTTTGGAACCACCAACAGTCTGCCAAGATTGAAATGGTGTATTGGGGGCCCCAGACATTTTAACATTAAGCATTTTTCTTGAAGATGGTACTAAGCATAACAAAATATAAATAAAAGAGAATGAGAATTAAAATTAGAACTCAGGGAGGGGGCATTTAGCCTAGCAATTAAGACACCTGCGTCCCACATGTGACTGTCTCCTTTCCAGCCCGGGTCTAGTTCCTCATCCCAGCTTTCTGCTGATCCAGACCCTGAAAAGCAGTGCTGGGAGCTCCAGTCACTGGGTCCCAGCACCCACATGGGAGCCCTGAACTGGGTTCCTGGCTTCTGCTTCAGCCACTTGGGGAGTGGATCACAATGACCTTGCTCACCTACTCTGTCTCCCTCTCCAATAAATAAAACATTTAAAGCAAGAAAAGCCACGCAGTATCCTCGTGACACAGGTGAAAAAGAGACGTGGGGTCTGGAATTGCCCTGGTGGCAGAGGTGCAACCCTGGAGGTGAAAAGCAGACCGGGAGAACGCGATGGGGGTGCTGATGGGGGGAGCGGTGGATGTGAGGAACTGAACAGAGCTGTAAGGTTGCACTTAAAGGGACAGCTGTTACCACTAAGCTTCCATAGTAAATAATTCTCCTGAGCAATTTTCAGAGCCTGGACTTGGAACTAGCACCTTCGAAAGACGAATGTGAAGCCCGATCCTTTGCCACCTGCCACGGGGGGACAGGTTCAAAAGCTGGTCAGGGTGCTGTTCAGTAACAACCAGGGGTCCTGTCTGAGTGAGAAAACACGTTATTCATACACAAGCTCAAAAACCAACAACCACCTGAGGGGGGAAGGAAAGGAGGAGGAGGGAGACTAAGAGAAGGAAGATGAGGGGAAGGGGAGAGGAAGAGGGGGGAGGAGAAGAGGTGAGGAGGATGGGGAGGAAGAGGAGGAGAAGAGGAAAGGAAGAGAAAGGGGAGGATGGGGGAGGAGGAGGGGGAGGGAGACTAAGAGAGGAAGGAGGAAGGGGAAGGGGAGAGGAGGAGGGGGAGGAGAAGGGAGGGGGAGGAGAAGGGGGAGGAGGAGATTGGGGAGGAGGAGAAGGGGGGAGGAGAGGAGGTGAGGAGGGGGAGCGGGAGGAGTAGGGAGAGGTGGAGGGACGGAGGATGAGGGAGGAAGAGGAGGAGAAAGGGAGAGGAGAAGAGAGAAGAGGATGGGGAGGAGGGGGGAGGGAGACTAAGAGAGGAAGGAGGAGGGGGAGGGAGGAGGGAGGAGGAGAAGGGGAGGAGGGAGAGTAGGGGAAGGAAGAGGAAGAGAGGGAGGAGAAGGGGAGGAAGGGGAGGAGAAGGGGGAGAAGGAGAAGGGAGAGTAGGCGAAGGAAGAGGAAGAGAGGGAGGAGAAGAGGGGGAGGAAGAGGAGAAGGGGGAAGAGAAGGAGAGAAGAAGGGGAGGGGAGGAGGAGGGGGAGAGAGGAAGAGGAGGAGAGGAGAAAGAGGGAGGGGAGGAGGAGGACTGGGAGAAGAGGGGGGAGAAGGAGAGAAGAGGGGAAGGGGAGGAGGAAGTGGAGGAAGTGGAGGAAGCATCGTGTTTGCCTCCTCCTTCATCAAGATACTGCAAAGCAGCTATGTCTGCAGCTGAGTGCTGCAACAACAGCTCTAAGGGCAGTAGGACCGAAGCAGGAATACAAGGAGACATCCGTAACAAGCACAGCACCTTGAAGAGAGGAGACGAACAAGTCCCTCCCCACCGCCTTTGAGGCCCTGGCTCAGGGGATTTCCTGTTGCCAGGGAGACAGTGAGCTGCAGAACATGGGTAGAGCCCATGGCACAGACTGCTTACCCAGGCAATCCTGTCTGGAGAGGCAGACAGCAGCCAGAGACCGGCAGCACAGTGAGGAGCGCTACCTACAAAACTCTGGGCTCCCGGATTTCAGACGGGAAACCTGCGCAGGACCCCCTGCACTCCTCGGAGCAGAAGAAGTGGTGGGGAGGCACCATCGTGGGATGGAACCAGCACACGAGAAAATCATGCCTGTCTTCCTTCTGGTGGTCCAAGAGACATCCCTGCATTTTATCAGGCCAGGCTGAGCAGGGCCAGTCTACCTCAGCTCAGCGAGGCAACTCTGTCAACCCAGACCCACAAAAATTCTATGCTGGGCAGTCATTGGGGCAGGGCAACTGAGCCCCTAGGAGCTGAAAAGTCAGGCTGCAGCTGGGTTCCTGTGTACTGCCCTGCACTCCCCAGTCTGACCACAGAGGCTGAGGGATCCCTACACCCTGGGGACAGCTCTCACAGTGGGGCAAGAGGGCACACTATGGAGTGTCAGTGCTCCCGGACTGTCGGCACATCTGGGTGGATGAAGTACACTGACGCCATGAGCTCAATCTGAGCTATGACTCAACCAGTTCACCTTGGCACAAGGAAAAGGTGGGATTCCAGACACCACCACCAGGCTCCAACATCACACCCCACAGCTGACTCTAGTTGGAGATGCCCCGCCATGCCCCCTCTGGTGTCACTCTGCACTGCTGCTCCACCCAAAACAGTGGCCAGGTCTCCCTGCCCCCATCCAGCACATACTCCTGGAGCCTGGGCACTCCTTGGTTGTTCTGCCTGGCCCAGAAATACCTCACTCTGCAGGATTTCCAACAGGGCTTTTTGTGCTAAGGCTAATGCAGCTTCCTGGGTTCTCTGGCCTGCAGAAGCCTCGCTTGGTCCAGGTACAAAGAGGGGCTCAGCCCCTCCCATGGAAGCTGCCAGAGTTGTTCCTCACTTGATACTTGCGCCTGCACCCAATGCAAACCACTGAGCAGCAGAGAGTGGCCTCAGAAAATTTGTCCTGCTGGTATAGAGCTAAAGTGACTCACACATATCCAACCACTGTCTCAACATTAGAGCAACTCATGGAGCTCTGGGCCTGGGCAGCAGCTACAGGCTCTTAATTTAATCAGCTCTTGGAGCCTGCACTGAGTTCACATCTCCAGTGCATGACTCAGACACTGGCTGGGAATCTACAAGCCGGGCACACGTACAACATCAGCAAGGCTGGCTCCCCGCACCTGAGAAGCTCATCACACCAGTCAACCCCTCCAAAGACAGCTGGAGACATGCGTGCCAGCAACCTCGGGGACTACCCTGAGCCACAGGAAGAGCCAGATCCCTACTACAGCTACCATCAACTAGAGTTACTAAAGGAATATGGGACGATTCTACAAAATCTAACAAGAACTCAAGATAACATCTTCAGGTGTAGAGCCCAAGATCAACAGCACCCAACCTTCGGAGCAGAAGAAAAAAAGATATCCTCCAGATGCATAAAAAACATCGCAGAAAGACAGCACACATGAAAAGCAAGGCCATGTAACTCCCCAAAAGGGACACAATAACATGCTAGTACTGGACTCAAAAGAAGTCCACAATGATTAGATGCTTGAGAAAGAATTAAGTACAGTGATCTTAAACTTTATCCACATCGGCACATGGCATGGATGAGAAATTCAGTAAAGAGACTGAGATACTTTAAAAGAATCCAATGTATGGGGTGAGAGCTGTGGCATAGTAGGTAAGGACCCACCCTCTGAAAAGAAACAGCAAAACAACAACAGAGCTAATCTATATTAGAGGCCAAACAGATCTTATAGAGATCTCCAAAACATTCCATCCCAGAGATATAGAATACACATTCTTTTCATCAGTATATGGAACATTCTTTATAAAGACAATATCCAGTAGAAGGAGGCTGTAAATTAACAATTGAACCTCTAGAAAATATACAACCACAGGGAAACTGAACATACTTCTGAATGAACAGTGTTATAAGACAGCAAAATGAAAACCAGAAGGGGCCTTGAAATGAAAACACAGTATATCAAAATTTATGGGTACAGTAAAAAGTGGTTTTAACAGAAAAGTTAGTTACAACATCCAAAAACTGGAAAAATCAAATAGATGATCTAACAATATATTTTTCAGTGACCTAGAAAACGAAGAATAAACCAAACCCAAAATTATCAGAGGCAAAGAATAAAAATCAAAAATGAATTAACAAAATAGAAATAATAAAAACTATACAAAAGATCCATGAAATGAAGAGCTGATTTCTGAAAAAAATAAATAAAATAAAGCATTGGCTCAATTAACTAAGAAAAAATGATACAAATTAGAAAAATCAGAGATTAAAAATGCGGATCTTACAACCAACACCACAGAAATATAAAGAAGTATTAGGAATTACAACAAACAGCTATTGGCCAACAAACTGGAAAATCTAGAAGAAACGGACAGATTTCTAGACACATAAATTACCAAAATTGAAGCACGAAGACATGGAAAACCTAAATAGAGTGATAACCAAGGCTGAGACTCATTCACTAAGAAAAAACTTCCTTACCAGAGCAGCTCAGGACCAGAGGGCTTCACTATAGAATTCTACTAAACTTTTAATGAAGAACTAATTCCAATTCTTCTGAAATTATTCAAAACAATTTAAAGAAAAGCAATGTTTCCAAACTAGATCTGTGAGGTGATCATTACTTTAACCCCCAGACCAAACAAATATATAAAAAAAGAAAACCGCAGACCAATATCCCTGATAAAAATTGATGCAAAATACTAGCAAACTGAATCCAACAGCACATCAAAAAACCTGTTCCAAGTGGATTCATCCAACGGATGAGGAAATGGTTCAACATATGCCAACCAATAAATATGATACATCATATTAAGAAAATTAAGTTTAAAAATTGTATGATATGACTTATTAGATGGGTAGAGAAAATACTTGACAAAATATAATATCCTTTCATGATAAAAAAATAACTCTTAAGCAAATTGGGAACAGAAGGTACATACCTCTACACAATTAAGGAAGTATGTGAGAAATTCACAGGCAGCATATTAAAATGGGCTAACTGAGCACCAAAAAGGAAACCTGTTAAAGTGAAATGAACACTATGAGAAACAGTGACTTGATCAGCGCTTGCTCTGACTGTTGATGAACAACTTAATACATTATCCCTCTTAGTATTTTTTTTGTTTGTTCTACTTAATACTTTTGGTTGAATAGTGTAATCAATACACAGTTATTCTCAAGTGTTGAAGCTTAACTGAAAAGTGATCGCTGTTAAATATAAGAGTGGGAGTAAGAGAGGGAAGAGATGTGCAATTCGGGACATGCTCAAGCTGACTTGCCCGAAATGGTAGAGTTAGAAACATACCAGGGGATTCGAATTCAATCCCATCAAGGTGGCATATACCAATGCCATCTCACTATTCCAAGTGATCAATTTCTGTCCACAATTGATCATAATGATAGGACTAAGAGCCAAAGGGAGCACATAAACAAGAATAGTGTCTGCAAATACTAGCTGATAGAATAAAAAAGGGAGAGAAGGATCCAACATGGGAAGCGAGATACACAGCAGACCCATAGAATGGCAGATGTCCTAAACAGCACTCTGGCCTCAGAATCAGCCCTTAAGGCATGTGGATCTGGCTGAAAAGCCCATGAGAGTATTACAGGCATGGAAAGCCAAAACACTCTGGAAAAAAAAAAAAAAACCCTACATGAAAGATCTCCGCGAGTGAGATCCCAGTGAAAAGAACAGGAACAGGTCATCAAAGAAGGAGGTACCTTTCTCTGAAGGGAGGAGAGAACTTCCACTTTGACTATGACCATGTCTAAGTATGATCAGAGTCGGTGAACTCAAAAGGCTTCCATAGCCTTGGTGACTCATGACAAGAGCCTAGGGTGATTACTGATGCCATGAACAAGAGTGTCAATTTGTTAAGTCAACAACAGGAATCACTGTGCACTTACTCCTCATGTAGGATCTCTGTCCTTAGTGTGCTGTACATTGTGATTTAATGCTATAATTAGTACTCAAACAGTATTTTTCACTTTGTGTTTCTATGTGGGTACAAACTGTTGAAATCTTTACTTAATACATGCTAAACTGATCTTCTGCATATAAAGGTAATTGAAAATGAATCTTGATGTGAATGGAAGGGGGGAGGGAGAGGGAAAGGGGAGGGTTGCGGGTAGGAGGGAAGTCATGGCGGGGGGAACCATTGTAATCCATAAGCTGTACTTTGGAAATTTATATTCATTAAATAAAAGTTTAAAAAAAATAAAATGGGCAAATCCTGGAAGCATTTCTACCGAGATCTGGAACTAGGAAAAGATGCCTACTCTCTCCACAGTTATTCATTATATTTCTGAGAGTGTTAGCCACAGCAGTTGGGTAAGATAAAGAAATCAAAGGGATACAAATGGGAAAGCACAAAGTCAAATTATCCTTGTTTGAAGATGGCATGATCCTTTACATGAAAGAACCAAAAGACTTCACTAAGAGATTTTTAGAACTAAAACAAGTTGCAGCATATAAAATCAACACACACACATCAAAAGCCTTCTTATACATCAACAGTTTTCTGACTGAGAAAGATCTTATATGAAAAGTCACTTTCACAATAGCTACCAACACTTAAGTATCTTGGGATAAATTTAAGCAAGGATATGAAAGACTTCTATAATGAAAATTATAAAACATTAGATAGAGTAACACAAAAAAACAGAAAAATTTTCCATGTTCATGGATTAGAATAATAACTTCAAAATGTCCATACTACCCAAGGCAATTTACACATTCAAGATGTACACACACATCTGCAACCAACTAATCTTTGACAAATGAACTAAAATCAGTCCCTAGAGAAAGGACAGTCTCTTCAACAAGTGGTGTTGGGAAAACTGGATTTCCATTGCAGAAGTTTGAAACAAGAACCCTACATTACACCTTATAGACAGTCAACTCTCAATCGATCAAGCATCTGAACTTAAGATCTGAAAGTATCAAATTACTACAGCAGAACATTGGGGAAATGCTGCTTGACATTGGCATAGGCAAAGACTTCTTGGATAAGACTCCAGAAACAAAAGCAATAAAAGCCAAAATAGACAAATGGGATTGCATCATGATACGAAGCTTCTCCATAGTAATTAGTTTGCTGATGAGGCAACCAACAGAATGGGAGAAACTATTCGCAAACTACACATCTGATAAAGCATTAATATCTAAACTAACCGATAGAATAAATAAAGGGGAGAGTGATCCAACATGGGAAGTGAGATACTCAGCAGACTCATAGAATGGCGGATGTCCTAAATAGCACTCTGGCCTCAGAATCAGCCCTAAAGGCATTCGGATCTGGCTGAAAAGCCCATGAGAGTATTTCAGGCATGGAAAGCCAAGACACTCTGGCAAAAGATCTCTGCCAGTGAGATCCCAGTGGAAAGAACAGGTCTTCAAAGAGGGAGGTGCCTTTCTCTGAAGGGAGGAGAGAACCTCCACTTTGACTATGACCGTGTCTAAACAAGATAAGAGTCGGAGAACTCAAGGGGCTTCCATAGCCTTGGAAACTCATGACTGGTGCATAGGGAGATTACTGATGCCATAAACAGGAGTGTCAATTTGTAAAGTCAACAACAGGAGTCACTGTGCACTTACTCCTCATGTAGGATCTCTGTCCTTAATGTGCTGTACACTGAGGCTTAATGCTATAACGAGTACTCAAACAGTATATTTCACTTTGTGTTTCTATGGGGGTGCAAACGATTGAAATCTTTACTTAATGTACACTAAACTGATCTTCTGTAAAAAAAAAAAAATTATCAATTCCCAACTTGACTCTCACTGGGATTAAACATGACAATAGGTCTGATCTGATTTCATCATCATTTAAAAAAAAATCATCTATTATTTTTCACTTTATGTTTCTGTGTGGGAGCAAACTGTTGAAATCCTTACTTAAGGTATACTAAGCTGATCTTCTGTATATTAAAATAATCGAAAATGAATCTTGATGTGAATGGAAAGAGAGAGGGAGTGGGAAAGGGGAGGGTTGTGGGTGGGAGGGACGGTATGGGGGGGGAAGCCATTGTAACCCATGAGTCGTACTTTGGAAATTTATATTCATTAAATAAAAGATAAAAAAAAAAAGATCTGATTTCGTCCATTTGTCTACCTATGCATAGCTCTGTGAGCACCAGTTACTGCAAAGAATATCCTTTCTAAAATGTATATTCTTGGCACTTTTGTCAAAAATCAGTTGGCTATTCATACAGGGAATTTCTGGGTTGTACATGCTATTCCATTGATCTGTGTATCAGTGTTTTATGCAAGTATGCTATGTTAATTACCACAGCTTTGAAATAAACTCTGAAACCAGATATCGTGATACCTCTAGCTTGAATACTTTTCTCCTCAGGATCATTTTGGCTATTCCTGGTCTTTTTTGATTCAATATTAATCTTAACACTATTTTTTTTGATTTTTATAAAAAGTATCATTGGTGTTTTGATCAGTAGTGCACTGAATGTGTAGATTGCTTTAGGTCATTTAGGAATTTTAACAATATGAATTCTTCTAATCCATGAGCAACAATTTCTTTGCATTTTTTGTTGCCTTTAAGATTTGTCTCAATGTTTTATAATTTTCATTGTAGGATACGTGACTTCTTTGGTTTAACTTATTCAATATTTGATATTTTTGTAGATATGAAATGGATTTCCTTTCTGTTTTTCTTATGGCAAGATCATCACCATTGTATAAAAACCACAAATATTTTACATGTTGTCTTTGTATCCTGTGATGTCACTGAATTGGCTTATCAGCTTTTCAGCTGGAGTGGGTAAGGTTTTCCATGTACAACATCATGTCACCTGCAAACATGGATATTTTCACTTCTTCCTTTCCAGTTTCAAGACCCTTTAATTGTTTCTCCTCCCTAATTCCTCTTGCTAATTCTTCCAGTACTATATTGAATAGGAGTGGTTAAAGGGGACATCCTTGCCTTGTTCCAGATATGAAATCAGTACAAAACATGGACAAAAACATCAGCAAATTGAGGAGATAGAAATATTGAAGAAAACCAAACAATCAGAAATATAATTGTAAAATAAAAAAATACAGTAGAAAGCCATAAAACAGACTTGAGGCTTAAGAATCTGATCTAGGGGCTGGCGCCATGGTACACTAGATTAATTCTCCACCTGCGGTGCAGGCATACCATATGGGCGCTGGTTCTAGTCTCGGTTGCTCTTCTTCCAGTCCAGCTCTCTGCTGTGGCCTGGGAAAGCAGTGGAGGATGGCCCAGGTGCTTGGGGCCCTGCATCCGCATGGGAGACCAGGAAGAAGCTCCTGGTTCCTGGCTTCAGATTGGCGCAGCTCCAGCTGTTGCGGCCATTTGGGGAATGAACCAATGGAGGGAAGACCTTCCTGTCTCTCTCTCTCTTTCTCTCACCGTCTCTAACTCTACCTGTCAAATAAATAAATAAAATCTTTTAAAAAAATTCTCTGATCTGGAAGAAATGTCTTTTGAAATATGTTGCTCAGAATAAAACAAGAAAAAATTAGAAACACTGAAACATGACATTTAGGATGTAGGTACCTCAAATGTACAAACACGTGGTCGTAGGAGTTCCTGAAGAAAAAAAAGAATAGTTTAGAAAACATATTTATTGATGTAATAGCAAAAAATTCCTGTAAGTTGGAAAGATATGTAATCTAATAGAGGAAACACAAATAACCCCAAATAGGTATGATCAGAAAAGATCCTTAGCACAATACATTACAGTCAAACTTTCAAACGTAAAACACGAAGAGAATATCCTTAAATTTTCAAGATAAAAATTCCAGGTCATTTTCAAAGATATGCTCATCAGACTCATAGCGGACTTCACAACAGAAACTCTAGAAGCCAGGAGACAAGGGAGAGATATAGCTCAAAGTATAAAAGAAAAAATTGACAATCTGGTATACTCTGTCCAGCTAAGCTCTCTTTCATAAATGAAGGTGAAATAAAGTTCATCCAAAACAAACAAAAATTTCAAGAATTTAACACCATTTGGCTACTCTTACAAATGATACTCAAGGATGTACAATAAACAAAGATAACATCATGAAAGATTGCATAGGCATAAAACCACGTTGAAAAAGAACAAAAGAGATTCAAATAAAAAAATACATGTATTTGTGGAAAATTGGCACATTCAAGTCATTATCTATCAATAATAACCTTCAAAGTAAATGGAATAAATCCCCCAATTAGGAGATATAGACTGGCTATAAGGTCTAAGTATATGCTGCCTACAAGAAACACACTTCACCAACAAAGATACACAAAGACCGAAAGTAAAAGGGTAAAAGAAAAAATCTATGCAAATAGAAATCAAAAGTGAATAGGAATAGTTATACCCAAATTGTCGCTCCCCGTCTTCATGGAGGAACGACACAGGACCCTGCGCTGTTCTTTTGTCTGCTCAGCCCTCCCTGGGTTTGCTGCTGGTTCTTCCCGGGTTGGCTACCAACCCTTCCACCTCCGTGGAAGGGCGGTTCCCCCTGCCACTTTCCCCACTTCCGCGGGGGAGCGGCACACCGCCGGCCGGCTCTCTCGGGGGCTGCACAGGTGTTCCTTCAGATAGATGTTCCTGGTGCATGCTGTCTCTCTCCTCCTTTATAGTCCTCTTCCACCAATCCCAACTCTGCTACCCACATGCCGAGTACGCTGCTCTCCTCCAATCAGGAGCAGGATCAGCTCCTGCAGGTCATCACTCAAGTTGGCGAGAGGCAGCTGCGTAGAATTTGTTACTCCCTTCTCAGCACCATATTGTGGGAGAGCAGATGCATAGAATAAGTCTTAATTCCAGTAACAGTCTAGTCCGAGTTGCTCCCCACACCAAATCAGACAAAATATACTTTCAGACAAAAATTGTAATAATTAAGGGATCAAATTAACAAGAAGATGTGATTATAGGAAATGTTTATGCTCCCAATGCTAGAATATCCAATTTTATAAAACCAATGTTAATATATCTAAAGTTATTTAAAAACTCCAGCAAAATAATGCAGGGGGACTTCCACATCCAACTTCCATCAGTGGACAGATTAACCAGACAAAAAAATCAACAGAAATATAATTAGTTAATACTATACATTGACCTGATAGACACTTATAAAATACTCCATCCCAGAGACACAGAATACAGAATCCTTTCATCAATGCATGGAACATTCTCTACAATACACCTTACATTAGGCCATAAAATAAGCCTCAACAATTTCAAAAATTCAAATAATATTTATCTTTTCTAAAGTCAATGGAATGAAGCTAAAAATTAACAAATGAACAACATGCTGCTGAGTAAACACTAGGTCATAAAAAACAAAAGAAAAATTAAAACTTCCTTGAAAAGAACGAAAATAAAATGCAACATACGGGATACAGCAAAAGCAGTGTGGAGAGAAAAGTTTATTGCACCACATACCTCATCAAAAAATTGGTATCAAACAAATGATCTAACAGTGTATTTCAAGGACCTAGAAAGTCAAAACCAAAACAATCTCAAACTAGAAAAAATAATAAAAATTATAAAATAAAGTAACAGGTTAGAAATTACAAAACTATACAAAAAAATCTGAATTGGGAAGATGAAGTCAAATTATCTCTGTATGCAAATAACATGATCCGTTATACAGAGGAACTCAAAGACTCCACTAAAAGAATATTAGAACACCTAAGAAAATTTGGCAAAGTTGCAGGATATAAAATCAACACATAAAACTCAATAGCATTCTTAAACACCAAAATATTGTGGCTGCGAAAGAACTTGTAAGATCGATCAGTCCCATTCAAAACTGCTAAAAATAAAAATTAAATACCTAGGGACAAATTTAATAAAAGATCTAAAACTGTCTACAATGAAAATTACAAAACAATAATTAAAGAAATAGAAGAGGACACACAGAAGAGGAAAAACCTCCCATGGTCATGGATTGGAAGAATTAATATCATCAGAAAGTCAACAGTACCAAAAGCAATTTACACATTCACTTCAAATCCAATAAAAATTCCAAGGACATTCTTCACAGACTGAGCCATTCCAAAAATCAGATGGAAGCACAAAAGACCACAAATAGCCAAAGCAATGTGAGACAGTACAAAAATAAGACACATTAACAGAATAGACTTGAAGATGTGCTAATTGGCTATTGTAACTCAAAAAGCCCAATAGGCACAGAGACAGACACGTGAACCAGTAGAACAGAACAGAACCCCTAGAAATTAACACACACATTCGCAGCCTACTAATCTTTGACTAACGAGCTAAAACCACACCCTGGAGCAAGTACAGACTCTTCAACAAATGGTGTGGGGAAAATTGGAGGTCCAAATGCAGAATTTTAAAATGAGAACCCTTCCTTACACCCTATACAAAATCAACTCAAAATCAATCAAGGATCTAAACTAAGACTTGAAAACATCTAGTAAAAGGAAAACACAGGAGCCACTCTGCACAACACTGGCATAGGCAAAGGCTTTTTGGATAAGACAAATGGTGTTACATCAAGAAACTTTTGCACAGAAAAGGCAACAATTAAAGTACAGAGGCAACCAACAGAATGGGAAAAAGTATTTGTAAACTATGCATACAATATAATATTAATATTCAGAATATATAAGAAACTGAGGTCAGCATAATAAAGAGTTACATGTACTCCTAAGTTTATTGCAGCTTAACTCACAATAGCTAACATATGCAATCAACCCAGATGTCCATCAACTAACGACTGCATAAAAAAAAAAAATGTGATGTAGACACACAGTGGAATACTATTCAGCCAAAAAAGAATGAAATCTTACCTTTCCAACAAAATTGAAGCAACTTGAGATCATTAAGCTTAGTAAAATCAGGCATTCCCCAAATGCTAAATCTGATATATTTTCTCTGATATGTGGTAGCTAACACAGAACACAAAAAATGTCTAAGAATGAAACTGACAACTTATGATTTGATTACTTATAGCCGTTGTCTATATACCTGTAGAACAATGATCTTTCTACTTTTTTAGCTGTTGAACATTATGGTCAGTAAGGAATTAAGCCTGTCATTATAAATTCAAAGTATGTTGTCACAAAATTTAAAGAAAAAAGAAGAAAGGGAAGCAAAGAGGATTGAAGGAGAGAGGAGGGAGGAAGAACGGTTACTGTAGAATTTTACCTATGAAATACAGGAAATCTGTTCTCTTTATACTAATAAAAATAAAAAATTAAAGAACAACAAAACAAAAATCCAGTTAAGAATTGCACAAAGTATGTGAACAGGCATGTTTCAAAGGATGAAATACACAGGGCAAACAGACACATGAGAACATGCCAAAGATCACTAGTCATCAGGGAAATGCAAATAAAACCTTGATGAGATATCACCTCACTCCAACTAGAATGTCTATTATCCAAAAATCAAAAAATAAGGAATGCTGGCAAGTGTGTGGAGAACAAGGTACCCTAATACACTGTTGGTGAGAGTGTAAACTAGTCCAACAATTATGTAAGACAGTAAGGAAATTTCTCAAACATCTAAAAATAGGTTTACCATAATGACTCTGCCATCCTACTCCCAAGAAGATACCCCAAGGATATGAAATCAGCATATGTAAGAGAACTGCACTCCCATGTTTATAGCAGCTCAGTTCACAGTAAGAAAATATGGAATCTACCCAGACATCCATCAACTGATAATCCAGAAAATCAGAAAATGTGTCTGTATGTACATATGGATATATATTATATAACACATATATTACATGATGTAATATTACTCAGCCATAAAAAGAATGGAATCATAACATATATAAGAAAATAGATACAGCTGTGGGCCATTATACTAAATGAAATAAGCCAAACCCAGAAAGACAAGTATCACAATTTTCTCTTATTTGTGGAAGTTAATATATAGAGTATAAAAACTGTGAAGATGTCACATCATTTGGTTTATAGTTACAAATATTGCTTCAATGACTCACATTGTGCAAACCACAATACAGTGTTCTTTGCCTATATGATAAGCATTGTCATGAATTCTTCACTGTGATATTAATATCTGTTCCAGGAAAAAAACGCATATATGTGGATGAATATAATGTCTACACTTGAACTGTACATGGCAGAATGTTAAAAAGTTTGAAATGTATTTTTTAAATTAACAATTTTTTAAATTAACTGTATTTTTTAAATTAACAATCAACACAGGGAACTATGGAAATTATACAAGTCCATGAGAATCATATAACATGGTCCTGAACAACAAATGGGTCACCAAGAAAATTAAAAGATAAAGTGTAACATTTTTTGAAACACATGAAAATTGAAATACAGCATACCAAATCCTATGGGACACAGCCAAATAAGTTCTAGCAATAAATGCCTACATAAAAAAATTTGCAATAGTATTATGTAAGAAACAAGAAAAAGCGAAAGTAAACCAAAACCAAAATTAGTACAAGAAAAGAAATAATCAAAGAAGCCAGTCCCCAACAGACAAATACCGTATGTTCTCCCTGATCTGTGATAACTGAAAGAGTACCTAAAAGGTCATCTCTCAGAAGTGAAACTGACACTTTAAGATGTGATGTCTTTGAGTAGCTCTTGTGTCAACTGTTGAGGAAAAGTTTTTTAATACATATACTATTTGTTGAACTCTTTACTTAGTGTAGGGTTAATCTTATGTGCAGAAAGTTAATTGAAAATAGATCTTAGTACAAAATAAGAACGCAATAGGAGCCAGAGGAGAAGGGTAGGAGTGTGGGTGAGGGGGAGGGTAGGATGGGAAAAATCACTATGTTCCTAATTTTGTAATTATGAAATGCATGAAGTTTGCTTTTGTTTCTAGGTTAAAAAAGAATATAACAAAAAATTTTTAACAATATAGGTAGGGCCGGCACCATGGCTCACTAGGCTAATCCTCCGCCTTGCGGCGCCGGCACACCGGGTTCTACCCCGGTCGGGGCGCCAGATTTTGTCCCGGTTGCCCCTCTTCCAGGCCAGCTCTCGGCTGTGGCCCGGGAGGGCAGTGGAGGATGGCCCAAGTACTTGGGCCCTGCACCCCATGGGAGACCAGGAGAAGCACCTGGCTCCTGCCATCAGATCAGCGCGGTGCGCCGGCTGCAGTGTGCCGGCCGTGGCAGCCATTGGAGGGTGAACCAACGGCAAAGGAAGACCTTTCTCTCTGTCTCTCTCTCTCTCACTGTCCACTCTGCCTGTCAAAAAAATATATATAACAATATAGGTAAACTGAACAAAAAGCATCACTTCAAAGAAATGCCAAAGGGGGAACTGTCTAAAGCTAAGGTAGTGTTGTTGTTTATTTTATGTTAATTACAAGCATATATCCCTAATTAAAAAATAAAAGCCAAGTTTGTCATCACTTGATGATGGAGCACACACCCACTTTCAGGGTGTGTGTGTGTATATTAAAAATATATTTGGAAAAAAAAATCTGAGAACAATGAAGGACATTGAAACAAAAAGTATTTTAAAAAATCAATGAAACAAAACAGCAAGAAACTAAAAGGGATACATTATAACTGATACCACAGAAATCCAAAGAATCATTTGCAACTATTATGACTAACTTAAGGTCTATGAAAAATATGTTACCAAAATATTACGATTGATTTCCAAAAATTTTTCCACCAAAATAAATTCATCCCTCAATTTTATTTTCCATAAACTTTTTGAAATATCCTCCTATATGTTATCAAATTGGAAAATCAAGAATGGGTAAATTCCTGCACATATAACCTACAAAGACTGAAACAGAATAAAAAGAAAACCTACACAAATCCTTATTAAACAGTAAAACTCAATAAAATTAAAAAGTCTCCAAAGAAAAATCCAGGACTAAATACTTTCCTTGATGAAATCAACAAAGCTTTTAAAGGAGAACTAAAACGAATTATCTTTCCAAAATTATAGCAAAAAAAGTAATTCTCTCAAACTCATTCAACAACATGAGCATTATCTTGGTATCAAAACTAGAGAAGGATACAGCAACAAAATACTAGCATACTAAATCCAAAAAGACATCCAGATTGTCATCTATCTTACCAAATGGCCCACATCCAGCGATGTAAGGATGGCTCAACAATTACTAATCAATAAACATAATACATCACATATGGAATAAGGGACAGGAACTCTTATGATCATCTTAACTGACATAGAAAAGGTATTCAATAGAATTTAGTGTCTTTTCATGATAAAAAGGTGTACAAACTAAGTACAGGAAGAATATACTGCAAAAAAAAAAAGGAAAGAGAAGGGGAGAGGAGAGAGGAGAGAGGAGAGAGGGGAGAGGAGAGGAGGAGAGAGGAGAGGAGGGGAGAGGGGAGGAGGGGAGAGGGGGAGAAGAGAACATACCACAACACAATTAAGGCCGTAACTGAGAAACCCACAACCAGTATCACAATGAATAGTGAAAAGCTGAAACTATTTCCTGTAATATCAGGAACATTTTTACCACCCTGATTCAACACAGTCCTGGAAGCCCTAACTACAGCAATTAGGTTAGACAAAGCAATAGAGGGCATCAAATTTGGGAAGAAGGAAGCCTAACTATTTCTGGTTACAGATGACATATCTTAAATATGTAAGACCCTGAAGACTGCACCAAGAGACTGTCAGAGCTCGTAAACATACTTAGTAAAGTTGCCAAATATCAGTTCAGCATAAAACATTAATGCTTCTATTTGCAAATAAGCCAAAAGGTAAATTTTTAGAAAACCATTTATAACTACAGAAAAACTCTAGGGGTAAATTTTGTCAAGAAAGTGAAACAACACAACAAAGAAAACTAGCAGGCAGGGATGAGGAAATTGAGAGGAAACACACACACACACACACACCCATACACGGATTGGAAGAATTAATATTGTCAAAATGTCCATACTACTGAAAGTAATGTACAATTTCATTGCACTCCATACCAAAATATCACTGGCATTCCTCAAATACAAAAAAAAATGGTTAAAATTTGTAAAGAACTATTAAAAATGACCTCTAACATCCAAAGCACTCCTAAACAAAAAGGAAAAAGCTGGGAGTGACAAAATGTTTGACTCATTATCACAGTACTAACATAAAAAACCAAACACATACATCAGTGGAACCGAACTGGGAACCAAGAAGTCCACACACACTCAGCCAACCGATTTTTCACAAAGCAGCAAGGACATACATTGCTGACAGTAAAATGTCTTCAGTAAGTGACTTTGCTAAAATTGGATATCCCTATGCAGAAAAATGAAAATAGACCCTCATCTCTCACGAAATACACCAGTTATGTCTCAACATATCAAACACATAAATGTAAAACACTCATCTACTGGAAGAAAACATAGGGAAAGTACTTTAGGACACTGATCTTGGCAAAGATTTCTTGGATATTATCACAAAAGCACAGGTAACAAAAACCAAAAATTGACCAATGTAATTACAGCAAACTGAGAAACTTTCACCCAGCAAAAGAAACAACAAGCAGCGACAACCACAGAACTGGAGAAAGCGTACAAACTGTTCATCTAGTAAGAGATTAATACACAGAATATGGAAGAACAAAAACAACCTCATTTTTAACACAGGCAAATAGTCTGAGTAAACATTTCTTAAAAGAAGATCAACAAATGGCCAGCAAGTGTCTGAGCCAATGCTCAACATCATTGATCATCAGGAAATGCAAATCAAAACCACAATGAGGTGTCACTTCAGTACCATTACAAACACACAAAATAACAAATGCTGGTGAGGGCATGAACAAAGGGTCACTACTATACTCAGTTGGTGTGAATGCAAATGAGAATGTCCATATGGAAAACAGGGTAGAAGCTCTTGTCTAAACTTGAAGTGGAACTATTCCACCGTCTAGTAATTCCACTACTGGTGTTCCACATACTCAAAGGAAAGGTTAGCGATAGGTCAAAGAGGCATCTGCAGCCTACATTTATCACAGTACTATTCACAATAGCCAAGATGCAAAATCCACCGAGATGTCCCTCACTGTGTGAATGGATAAAAATACACACACACACACACACACACACAGCTCCATGCAATGCCAAGATGTGTGGCACAGAAACGTTGTTTCCAAGTTCAAAAGAGAGACCAAAATGAATTAGAATATACTATCTGGGAATAGTAATACCATAATGTGCTAAAGAGTTTACATATGATTAATAGAGATTTCACTTTAAGGTACTCTCTTGAGTACCTTAAAACGTAATAGAAGAATAGAATGATGTGAAGAAGTTTTAAAATTCACATCATTTTTTTTCAGAATATGCATTTTTGTGAACTTTTTGAAGATCCCTGATAAATACTGTCTTAGCGCTTTTTAATGTGTATTTCTGTAACAAAATCCCTGAGGCTGGGTCCTTTTAAGTCTTTAAAAGACAATACACTTATTTGGCTCACAATTCTGGAAGACCAAGAGCATGATGGCAGAGGCAGCTCCTGGTGAGGGTCTCATAGCCATTCAAATATGGCAGAAAACCAGAAAGGGAAAGCAGGTGCAGGCAGAACAGCCGGAGGGGAGGCACCACATTTCCTTTGTAACAGCTCACTCTAGAAATCATTAATCCAGGGCATGAAAGAAAGAACTCACTTCTACAAGTTAAGCAGTCCCTCTTAAAGGCCTCTGCATTTCTCAATACTTTTACACTGGTGACTAAACTTCTGTGTGAGTTTTGGTTGAGACAAACCATACTCAAAGCACAGCAAACACCCCCATTATTTCTGGTCCAAAGTCAGATAACAAGAAAGAACATTCTTAGTATTAACTAAATCCAAACTACAAATGCTACAGGAGCTCTGAAAAAGTAAGAACCAGGTTCAATCTCTAGATGAAGAAAGGAAGGAGTAAGGCAGCTGGTCAAAAATATGAGCTATGTATGGGTGCAGAGGACGCCTCCTTTTCACTTCCCGCACTCCAAACACACTTCTAGGGTGACCCTACATAGGACAACATGACATTGTTCCAAGTATGAAATGGCCCTGGACAAAAAGGTGTTTCAGCTTCCAGGGATCCCATGGACCATTCAGGCTTCCAGTCTTCCTTCCAGCAGCACAGAAACCAACAGTCCTGCTTGGTTTTCAGGAATATGCCTACCTTGAGGGAGAAAGCTGGAGACAATGCTGAGGAGTTTTCAAAGCTGAATCCAGAGGGTAGAAGGCAGGGCATAGATCTTGCCTCTACGAGTCTCAACTATTAGTTTTGGGTCAAATGCCCTCCATGTAGCCATAATACACTGCTCCTGGTTCAGCGCGCATGCATGCAGATCTTCAGTCATCAAGAACAACCCTGAATCTAAACACGGAAAGAAATCAAGTGTTCCGTTTCCAAAATATCAAAAAGTTGTCTCAGCAAAGTTTTTAATTATTTTAAACTGAAGACCTTCAAAATCTCAGATCATCTTTTATGACACTCAAGAGCTTACATCTTTTCATTGCTTTGCTGACACATTGCTAAAATAAGGCATCACACTTATTGCTTCAAATTCAATGGATCACAGTCTGCCAAAACAGGTGAGCAATGGCATGTCATCCAGAACCCTTCAGATGAAGTTTTATCAGAGACAGTCTTCCTGGATAGATTGACAGTATTCCCACTCTTCTATGAGATCTGTTCTATCTTCCAACTCTTTCATGGAAGTTGATCATAAACTTTCTCAAACATTACTGCGCAGAATTTAGTGAGCCTTACTGTATGACAAGCGCTATGCACAAGTGATTGGGGGGGCACTAAAGAGGGTAGCTTGCTTACACCTGTGCTACTTAGAGTTCTCCAACAGAAACAATGGATGTGCATAGAGATTTTCCTATAAGCAAAGGCATCAGGAAATTACACACAAGAGGTCACAAGACAGGCAGTTACAAGGCTATTTATTTCCTTGCCAATTCAACAATGTCAACCACTGCGCAGCACAGCAGGACAACTGGGCGTCTGCCATGTTCACTGGGAAAGTAGACTCTTGGCAGAGAAAGGAAACTGATCATGTCAAAGGTCAGAGCATTGACCCTTTTGGGGTCAGAGTATGCCAGGAAGTCTATCATCATGTTAATTTCTTACTTTGGTACATGTTTTTTAACTGGCAGCCTTGATTGGACTTGGATTCTAGTTATTTAAGCCGAAGTATCTTTAGCGATATACCAAGAATATCAGAAAGCTGTGGCCGGAAGCACATATTCTTGGCCACTCACTGTCTTTCTCTTATATATCCTTTGGTTTTCAGTCCTTAGCTCAAGTGGAGGGGTGATGTTAGAGCTGCCATATACAACACACAACCCCTTACTATTGGGTTATACTTAAGTAGGCTCAAGGAAATTTACTTTCAGTTCTTAAGGCCAGAAAACACATTTCCTGTTCTTGAAATATTAGTGTCTTCCTTTCGCACAGACAATGCAAATCATGTAACTGATCATGCTCTTTTGGAATCATTTATTCTTTTTGCTTTGCAACTGGAAAGGTCAAAGACATAATTCTATTATAATAATCTATCTTCTTTCCTCCAAGCTTGCTCTCTCATCTCCATGCATAAAATTTAACATTTAAAAAATTTTTACCTATGTCTATTTTTGATTGATACTCTTGTGTATCATTTCCAATCCTTTGTGCAAGGAGTAAATGGATGCATGAGTGAACCTATCAATCAGAAAGTGAATAAGTGAATTAACATAATGCCAAATAAATCACTTCCCTGACTCAGCTCTTGCCAGAAAAATTAGGCCAACTTTGGGATGTGAAGGATTGTGACAGCGCTGCCTCGTGAACAGATTAATTTATCCATGGATCCATGGGTCAATGCAACACCGAAGGAGTGGTCTTGTTACAGACATGAGTTCTATCTGGCATCCGCTTGTGGGGTCTTTCCACACGATGCTGTCACATTGTGATGCAGGGAGAAGGTCTCCAGCAGACACCAAGCCCTATTCTGTTGGCTATCCAGCCACCAGAATGTGGGCTAAATGCACCTTCACTCTTTATCTTCAGCCAAGTCCTAATTGTGGGCTATCTCCCTCCCTGACTCTCTCTCTCCCTTCATAACACAATTCCCATGCATTGTCTATGTATTACACAACCCTTCCACTACTAGGAGTAAGTCATTGAATGGATCTATCATATTCACTTTAACCATTCACCAGTGGAAGGAGATATGCTTTTAGCTTTTGAAAACTATGGGTAGTGTCTCCATACAGGACACTATACTGTCACAAATAGGTTTTTGTATGAATATAACTTTCATATGCCAACCTTGGTTTTATATTTTAAATCTTTACTTTGATAGGTATACAGGGACACCTCATGTTGGCTTTCATTTGCATTTAATTGATCACTATGATGACACAGAACATTTTTTTACATCTTTATCACCTACTCAAAAATTTACAACAGTAATGAAAGCTAAGGGAAGGTATATCCAAATTTTCAGATCATTTATTTACTAGATAGAGCCATGATGTAAGTGAGGAGAACTGGTAAAACTAGGCTAATGTATTCTGCTACATCTCCACCACGCTGGTATGGATTTTAATTGATTGTTTACGTAAGCCTCTTTGGGGAGAACCTTCAGGAGTTCCTCCTGACTACATGGGAGTATGCATGCTTCAGTTAATTGAACTGGATGGGTCAGAATTAAGGTAAATCCAATCCATGCAATGCCTCTGTCTCTCCAAGACAAGTTTTAAGTATCCCTTCATGCTGTAAGTTGAGATTCTCAAAAATGGTAGAAACGTAAGAATTGAATTAAAAGATAAATTCATTCGTGTGCAAAAAAAAATGTAATCTACACATAGTTCTTTCATAATAGGCATTCTCTGAACTTTTTGAAGAACACTCAGATGCATGGATTCCAACTTTTTTGTAGCTAAATAAACTTGTCCTTTAATCTCATGTTCTATGAGCTTTTTGAAGTAGCTGGTCAATGTTTTTATCCACACTACCTGTCGGATGACAATCATCGAATTTTCCTTTACGGGCTGAGTTATTCCACTAACATTTACAAATGGTCACAGGTGGCCATGAAAGTTAACATTCGTTTAAAAGCTTATGTATCTGTGGGCTTGCGATAAAGGAACATGCACAGGAAACAAGCTATCCAGGCCTAGCGTCCTGCTCAGCAAACAAAAGCTGCTATTTCTCCACCGAAGTGCTCTTTTTCATCACTTCTCTTGGGCTCTGTGGCTGCAAATAACCTACCACGGGGCATGAGAATCACTTGACCTGCAGGACAAACAGCTTCTTCAAGTACCCAGAGCTGACGACTGAGGGCTCCCTTCTGCTGCCTACCCACGCCCCATAAAGGCGCAGGCACTCACAAGTTCAGGTCTCTCTCAAGCCATGTCTCTTGCATCATTACTGCAATGTTTACATGTCTTTCCCTGCAGATACAGGGTGGAAGACAGTGGAGTACACAGGGTGAGTAAGCCCTCTCATGCAGCTGTTTCCCGTGAAAATGGCTCGCTGCCCATCACCTGACTATTAGATGTCAGATGCGCTAATTGCTTCCTTGAGTCTGTTGTACAAAATGTGCTCTGCCTGAACATCCATTCGGTAGTCACATACAGCCTGTGCATGTGTTCTTTCTCTCTTGGCTTTTGGCAGCTTAATTGCAACACTGTCAAAAAGATCACAGCAAAAATCTATTCATTTCTCATCAAGCTCATTCCAATCTGCCTTTCAGTATTGTGCTTGAATTTGTTAAGCAGGACAAGGATTCTGTTGAATGTATATTTTTGTAATATGAATGAATAATCTGTGTGATATTTGTTTTTATTAAAGGGCAGAAAAGGGAAACTTTGTGATTAGAACATTGAAACTCTCATAAATAGTGAGACTATTTTAATGATTAACAAGGTACCCATTGTTTGATTAGATGGAAACATAGTACCCCTCCTAAGTTTCTGAATATGTATTTCTTACCCATTTCTCTCTCAAAAATATTTTTCTATTGACTCTAATTTCTGACAGAAATCTAAGCAATGACAGTTAAATTATGGGCCAGCACCATGGCTCACTTGGCTAATCCTCCGCCTGTGGCGCCAGTACCCCGGGTTCTAGTTCCAGTTGGGACGCTGAATTCTGTCCCAGTTGCTCCTCTTCCAGTCCAGCTCTCTGCTGTGGCCCGGGAAGGCAATGGAGGATGGCCCAAGTGCTTGGGCCCTGCACCCGCATGGGAGACCAGGAGGAAGCACTTGGCTCCTGGCTTCGGATCGGCACAGCACCAGCCATGGCGGCCACTAGGGGAGTGAACCAACGGAAGGAAGACCATTCTCTCTGTCAAAAAAATTAAAAAATTAAAATTATACTTCGGATTTTTTATCTATACTACAAAACATGAAGTATCTGTAATTTTCAGTCAACAGAGACTCCTCACACTTGTATGAGTAAGCTTTTAGTTACTACAGTGAAATACTGCAGCAACTAACTGGAGGACAAAGAGACTGACTTGGCTCAGGTCTATCATGGGGTTGCTCCATTGTCTGGGGGTCTGGTGAGGGCAGTGGATGGCAAAGGTAGAACAGGAATGCAGAAAGGATCACAACGGAATCCAGGAAGCAGAGGGCATGGTGGGCCCAATCTCAGGCTTTTATAGCAACCTTGTCACAAGAACTCCAGCAAGAAATCCAGATATCACAGGAAAACAGTGTCCCAAGGGCATGGCCCCGATGACTTATGGGACCTCCCTCCCAGTGGGCACAACCTCCCACTACCACCATCCTAGACACCAAGCCTTTAGGATACAGGCTTTTTTTTTTTTTTTTTTTTTTTTTTTGGATAGGCAGAGTGGATAGTGAGACAGAGAGAGACAGAGAGAAAGGTCTTCCTTCCGTTGGTTCACCCCCTCAATGGCCGCTGTGGCCAGTGCGCTGCGGCCTGCGCACCGCACTGATCTGAAGCCAGGAGCCAGGTGCCTCTCCTGGTCTCCCATGCAGGTGCAGGGTCCAGGCACTTGGGCCATCCTCCACTGCACTCCCGGGCCACAGCAGAGAGCTGGCCAGGAAGAGGGGCAACCGGGACAGAACCCAGCGCCCCGACTGGGACTAGAACCTGGTGTGCCAGCACCACAGGTGGAGGATTAGCCTACTGAGCCTTGGCACCGGCCTAGGATACAGGCTTTTAGCATCCAAGCTAATATCCTAGGCATAGCAACTTCTTTTCACGTATAGTTGTATTACTGTGCACTTTAAACAAATCACAAGTAGCAATGGCCGATTCAAGTTGGACAGTGTTGGCAGCTTCAGGAAGAGATTGTAACATATGGCAAAAGTAAATGAGTTTGAATCTATGTGGCCTGCCCCTAAATCTACCCAGGACAATGGTTAACACACACAATCATCTTTCATTTCCTACATCACAATCTTACCTAGTAGAGAATACCATCAACAGGACATATAACTATAGATCCTCTTAGAACTTGGAAATAGGACCGAAAGACAGCAATAGTACCTAGTAGTGAGTTTCGGCTGCATGTAGCAAAATAATAGAATTCAGAAATAACACTGGCTAAATGGACTATCAATTTCCTCTTTTCAAAGAAGTGCTGAAATACAAAGCCCAGAGTCAGTGTTTTGTTTCCTGTTCATTAGTGTTTATGCTTCTACTCAGATATTCTGATAGCTTTTACCTTCAAAACTGCCTCACGTTACAACATATTGTTGGAGCATTTGCCATCACTTAAGTATTCCAGACAGGAAACAAGGGAAGAAGAGCTAAGTATGCTAGACAGGAAAGAATACAAGGAGGAAAAAAATACGGTCTGAATAGTTTGATTTTTTTGGAATTCACACATTTTATATATAAAATTATAGTGTTCTATGGTCTTCTATCAGTAAACTACATAAAACATTTTAATTATTTCACTGCACTTGAAAAGGTTATATTCTCTCAAATATGTATAGATTTCAATTAACCTTATCATCTTGTTCCTTCGTTTCCTGTAATTATTCTTTATTTATGTTGAAAGCCACTAAAATGCTCCTTACAATGACATTTCTGAAAACAGTTTTCCCTATTTTTAATCATCTTTCTTGCATATAGTTGAATGATTCTATTCAGTGACTATCTACAGCAGAACACTAAGCCTTTCTGTGTCTCCTCTGCCTCCCTTACAGAGCGATAGCAGCACTGGCACCTCCCTCATGAGGTATGCAGGTGCGGTGTTTAGCAGAACAGTGAGTGTTATCAGAGGCTGCTGCTCTGCCCAACGCTGGATATAAATATATTCAGCACTCAAGTGATCCACTTGGGCATCCTTTATAGTCTTGGTTTTACAGCTTTATTGTTTAATTAAAGTGACCTATTATTTCCATATAAAGTCAACAAACAAAATACGACACGATTTTAAGCAACTGCTGGTATCTGATTAATAACATTTCTTGCTTCTAAATCTGTATGTGAAATACAAGATAGCTGTCCACCTTATATAAATAAAAAATTACTTTAAAAAGTTCTTACATCTTCGTGTGAGAATCATTCTTCAAGCAGGCACATGGCAGCGACACCAGCTCTGTGAGGAAAAAACACAAGCATCCTAAGGAGTTGGGTTTTTTCATTTGACAGATAGAGTTAGACAGTGAGAGAGAGAGAGACAGAGAAAGGTCTTCCTTCCGTTGGTTCACACACACCCCCCCAAATGGCCACTACGGCCAGAGCTATGCTGATCTGAAGCCAGGAGCCAGGTGCTTCTTCATCTTCCATGCAGGTGCAGGGCCCAACCACTTGGGCCATCCTCCACTGCCCTCCCAGGCCACAGCAGAGTCTGGACTGGAAAAGGAGCAACCGGGACTAGAGCCCGGTGCCCATGTGGGATGCCGGCACTGCAGGTGGAGGATTAACCTGGTGAGCCAGGGCGCTGGCCCCAAGGAGCTGGGTTTTTGCCTATTCTGTTTACCATCCTACCTCCTGTGCTAGGATAGTCCTTGATGCACAGTCCTTCTTGGTCTGGCAAGGACCAGATCTGAATCCCAACAAATAAAGTTCCATTCTTAGGGTTCCAATTGCTGAAGCCAACCCTTTGAAAATGCATGCAAGTGGGGTCTGGCGTTGTGGTGTATTGGTTAAAGCCACTGCCTGCAGTGCCAGCATCCCATATGGGCACCATTTTAAGTCCTGGCTGCTTCACTTCCAATTCAGCTCTCTGCCATGCTCTGGGAAAATAGTGGAAGATGGGCCAAGTGCTTGGGCCCCTGCACCCATGTGGGAGACCCGGAAGAAGCTCCTGGCTTCACATTGGCCCAGCTTGAATCATTGCAGCCATTTGTGGAGTGAACCAGCAGGTGGAGACTTCTCTAACTCCCTCTCTCTCTAACTCTGCTTTTCAAATAAATAAATAAGTACTTAAAAAAAAAAAAAAAAACCACTTGGAAGTCTTGGTTCAGGTTACAAACAGAATATAAACTAAAATTAGTAGCCTCACAGATCAAAGTAGAAGTATGGCTGACAAAAGGTAGTAGATAAAAAGGACAATGTCATGAAAGCAAAAGTCTGGTAATAATTTTCATTTTGTGTGGAGTTGCACTCAAAGCATCAGGTGGTTCAATGGAAACTCTCACTCCTGGTCCTTTGAGTCTGCCCAGATGTCACTGAAAACTGCCACTATCCCCAGGGTGCTTCTGCTTTATGGTGACCTGGGGAACCGAGCCGAGTCCCTCAAGCTTCCACTTGACCTTTCCTATCCTAACCGCACTTACTGTGTTTGCCGCAACATCAGAGTGAGTGTGCTGCTCGCTGCTGAGAATGTCTACTTCAATTCTAAGTTTGGAGATGACCACTGAGTGCCTCATTAGAACCCTTTCAAGTACTTGGTGAGTGATATCACTTAGGACTGACCCCCACCTGTCCCCTCTCCAGTGGGGAGCCTTATGACATTTAGTTTCCCAAGGCACTAGCAGTAGTTTGGGCAACTCGGTCTCTACCCGACCAGCAGGAAATGGCAGGTCCATTGATGTCAACCACTATGATCAAAGGCTACTGCTATATACAGGGAACGTAGAAAGGTTCATGGAAAATGGCATTAAATGACAGATTTATATTGGTGCAAGGTGATTTTTTTGAAATGCACGCACAGGAGAGAGCTTTCCAAAGTTCATGCAAAATGTGTATTAGGAAAAAACTATGCATGGATTTCAAAACCTTTTTGCACCCTTGAACTTTCTGATGTAGTTGAGTGTGTTTAGCACCAGGTCATCTATTTGGTCATGTCTTACAGTCTCTACACTACCATCTACAGCGTCCGTGTCGGTCTCAGTGAGCACAGACTAATGCACTCACAGGAACCCTGACACAGAGCCCTGAGTAACACGGGTTTACAGCATCTGAGATCAGCCACTGGGGCCTGCAGAAAGGGCAGAGGAAGAAGAGGGAACCTGGAGGTCCTGTCTCACCTCGGGCTGGGGGCACCCGAGTGCAGGTGTCTGCTTGCTTGCCTCAGAGGGGAACCACCTGGGCAGTTCTCCACCAGCAGCCCCTGCTCCGTGCTGTGCAGACTGAAGTCGGTCTGCACACCTGTGGTTCGCTCTTTGTCTCCAGCTACAGCCAGCTTTCCTCGCTCCCTCAGCACAGGATGCAGTGTCTGCCATCAGTCTTTGCTGCCTCTGAATCTGCCCCAGGGATTCCAACCAAAATGACCATCTTCTTAGCATTTATTTGCAGATGGTTTTCCCAGCTCATAACCGTTTCCATTTTCAACAGATTCATAGACATTGCACATACTCAGTGCATACCATGCGATGTTTTGGTACATGCATACATTGTGTAATATTCAAATCAGGGAAAACATGCATATCCTCAAACTTTTCTCATTTCTTTATGGTGAAAAATCCTTTTTTTTTAAGACTTATCCATTTATTGAAAAACAGTTACAGAGAGAGGGGAAGAGAGTGAGAAAGAGAGGCCTTCCACCTACTGGTTCACTCCCCAAGTGGCTACAATGGTTGGATTTGGGCCAGGCCAAACCTAGGAGCCTGGAACTCATCCACTTCTCCTACGTGGGTGGCAGGGATCCAAGCACTCTGGCCATCTTCCAAACTCATCAGCAGGGAGCTAGATCGGAACTGGAGCAGCCAGGACTCGAACCAGTGCTCCTACGGGATGCGAGCATTGCAGGAAGCAGCTTAACCTGCCACACCACAATGATGGCCCCTACACTTTGCTTTTGAGAAAAAATACACAGTGTATCATCACTATTTATAGTCACCCTGTTGTCTAATAGGAAAGCCGGGATTTGATCAGGTGAACCACAGAGGTCTCTGTTTCATTATTCAGATTCACGTCTTTATTTCCACTCTGAGAAGCTGGCAGAGACCCTGTGTTACAGAATGAACAGCTTTGGCTCCTGAAACACATGCACACATTAGAATCCCCAAATCCTGTGTTAACTGCTAGTGGGTTAATGCTAATGATTGAGGATCAGTGTTGAGACTTGATCCCGATATGGTATCTGAAAGTGGGGCCGTGAGTCGTGATTAGAGTAGGTTTGATTGCAAGGGTGGAGTCCCAGGTCCAAATTATAATGCCTTTATAAGGAAAGACCACACTGAGCACAGAGGCAGAGAGTGGTCCCCGTGTCTCTGCTCCTGGATGGCCATGTGCTTGTTTATCTCCACATGCTCTACCACTGCCAGACTACTGGGGTTCCCCAATCTCGGACTGTGAACCTCTAAACTCAAACCCTCTTAGCAGCTCTTCTCGATATTATAGTCACAGTGACAGAAAGTGGGCCACCACGCCACGTAAACACCACGTATGTATACACTGGGATACCAGTGCACAGTTCAATCACCTTAAGTGCACCTACATGACAAATTGTTGGTTACATGCTATTTTCCTCACAAAGAGTTTTAATACTATGGGTACATCCCTGCTCGGTTACACTCATGTGAAAATGGACAAACGAAAAATCTTGAAGTTTTCAAACTAAAATTGTTTTAATACAGAGAGAAGCAATGGTTCTGTGAATAGATGAGACTTGTTCTCTGTATTTTATAGATTGCAATAATAGTATATTTTATAATACATGATTTTCAAAATAACTTCTGCTAATTTTTTTTTCATTTTTTGACAGGCAGAGTGGACAGTGAGATAGAGACAGAGAGAAAGGTCTTCCTTTTGCTGTTGGTTCACCCTCCAGTGGCCACCGTGCTGTGGCCGGAGCACCACGCTGATCCAAAGCCAGGAGCCAGGTGCCTCTCCTGGTCTCCCATGCGGGTGCAGGGCCCAAGCACTTGGGCCATCCTCCACGGCCCTCCCTGGCCACAGCAGAGAGCTGGTCTGGAAGAGGGGCAACCGGGACAGAAGCCGGCGCCCCGACCAGGACTAGAACCCGGTGTGCCGGTGCCACAGGCGGAGGATTAGCCTATTGAGCCGTGGCGCCGGCCTTTACTGCAAATCTTAAATGTAACTTGCCAGTGTTATTAACTTTTTTTTTAAAGATTTATTTGAAAGTCATAGAAGAGATAGAGAGATCTTCCATCCTCTGGTTCAACCCCCAGGAGGCTCCAATGTCCAGGATCATCCCAGGCCAAAGTCAGGAGCCTCATCCCTGTCTCCCCTGTGGGTGTCAGGGGCCCAGACTCTTGGGTCATGTTCTGATTTTGCCATGCTGTTAGCAAGGAGCTGGATCAGAGTGCCTCAGCTGGGACACAAACTGGTGCCCAAATGTGATGGTGGCATTGCAGGCAGTAGCTTTAGCTATGTGCCACAATGCTGGTCCCACTTATAACTTTTAATACCTGCAAATCATTTATAATTTTTTCTTATATATGAAGAATATTAAGACTGTGATTCTTTACAAAAAGGATATTTAGAAAATTATAGATGTTATGAATAGATGTCCTTTTTTAAAATTCTTATTTGTTTGTTGGAGAAGCAGAGACACAGAAAGAGAGAGACAAGGACAAAGACCTCCATCTGCTGGTTCCCAACCCAATGCCTGCAGTGACCAGGGCTGGGCTGGACCAAACCCGGTAGCTAGGAACTCGGTCCAGGTCAGACTTGCAGGCAGCAGCAACCCAATTCCTGCAATCATTGTCTCTCACTCCCGGGTTCTGTGTGACCAGGAAGCTGGTCAGGAACTGGAGCCGTGAGTTGAACCAGGCACTCTGGTGTGGGACATGAGTGTCTTCACCACCGGGCACACACAAGCTCTATGCCAACTTCTCCTTGAACCTTCTTCTCTCTCTCTCCTTTTAAGTGATGTCCCACTCGTTCAGTGTCTCATCTCAAAGGTAGCTTTTCTGAGAAGGAATGCCGGGTCCTGCAGCCACATCTGCCCCACCACTTCTCCAACAAGCCTCTTAGGCAGTGTTTAGTCGCACTGTGTGTATTTATTGTTGTGTTGACCTCCTCAGTAGCAGATGCTCAGCTGGGTCCTTGCCCTGTTACTCCAGCCTCCATGTAGTCTTCTCCCACAATGCACAGACATCTGAGGAGGCCAGGAGGGTACTGCAAAGATGGCAGCGTGACTTCCAAGGCTGGGTTAGAAAGCACTGCCGCGGACCTTCCTCTCGCGTAGCACTTGCTCTATGAGCTGCCAGCTGCTGTTTGTGAAGACACTGAACCAGTTAAACAGAAAAGACCCTGTGACAATCAACTAAGGCCTCCTGCTGACCTCGCAGGACTCTCCAGCCTGTGAGTGACCCAGGCTGCGAGGCACGAATTCCCCACTTCCCGTCAAACCTTCAAGACTGCGGCACAGGCTGCCATCAGGACTACAACCTCAAGATAACCCAGCCCCGATCATCGTTCACAAACTCTTGAGCCATACAAATACTGTTGTGTTATGTTTTCAGGTAACTAGTTATGTTTTTAAAGATTTATTTGCAAGTCAGAGATCTTCCATCCTCTGGTTCACATCCTCCTAGTTATGCAACAACTACAAACTGGTATGCATCCGAGCACTCAGATGGCAGTTAGGGTTTTGCTACAGAAAAATATATGGGGGCTGTGGAAGCGTGAAGCATTCTGAGGGGACAGCTAGGGCTTTCCTTCAAAGCTGCAGAGCTTTGAAGATACCGTGGAGGCATGGCTGTGGGTCCTCAGGAGGCTATGGGTGAGGCTTAAAGGAATTACAGAGAGGAAATTCTTAAAATTTATGCTGCATTAAAAATATCATCACCTCCTGTAATGCAAAATGTAGACTAGTGTCTCTAGTGTATACAAATGGTTTCCAGGATAAGATCAAACCCAGGACAACACCAGGAAATTTTGGTCTGAAGACAAAGCTCAGCTTTTACTCAGCTGTGAGGTAACCAAGAATAACACTTTGTGTTCAGCTACTGAAATTTGGAGATTTTCACCACAGTTACAATACACAAGACTTGTGTTTTCTACCAACACAGAGCAAAGCCAGCAAAGCAGGTGAGAGAAACACACTCTGCATGGAAGGTTCATCAACAAGGCACTGTGCCTGTTAGCTTCAGGAACCCACCAACATTCTCCTATCTACCTCTCCTCCCCTCCCACACCGGTAAAAATTCATCTATCATGTGCATGGTCTACACTGACTGCAATCATGGGAATGGCTGCATAGCTACCAGGACAGGAGGAAGTTGGATAACCAGGGTGGTTCTGCATCCCAAAGTACCTGAATTCTTCCTAAGGCCTTGTGCTGCCATTCAGAGGCACTGCCTAATGGTCAAGCGCAGCTCCACGTGAGTTCTTTGAGCCAAGCTGCCGAAACACCAACTCCAGCTCAGGTGTCACACAGCTGACCTCCTCCCTCTGTGGCTTCAAACAAGATTTAAATCTATGAGCATACAGGCAACGCTTAGGATGGAGGCTGCTCGGATGGACTTATGCCAAGGTTTTTCTACATATCAAATCTCAAAGACTGCAGAGCTAAGTGACTCAGACCATAAACCCTGGGTTTGAATCCCAGTGCTACCACTAACTTATTTGGCAACTCTGCAGTCCATATTTCTACCCTTCTGCTTCATCACTCACAAAATGAAGGTAACCAGTGTCCTTAGCTCATAGATTTGTCAGAGGAATTAAATGAGTTAATTTCTGTGAAATCAGCTAATTTGTAATTTAGTCTTATTTACTTTAGCATGATTATATGTTTAATTGTGATTAAATGAGTTATTTGCAAACACTTTAAATATGGGAGTATAAAATGTTATAAATCTAATTTTTAAATAAATGTGAAATCAGTATATAAACAGAACCTCAGAGGCTGCAGATTTTCAGTTACTGTGACCTCCTGTCCTGTTACATCGTTTCTTTTTGGATTGGCAACAAGATACACTGAAGAATTCTGGTTTGGTTTGTTTTTACCCCGGAAACTCCTGTTAGGTTATCGCAATTTTTTCATCTTCAGTTGAAGTACCTATCGATGGAAGATAAACAATTCTGTTAGTCATCTGCAGGTTTCTGACAGATCACTCATGGGCACCTCCTGACACACTCAGTCACTCCACCCTCTCCTAGCTTTAAAACATTCTGTTCTACTTGGAGAGATTTGGCAATTTTTTCTGCCTTTAAATTACTTGGCTTGTGACAGGCAATCTTCTATACACAATGTAACTTTGCATTTCAATGCTGCATCACAATGCAATCTTTTCCAAGACATTTTAAGCAAAAATTAGGAATCCAGAATTAACTTAGAATTCAATTGCCTGTGGAGTTATCAATGTAAGTGTCTCTACTGAGATGACAATCAAACGAACAGGAATCTCTGCAGAAAACTCAGTTCTCAGGAGAAAAGGCAATGGAAGCTTCCTCTTGCTCTGGAAGTCAGCAAGTTCGATGTGACAGTTTTAAGATACATCTCAGTTTCAGAAAGAAGATAGAGAAAATGTGTGCTTTGGAAAAGTAAAAGAAATGACTGAATGCTTCACAAAGATCCCATGCTACTGATTTACATAGTTGATCTCTACTCCCCACAGTCTGAAAGATGACTGCTATTTTTCTCGTTAGCTGGATCAAAAAACTTTACCCCAATTCCACAGGCACTCACTCCCACACCCTAAAATAGGGCAGAAACAAGGGGTCATACTCCGGTGTGTCAGAACGTGGCCATGCTTATTCCACTATGTCTCGCCTATCAGAGTTATACGTGTTATACTGATGCTGATTAATTCATCAAATAAAATCTACCCATAATCTGTTAAGTAGCAAAACATGAAACAAGTATTTTCATGATCCAAATATCAGCATTTCCCACACCCTCCTCCTCTGAATCACTTTCTCTGTGTACCATGGAGATAATCTAATTATTTGTCTATTATATGTTCCTGTATCTTGGAAGCTCATATTCCAGCTACTCAAGTCTACTGCAATATTCTTAAACAAAATATTAGCTGCTACTAATTTTTATAACTTCTTGAAGATCAGGATATGTCACGCCAAAATATGCTGCTTTGCCAAAGACTTAATTCGAAAACTGCAAATGGAGGAGAAGCTCTGAAGAGAACAGAAACTACCCTTTTTGTAAGAGAAATTGGCTTCCAGAACGGACCCCCTCATACACCACACACTCCCTTTGCAGACTCATGAGTGGAGAAGGCACCAACTCACCCTTGCATTACCAAACCTGGTCCACCTTGACTTGCTTTCTCTGACTGCTTCCCCATCATCACTGGGCTTCCCCACAACCTCTTGTGTGAGGCGACTGTGGGATTCAAGCCTGAACTCAAAGCCACTTCCTCAACATCACCCATTTCTTGGGATAGCCCCCTGTGCACCTCAAGTGCGCGTTTTGTGACTTTCTTTAGGCAAAGGGACCATTCCAACTTGAAGGGTAAAGACGAAGTAACTGTTCTTTCCCTACACTCCCTTTCGCATTTTTAAGTCATCACTGTTGGGAGTTTTTCCTGTTCCTTTAGTTTTTACACACAATTTTTACATTGTAATTGCACTTGAGAGTTCTCCTCCACAAATATTGTTTCAATGTAAAAAGAGGATTTTTTTCCTTTCTCTGCTATCTTCATAGACTTTATCTATAAAATTGCTCTTGTCTATGATTTTGCTATTTTTGTCTACATCTCTTCACTTTCAGCTTGGTTTTTAATCTATTAATTAATAGAGCTTTTGGGAAAGAGTAGTTTTTGTTCTTTAAACCTCATTTTGTCCTTTTCTTGAAAAATATTTTCATTTTGTAAGCTGAAAATCTCACCAACTTCTGACCTCTTGAAAACAGCACTTCCTTATACCAACTATGTTGACCTATGGTTCATTGTTGGCTGTTCCCCAGGACAGAATTTGCAAGTAACACTGAAAGAGGAGGGAGCAAGTGAAAGCTGTGCCTGGGTCTCCTTTCAAAGCCTTTTCTTTTCTCCCAATTAGAATAGAATTTCAGATAAATATCCATGAAGAGGCTTGCAGCTCATTTGCTTCTTTCCCTCTTCCAAAGTAGCCTTGAAACAGCACCAGATAGAGCTGTCACTCACGGCAACATAAGCTCCAACTTCATTTATTCCAGGACCTCTTTGTCTTAAGATAGATAAACTGATCGATCTTCCATTGGCTGTTTCACTCCTCCAATGCCTGCATCAGTCAGAGATGGGCGAGGAGCTCCATTTGGGTCTCTCCTGTGGGTGGCAGGGATTCAAGTACTTGGTTCATCATCTGCTGGCTTTCCTGGCATATTAACAAGGACTTGGATGGGCAGTAGAGTAGCCAAGACCCAAACTGGCACTATAATACAGATTTGAGTGGCCCAAATAGGAGCTTAATGTCATGTACCACAACACCTGCCACTTAAGACGTCATGTATACGGAAAACTGAGCTACATCTGTCTTCCCTATGTCTAAAATGCTTTTTGTTTTTTGTCTTTTTATTTTTTACTTAATTTAAAATACAGTGCCAGCATGGGGCATTGTGGGTTAAGCTGCCATCTGCAATGCCAACATCCATCTGGATAACAGCTCACATCCCAGTTGCTTCATTTCTGATCCAGCTCCCTGCTAATACACCTGATAAAGCAACAGTGGGGTCCCTAAACCCACATGGGAGACACGGAAGAAGTTCCTGATTCCTGATTTCAGCCTGGCCCAGCTTGAGTTTTTGCAGCCATCAGGGGAGTGAACTAGCAGACGGAAGATCCCTCTGACTCTGTGTTTCAAATAAAATAAAAACTCTGTTTTGAGGGCCGGCGCCGTCGCTCACTAGGCTAATCCTCCGCCTTGTGGCGCCAGCACCTCGGGTTCTAGTCCCGGTCGGGGTGCCGGATTCTGTCCCGGTTGTCCCTCTTCCAGGCCAGCCCTCTGCTGTGGCCAGGGAGTGCAGTGGAGGATGGCCCAAGCGCTTGGGCCCTGCACCCCATGGGAGACCAGGAGAAGCACCTGGCTCCTGCCTTCGGATCAGTGTGGTGCACCGGCTGCGGCCATCAGGGGGTGAACCAATGGAGGGAAGACCTTTCTCTCTGTCTCTCTCTCTCACTGTCCACTCTGCCTGTCAAAAACAAACAAACAAACAAACAAAAAACAACTCTGCTTCGAATAAAAACCTATCCACTGGTTCACTCCTCAAATACTTCCAACAGCTGGGCAGGGTCAGGTCAAAACCAGGAACCCAGAACTTAACCCAGGTCTCCCTGTGGGTTTTGCAGACCCAAGAACCTAAGCAATCACCACTGCCTCACAGGGTGCGCATTAACAAGAAGCTGATTGGGAAAGGGACCAAGACGCAGACCCAGGCACTCCAATTTGAGATGGGGGAACCCAGCAGCTGGTTTAGCCACCGTGCACAAAACCCACCTGCAAAACGTCCTTTCTGACTGTGTATTTCAAACAGAGTAACAGGGAAATTCAAGCTTTCCATCCTGAAACTGGGTAACTGAGTGGCTGGAACAAACTGATGAGAAGGACAGAAAAATCCTACAAATTTATTAACATGCAAATGTGCAAGCGTACATAGTATCAACCTCAAGGGAGAGTGAGAAGGCTGAGGTTTAGCTACCCCTTTCACAGGGGACAGGTAAGTGGGGGTGCAGGCAGTCTTAGAAGAGGAGCAAATGAGCCTCAGGGGAATTGAATCGGCCCCAAGAACACACAACGGTCTGGATGGTGCTCAGTCTCTTCTCCGTTCTTGAATTCTTGCTGGTGAGTGACATTTCAGCTGATGACCGAAGGTAGCACGTGCTCTTTGTTGGCCAATCTGCTTTCTAGGGCATTGAGGGAACTTCAGGGAAAACCTCAGGGCCCTTCAGAAAACAAAGAGGATCCAGACACAGGAGGTCAGTGAACAGTCAGAGACCCTTGTTCCGAGACGAGGGCTCCAGCCAGCAGCTCGGAGCACCACAGCTCGCGGCACCACTCTCTGAGCCCCAGCACTATCGTCTCATTCTCTCGTCCCTTGTCTGACTGTCATCAGGAGCTGAGACCATCTCAAAAGCAAGCGGATTTCTCGTTTTCATGAAAATGAACATCTGTGGATACCAAGTTCTTAAACAATACAACTTTAGACAGACACCCCAAAATTAAGAAGTCTAACTCTGCAATACATGTTCCAGATCCTGGAAAATTCACAGCTCGCAGGCCTGCTTCGGCCACTTTGTTTACATGGGAGCCAGCACTACTGGGCTTATTTGAAGGCTTTGTGTCTTGGTCTTTTGTGGGGAGCCATTGCACGGCGCCCTAAAGATGGCGCCGGCTCCTTTCCCCGGGAAGGACTGGCGAGAAACAAACATCTCCTAATAAGGAGATGTTTGAGCTCCCTTCCGGCTTCCGCGTTGCTGTACCAATCAATGCTTGCCACTTGGCCGCTTTTGATTGGTGCGCGGATGGCTATAAGAGGGAGGGGAGAAAAAAGGGCGCGAGATTCAAAGTTTGAAAGAGGTTCCTGAATAAACTGCTGGAAGAAGAGTTCGGGTCGTGTCTTCCTTGCTGGTCGAGGGACGCGACAGTCTTTTATCAACGGTGGTCCCCAACAAAACCCCAGCATTCATCCCTGCAGTAAAGGGACTTCTCACACCCTATGACCTTGGAAGCACCTGCTGGCAGCATCAAGCTTCACCGGCTTGGCCACGACATCTGGAACAGGGACCAAGATTCAAAAAGAAGGCCTAAGATGGCAGTGAACCTCAGAGTGACCTGCAGCCCGGAAACCACTGGGCAACTGAACACTGAAGTAAAGTTATAGTTTATAAAGGTTATAAATACCCTGCCACTCACTGGGTTATTTATAAGAGGAAGGCTGACTCCCAGCTGTCTCTTGGAGGATGAAAGACACTCCTCATACACACCAACATGCTTCACATGTCATCACTCTGGACCCCTGATTTTAGCGATGAACCAAATGGTAATGTTAGGGAATATGTCTGTGTATTTCCTAAAATTTCACCACCACTGGGTTCCTACCAGGCGCTACCTTGGAAATGGGGGTTCAGGAGAGAAGCAGGTGCATCCCCCAAGATGACCCTCCCGGAGCTGACTGCAGACTGGCATGGATTCTGTAACTCAATGCTCCAGTGTCAAGTATGCGCTTCTGCTGCATATTAGCGTCACAAAGAGATGTGAACATTTGGCACCACCCGGCCCCGCTACAGCGACGAGCAAAGGTATTTCCTCCACGCTACTTGATAAAATGTCAGGTGAAGAAAAGCCATGGAGGCATTTGGAAGACAGACTCCTGGGCAAGGATATTTTATGCTTAATGCCAAGGTGGGAATAGAGATGTCTGGAACATATGTGCATCAGGGAAGAACGAAGTGTTCCCAGCCCTTTATAATACCAAGGGCGAGATACCGGTAATTAAAGGGATGACTTACATCACCAGGTGGAGAAATAAAAAACCTGCAGGCAAGATGGGAATGGCCTGGCTTTCTGCTCAGCACTAGGCCCCGTGTGTCCACTGTGTTGTGGGGTGGGGGCCCCCAGGGTGCTGCCTCCCCAGGTCGCAGGACTCCTCAGTACTTACAACTCAGTTCCTGGTTTCAGATTTAGAAATACAGCGACTGATTCTCTCCTACTGTAGCTACCTGTTGAGCAGGTACGTACAGCCAGCTGGATCTACTCCATTTTCTCTCCTTCCTGAAGGTGCCATGAAGCCAGACTCACACCTGACACTCTACCCTCTGGTGGGCCCAAGGCGCCCACATCTGCATGGACAGAGCTCCTGGTGCTGTCCATCTTCACTCACGGGTCCAGTGCCTTTGTCTGAGCTTATCTCTAATACTATCTAGGTTGCAGAGACATGGTGGCACGATAGTTTCTATGGTCCCCAATAGTACAGGGGTAGGTCCTTTATGGGAAAACGGAATTAAATGTTCATTTTGGTGTAAAAGTTTTTGAAATCTATACATTTTCATAGCTGGCATTTTTCATGAACTTGTATGCACCAATTTCAAAATTCTTGCACCAAAATCAACTTTTAATTACATTTTCTTCTAATACTGTAAAGTGGATTCTTCAAATGAGATCAAATTCATAATTGAATGTAAGATTAGATATGGGGAAAATCAGAAATATTTATTGCCTAAAAACTAAACTGTTAGCTTTTAAACGAAACTATTAAACTTCTGAAAATTATACAGGATACTAATGATGCTTCTGATTAAGAACAATTTTGTCAGTTTTCATTATTAAATAATGATCAAATATTCAAAATACAATAATAACAACCTGCATACCACTTCATTTGACAGGCAGAGGAAGAGAGACAGACAGACCCCTCAACTGCCCTCAATTGCTGGAGCTGGGCCAGACTGAAGCCAGGAGCATGGGACTCAACTCAGCTCTCCCACCTGGGTGGTTGGGACCCAAGTGCTTGCCTCTGAGGCTGTGCATCAGCAGGAAGCTAACTCAGAAGCTGACAAGTCAGGACTCAGCAGGGACTGAGATATGGTGAGAAGGAGTCCCAGGAGGCGCCCTGGCCACTGTGCCACGTGCCTGCCCTGTAGTCTGCTCTCTGAGATTGTACTTGTAAACATCACTTGGCTGTCAAGTTCTAAAATGCCGTGCTTTCATTTGAGTCTTTTCAAATTAATTAACTGATAAAAAAACAATTTTGGTAATTAATGTAAACCATCCAATGCCATACTCTCAAAGTGAAGTCTTTTACCCAGATGCTCACTCCCACATCCCAGAATCCGTAACTGTTACAAAACTTGCGCGTGAACATACAGAACTGTTCCTGCACACATAAGCCCTGTGCTAGTCTGTTGGCTTTACATAGATTCCTTCATCTAATTCTCATACAAACCGCCAAGGACATCTTCCTTCTTTGGAGACCATACTTGTTTTTCAGACAAGGACATTTCAGACAAGGAAATTGGGTCTTGATAATAATTTATGCATGGTCTCACAAGCAGTTCAATCAAAATTCTACCCTATGAAGCCCACTTATAGACATCATGCACTTAACCAAAAAGCTCTGCCCTCTCCCAGGAGCTCCTCCCATTTCATACTGCCTATCAGCACACAGATGTCTTCATGTCACATCCGACAATTAACATATGAGACCCATATTAACCCTGTACATTCATATTAAAACACATAGCTGCTTTCAATCCTGTTCCCTGTGTCTGCCAAAGTGCATTATGAATGCAAGAAACCTTTTGTGTGGGGAGTTGGACATTAAGACTTTCATAAAGTTACATTTTGTGCTTTATTTTAGAAAGAGGAAGTATTACTGGAATGGAGTTCCTTTTTATTCTGGTCCTCAATTATACTTTTATTATAACCTTCAAAGTGTGTGCCTTCTCCTAAATGCAATCAAGAATCTCACAAGAAAAAAAAAATCAGCAATGCCATCATCAGAAAACAGAAATTTGTTTCCCTAACAGAAAAAAAGTACATTAGAAAAAGGGAGAATTCCTTACCAAGCCACTGTGTTAATGCTCTCTTATTTTGAAATCATTCAAACCTTCTGTAAGGATTGCTAACATGCAGCTCCCGTATCTACAGGCTCAACAGCATGAGATGCAAAGGAAATAATATTCACAGCCATCCCCAGATGGTTACTGTGGGGCTCCACACTAACCTTGCAGGAAATGAACACAAACACTGTAGCTCTTTCTCCCACCAGGGAGTCTGTTACTCGCATTTGTTTTACTGCAATATTATTAAGACAAACAATCCAATTAGCATCCAGTTTGGAAGGTTCAACTCCAAGATGGGAAAGCCCCACGTCTCAGCCTCTGATGAGGGCGGTGGATGGCAGAGATGGGAGGTAGACTCAAAGGGAAGATCATGTGGCAAGCCAGGAAGTGGAGAGTGACTGAGCCCAACGCAGGCTTTTATAGCCACCCTCTCATGAGAGCCACCGAAGGCACATCTCAAACACCTAACGACCTCGCACTAGGCCCAGCTATGAAACTCCACAACTGGATTAGGGGCCCACCTGCTTAATGCCATTAACTTGTGACTCTGGAGTTTAAATGCGCCCTGAGTTCAGGGGACAAATCATGTTCAAAACACAGGGTAATGATACGATCTCACAGATGATGATATATCCTAGTTATGTGACGCAGGAACAGAGTGTTATATGAGGAACGGCACTGTGGTATCAAACAGCACAGACTATACACGGAACCACCAATCATTGAGAATAGAGAGTATACAGCATAACACAATGGAATTGTCCTTGGGAAAATAACTACACACTGTGAATACAACCAGGACACAAAGCTCCTTAATAGTAAAGAATATGGCGATTATAGTGACAAATAGAGCTATAAAAGATTGAGCAAAGAGAGAACAAATCTTCACAAAAAAGCACTGGCCCCACAGGCCCTCCAGAACCTACTTCCTATTTATGGAAAGCTACAGCTTCCACAAATAACCAGGTACTAGGGGCTGTTGCTGTGGTGCAGCAGGTTAAAGCCGTCACCTTCAGTGGCAGCATTCCATAGGGGCACCTGTTTGAGTCCCAGCTATTCCACTTCCAATCCAGCTCTTTGCGATGGCCTGGGAAAGCAGTGGAAGATGGCCCAAGACCTTGGGACACTGCATCCTCGTGGGAGACCCAGAAAAAGCTCCTGGCTTCGGATCAGTGCAGCTCTGGCCATTGTGGCCAATTGGGGAGTAAAGCAGCAGATGGAAGACTCTGTAACTGCTTTTCAAATAAATAAATCTTGACAAAAAATTCAACTTGTACCTCCAACTCTTCATTTCCAAAAGCATTAGATAATTTTTTACATGTTTGTTAATAGAACTGTGAATTTTCTTGGGTTTAAATGCAAAAACAGTATTGTTGAACCAAAGTATGTGTTTATTTTGAGTGCATCTTAATAGATTTCTCTGCTCCACCAACTCCTACAGTACCAGAGAATTCCTCTGTGTCTGCATTTTCCTACCCAAATTTGGTACTAGTCAGGTTTTTAATTTTTCTTAGCTAATGATGCAGTGGTAGCACTTTTCCAATTTTTATTTACTTAATCAGCAAAGATGTGGAGCACTTGTAACACACCTGTAGGATGTCATGACTAAGCGTGCAGGCAATGTCTTTGCAGTGGGAACTCCAGAGAGCTGAGGAGTTTCGGGAGTGATGTCAATGCCAGGATCTAGGTTAAGGAGCAAGCAGTGTAGAACACAGGTGAGGGTTTGAAGGAATTATGCTTTCTCCAACAGCTAACAACCAGAATGCCATCTATGAAGTTTGATAAAATCATCAGCCTCCAAGAGTTGGCATGAAACCATCCTGCCAGCCCATTCACGCAGTGTTTAGGCATCCAGCAGGTTAATTTGCTGCTCATAGTCCAATATGACTACAAAATGGGGGCTAGTATTGTGGCACAGCCAGTCAACCCACTGCTTCCACCGCTGGCATCACTTATCTGAGCACTGGTTTGAGTCCTGGATACTCTGCTTCAAATCCAGCTCCCAACTTACTGGACTGGGAAAGCAACTGCTGATGGCCCAAGTTCTTAGGCCCCTGTCACCCACTTTAAGAGGCAATTAGGGGACAGGCACTGTGGAATAGTTGGTGGGGCTGCCACCTGCAGTGCTGGCATCCCATTTGGGCACCAGTTCAAGTCCCGGATGCTCTACTTCCGATCCAACTCTCTTCTGTGGCCTGGGAGAGAAGTAGAGGTTGGCCCAAGTCCTTGGGTCCCTGCACCTGAGTGGTAGACCTGTAGGAAGCTCCTGGCTCCTAGATTCATATCGGCGCAGCTCCGGCCACTGCAATCATCTGGGTAGTGAACCAGTGGATGCAAGACCTCTCTCTCTCTCTGCTGCTGCCTCTCTCTAACTCTTTCAAATAAATAAATAAATACCTCTTTAAAAAAGAGGTGATGAGGACTCTGCCTTCAAGGAAGGGTTAATGATTGGATATGGGTAGTGGATTGAGGCGTCTGCTGTGAAAGCCAGTTTTCCAAGTCTCTCACCCCACCACCTAATGCCATCAGTCCTGCAATGCCATCATCATGAAGCCCTCACCAGAAACCAATGCTGGTTCCCTGCCCTTGGACCTCTAGAACTGCGAGCTAAATCAACCCCTTTTATTTATGAAGAGCACACTCTCGGGAATTTTATGGCATCTCAAGACGCTGCTACTTCTAAAATCCCCTAGTCCCATGTATTACTTCTAGCCTCTCCATGACGTGAATAAGGTGATGAATAGAATCCAGAAGCCAACAGAGTTGATTTCCCTTGCAAGCTGGCAGGAAGCAGCCTCTTCCCCACCACATTCCCATGTCCCAGTGCTTTGTTGTCTTTCATCACTAGGCTCAACCAACAGCCTGTAATGCACAAAGCTAGTGAGCACTGTGAGAGAGACGAAATCAGCCAAAAATCCAAATGGGCCTGTAGACACTAATCTCAACCACTGTTCTTTGGGTGCTGTCCTAGGATCATGAGTGCACCATACAGATTTTTCCAGTAGCCCCTGAAATATGTATGAACAGAAATTAATGTAATCAACTTGCAAGAACCTCTGCACCCAAGCCCCAAAGTTCACTCTGCTTTCTGAGAGGTGACAGTCTCACCACACATTACACAGCCATCCTATGCCATCTGCTCAAGGTTCTGCAGTGAAATCAAGGTACAACACTGAAACACCCTCCAAATAAAATACCAGCATTTCAGAAGGGCCTCAAATTTGCAAGTTAGCTATGAAATTCTCAGGGGGAATTCAAAGTTCGAAAGTGAAATCCATTTGCAAGTCAAAGTCCACTGATATTAAAATCTAAAGGAAATTAGAAACCAAATTCTCTAGGCTTTATAATATAAAGTCAAATGAGCTACAGACCCATTTCTACCTCCTCAATTTTACTTCCTCTCAGGCTCTTAGATTTGTTCTCAGTATCTTGGAGGAGTTGGGTGTTTGAGGAGCTGCAACCTGGACATTTCAGGCCAACACAACCTCTAAAGAGGCATCAAATAATGCTGCATCTCTCAGAAAACACTTCCCTAAACAGAAGTTATAGGAGTGAAGAAATCACCAGAGCAGCGACCTACAGCCAGGAAACGCAGACCCTCAAGCAGTCATCCTGGGCTAACTCATGTGCCTGGACTAACCGCAGCATGGGGGACAGGCTCAGCACATTCAGCTGGAGGCAGGTAGAGCACACAGCGCCCGGTATTCAGGACCCATGACTGCAAATATTCAGTATTTGGAGAAAGTCTCTCAGAATTTATATTTCATATGCCATATATTCTGTACCTGGCCAAAAATTTGGTTTGGTTTTTGATTAACTGCTCCCTTCCTGACCACATAAGCAACGTGGCAACGGCAGCAGGTGAAATCTCTAGCTTGTCTATGGTCTACTTTTGTCTATACACATTTCATTTCCTTTGGCACCCAAATACTGAGTTGAATGGTGTTTTCAAGCAATGAGACAGTCCTGTGAGATGGTGTGCAGCAACAGATTCTGTATTGCTAACCACACCTTCATCAAGAACAACTTGTATCTACTAAACCTGGCTCCCTGCACAGAGCTCTCCAAGACGACTTCATGTGAACCAACTTCTAGCAGGGATTTTGAGCCTGTGAACAAGTCAGTGCACCTGAGCCGGGCTCCTCCACAGTTCCTCTCCTTGGTGCTGAACACAGAATGGAGCTGGGGGCGGCAGACCTAAGCCTGACTGCCCAGGACTGGCACCAGCCCCACACTATACTGTCAGTTATGTTGTGATTGAAACCCAGTCAACACTTCTCTACCCTGGAGAGCCACATCCTTGTTCCCTTTAAAAATGCACCTCCTAGGCCACCAGCATCTCTTTTTGTCCCCTCCTGATTAGCACACATGACAAAGGCCAGCTGGCCATGCTGCAGCAGGATACAAATTACCTCACCTGTACAAGCAAACCATCCTTTGGCTCAAGCCACTGACTGGTTCATCACCCTTTAGTGGAGTGTCCTCCTCTTTGCTGAGGTCCTTGCCCCTTGGACTCAAATATTCTGCATTAAGTCTTTTTTTAAAAAAAAAAGATTTATTTGAAAGTTAGAGTTACATAGAGAGAGGAGAGGCAGAGAGAGAGGTCTTCCATCCGATTGTTCACTTCCCAATTGGCCACAACAACCGGAGCTGCACCAATCCAAAGTTAGGAGCTTCTTCCGAGTCACCCACACAGGTGCAGGGGCCCAAGCACTTGGGCCATCTTGTACTGCTTTCCCAGGCCATAGCAGAGAGCTGGATCGGAAATGGAGCAGCCGAGTCTTGAACCAGTGCCCATATGGAACGCCAGTGCTTCAGGCCAGGGCTTTAACCTGCTGCACCACAGCGCCGGCCCCATGAAGTCTCGCTATTTTGGAAAGTGATAGAAAAACATTTCTGAGATGTCCTGATTTTCATTACTAGGGCTACAAGACAGAGGAGGAAGAGGTCAGAGAAGCTGATCAGTTAACAGCAATGGGCAGAAGCCAACAGAAGACTGTCCACATTCCCCAGTCTATACTCAAAGTCTGACTCAGAAAGGCAGGTGAACTACAACAGGACTGTTGTCCCCTGATCAATCCAGAAGTAACCAGGTACCTCTTAGGGCCTGTCTTCCCATCCAAAAACTTTCCTCACTTTACATTATCCTGTCACCAACATAAATTCACTGTGTGTAAGTTAAGCTTTCTTTTTCCAGACTTTCATTGTAAAATTATCTTGGCTCTTGGGGTTAGCAGAAATATCTCCTGCGGCCAGCATTACAGTCTAGCAGGTAAAGCCACTACCTGCAACACTGGTATCCCATATGGGTGCCAGTTCAAGTCCTGGTGCTCCACTTCCAATCCAGCTCCCTGCTAATGGCTGGGAAAGCAGGAGAGGATAGCTCAAATCCTAGGGCCCCTGTATCCATGTAGGAGACCTGGGAGAAGCTCCTGGCTTTCTCCTGTCCCAGCCATGGTCAGTGTGGCCATTAGGGGAGTGAACAAGCAGATGGAAGATCTTTGTCTCTGTCTCTAGTTCTGCCTTTCAAGTAAATACATAAATAAAACAAAGTTAGAAGAAGAAGAAGGAAGAGGGACAGGAAGAGGGGGAGGGGGAGGATTTCCAACTGGTATGCAGCCCTGCTACTGGTAATTACAGAATTTGTCCCACACCGGTCGTTTCCCGCATAGAGCATGAAACACCCGTGGTCTCAAGAATTTTGATGTAACAAAACAATCAGCTATGACAAAGAGGTCAAATTATGGAAACAATGCCAAGTTTGAGTATCCTTCCATGGCCCTCTCTAAACCCCCAAAACTAGTGTTTCACAGATCTCAAGGAAGGTCCTAAATGAATACATGACCTACTCAGAGATTTTGTCTGTTATTTTGTTCCCCAAATTATGTCACTTAATTCTCAAAATCCCAGCCCATTAAGGATCCCCAAAGACAGCCACTCCCTGAAACTGGAGTCATAAAATTACATTTCTCTACGGCCCAGAGAGTAAACATTTTAGGCTTTGCAGGACAAGAAGCAAAATCTAGGATATTATGTAAGTACTTAGATAGATAATCAAAATGTAATCATTTAAAATGTGAAAAGCATTCTTAGCTCCTAACTATACAATAACATATAATGGGCTTGTTTTGGCCTGTGGGTTATAATTTTCTATCACTTGTCTCAAAACATAGCATCTTAAATTATCTTAAAATTCCACTGACATACTTTTTTGAGGTCACTCAGAAAATGTTAAACCTTCCCTAAAATGCTCACAATTCTTTGTTTTTTTCTAGTTGCCTAATCCACCCTGCCTTTTTTTTTTTTTTTTTGGTGACAGGCAGAGTGGACAGTGAGAGAGAGAGAGACAGAGAGAAAGGTCTTTCTTTGCCATTGGTTCACCCTCCAATGGCCGCCGCAGCCAGCGCACTGCGGCTGGTGCACCGCGCTGATCCGAAGGCAGGAGCCAGGTACTTATCCTGGTCTTCCATGGGGTGCAGGGCCCAAGCACTTGGGCCATCCTCCACTGCACTCCCTGGCCACAGCAGAGAGCTGGCCTGGAAGAGGAGCAACCGGGACAGAATCTGGCACCCCAACCGGGACTAGAACTGGTGTGCTGGTGCCACTAGGTGGAGGATTAGCCTATTGAGCCACAGCACCGGCCTCATCTACTTCTAATCACATCATTTATCCTATTTTAATGTAGTCACAGACTTAAAACACAAGTGAGTCCTTTGTTAATTTTAAGTTTCAGCTTCTTTTATCTGCAATCCCTTTAGCGAAATCACTTTGTGTGAGGGACCCAAGGGTAGCAAACACTCCGTTAGAAAACCTGCATGAATAACCGGTAAATGCTCTAACCCAGAATCCTAAGAAATCTGTACAACATGGGAAGCCTCTTCATGTAAATAATAGGACATATTTTAAAACAGAAAGGTGACAAAATTAAGAGATAAATGCCTAAGAGCATAATTGCCTTTTAATGTAAGGCAAGGGTTTGATATTCAAATTCTGTCTCTTCAGTCTGGAACATCAACAACTCCAGGTTTTTTCTTGGGGCTACAGATTTACCTCATAAACCCCTTTCTTCATAATGCTCTCTCAGATCTATTACTGTGAATGCAAAATTGTTTTCTAGGAGACAGATGTTGTTATTATATTAATGAGTCTGACTCCACTTTTAAAATGATCTTAATTGGCTTTATTTTTGCTTCTGGATTCAGGCAACACTTCATTCCATAAACCAGAGTGAGTGCTCCCCCGACTCCACTTTCCACGTCTGTCAGCGCACGGGCTGTGTGTCCTGCCCTGACCCCGACTGTCGGCTTCACTTCTGGGCCAACTGGTAAGAACGCCCAGAGCTCCCTCTCTCAGCACAGGCAGGACAGTGGGAACCATGGCACCCCTGCTCCCACCATTCCTCCTCTTAACCACAATGAACACCAACGCCGCTCACTTCTCTCTCCACTGGACCTGTCCTGAACCAGCTTCAGGACCTGTCCTGCTTTTTCCTGAAAGCTTCTACACGAAAAACTTTGTCCTTCTTTCTTGGTGTGTGTGTGTGTGTGTGTCTGTGTGTGTGTGAGTGAGAGAGAGAGAGAGAGAGACAGAGATCACCAGTCTCAACATCAAACCACCATTCAGGGTATTCTGAGAGTGGGCGTTACCTAACAACCCATGTGTGAACCACAGCCACGCTCATGCATCTGCTCACTGCAGTTCTGTCTCCCTCATCTAGAAACTGACATTTTCCTCTGTATTCCAACCCACAGCTGTATCTGGTTCAAGTCAAGTTCTCAAGCTCCTATGGCCATGGAAAAATGATCTTTCACCCGTGTTCAGGGTCCACGTTGGCCCTGAGGGAGTCCAGAGCTGCAACCTGTTGCAAAGGACTCCACCTCCCAACTTCCCTGCACATCTCTCTCTCTGCTTCCCCTGGCTCACTGTGTCCATCTTCTACCCACAGTCCGAATTGATTTCATCTAATTTACCTATTACCATAATTATCATGCCCACAGAGTCATATTGACATACGGTCACTTCTTACTCCCATCCTATCCTGCACTCCCATCGCAATGGGGAGTTTTTCTCCCTTCTTTATTACGTCGTTCAAGCCACCTGTTGTGTGGGAATATTCAGCCCACTCTGGTGCTGGGCGATAGAGGGCTCATTCCCCACCACACAGGAGCGGTCTTCACCACAGCTCGCGTCTGTCCCAGGAAGTTCCCCTTCACGGATTTCACAAATGGGCGTCATCACATGGAAGCATAGAATAACCTCCGTGTCTACTAAACTCACTCCAGGGACCAACTTTGTTGAAGCCCTTAATGACACGGCAGACATCCCCTACCTTTGATTCTCCCATAGCTTCTCCCATCGCGCGTGGATACTAAGAGTGCAGTTCTTGTCCAACTGCCATATTACCCCACGCACAATTCACCTGCCTCTGGTTCCAGAAGCCTGGAACGAGGAGGACAGCTGTGGGAGGGATCAGGACACGCCACCTCCAAATATGCCACTTGTGATCTAACAGCTATTCTGAGCTGAAGGCAACTGACGATCAACTAACGCAGAAAAGGTGTCTGCGCTCCCACTGCCGGCCCAGCAGCACAACATCAGTCTCCCTTTGTGTGTGTCTCCTCGTCAGCCCAGACAGGGAGTCAGTGCTAAGCCAAGCTGGCATTCAGAGACCTCACAACACCTCATCCTCCAGGGGTTCGTCCAAGTGTGTGCTATTGACGTCCTCATCATTTAGCAGCCCTCTAAGCCCGTATCCGTTTTCCTTTGTTAAAATCATCATTTACCGTAAGCCCCCAAGTCTAACCACATCTCCGATTTATATTTTCTTTCTGTATACTTCCATGCATGTAAATGTTAATAAAGATCTTACATCTTTTCTCTCATTCACCTGCCTTTGCCCAGTTTAATTCACAGGGCCTCAGCGCTGAATCTAAGAGAGTAGAGGGAAAATGCTTCCTCCACGCCAGCTCACCCGGAGGCTTCATAAGACCCGTCAAGTTCCCAGGACAGCCGGGCCTCTCCCATTGTCTACTTGGGGTTCTGAGTCTTCTTCCTTTCTTCTGATCAGTCATCCCTCTGTTGTAGTCGCCTTAGAACGTCACTCCGGACGGAACTCTGGTATGGGTCAGCTTTTCATCACAGTAGTGAGAGGATCTGCTCATGCAGGGCCAGGTTGATTTTGGCTCGAGGTTTTGGCAGTGCACGGTCTCAGATCAGGTGGCCTCACTTATCTGGCGTCCGTCGGGGTGGTGGTGGGGGTCGGGGGATGGACAGCAGAATGAACGCAGAGGTGACCCAGCAGCACAGCAAAAGCTCAGCCCACAGAACCAGCTCAAGAACAGCTTTCCCAGGGCAATCCCAATCCACCTAGGGGCTCCCAGAGCAAATCCCAATCTACCTATGGGCTCCCCACTAGGCCCATCCCAGACGCCAAGGTCACATCCAGCCTGCACCACATCCCCAGGCAGCCACGCTGGCAGAGGCTCTTAACACAGGGACCTTGAGAACCCAGCCAAACCATCCAACCCGCAGCCCTGCCTACTCTCGTCTCGAAATATCAACCCAATACTACAGGCCAACATCCAGTGCTCGACAGAGGTCGCTTCCCATACCCCAAATAACATCAGCAGCTCAGCCCCCGTGCACCAGGTAGGCCTCCCAAGTGCCACTTGCACACCTGCTGTCCAAAGTCATTGCACTTAGTATCAGTGCCTGGGACCTGCACATCGGAACACATCAACCTGTGTATGCTTCCCACGCTTCTTCCACCTGCCTTATGTAACCTGGATGGGACTCTCGTGCGGAGTTTGCCCGAACACACTTCACAGTCACGCGGCGCTGTGGCCCATGAGCTCTACCCCTCTTCACTCCGTGATGTAAAGGCGCTTCTTCTTGGCTCTGGGGGCTAATGAGTGGTCTCCGAGCAGCAGGAAAACTTGCACTTGCTGACAGCTCAGTTTTATCGACCATTTAAAGGGTACACCATTATAGCCAAGACTCAGGAATAAAACAGAATTGTGTGGTGCTTACTGCTGTTGCTCAACACTACAATTAATCAAGGACAACAAAACGCAGCTGCTTTGCCTTACCCGAATGACAGTGGACCCGTGGGAAATCATCCCGGTAGTGTTCTGGGACCCACAATGCACACTTCCTATTAGCAAAGGGGTTAAGATGTTGCCTCTAGGGCAGGATAAATAAGATCCCAATTCCCATACTGCTATTAACCTCTATATGATTTTGCAAACTGCTCACATTTAGCTATACATTTGAAATAAATAGACACAGAGAAGGCCTAGAAATCCTCTTTCTTGTTATTTACAACGTTTCCTGGACCACAGTCGCAATAACCTGTCTCAACACGGGAGAATTTTTTATCTCATATTTTGGCTGCAGAGTCATCAAGATCAAGTCTTCTTGTAACGTAAAATGAAATATTTCTCCATTGAATGTGAAAATTCTTAGTTAAAAATTTAAATGCTTACTGTCATGAAAGAATGGTACCTAACTAATTTTGTATCTAAACTCCTTGGTCTTCAATTCTCCCAAATATTAGCCTAAGGATAAACAAAAGCAATTTTTATTCTGAAAACATCAGAGATTTACCTAGTTTGTTTTATCAGTTGGCTACAGACCAAAAATGATGTAAACAGACACAAAAATAGCATCAGAAATGAGACTTTGAATGGGAGGTCTAACATTCTCCTTATCAGAATTCAATTGCTTTATCCATATACTTGTTTACAGGTACTAAAGATTAACTTAGATAATTCCAATAATCTAACTTATCTCACACTCAAAATAATTCATTCTTCAAAAGTAAGAGCTTAAGAACCTTAATTCTGGGGAAATTCTCAGGCCAGCATTGTGGCCTACTGGGTTAAGCCACGGCCTGCAATGCCGGCATCCCATATGGGTTCCTATTTGAGTCCTGGCTGCTCCATTTCCAATCCAGCTCCCTGCTAATGTGCCTGGAAAAGCAGCAAAGATGGTCCAAGTGTTTGGGCCCTGCACCCACGTGGAATACCCAGAAGATGCTGCTGGCTGTTAGCCTCAGCCTGGCCCAGCCCTTGTGGTTGGGCCCCTGGGGAGTCAAAGCAGATGGAAGATTTCCCTGTCTCTCTCTCTCTGTAACTTTGCCTTTCAAATAAATAACCTTAATCCTTATAGAGTGTAAGTTTAGAAAAATATAATTGTCTGGATTTTTCTCAACATTTCAGCAATCAAGTGAACTCTAAAACATGCTTTATAGCCTAAGCATCTCAAATGAGTGGATTTAAATTAAAATGTTAGCAGATCTTAGTAACAAGAACTTGGGGCAGAGTAGTTTTATTTTAAATTTTCTCAGATTTCCACCCTACAAATACATTCGTCTTAGAATATTCTCTGCTACTGCAACAGAACACTTGAGGCTGGGTATGTCATTCATAAAAGGGATTTATTGAGTTAAGTTTTGGAGGCTGCAGTCCTACTGGTTCCACCTCTAGGGCGGGCCCCCTGGGGTGTGTCCCACCATGGTAGATGTCATCACGGTAGTACTATGTGTGACAGAAGAATAGCATTCTCATGACGCAACAGGTAGGAGGAAGGATTTGGGGGCTGGCCTTGCTCTTTTTTTGACAACGCACTTTCAGGGTTACTAACAGCATTCATTCCTTTTGAGGATCGAGCGTCCAAGGCTCTAATCACCTTTCACCTAATACAGATTTTCCCATCTCAACATCGCCACACTGGGGACCACAACCAAGTTCCCAGCCCGAGAACCTCTGGGGACAGAGTCAAATCAAGTTCAAACCATATCAAGTATTGAGGGGAATATTTAAAACTTGGATTTTGGATTTTCATGCACGGTATTTCAAAACCACTTGGTGATAGGAGGAATTCCCAGCAAGGCCAAATTAAGAGAAGGTGTGGCCAAAACACTCACGCAGCAGGACCAAGCAGAAACAATGTCAAAGAAGTTCACATGTCACTTAATCCTCAGAACAATACTACAAAATTTTTGGTGTAGAATTTCTCTTTTTTTTTATTTGACAGGTAGAGTTACAGACAGCAAGAGAGACAGAGAGAAAGGTCTTCCCTCTGTTGGTTCACTCCCCAAATGGCCACCACAGCTAGTGCTGTGCCGATCCAAAGCCGGGCACTTCCTCCTGGTCTCCCAGGCGGGTACAGGGCCGAAGCACTTGGGCCATCCTCCACTGCCCTCCCGGGCCACAGCAGAGAGCTGGAATGGAAGAGGAGCAGCCGGGACTAGAACCCGGCACCTATATGGGATCCCGGCGCCTATATGGGATGTCGGCACCACAGGCAGAGGATTAGCCAAGTGAGCCATGGCGCCGGCCCCCAGAGTTTCCCTTTTTAAAAACACCAAACTAAGATTATATAAATTGAATAATGTAAACTAAAATAAAGGGAATTTTTTTAATTCTTAAATTTATTGATTCGAAAATGAAGCGAAGGAAGGGGACTCCCACCTGCAGGTTCAGTGCCCTGATGCCTACATCCACTAGGGCTGAAGCTAGGAACTGGGAACTCAGTCCACATCTCCCACATGGGTGGCACAGCCCCAGGTCTTTTTTTTAATATCTTTATTTTATTTTATTTTTTTGATAGGCAGAGTGGACAGTGAGAGAGTGAGACAGAGAGAAAGGTCTTCCTTTGCCGTTGGTTCACCCTCCAATGGCCGCTGTGGCTGGTGCTCTGCAGCTGGCACACCATGCTGATCCAATGGCAGGAGCCAGGTGCTTCTCCTGGTCTCCCATGGGGTGCAGGGCCCAAGCACTTGGGCCATCCTCCACTGCACTCCCTGGCCACAGCAGAGAGCTGGCCTGGAAGAGGGGCAACCGGGACAGAATCCGGCATCCCGACCAGGACTAGAACCCAGGTGCTGGCGCCGCAAGGCAGAGGATTAACCTAGTGAGCCGCGGCGCCAGCAGCCCCAGGTCTTTGAACTCTGACCTGCGACCTCTCAGGGTATGCACTGGTAGGAAGCGACAGTCAGGAACTGGAACTGGAACCAGACCCAGGTAGTGGATACAGGGTGTGGGCATCCTAACCACTTGTCTAGATACTGCTCCCAGAACCGAAAGTCATGATCATCTCACTCTACCACCTACAAGAGGAAAAGTCAACACCTTAAGGAAGCACTTTCTAGTTTCCTTTGAAATGCAGACACGGTCAATTTTTCACTTTGAACAGCAAAAATGGGTCTCCATTGAGAATACACACTGGCATGGTGCAAATATTTGGACCTGCACTTGAAATTATTTAACCTTTATCAATCAAATGATACACTATTTAAAGCAGTCATACATGACTGCATGTACGCATGCACACACACACACAGGCACAGAGGAAAATAATAAACCTCTACCTTCTGTAAGATGAATTTTTATGAACAGCAGTGGCTTTAATAGACAGCAGTAAAAACTCTCATGCTTCCACATGAAAAATTAGAATTCCATTCCTTTATAAACTTAAAATTTGGGGTTTTTCACATATGCTACCATGTCTACGTTACATAAAATAAGTCAGATGTGGATGGTTGCATAACACGTGAAATAACCCATCTCAACAGGAAGGGGAAGGTGTCATAATCAAGATAAAATGCTGTGACTGTAAGCCATTGTAAAACTGCCTCTGGAAGAGAGTTATCAGCCCGAGTTTTCCTAATGAAGTGCGTTTCAGTTATGCCTGGCACTTAGTGTACATAAACGCGTAGAGGTGGTGTCAAACTCTGTTGTCTCACTCAGATGGGCAACCTTAAACACCTGCGACTGAAATTGAAAGGAAAATACTGTTTGCTTCTGTGTGCATTCTAAGTGCAGAGGATGAGAGAGGCAATCAGAAGACAACATCATGGCCCGTGGCTTCGGTGGCACACTGGGATCCAGTAGAGGTTAGAAGATATTAACAAAATAATAGGGAAGAGGCTTTACCCTAGAGTGATTTCTTATTTATTTATATTCATTTTATTTGAAAGACAGAGAAACAAAGAGATACTTGGCCTGCTATTTAACTCCTGCAACAACTAGGACAGAGCCAGGCTGAAATCAGGAACAGAAATTCAACCCACGTTTCCTGTGTGGTTGGCAGTACCCAAGTACTCGAACCATCACCTGCTGCCCCAAAGCACATTCATACGAAGCTGGACCAGAAGCCCAAGCAGCAAACTCCATCCCAAGCACTCCGATAGGCGATACAAGAATCCCAAGTAGCAATTTAACCACTGCGCCATAACACTCATCCCAGAAATTACATGTAAATGCCACAGTAATCCAAGTTTCCCTTAACACCAGACTACTTTTTGAAAAGTTAAGTAGGTCAGAAATATTTTTTCTCTTTTTAACAAAATAGGACCTGGCTGCATAGTTCTTACTCATTACCTGTGTTCTGTCCTCGATTATCCTGATGTTGTCACCACCTATATCCACACCTCTGGGTTCCCTTTCTCTGACTTCTTCTTTTTCACTTCCTTCTCTATTTTCTGCACCCGGCATTTCTTTCCTTTTTATCCTAACTCATCCTCATTCCTTGTCCTCTTGATCCTTTGTGCCAGTTATAAAATCATGATCCCTCCGATCTTTGGATGAGCACAAATGCAGTAGTCTCAAGACCTAGGGTTGAGCCAAGTCTCTCTATGTTGTGTCAAGTATTACGATTACTTTTGTCCCAAACAGGACTTTCAGTGACTTCCTGACTCCCTCCTCCAGTGTGCACATCTCAGGAGACCCAGCAGTGGCTCAAGCCACACACCTGCAAGTCATTCAGATTCCTCATGTCCTCTCATCCTGCACATTCCAGCCATCAGCAAATCCTCTGCTCTCTCCCTCTAGAATGTACGCCGATCTTGTCCACTCTTCTTCACCTGTACAGATACCCTCCCTGTACAAGCCATCATTACGCCTCCAACCTGAAACACTTTCTCATCTGGCTCCATGATTCTGCTCATTCTCATCTCTAAACCATTCTCTACACATAGCCGTAATCTTGTTTCTAAGATGCAAATTAAATAATCAACAGTCCCCTTTCTCCACAAAACGTGGTAACTCTCACTTTACAGTCAGATTGAGAGATCTTCAAGAATTTAGGAAAACATGATGGCAGATCATATAGTCATCTGGTGACAGCAAAATTTATTCTACCAAGTCATAAGTCATGTGTACTTACTTCCTTGGTACTTATGTTTGTCCTTGGCTTTACCTGAAGTGACTGATGATACCACCTCAGTCTGGGAGATATTCTGGTCAACCTAAACCCATCGCCCTGGGTTATTATGGGCAACAGAATTATCCTGCATTTCTTCTTTGCAGGCCAAGCTAAACTCTATATAATCACAAACATATCCAACAATATTTGAATTAGTGCCTAGTGTACTTGAATTACTCAGACAGGTTAACACAGTGGCACGTTCATGGGAAAATTCTCCATAGGTAAAAATGACACAGAAACAAGGAACAGCTATTTGGAGAAATGACTCTTCATGGGTCTCTCCATCTGTGCACACCTTGCAAGCCGATTGTTCTTTGTTGTGGTCTATCTCTTCAATCATGCTCAAATAGTGAGCACCCTTGGATGACAGTGTCTTCATCCAGAAAAAAATATACAGGCTTTCTGACAGTACTAGAAGGTAATGCTCCTTCTGTAGCAAAGACCAAGCTTCTTCACTGTCTGGCACAGTAAAGATAAAGTCCCCTTTAGGAGCAAAAGGCAGACGTGCTTATTGTCCATGACGAAACACCGAGTTCCTCAAGCCCAGGCTTCCTCTTGTAGTAAAATGAGACCCACAGGCAAGTATCTGGACCCACTCATACTGTGGGATGTAGGAGCAATGATATATTGACTTTCATGCTGACTGCTCTTCAGTGAGTCACCAACCAGGTCTCTGATCTCCGAGTCTTAAGCCTTTGTCAGCAAACTTCAAGATCTGGTCAATCTTAGTTCAGCTGCCATTAACAATGCCATCTTCACCTCAAGCCATTTCAACGACTTCCTTATTGCTCATAAAAGAGCAATGGTGGCCGGCGCCACGGCTCAATAGGCTAATCCTCCGCCTTGCGGCGCCAGCACACCGGGTTCTAGTCCCAGTCGGGGCGCCAGATTCTGTCCCGGTTGCCCCTCTTCCAGGCCAGCTCTCTGCTGTGGCCAGGGAGTGCAGTGGAGGATGGCCCAAGTACTTGGGCCCTGCACCCCATGGGAGACCAGGAGAAGCACCTGGCTCCTGCCTTCAGATCAGCGCAACGCGCCAGCCGCGGCGGCCATTGGAGGGTGAACCAACGGCAAAAGGAAGACCTTTCTCTCTGTCTCTCTCTCTCACTATCCACTCTTCCACTCTGCCTGTCCAAAAAAAAAAAAAAAAAAACAATGGTAAAGAAGTATCTTTACCATGTTCCACAGAACCTGTATCATCTAGCTCCTATCTACTTCCACAAATCCCAGTTACACTATGTGGCATGAAACTACAGAATCAGGATACAGGCATCATCTCAGAATCCCAAAAATATCAACCAGAGACCAAAACCTTCCACCAGAGTTAACTGAATTAAGTGTGAGGAAAACGCAACTGCTGGGTAGCAAAAAACATTTCTTCAATACTAATAAATTATGCTCACAATATCACCCAAAGTCTTAGTGTTTTTTTACAATTGAGGGTATATTGTTTAGCAGATAAGCTGTTTAGGGAGATGATAGTATATAGCTATGAGGGTAGGGGTGATAAGCCAGAGTATTACTAGCAAGGATTCAGACAACCAAGAAGCCAGAACTCAAAAGTAACTTGGTTGACAGTGTTATTTGAGGATATTTGCCGTCTATCTGGGTACTCTAGGTCCAGGTTCTGACCCCCTGCCAGATGGCTGGCATGATGGCTGCTTGCCATAAAAGAGTAAGCACAAAGGAGAACTGAGTTGTCTTTATCCCTACACAAACCGATCATTGCTTTTATATTGCTCTCATCCTTCTCAGCCTTAAACCTGACATTCATTCTTTTGGTAAAAACTTATCTAGATACAAGAGGTGTTTCAAAGTGGCACAAAGAGGTCTCCAGCTTTCTCCCCTACAAAAGGAGTATTTTCTGCATCAGTTTATTGCTAAGGATTTAATTAGTGTAAACTCGAGATGCAATCGTGCAGAGCACAAAATAACTCCACCAGCCAGCCATCTGCCACCCTCCCCCTACCACACCACACACACGCATCCACTGCCCGCTTGCACTCCTAGGACCTAACAGGCTCTAAAGAGTGATGGTGCCCATCAAACTCACAAGTGCATTTTAGGTCACACTGTGTATACCAATCCCTGGATACATAACCATCAACTGTGTCATTTGAGGGCAGAGCTCTGTTGTCATCAAGTGTTAGGCTTTGAGCCTAGTCCTGCTAAGTGTTTTTTAGGGCTGTTGTCAGTGACTGGCATAAATGCTCATTTCCTTCTTGGTCTGCTGGCTTTTGCTTTGGCCTGCCTGGCCTGGTTCTGGCCGTCGTGGCTTCTGGAGAGTAAACCAGCAAATGGACAATTTCTAACTGTGACCTTCAAAATGAATAAATCTTGTAAGAAAAAAAATAGAGGTTTTAAAAATCACAACAGTGATGCATCTAAGACATGAATCCAAGGTTTCCAGTACCAGAGCTTATGCTTTGCCACTACAAGCTGAAAATTTGGTGTGTATGTGTATGAGAGAGAGCAGGTGGAAGAAGGCTAAGAGTTGGAGTCAAAAACCACACTGAGTTAACAGCGGTCAAAAAAAATTCAGTTTAAGGTGCTAAAAAATGGAAACAAAACCATCACTAACTGAGTCGTATATGTTACTTCCAGAGAAATAAGGTATTTTATCAAGATATGGGAAGGGAAGAATTAGAGACCTCAAAATCCGAGAGACAGAAAGTCACGAATGCATTTCCTATGAGGCCTTTGACGTTACTCACCTAGAGTCATTCTAAATGTTAACAGAATTCCTGTGAGGCACCAGTGCCAGCGCCGTCCCCTTGTTCTGTGTGCACGGTGCACACCACCACAGGAAGTAACAGACATGAACACAGAGCAATCAGCGAATTTTCTGAGCTCATTTCAGAGCTGGCATCTGCCTGAGTCAGAGCTTCACAGGAGCCTCTGGGAACAGAATTCCCGACTGAAACCAGTGACACAGCAGCTGCCAGGCTAAAATATAAAGACGAGGCCACGACACAGGGTTACTTCTGCAGAGAATCTGACATCCCTAAGTGGCACACCTGGCCCATAACATCGCTATCCCTCCACAGTGCCACGGACTGCTTTTCCATAAAGCAAGATTCTTTGTAGTTTGTGAAGAGCACATTTTTCATTTATGGTATAATCAATTATAAACCTTTTTAAAATTCCAACAGTGAAATGACAATGTAATAAGAGTTACTAAAAACTTCTGAGAAAAATCTTCTAATAAAACCAATTAGTTTTATGAAGAGCAAGAAATTTCCTCTTTGAAAAACAGTATTTTCTAGAACATTTGATCCAATTCTGGGGAAAAAAAGCAATTGTTTTCTAAAATCTTACTTCTCCCTACCCTAGTCAAGAAGAATCAGGCTGGCTGTGTCCTCCTGCTATTGATGGTAGTTTTAATTTATTTCCTAGACATTGTCTTTTTCATGCTATCGTGGAAACTACAGTACTGCAATGGGTTTCGGATTTTTAGTTATTAATCACCTAGGAAACCAAACATTAAATTCCTTACTGGGGGAGACCAAGTAGTGCAAGGGTCCCACACATCTTCTGAGGGAGAACTGACTATATGACCACTGAAGTGTCTAATTGTCCTTTGCACAAATAACTTAATTTTCAAGGGTTCAGTCCCACACTAAAGACAGTTGTCATTCAGAACAAAGAAGCATTTCTATTTCATAGAATCACACTTATTAAGTGCTTTATGTTTACAACGAAAGCAGTGATTTGAGATTTTACTATTGGTGAGATTTCTCCAAAACATTACTTGTTTTTTTCCTTCTGTGAAAAGTAAAAAGCATTGAAAAATGGCTATCAGCCAGTGTTCTCCAGAGGCCCAAGCTTATGTACATGCACACACACACAAACTGGTAGTGAAGTGTTATTTCAAATTAAATTGTGAGTTAAAATGGCTCACCCATTTCGGGGAGCTGGCAGGTCTGACATCCTCAGGTAGGCTGGAAACCCATAAGCATCGCCAAGCCTTTAAGCAAAATTCCCTCTTCTCTAGCAAACCTAAGTTTTGGCTCTGAAGGTCTGCCATGGATTGAAGGAAAGCAATCTATACGATCAAGGATAATCTCTAACTACAGGGGATTCAGAGTCAAGGTTAACCACATATCCTATTGGACCACTGCAGGGAGTATAGGGTGTGGGGGAGAGGAGTGACAGGTGTGGTCTACAGGAAGCAGGAACTGGAGCAAGCTGCTGCCAACAGTGCCAGAACCTGCCCTTGTGTGACCAGCACTGGCCTGTGGCCAGACAGACGCTCATCTCACTGCTGCTGCAGGGCCCTCTGAAGGAGGCTGCCCTGCTCCATTGCCTTCATAGCAGCTCAGACTCAAGTTTCAACCCCGTCCCACCCCCAGCACCAGACAAGCTGTATCCCTCAGAAGGACCAAACCCACACCTGCCGGTGATGCAGTTTAGGTTCCAGCAACCGCGCAGGTCCACCACAGCCTACACAGCCATCTACACAGCCCCAGTTTTGAATACACAAAGAAAGCCCCTGTGTAATAACGAGAAAAATAAAAAACAAGTCCCAGACGATTAGTGTTATGGGAATAAAACACAAAATTATAGCAATAAGAAAATCAAAGATGTGTATACCACTACATATCATTGTTTAGGCAATCTGCAACTCCTCTCAATGTGTGAACTCATTTAATCTTCATAAACCCCATATGGGATAAAATACTATTAACATTTCCCTTTTATAAATGAACAAACTTAAACACAGAACAGTTTAGTAAGCTTTGCCCATGCCTTCACTGCCCAGTACCAGGAGCGAGGAAGAAACTACTAAATGAACAGATGGAACACATTGTAAACCCATCTCATCTATCAAGGGGATGGCAGTGAAGGCTTCCAGGAGACTGAGCCATTTACATGGAACCCTTGAAAATGGCCAAAGTCATAGTATATATAGACAAAGAAGGTGGTAGCAATGCTAGAGGATGGAACGGCATACTCTGAGACCAGACGAGGCTCAGCTATCCACATGAAACCAATGAAGATTTGGGAGGAGGTAGCAGAGAGCAGAGTTCAGAGTATGCGGAAGGATGCAAAGGAGCCACGCCTGGAAAGGAACATGGACCCCGTTCTGTGAGACAGACAGGTCAGGAAGCACTCAACCCTGCTCAGCTCCACCCCACAGTGCCTGGGCAACACCACAGCACAAAGACCAACATCCCGATCCCGATCAACCCAAATCAACACCCTGTCCCAGTGTAAGCTTCAGCCCTGTGCACACTGGGGTTTTATAGACAGACTCAAATGGATTCGTCAGGACTAACATATGGCTCTTTAAATTGAAATACATTTGAGAATGTTAAATCAAGGAAGTAACTACTCTTTTCTGAATTGAAAAAATAATGTTCACTCTTTTGCTTGCAACCAACCAGTAAGGGAAGAAATGGACACTGAGCCTCACGCAATGCCCAAAGGAGGCACAAAGGCAACGGCACCAAAGCAGGTGCACTAGTGAATAAGGAGATGCCTGACAAAGCGGAGCTGAGAACAGATGAGAGAGCAGCCTCATTTCCAACTGCAGTCACGACCCTGTAACAACAGACCACTATGGTAAGGGACACAAGGGTTATTATGGGCTGCAAAGTTCCTCGTCTATCTGTTGTACCCCTCTTTTTTGGGGGTGGGGGGGTCTGCATGTTTAGATACACACATACGACAGTGTTGCAGCTCCCTGCCCTGGTCAGCAGAGCACCATACTGTACTGTGCGTGTGTGTAGTCTAGGATCAATAGGCTGCATCATGTGCAGCAGGCCATTGAATCCAGGATCACACAAGTGCCCTGTGACGTTCCAACAAGGATGAGATCTCCTAACGCTGCATTTCTCCAAACATCTCTATCACTAAGCTGTGTGTCTGCATAGCAATGGCACTGAGTCCATTCTCCAAAGCATACTTTGTCAACAGATACAAACAAGTGGATCCTTTGGGTTTTTTTCCATGAATCTTTACTGAGGAACCCACTGCATGCTGAAAACAATGTGAAGCCCCAAGATACAAACTCAGGGGCACAGCCTGTGCGCTCCAGAGGTGAGCGGATTACACTAAGCACTGAGATTCTCAAACACTCTCAAAGAGCTCCTACCAGCTCAACTAGATAAAAAGGAGATCAGGGAGCCAAACCCGAAACAGCAACACTTGCACAGTTCTGTTAGGCGCAGAGGGTGTAGACAATGAATTCAGAAGTCTGCCTCTGTCGGCACCCTGACTAGTAAGCACTTCTTCTTTCTCTAGAGGACACACAGGGCAAGACCAGTGGAGTGGTGGGCAGCGATGGGCTGCAAGACAGACACAGGTGGTGAGCAGGCTATTGGCAAACACCGGAGAGAAATCTAGAGGGTGGAGACTTATTTCTGAAGTAAGCACATCTGACATTTTGCGACATCTCCAAAATGCTATCAGAATGAATCCCACTCAAAATAATTCAATCTTAAATCTATTCACTAGGACTTTTTTAACAAAATACTTGCCAGGAAATAATTTAACTAAAAAGTATTAGAGATTAATTGAGAGAATTAAGACAAAATACTTTCCTTCTATTAATGCCATGAGCTGGCAGCTAATGAGATTATAGGCAGATGATACAATAAAGCCAGTCGTAAGCATCCTGAACTTGCTTACTGTAGTGGAACTTTCTAAAAAATGTTTTTGCCTCGACAAACTCACCATGACCTCGCTTCACACAGTTAAGGAACTCATGTTTATCCTGTCTGGAAAACCAAAGCTTATCCAAGAGTTTTATTTTTGTGGGCTGACCAGTTAGCCACAGACCATGCAGACCGCTTAGACAAGAGTAGATGTCCTGTGGCAGCCTCTACTCCCTACTAGAAGGGGTATATTTTCTCATGGCTTCCCTGTTCTCTCACTTAAAGACCATATGCTTAATTTTTCTGGCTTATTAGAGGTTAGCTTTGGTTTTGCTTTTATTATCTTTGGTGAAGTTCAGCAGAAATGTGTATTTTTATTAGCACAGGCTCAGCACCACTCAGATACGAAGAGCTAAGATGTTTCACGCCCTGGATTTGGTGGTGACAATGGAGAGAAATCGGAACAAAGACACAGACGGCGGGCGGTGGGTTCGGGCATTGGGTAACTTTCCAAATGGCAAGGATGCCTTATGCGAGGGAACCAAGAGGTGGGAGAGGAAGATCAAACAACCCAGCCCTCGCTCTCGACCATGCACATGTATTCCCTCGTCAGAGAGGAACGCAGCACTGCACCCTTAGAGGCATGCAGACATCTCCACTTCGCTCCCCCAAAACCTGCCACCCTGTGTGAGCGGATGGTCTCACCATTCTCCCGGAGCTACGCAGACCGCACAATTGCTTCAGACGGATACCACACGATAGCACACATAGAAAGGAACTCTCATCCACCCCGCATTTCAAAATCAAAACCAGTGCAGTCATTCCTTTACATCCAAGGGCAATGCAGGTATAGATTCTAACAGCAGGGATCTAAAAAAATACATTCGTACTGAATACATACAAAAATTTTTTTCTTCTCATTCTCCAAATCAGAGTACAACTATTTACACAGCATTGTATTGTTTTGGGTATTAGAAGTGGTGTACAGGGCCAGCGCCATGGCTCAATAGGCTAATCTTCCACCTTGCGGCGCCGGCACACCGGGTTCTAGTCCCGGTTGGGGCGCCAGATTCTGTCCCGGTTGCCCCTCTTCCAGGCCAGCTCTCTGCTGTGGCCAGGGAGTGCAGTGGAGGATGGCCCAGGTGCTTGGGCCCTGCACCCCATGGGAGACCAGGAGAAGCACCTGGCTCCTGCCATTGGATCAACGCGGTGCCCCGGCTGCAGCGCGCCGGCCGCGGTCACCATTGGAGGGTGAACCAACGGCAAAGGAAGACCTTTCTCTCTGTCTCTCTCTCTCACTGTCCACTCTGCCTGTCAAAAATAATAATAATAAAATAAAAAAATAAAAAAGAAGTGGTCTACAGGTGGTTTAAACTACTCAGGAGGGCCGGCGCCGCGGCTCAATAGGCTAATCCTCCACCTTGCGGCGCCGGCACACCGGGTTCTAGTCCCGGTCGGGGCGCCGGATTCTGTCCAGGTTGCCCCTCTTCCAGGCCAGCTCTCTGTTATGGCCCGGGAGTGCAGTGGAGGATGGCCCAGGTGCTTGGGCCCTGCACCCCATGGGAGACCAGGAAAAGCACCTGGATCCTGGCTCCTGCCATCGGATCAGCGCGGTGCGCCGGCTGCAGCGGTGGCCATTGGAGGGTGAACCAACGGCAAAGGAAGACCTTTCTCTCTCTGTCTCTCTCTCTCACTGTCCACTCTGCCTGTAAAAAAAAAAAAAAATTAAAAAAAAAAAGTTTAAACTACTCAGGAGGATCGGGTAGGTTGTACATGCAACTTATGTGAGGGGCCTGACCATTAGTGGATTTTTTTTCTATCTACTGGGATGTGGAGGTCCTGGAACCAGTCCCCAAGGATACTGAGGGACTTGAACTCAAGCCTTCAACCTCTGACCAAACTTGTAATCAATCTCCCAGACTCTCTACTTTTACACTAATCCAGCCTAAAGAATGCCAGCGGGTGACTTCTTACAGCTCATGTCGCTCTCCTGCTCAGCCATCACCCGTTTCCTCCTGCCTTGTGTGTTCTATTCCACCCCCTTCTGAATGTACTTAAAACCCCACAGAAGGGGACTCGGGCTCTCCCTTCCGGGCCTCTGACTGTTCTTGGTGGATCAACAGCTGGTCCCGCTGACAGCACTCACATCGCCGCCTCTCGGTGGAAAGCCTCCTGCACCTTTCTCTCCCAGTATCGTTCCCCACCCCTCCAGGAGACTGCCCAGCTCCTCGGGGGTCCCTCCTCCTCTGAGCCCCGAGAGCATCCTGCGGGAGGTTCTCTCAGCACCTTCCCAGTCTTCTTGCCTACGTATTTTTGTGCTGGTCCCTGTTCTTGCTAGCCCTCCGTTAGACAAAAGAGCGAACAGGAATGAGAATGCAGGCTGAGCGCTTGTGCTCCTCCACCCTTGCAGAGCCTCGGCATTCACTGGGCCTAAGACTCGGCTTCCACATCTGAAGGCAATCAGAGTGTTTGCCTCCCACAGCTGTTGTGAACGCGCAGTCATGAACGTATGTGGGCCAGCGCCGCGGCTCACTAGGCTAATCCTCCGCCTTGCGGCACCGGCACACCGGGTTCTAGTCCCGGTTGGGGCGCCGGATTCTGTCCCGGCTGCCCCTCTTCCAGGCCAGCTCTCTGCTGTGGCCAGGGAGTGCAGTGGAGGATGGCCCAAGTACTTGCGCCCTGCACCCCATGGGAGACCAGGATAAGTACCTGGCTCCTGCCATCGATCAGCGTGGTGCGCCGGCCGCGGTGGCCATTGGAGGGTGAACCAACAGCAAAGGAAGACCTTTCTCTCTGTCTCTCTCTCACTATCCACTCTGCCTGTCAAAAAAAAAAAAAAAAAAGAAGGTATGTGAAGACCGCACAGGACCTACCACGTACTCAAAGGTGCTTCATTGTATGTGGAATTGTGTCTTTATAACTCCCAGACACCCAGAGCACAGCCTGGAATGTAGCAGGTCTCAGACAGACACTGCCCGAGGAGAAGAGACTGCATCTTGAATAAAGAGGAAAGGAAGGAGGAAGCGGGAGGAAGAAAGCAGAGAAGAAAAGATGTCCAAACTCAGCATTAACAAACTGCTTAAGTACATTTGTCTTAGTCTGCGCTTCTACCAAAAAATACACACACCACAAGCTAGGGCATTTATAAAGAACACCAATGTTTCCTCTCACTGTTCTGGGGGCTCGAAGTCCAAGACAAGGCGCCCGCAGGTCCGCCGTCTGGAAGGCTCTGCTGGGTTCTTTCTCGGGAGGGCAGACGTGCGGTCCTCATTGGCTGAAGGCAGAGAGCACACAGCCGGGCACCCTCCCCACCCCCACCCCACCCCCACGGGCCCCTTTATGAGGCTCCAATCCCATCCGCAGGGGAGGGGCTCCTGCGGCCTCATCACCTCTCAAAGGCCCCACCTTTTAGCACTTATGTTCAACATTAACTTTCAACACCTGAATTTCGGAGAGAACACATTCAACCACAGCACACTTTCTATTGAAGGAAGAGGTTCCCACACTAAGATATTTTTTTCTTTCTTGAACTTTTATGTATTTACTTGAAAGACAGAGAGGTAGACAGACACTGTTGATTCATTGCCCAAATGCCTGCAACAGCCAGGACTGGGCCAGGCCAAAGCCAGGAGCTGAGAACTCTGTCTGGGTCTCCCATGTGGGTGTTAGAGACCCCAGTACTTGACCCATCACTGCTACCCCCAGGGTGCACATCAGCAGGAAGCTGGAATCGGAGCCAGGACTTTCATGGAGTCACTCCAGTATAAGATGCGGCTTTCCCGATGGCATCCTAACTGCTGTGACACATGACCACCCCCTCAAGTATTTTTTCAATGTGATGCATAGAAGTCGAGCTCCACCTTAGTCTGAGGCATTACTTACACAAGGAACATTTGTCTGTGTTACTGAATACCTAGAACAGAAAGCACTTTAGCAGAATGCAGAGAAAAAAACTCAGTATTATTTCACTAGGAAAGACTGCTGACGGCACAGACATAAAGACACACAGACACATGAACCACCACACACAAATGCACTCCCACAACACGGAGTAGCTGCTTCACCTCCACGTGCGGAGGGTGTGCTGGCTGGTGGTGCTCACAGCTCTGCCAGTGAAACCAGTGTGGTAATTCAACCTGAGCTGATAAAATTCTCATTCAAAAGGCCCTTGGATGATGTAGGGTTTGCATCAGTAAACAGATGACATTCTCAGAGACAGCTTTCACAATGTGTGGGCGAGGCATCGTGTAGAAATGCTGCTTCCAACTGCTGTTTAAAATTCCTAAAATAAACAGGAATTATCAGAACTGCTGGGGTCTCCTAACAAGCTGGAAACTTAACGTTATGTGTACTGAAGAAATTGAACTTGAGTGTAATCCAAGGGAGAATGCATACAACCAGAAAACTATGAAAGATGAAGGATCCAAAACAATGCGCAGAAACCGAAGAAAATGGACAAGATGGCTTAATATCACGTTGAACCTAGGAGTAAATGATCCAGCTCTTCAGAACTTTTCCGTGTAAGGTGATCGCCCGAAAAAGGGCAGTCATGCAATATGTGAGGGTGGATTCTGATCCAGGGTTTACCCAGTCGGGCTGTTTCTCTCTACCTTGTGGATGGTTAGAGAAACACAACATACCAAAAGGCAAGTTTATATGTGCCCTTCCTCACACAGCCCTGAACCTAAGTGATACACTGAAATGCCTTTCTAGCCGTACCTGTCCCAACTGCCCACCCACAATCGTGGGCTCAGAAATCCATATCCTCCCAAGGCTCTCATGGAGAAATGTGACTTCCCTGACGGCCCCCAAACACTCCATCCTCACTCTTGCAGCCATTTAGGGGGTAAACCACATGACAGAGGATCTTTCTCTCTCTTCCTCTCTCTCTCTCTTCCTCTCTCTCTCTCTCTCTAGACTTTAAGATAAATAAGTATATAAATAATGAATAAATAAATGAAACGAACACTGGAATCAAACACAGAGCCTTAAGAACTTTCAGAGGAGAAAACACAAAAATTTAAATAAAAATAGGTCACAGACAATGGAAGGAGGATCAGAATGGTGTTGTTAGTCAGCTTTTTATCATTTTAACCATAATACTAACAGGAGCTGCTTGAGAAGGATGGAGGCTTACGCTGGCACACGGTTTGGAGGTTCACAGTCCAAGGTCAGGTGGACACATTGGTTTAGGCATCTGGTAAGGGAGGGAAGATAACACGGGAGTCAGGATGCAGAGACACAGGGCACACACTCTGCCCTCACGGCTATATGTCTCTCTATATAGCCACAGTGATTGCCACAGAATCACAGAACCTAATGCAATCTAACCACCTCCCAAGAACCCACTTGCAGCCACTATGATTCCATCCTTAATACACTAAACTCCAGCCTTAATCCATGAACATAGACTTGGGGGGGAGGGTCAAGACTTGACCATGTGAGGAACATCTGAATTATTTTCCAAGCCATAACAGGTATCATGTAACACGGAAATGAAGTCTGAAGAAAATGTAGCAATGTCTGTAAAAATTCTTAGTGAAATGATATCCAAAGTGGACTTCTGTGTCTACCCCAACTACCAGTCATGACTCAGCACACAGAGCAGAAACCTTCAGACACACGAGACCTCAAATAGTGCCTCTTGTGCTCTCCAACACAGAGAGGACTTACTTCTAGAATGAAAGAAAGAAGAGGAAGGCATTGTGCTGGCAGTAGAACACAGCTTCAGGGAACAACTAGTCCAACAACAAACGAACAAATGATAGGGATTTGCAGATATTTGCAACAGAACACAACCTGACGATTCTAATATAATACACATACTTTAAGTGGAGAAATTAGCGGTATATTATTAGTGGTAAGGATGGAACTACTTAAGTGTATGTCAAAATCATTGTTATAATTTCCCAAAAAGAGCAAAACACTAAAATTTGTTAAAAGTGGAATTGCAAACATATTATATAATTACACGACTTAAATTTTTTTAATCAAAAGAATGTAAAGTCTGATTACTTTTCATAATCATGCCAATGACAAGAAGGGAAGAGAACTAAATCCTGCTCTTTCTGATAGAAGTTCAATGAGTTAAATCTAAAACTAAAAAAAAAATATCAAGAAATGGTAAAAAGAAGACCTAAATGAAAGATCTCTGCGAGTGAGATCCCAGTGGAAAGAACGGGGCCATCAAAGAAGGAGGTACCTTTCTCTGAAGGGAGGAGAGAACTTCCACTTTGACTATGACCCTGTCGGAATAAGATCGAAGTCGGCGAACTCAAAAGGCTTCCATAGCCTTGGCAACTCATGACTAGAGCCTAGGGAGATTACTGACGCCATAAACAAGAGTGTCAAATTGTTAAGTGAACAACAGGAGTCACTGTGTACTTACTTCTCATGTGGGATCTGTCCTTAGTGTGTTGTCCAATGTGAAGTAATGCTATAACTAGTACTGAAACAGTATTTTACACTTTGTGTTTCTGTGTGGGTGCAAACTGTTGAAATCTTTACTTAATATATACTAAATCAATCTTCTGTATATAAAGATAATTGAAAATGAATCTTGATGTGAATGGAATGGGAGAGGGAGGGCTGCAAGTGGGAGGGAAATTATGGGGGGGGGGAGCCATTGTAATCCATAAACTGTACTTTGGAAATTTATATTTACTAAATAAAAAAAAAGAAATGGTAGCACACACATATTGTTTAGAAATACGATGATAAATACCAGAAGAAATAGGTGAAACGAACAGGCAGGATGAGGGTCCAGAGCCTGAGAATGAAGTTGTGCTTCCTGTCGGTCAGTTCAGGCTGCTGTCAGACACCACTACAGATAGAGAGCTCTGAACCGCACACACTGGCCCCTGCAGCTCTGGAGGTGGGAGAGACCCTGATCCAGGTGCCGGCAGATCTGCTGTCTGGGAAGACCTATTCTTCCTACACACACCTCCTCTGTATGTCTTCCCACAGTAGAAAGGGCAGGACAGCACACCATTTCCTCTTTAAAAAGGGCACTCAATCCTCTTATGAGAGCTCAGCCTTCAAGCCCTAGATACTTCCCGAAGCCCACCACTTCCTAAACCCAACACACTGGTGACAAGCTGTCAACATAGGATTTTGGGGGAGCCACCAACATTCAGACCACAGCACTTGCAGTGGACCCCCAGTGACTATTCAGAACTACACACATACACACAAATAAAGTCAAACAAAAATGTAAAAGCAGCAATGCCTTCAAACGTATTTAACAAGACTTTAACATGCATTCTTATTTTATTCAACATGCTTGCCTCCACCTACATTTGAATATTTGTGTACACTTTCTATCCATCAGTGTCTTCAGTCTAGAGAAGGTTTGAAGCATTTTCAACTTCTAGCAACAGTCTTCAGTCTCCTAAGAACCCGCAGTCACGAGTCTGGAAGCATTAGTTTAAAGCTTAAATTTTAACTCAGTGGGGTCAACTACAGCTGAAAAGGAGCGTTAGTGGTTGCTCAACAGGAAAACACATTATGAAACATGCAGTTTCTTATTTTTCTTGATTAAGGAGATGTATTATAAAATGGTACTTCCTGAGGAGAGGATAATATAACAAAATCTATAGTAATGAAGGCGAGGATTTGGAGAGTGCTGTGCCTGGAAAACACACAGCCCTCAAATCAACCTCATCTTCTGCTACCCCACTTCCAGGAACACAGGAGAGTGGCTCAGAAAGAGAAAAAATATACACCCCAAGGTGTTTTGTTTTGTTTTGTTTCTTTACACAAAGAACAAATCTGAGAAATTACCTGTTCTGTTGAGTAGCTAATTGTCTGTCCTGCTGCTAAGGCATTAAGTGCTTATTATGCAGCATTATTATTACTACGCAACATTATTATTATTATTATGCAACATTATTATTATTATGCACCATGTGTCAGCACATCTCCTCAGGAAGGCAGCAGTCTGAGACCACCCTCCTTCTTCCGTTCCAGACTGACCACCCAAAGATCACCTGTAAGGACATCACCATTTAAAGTCACAAAACAAAACTGTCTCTGCTGTGCCTATCAGAGCCCACTGGGGAGGCCTGGAACCTCAGAATACATCAATGCAGTCTAAAATGAAAAACCTGTGCCCAGAGTTTTTGCCTGAGGACTGCCCTCTAATGGCACAAGAGGTATATACGGTCTAAGTTACTCCTTTAGGGTATCACAGCAGTTAGGCTCACACAACTAGGTTGCTACTTGGGCCACCCATAGCCCCCGTCATAGCGCATGCTTTAGTCCCTTCTGGTTCACTCCTGTTCCAGCTTCCTACTAGCACACAGCCTGGGAGGCAGCCTGGCTTCAGCCTGGACCAGCCCTGGCTGTTCTGTGCTTCTGGGAATAAAGCAGCAGATATTTCTCTCTCTTTCTGTCAAATAAAAGAAAGGAAATATTTTTAAAAACTATTTAATGCTCTATATGCTGACTGTTTTGGCCAAGTCTGTGCCAAGTATACAATGATAAAAAACAACTTCTCCTCCTCCCTTAAAAAGCGCTCCATCTAATAAGGAAAAGAGAAAAGTGCAGTTAATGGCAAGGTTTGGTATATTCATACAATGAACGCTTGACTGCAATTAATTGAATAAATTGTGGCTATACACAACAACATGAACAAACCTCAGGAACATATTAAAAGAACAAGTAAGTGGCAGAAGATTAACACAGTGTGATCCCATTTATATGGGCTCTAAAATATGCAAAACTGAACAAGCTTTTGTCTAGAGATACAAACATAAGTGATAGAAACCATAAAGGAAAGTTAAGAACGATAAACAGAAATTTCGCAAGTCATTTCTCTATACACAGCCAAAAGCTCTCTGCACGACTTTTATTTCTGCTCAACAATCCACCATGACCACCCACTGAAGCCCTCACTACCTCTCAAGAAATAGCAATTTTCTTTTTATTAAATAAAATGATAATACAGGGGTATTTCAAAAAGTTTGAAAAACAGAACTGAAAGGGAAGTTTGTTTTGCTGCAAAAGTTTTTGAAATCCTTGCCTAAGTTTTTCATAATACATGTTTTTAAAAACTTTCTGAAGATCCCACCTATGTATAATCTCAAGAGTTTAAAAACTAAACAAGTTAAACAAACTCCATTTTGCATAAGGTTTTTGAAGTTCTCTGTATAAGGGTGTTTGATTCATGATCTTTATACCTTCCAAATACTTCCCGAATCTTCTATAAATAACTTAAAAATCAGTGATAAAGCAACATGATCAAGAAATTTGCATTCACAAGACTCTGCCACTCTCCTTCCAGAGGTAGCACTGCCTTTCAAAGGAGGAAGCTTTTTTCTTTTTTAAATTAATTTATTTACTTTTAGAGGAAGAGACACATGGATAGACAAAGAGAGACAGCTCCCATCTCTTGCTTTACTCCCCAGATGCCCACAGTTCCAGCCAAAGTCAGAAACCCAGAACACAGTGCAGGTCTCCCATGAGGGTGGCAGCAACACAATTGCTTGAGCCATCACCTGCTGCCTCCCAAGGCGACATTATAGGAAGCTGGAGAGTGGACTGGAGCCAGTGCTGGGCCCCGGGCACTCTGCTAAGGCACTCGGGCAGCTCAAGCAGTGTGTTAGCTGCACCAAAACTCACTGCTACAGCGGCACGTTCGGATGTGTTGATCTTTCAGTGTGGCCTATCCTGTGCCCGCCAATCCTCCCCTCTTCTGCTTGGCCATGAGCTGCTCAAACCACTGATCACTCCTTGGACTCCCTGTAGCCCCCTCTGTAGCAGAAAAAGATTTCTAGGAAGGTCAGCACTTTGCATGCACAGCAAAGCATAAGCAGCCAGAGGAACAGGCAGGCCAAGCGACACTACTGGTTAGCACGCATCATGGGACTTGGAAGGGTTGTGTCACCAGCAGAACATGAATCAGTGTGCCTTGATGTCCCTGTGTCTCCAACGTTTTTCTAAAACATCCTGCGTGTCCTGCTGTTTTGTGCCAATTCGACAGGCATGTGTCGTCCTGAGAGTCAACCAGACATTATTCTGGATGCTTCCATGAGGGTGTCCTGGGACTGACACTGAAATCACTACCTGTTCAGTAAACCAGGTCAGCGATCGTTATGGAGGTGGGCCTCATCCAGTCAGCTGGAGGCCAGAGGAGAACAAAACACTGCCCTTCCCAAGCCACGGGGTCTGCTGACGTCCTCTGGGCCGGCACTGCACATCAGCTCTTCCTCGAGTCTTTCACCTGCCAGCCCATACTGCATGTTTGGACTTGGCCATGAATTCCTTAACATGAGTCTCTTTGGTTTTGTCACCATGGCACAGTGGGTAAAGCCACCACTTAAAATGCTGGCAACCCATATCAGAATACAGTTCAAGTCCCAGTTGCTCTGCTTCTGATTCAGCTTTCTGCTAATGTACCTGGGAAAGTAGTAGATAATGGCCCAGATACTTGAGCCCTTGCCAGAGATGTGGATGGAGATTCTGTCTCCTGGCTTCCACATGGCCGAGCCCTGGCCATTGGAGCCATTTGGGGGAATGAACCAGCTCATGGGAGATTCTCTCTGTCTCTGTCTCTGTCTCTGTCTCTTTCTATCCACTCCCCCATCCTATTTCTCTTTTACATAAACATTTTAAAATTTTTAAAAAAATAAATAATATTTTATATATACGCTCATACACAGACATACAGACATCCTGTGCTTCTGGTTCCCTGAAGAACCCTACAGTGCCAGCTATCTAGCAATAAAACATATTTTAGGGGGCTAGGAGAGTGTACAACTCAAACAAAGAAGTAACATTTCTAAGAAAAAAATAACCAAATAAACATATGGCAAGCTTCCAGAAAACAAGTATTAGAGATGGTTAAAAGCAAAAGTGTAAAGATGGACAAGCACTAAAAAGCTTCCATCCTTTCTCAAATTTCATTGGCACACAGGAACATTTCTAAAATCACTATCAAGCTCCTCTCGTACTCCATTGCAATCCCAGTGACTCCCTGTTGAATCCAACAGATTTCTATTTCATCTAGAAAACCCCTTCCTAGCCCCAGCTGGCCACGTGCACAGCCATCCTCATGCCTGCCCATGCTGTTGCCCACCTGGGACCTTCTCTTCTCCCACCCGCTTATCTACAGTCTTTCCAAACTCAGTTCAAGTCTGCTTCCTAATCGATACTTTCTCACCAGCCTCAACCCCAGTCAACTGTCCCTGACCCCCCCACAGTAATTACTGGTAGACGCACTTCGTTATTCTCTGTCCTCAGTCACCTGTCTCCCTACCAGGACAGTCAGGACGTCGCCCACCAGTTTATTTGGAGAGGACCTAGTGTGCTATTCACAGAGGAGCTGCAAGGAATGCACACTGAAATGCACACCCGGATCACTGCCTGAGTTGACAGTCACCAACTCGGGCTCCTCCTCCACCTAGATACTTAGTCTGGAGCTTTCCCTCTCTGCTTTCTGTTTGTTAAACCTGAGCTGGCTTAATTGCTAATTAGCAACAGGCTACCCCAAACTTGGTACCTTGGAATCAGTATTCATTGGTTTATTCTCACAAATCCTGTGGGTCAGAAATTCAGGAATGGCTCATCGCACAAGTTCCAGTACAGGGTCTGTCATGTCATTTAAAATCAGTTGTTTTGGTTTTGTTGTTGAAAAGCAGAAAGAAAGAGAGGTCCAGTCTGCTTGTTCCCTCCCCAAATGCCTGCAACAGCCACGGCTGGCACAGGACAAAGCCAGGATCTGGAACCTCAATACCTATCTCCCACTTGGTAACAGGGGCCCAAGTACTTGTACCATTCCCATTATGTCCCAAGGGACACATTAGCAGAAAGGTGCAATCAAGAACAGAGCTGGGACTCAAACTTAGGCACTCAGATACAGGATGCAGATGTCCCAAAGTCTTGACCATTTTACCAAACACCCAACCCTAAACTCCATTTGGAATGGGGCTGAACTCAGCTGAAGGCTCCATTGGAGGTAGCAAAGTCTCAAATAGGTACAGTGACTAAGATGGGTCACTCACGGAGCTTGCAGCCGACCTGGGCTACTGCTGTGAGCTGAATTAGAGCTGCTGACAATGTCATGTTCACACGGCCTGATGTCCCTTCAGCTTCCTGCAGAGCAGTTCAGAGCTCTGACTGCAAGGATTCCTATGACCAAGAGGGAAGCTGCATCGCCATGCATATCTTACCTCCAGCATTCACAGTAGCACTTTTCTCACATCCCATAGCAATCATTTTTCAAAGCACTAGATGGTAGACACGTGGATAGATAGATGATAGAGTGGGTCACTCATTTATATTTGAAATTCAATAATTGTGGCTACTAATTAACATGTTCACAATAATTAATTAAGTTATTTAGCACACATCTTAAAGTCTTACATGGACTGCTAGAAGTATTTAAAACATAATAACAAAATAAAAGACTTATTCCAAGCACCATAAGTTGAGTTTAGAGTGAGTTAATATCTAACTTCCAGTTCAATCCTGGTAGCAATTTAAAAGAGTTTTAAAAAACACCAAAAGTATCAGTTTCCAATACCTGCCTTACATTGCATTCACTTGGGAGACATTTACCTTTAGGTAGTGTTCATTCCCAGACAGTTGGGAAATGAACAATGTAAAGAATGGCTTAAGAGTAGAAAGGAAGAGTAGAAAGTTCACAGAATAAACTACCAGAAAACTTCATGAAAGTTCTGTTTAACAAAGTACAATTCAAAGTAGCCCTCGGTGGCTGATTAGATTAAATGAAGAATAGTTGCTTTGTCCAAAATAATATTGACTGAAGAAATCACCTGGGTATGTTGATAAACAGAAGGAGGAAGTAGGGTCACGTGAGAATCCTGCAGAAATTAAGCCCTGCATCTCAAAATAACACATAAGATCTTTAAGACTTAGATTTTACTTTCCTACAACCTACAACTTCATTACCAAAACTGGACCATCCTGCCTTCTACAGCGATCTGCATTTGTTGCTAACAGCAGTAGAGGTCTAAGGTTCATCACACTGTCAGTTATCTGCTTCAAGATGGCAGGTGTATGGTTCTCCCCTGCATGCCTTCTTTCTTCTTTAGGCTCATAAAATAGTTTCACAAAGCCTTTGCAGCAAGTTTTACCAAAGCATGGCTGTTTCTTGAAATATTTGCTATAATCCTATGTCTAGAAATCTCAATTCCAATAAATTCCCAATTCATGCACAAAAGGAGTATCTTACCCTTTTTTGTTGGTGGTGTTGAAGGTAAACAGAATCTCTAATTGCCATTTTTGTAAACCAAGTTCACCATTTCAAGGCAAAGTGTGAGAGGTTTTTTTCCCAACAGACAGGATTATTGTCCACAATACGTAAGTCACTTTTTAAGCACAAAAGACAAATGATTCCCAATAAACTTAAATTTGTCTTCCCAGGAGATTTATGAGAGTGTTAATTGGCCAAGACCTAAGGTGAGACTCACAGAAATCTTAGATCAAAACTTAGCTTAAAGAAACTGGCCTGCTCAGTGAAAGTAAAGGGTGCTTGGTGCTGGAATCCGGACACCCTTCCTGCCTGAATTCATATTCCAAGGGTTATATCACTTACACAGCCTGGTAACTATGGCCAAGCTTGGGCTTCTGTTTCCCCTTCAGTAATGGGAATAATAATATTGACATGAATAACAGCATATACAGAATACCGCTGTAGCATGGACGGAGCCCTAGTACTGTATTTGAGGTGGCTTTGTGTTGGTAGCTGTGACAAGCACAGACATTGCATCAAACATGATGCTGAGTGTTAAAAACACAAATATGCATGGAACACAGGCACAGCTTTCCAGGGCTCGAAAGCCTACCAGGAGACACAGGATGAACATAAATTCTGAAAACAATTTAAATATATTCATCACAATTCTATAGAAATACAAAAGCAAAGTCATTTATTCTGCTAACAAGAAAGGGTGCAATTAAATGGAGTCTTAAAGAGTTGAAGTTCAAAGCAAATTAAAGATCAATCCCATCTAAAAATTTTTAAATAATAAATGCTAATGAGGATGTGGAAAATATACCCTAATGCACTGTTTGTGGGAATGTAAACTGGTATAACCATTATGGAAGTCAGTATGGAGATTCCTCAGAAAACTAAAAATAGATCTACTATACGACCCAGTTATACCATTCCTGGGAATATATGCAAAGGAAACAGAAGCAGCATATTAAAGAGTTACCTGCACTGCCATGTTTACAGCAACTCAATTCACAACAGGTAAGATATGGAACCAACCCAACCCAGATGTCCATCAACTGATGACTGGATAAAGAAACTGTGGTGCATATATATATATACACACACAATATAATATATATAATATATATTAATATAACACTTATACATATATTAATATATGTATATATTACTCATATATGAATACTTATAAGTATACATGTATATTATTATACTATATCAATAATAATTATATTATAAGTAATACTTAAGTATACTTACATATATTATATATAAGACATATTATATATATATATATTACTCAGCTATAAAAAATAATGAAATCCTGACGGATGCAACTGAATATCATTCCACTACGTAAAACAAGCTAGACCTCCTCCCACAAAAATTCACTCTCTTACTTGTGGTCATTAATACATACAGATACACTATTATAGTTTTAATGATCTGTGATTATTTTAAAATTTAATATGAGTGAAACAGACATCTTTTCATTTTATTATTACTTCTACCCCTTGCCTACATATAAAGAAAGGATTTTGCTAAAAATATTTTGGGAGCTGGCATTGTGGTATAGCGGGTTGAGCTACTACCTGTGACATCAGTGTTACACAAGGGCACTGGTTCAAGTCCTGGCTACTATACTCCTGATCCAGCTCCACTCTAAACTGGCTAGGTAAAGCAGCAGAGGGTGGTCTGAGTGTTGGAGTCCCTGTCACCCACAGGGAGATCCAGAAGACGCTCCTGTCTCTCGGCTTCAGTCTGGCCCATCCCTGGCCATTGCAGTCATTTGCAGAGTGAACCAGAGGATTGAAGACACCTCTCTCTCACTGTGTATGTGTGTATGTGTGTGTATGTGTGTGTGTGTGTGTGTGTGTCCCTCTCTGTCTCTAACTTTCAAATATAAAGTCTTTTTTATAAAATGGTATTTTAAAAGTCTATGCTAGTACTTGGCCTTTGCAGAACACAAGTTACATAAAGCCACTGAGCCTAACCTTGCAGAGCAAGAACCCCATTTACAATAACACCTCTGGCAGGTGTTCTTGCAGCCTTTGACTGACATTTCCAAACATACACCATTTACTGCCTTAGAAGTCAGTACATCCCATTTTTAATAGCTGTTAGAAAATCTTTATATAGAGTCAAAAATTCATCCTTTCCATAACTTCTCATGGTTTCTTAACTTTGCCCTCTGGTCTCTCAAAATACAAATACCTGAAATCTAAACTCCTGAAAATCATGACACCTTTTAATAAAAATCTGGATCATGTGATGCATTAAGTGAAAGTAAAGGGAACAATTTCTCAGGTCTTATCAAGTCAATCTGCCAATGATCCTACACTTGATCTCAGCCAAAAGGCCAAGAAGTGATAATCTGCCAAAGATCAAAACTAACTTTGGAACATAATTTCTGCCACTGGTACATACTGGCAATTAATGTGAAATATGGAACTGAAAATAGTTTCTCAATCAGAGTTATGATTCCTAGTGAATGCCTCCATTTACCAAGTTAAAAAATAAAAGGCATGCTTCCCTACAAGACTGCAGAATCAGATTAATATTCATGAGTCATTACCAGTAAATATCAATTTTTTAAAGATTTATTTATTTATTTGAAAGACATACACAGAGAGAGGAGAGGCAGAGAGAGAGAGAGAGAGAGAGAGAGGTCTTCTATCTGATGGCTCACTCTCCAATTGGCCACAACGGCCGGAGCTGCATCGATCCAAAGCCAGAAGCTTCTTCTGGGTCTCCCATAGGGGTGCAGGGGCCCCAGGATTTGGGCCATCTTCTGCTGCTTTCCCAGCAGAGCTGGATCGGAAGTGGAGCAGTGGGTCTTGAATCAGCACCCATACGAGATGCTGGTGCTTCAGGCCAGGGCATTAACCTGCTGCGTCACAGCACCAGCCCCAATAAATATTAACTTTGTCCCTATCCTGTGGCCCTCACTCCTGTGAAATCCTAGCACTCTTCCAGATAGGCTCCCTGAAAATAATACTTTCTGGTACTTAAATTGCCCTTTGAATCAAGCTAAGCATATTTTATAGCAAAATTATATTTATGGTAAAATAAAACCCAAGACAGATTTGAAGCCATTTAGATGCCCTGGAGCAAAATAGATCAAGTAATTGATTTCCTATACTGACTTGTTGCCAATTTGAGCAGATCAAAACCAAAAGCTGGAGGCAGGCATTTAGTCTCCTGGTTACGACTCCGATGCTAGAACACTGTACCCTCCCAGGAAGAACCTGGGTTCAAATCTCAGCTCTTTCTGTCTGCTAATGCAGACTCTGAAAGATGGCAGTGATGGCTCACGTGCTTGGGTCCATGGCATCCTGGTGGCAAAATTAATTAATTAGGCTGGAGTTGTGGCACAATAGCTTAAGCTGCCTCCTGCATCGCCAGCATCCCATATGGGTGCTGGTTCAAATCCCGGCTTCTCCACTTCATACCCAGCTGCCTGCTACTGCGACTGAGAAAGCAGTGGAAAATGACACAAATGCATGCATTCCTGCAACCACATGGGAGACCCAAAAAAAGCTGTGGGCTCCTGGCTTCAGCCTGGCCCAGCTCTGGCTGTTGCAACTATTTGGGGAGTGAGCCAGAACATGGAAGATCTCTCCCTCTCTCTCTAACTCCACCTTTCAAATAAATAATCTTTTAAAAATTAATTAAATAAAACCTGAAGAACTGTATCTCTACCATAGAAATCAAATGAATAGCACTTCACTGACATATGTACTATAACTATGATATGAATATGAGGCTTTCTAAGAATGAAACTATGAATGAAACTATGACTTCCTTATGAAGACAAGTGGGTGGGTGTTTAAAGTCCCATGCAGTTGAAATATCAGTATTACTTACACATTGTGTTTCCTCAGGCCAGGGAATATGTCATTATTTTTTCTTATTTATTTATTTAAAAGGCAGATTTAGACAGTGAGAGAGACAGAGACAGAGAGAAAAGTCCTCCTTCCGTTGGTTCACTTCCCAAATAACCATTACGGCCAGCGCTGCGCCGATCTGAAGCCAGGAGCCAGGTGCTTCTCCTGGTCTCCCATGTGGATGCAGGGGCCCAAGCACTTGGGCCATCCTCCACTGCCCTCCCAGGCCACAGTAGAGAGCTGGACTGGAAGAGGAGCAACCAGGACTAGAACCTGGTGCCCATACAGGATGCAGGCGTTGCAGGTGGAGGATTAACCAAGTGAGCCATGGCGCCGGCCCCACATGTCACTCTTTAAGGAACATTAACATCTGTGGGTGAATTACACTCCTTCTAACCCATCCATCTCAGGACAGAGCTTGTTTCTACTGCTCATCTTACAGTGCTTGGATGGACACCTGTAAGTTAGACAGAGCTTGCAGGATTTTTGAAAGGCTAATGATTAAAATATATAGGAAGAAAAAATGAGGCTTATTTATGGACCACATTACATAGAAATATAAGAAATGCTTAAGCCCTTATCATCTCAAATGAAACATAAATCTATTTTTAAAATATCTATTTTAAAATCAACTAAATGTAAAAAATGAAAATTGTGAAGACAAAGTATATACTATATAGCTTTGTAATAATGTCCACTTAGAATTTCTATTTTTTCAAAATCAAAGCAGAACTATGGAATGACCTATTCAAGTTCTACTTACATTAACAGTTTAATTCTTTCTGCTTTAGATAAATCTATTTTTATATACCATACTACAGGAGACCCTTAAAATGCCATGTTGAGAAAGTGGATCTGCAGTTACAGTAACCTACACCTTTCTGTATTATATTCATTCTAGGGAAGGAAGTTCAAGATCAGTACAGTCTGAAAGACAAGTAAGGAATACAACTTCCAGGGCCAGCACTCTGGAGTAGAAGGTAAAGCCATTGCCTGTGACACCAGCATCCCATACGGGCTCAAGTTCAAGTCCTGGCTACTCCACTTCTGATCCAGTTCTCTGCTAATTGCCTAGAAAAACAGGAGAGGATGGCCCAAGTACTCGGGCCCCTGCTAAGATCCTGGCTCCTACATTCATCCTGGAGAAGCCTGGGCCATTGCAGCCACCTGGGGGAGTGAACCAGTGGATTAAAGATATCTCTGTCTCTCTTTTCTCTGTGTAATTCTAGCTCTCAAATAAATAAATCTTAAAAAAAAAAAAAAAAAAGGAATCGAGATTCTGCACTGGAATGTCAACTGGGTTCCCTTTGGGTCCAGTGCAGGCTCGGGAGACAAGGATCACCACAAGCTCCTCCCTTCACACCTGAATAAATACTTGTTGCATGGATGATGGCCTCGGAATGATCAGCAGAAAGCAGGGACAGCACAGGATGGAGACGACAACCTTTTCAAGGTCAGGGACATCTCCTGGTGTTTTTCCCAACAACATGGTGTGTCAGGGTCTGTGCTCTGAACCCAGCCTAAGTCATCTGTACTGTCAGATGTGCCATGTGGTCTACAGTCCACTCTCATACTGCCCCCAATTCATACTCTGTGATCTCAACTCTGTACTAAACAAAACTGAAACAGTGTGGACCCACGCAGACAAACACACACACACACACGCACACACTGTGGGGGAGGGACAATGGAAAGACAGACAGTAAATGTCAAAATTTGGTCAAGCCTCAGAGGTACTATGTGTCCTTTTTTGTCAAACATTATTAAGTGAATGTACATTTTGTTTCCTTTGTGAACAGAGAAGATTATTATTTTTAAGTTTTGTCTGAATTTAGAAATGTTTTTCTTCCTGCCCACACAGTCAAGCCTTTGTATCTTTTTCCAACAAACACAGAATAAAATGTAAAGCAGACAGAATGCAACTAAATTTTCTATTTGCTCTTTCTATATAACCATAATCATTTGACATCTAAAATTATACAGCAGGAGTTACATGTATTCCTTAGTGTGGACTGTAGGGATAGCAGCAGGTACAGGGATAGGGAAGTCATTTCTTATAGGAAAATTTGTTTTTGGGGATTTTTCAACTTTGCCTGCTTCACTAAGAATTGATTCAGTTCATCTCTACAGCTCCCTCTGGCAGTAAAAGTCTATGCTTCTAAGTTCACTTCTGTGCTCAATCTCAGTTACCAATTTCATTTGATCTTTTGCATATATTTGAATATTTACACTTGCTTATCTGTCCTTGATTCAACTTTTCATAAACTTTCCCCAAACTCTAATAGAACTGAGTTAGTTCAACTTCAAATTTCTGTTAAATGTCAACCAGTACAACTGTTTAGTGTCATGGAGTTACATTAACTTCTCTCCACACTGGAATTTTGCCTTTCAACATTTCTCCATTTCTCTAGATCAGTCCCCTAGAAATCGCAGTGTGTGATGGTGTGAGCGTCATACACCTGCCTGCCGTAGCTTCTCATGACAAATGTATGAGAGGAGCACTTTACTGCACTGGGGCAAATGCAGAGAAGCACTAGACGGAAGAGGTCCACGCTACAGAGTGCATTCCTTATGAACAGGACTGTTTCCATCCGTGTCCCATTTATTTAGAATTCACAAAAGGAAAGAAATAAGTGCCTCATGGTTTTCTCTTCTTTTCAGGATCAAGAGAGCATTCCCTAGGCTAAAAATTATGGAGTAGCAGAGCACTATAAAAATAGGCAAGGTGTGCTAGGCTCACTCTTCCCCGGGGTGTGCTCCTCATCTCTCTCTCTCATAGAAAAGAAGGAATCACACAGTACCACCCTAAATACTCCCTAATTTTAAGAATATTCTTGTCTTTCAAATGCAATCTCATAAAAACAAACAAATCATTTAACATTTTTTTTTCCACCAGTACTTGTTCTTAATGACAAGATAGGGAAAAGACTGACAAATTCTTCTGAAGTTAACCTAATGGCCTAAGCTCGCCTGAGATCCCTTTTGATGAGCACAGTGTCAGAGCATGGTTTCAATTTTAAAAAATGAATGAGTGAATTGATGGATGGATGAAAAAATTATCAAATCACAATCTTCAGATAGAGCTTTAGGTAAACCACACAAACAGCGTTAAAGCTAGAATCAAAGATTTGACTCCAAATGCCTTTTATTCCACGCTCTTCTGTTCTGATCTGCCTTTTATATCTTTCACTTTATCTCAGTTCTTGAGTAGGTACAAAATAGATAAACACATGTTTGCTTTGGAACTCGGAACATGATAGAAAACACATGCTGAGCTAGCTCGCTGGAAATTTCTGTTAATTTAGTATCTGTTGAGTTCTGTCCTGTGCTTGCCACAGTGCAGCCACAGGGAGAGGCGTCCTGTAAGAGCGAACCTTGAAACGGAGACCTGAATGATGGGGGAAGAAGGCAAAGCAGAGTGGAAAGTACGCAAAATGACCTGCAGCATAAAAAAAAAAAAAAAAAAAGCCATGCATTTAAGAAGCTGGAAGATGGTGAGAGACACTCAACCATCAGGAGCCAAAGACAACAGGGGCTGAGTGTGAGGGGAGGAAGTCTGGGCTGCCTTGCGGCGTGTGAGGAGCTGGAACACTGCCTGAGAAAACAAAATCCAAGCAAGCATTTGAGGAACAAAGTGTCAGATAGTCTGATTTCAGAGTTCTTACTCTACCAAAGACATTACAGCTCAATGTTTTGCAGGCTTCCCAGGGCTGGGACCATGGTGAAAGGAATGAGAGATAGTGAAGTACCTACAGCTTTGGGCTGAAAATTCAAGGGATTGTTGAAACCTCAGTCATTAAGATTAATAATATTTTAAAAATACAAATCTGGGATAAAATATCAAAAATTTTGCTGTATCACATACCAGTATATTGCACACTATACCATTTATACCTAATAAATTAAACTGAGGGATTAACTATTAACTGTTAACTTATTAATTTATTTTAATATTTATCTTATTCCCTCTGAAGAAATATAATTTTATTGGTTTTAGAAGCTATATCCTTATGAGGGCATCTTAAAAAATTTCATGGAAAACCAGAATTATGAAAAAATTATGCATAAATTTAGTTTTTTAATCAAAATAGCTTTAATTCTATTTTTCACAAATTTTTATATACCTTAAGGATATTTTTCTGTTTTCTTTTTATTTATTTATTTTTATTTTTTTTTTTGACAGGCAGAGTGGACAGTGAGAGAGAGAGACAGAGAGAAAGGTCTTCCTTTGCCGTTGGTTCACCCTCCAATGGCTGCCATGGCCGGCGCACCGCGCTGATCCGACGGCAGGAGCCAGGTACTTCTCCTGGTTTCCCATGGGGTGCAGGGCCCAAGCACTTGGGCCATCCTCCACTGCACTCCCTGGCCACAGCAGAGAGCTGGCCTGGAAGAGGGGCAACCGGGACAGAATCCGGCGCCCCGACTGGGACTAGAACCCGGTGTGCCGGCGCCGCAAGGAGGAGGATTAGCCTAGTGAGCCACGGCGCTGGCCTCTGTTTTCTTCTAATACTTTATTTCATTACTTGTTCAAATTTTCATATGCATGTAAACACTATGTAATAGATGTCACTGACTGGGTTTACTTTATGAAAAGATAATGATGAGCTTAAAATACTTTTGTCTTTTTTATTATTTTATTTATTCTAAGATAAAACAGCTTATCCATTTTAATGTGTTATAAGTTACAGCCCTAATCATGAAATCTTCCACATTTTATAAACTCTAATAAGTCAATATATAAAGAAATATGTCTCAATAGAAAAATGAAACAATAGATAGCAATAAGCAAATCACAGGAGAAATATAAATGACAATTAAAGGTAAATATGTGAATATGTGAATCAAGTCTGAGTTGATGAATTGCATCATAAATATTTTTGAGGCCGGCATTATGGCACAGCAGGTTAAGGTGCTCTGTGAGCACTGGTTGGCGCCCTGTCTCTTCTACTTTCAACCCAGCTCCCTGACAATGTGCCTGAGAAAGAAACAGGTGATGGCCCAAATTCTTAGGTCCCTGCCACCCATGATGTCAGGGAGTAGGAAGAGTTGGGGAACCTGGATGGAATTTACGGCTCCTGGCTTCAGAGTGGCCCAGCAATGGCTGTTGCAGCCATTTGGGGAAGGAAGCAGAAGGTAGAAGGTTTGTCTGTCTGTCTCTCTCTCTCTCTCTCTTTCTCTCTCTCTTTCTCTCCCCACCCCTATCTTTCCCTCCTCTCTGTAACTCTGCCTTTGAAATAACTAAATAAATACCTTAAAAGCAGGTAATTTTAAAACAGTGCTTTGTTTTCCTACAGAAATAAAAAGACTTATGGAAGTATGATACCCAAGGCTGATCAGGATAAAATAAAAATAAATTGGATAACTAATACACTTGAATGTAATGATAATTTCTTTGCTGAAAACAACTGGCAATAAGAATAAAGTATATATACCTCTGCTCCAATTATTTTGTACCAAGAAAATTATTCTAAGGAAATAATACAGAGTGTACATGATGAAGTTTATTACAACACTGCAAAACCAAACCAACCCATTCACTGCACATCAGTAGGGAATACGTTAAATGTGTTACACGGTGTCTGTGAATACAGTCCAGGCATCTCCTTCAGCCTGCACCAGCACACCCTCCAGGTCCAGCATTCTCGGCCACGTATCGTGAAACCAAAGATTTTACTGCACATCTCTCTGCCACGCTTCCACCTCACTGCCTGAAACTCCTGCTCCACACCACCCTAGGAGACTGTGCTGTCTCCCCAGGTCCTCAGAGAAGGGCTGCTGAGGACAGGCCACGCTTCCCTTTGCTGCTCCAGCTCTCTGCTCTTTGAAAGAACACCACCCTGCACACAGCACCTAGCAGGGTGAGAGACAGCAGGCTGCAGAATAACAAAAGAAGATGTAGAGCTCTGAGAGGTGTAACATTTCCCGGAGCTGTCCTGGGAGCAACCTGAAATCAAATGCTCAGACAAGGTTTCCCAGGGCCATGCCACTTCCTGCCTGGTTTTCTGAGAACACACACATACATACACGCTTTCAGAAAGACACAGGTTTGTCCTCTAGACAAATCCCCCGTAAACAGAAAGCAGTCCTAAGTAGCAGGTGAATTTGGAAGAACCAGGCAAGACAAACAGGGCTGTCGCATCCTCTTACTTAAGGCCTAGTTACTACTCATCTTGAGAATGTGGGAAGCCAGAATTTGTTCCTTTAAAATATGACCCTGGCATAATGATTATTTTGTTCTGATGATTTTGAGAAACTGAAAATACAGGAGAAGCGGTGGAAGTGGAGTAGAAGTTGCCCTTTTCTCAGGTAAGTTTACATCCCAAAGGAGTTGTCCATGTGAAGAGTGTCTCCTTTTCTGTATCAGGAAGGGAAGGGCTCTAAACCAATGCTGATTCCCACTAAGGAACAAGGCACCAAGTCAGATCTCTGTCCACTGCGCTGTCCTGGATACTTCTCCATTCGTGGCCCCCTCTACACTCTTCTTGCTTTGTTTCCATGGATATTGGTACTTAAATCTGAATTCAAACCCACCTCTTTGAGATGGATTCATTTTTTCCCTGGGTATCTACCGCATGTGATGAGATACACACAGCACCACACTTACACTAGTCTGTCTCTTCTCTATCTTTTGTTACAGGATCCTTCCCAACTAACAGCCATGAGGAAGAGAAAATTATTATGATGATAATTGCTATCACTTCTTCCCATTCGACAACATCTATGGATCTAATTAGTCATATAAAATAATGAGAATCTTAAATGTGTAGACTCATAGCAGATTGCCCTTGATGCATACCCACGCAGGAGTACGAATGAAGCTCCTCACTCCTGGCTTACTTAAGTCCGACTCTACCCTGGCCATTGCAGCCATTTGGGAAGCAAACCATTGGATGGAAGATCCCCCTTTCTCTCTCCCTTCCTCTCTTTCTCTGTAAGTCTTTCTTTCAAATAAATAAATAAACAAACTTCAAAAATTATATAAATACATACATAATGAACATGAAGAAGATATTACAACTAACACCACTGAAACGAAAAATAACATCATAAACTACTATGAACAATTAGTTACCAGCAAATTAGTGGTGGCTTTGGGAGCCAGGCACCTTGCAATTAGAAAGCCCCAAAGTAATGGAACAATTCTTAGATACATATAATATACCAAGAGAAATCAAAAAGATATACAACGTCTAAACAGACCCACCAATAGATGGAAGATTCTCTTTCTCTCTCTCTCTCTCTCTCTCTCTCTCTCTCTCTCTAACTCTGCCTTTCAAATAAATAAATAAATCTTTAACAAAAAAAAAAATCAAGCTGGCGACATCACAATATCTGCCACCAAACATACTACAAAGCTATAGCAGCTAAAACAACATGCTATGACATAAAAACTGACAGATCATCTGCATGTTCTGGTTGAATGATGATTCAACAATAAAACTGTTTTCTTTCTCTACTACCTTTGTGGAGAAGGATAAGAATGTGAAAGGGGAAGTGTCTCACACTATTTTGTATGCCATTTTATTTGGACTTAGATCATCCCCTGCTGCTTACTCCTTTTGAACCTGCAGGACTCCAGAGACCACCACAGCAATCCAGAGCCGAGTTCACATCTCTTCAAAGACGACTCCCGTAGCTGACAAAGACCTGGCTGAAAGCTTGAGGCTACCTCTAAGCACTAGGAGAAGCTCCTGAAGACAGGGATTTCACTCTTTCACTTTTGTATTAATTTAAAGTCCTTTCCCCTGTAAGTGAATTGTCAAGCAAGATATCACTGACTAATATGTTCTAAATTTTAAAACGACAGTAAATGATTAGAGTGTACCTCTTTTATATGTTAAACATAAATGCATATGATGCATTCCTGATCATACACACTCATGCTGTGATTCATATATAAACTTGGTTTTCATTTCCATATGATTACAGGTCATAATTGAGTGGGTAAAATCAGTAAACACCCCCTTCAGAAGTTTTTCAGAACAATGATTTCAGCTTGAGTCTGCTGCACCTAACTACAGCTGGGTTTACCTACTGACACCACTAAGCCGTGAGGAAAAAGGCAGGTAGGAATCGCTGGCGCTAGGTCTCATTAAGCAATCTGAATGAGGCTTCGATAACAAAAAATGACTCAAGGTGAGAAGAATCACAAGGTAGGCATTTTGGTTCACTGGTTATGATGCTGCTTGGGACGCCTGATCCCCATATCAGAGGCTCTGGGTTTATGTCTTGGCTGCACTTCCAATTCTATGTTTCTGCTAACGCACACCCTTGGAGGCAGCAGGCAGAGGCTCAAAGATCCGTGTCCCACCCACTCAAGTGAAGACCTGATGGAGTCCCAGCTATAGCTGGGCCTGGCCCAGCCTTGGATGTTGTAGGCATTTGGGATGTGAAACAGCAGATGAAAGAAATTTCTCTCTCTCTCTCTCTCTCTCTCTCCCTCTCTCCCTCTCTCCCTCTCCCTCCCTCCCTCTTCACCCCCTCTTCTTCTCCCTCGTCCCACCTCTCCTTCCAAATAAATATTTTTTAAAAAGACATATATAAAGAAAAAAAATCTCATTCCAGGAGTTCTTAGGAACATAAGGAAGAATTCAGGAAACTAGTCACTCAATTGCAATGAGGAAAACAGTGTCTCTGAGTGATAACCACCAGAATGCTGTAATTTTCTGCTTAACGTATAGATTGGCTCCTGAATCCAGAACAGGAAGGAGTCTATGTAGAAGAGGTGAAAGTTTTCAGAGCAGGGAAGTGTTAAAGCTGAAAAAGCAGGAAATATGGTAGAACAGTGGACCAAGAGAGACAAAGGCAGAAGTCTGGAAAACAAATCCAGCACGTTGAACAAGGAAATGGGTAAAAGGATTTTTTTTTGCCACAGATTTTAATTATGGAAATCAGATGAATCATGCTGCTGCCCTCAGGAGTTTCTTGTCCCTTAAAATTATTTTGCAGTCAACCATGCTTGAAATTGCAGAATTCTTTGTAACTTCCTTATCTTGTGTAGGCCAATAATTGCCAAAACCTTAATGAAGGGAAACTATTACCAGGCATGGAACAGGCCTCTACTCTAACCAAGATTATTAAAGTTCTGTGGTTCCTCATCTCTCATCTTCAGTCCCACACAACACTGTCCAATCAGGACAGATCTGTTTTCAGCAAATTTCAGGTATAAAATACATTAAAATTAAATATAATCACCATGGTTTATATCAGATTTAGAGAACTTGTTCATGTTATAATTGTAAGACTGTACCCTGTTAATAATATCTCTGACTTCCTTCTCAACCCCAGCCCTGGCATTCACCATTTAGCCCCTGTTGCTACATATATTATGTAGCAACATACTCATATATTCTACATATGGTGAGACCATATTACATTTGTCATTCTATGTCTGACTTAATTAATGTAACATCTCTCACAAACATCCATGGGTCATAAATAGCAGGATGATGTAAAAAGAGCTTTACTGGCCATAAACTGAGGCAACTTGTGGATCTAAAGAGTTTGGAAATAAAGAGAAATAGATTATGAACACAAATAGCAAAAACCCAGTTGTATTCTCTTGAGATACATGGTTTAGTGATTCAAAATGTATGTAGGATAAAGAGAGTGTTAACCAAAGGTTATTAACACCTATGAAAGAACCACAGGGCAGCCTCTTTAAAATCTTTGTTGATTTATTTTGCTCCTGGTTTCCTGAGAGATGATGCATTTCTTCAAATCAATGGGGAGGTGACAAGTGTCCAGAGTCAGCCCTAAGCTGTAAATCTAGCCCCAAATGTGTTTCCTCATCGTTTTCCTTTGCTAGAATTGATTCTTGAAGAGCCCATGGTACGAAGGTACCACAATAATACCAGTTTGACTAACCTCCTGATTTCTTTCATTTTATCTCAGGACATGGTTACAAAGTATGCTGGACCAGCACAATGATGAATCTTCAGAACCCAGAGTACGAGAACCATTCTCTGAAGATAGAAGAGGCAGAGAGACCAAAGACAAACACAGATTCCATAGAAAGTAATTTACTGGGGTGACTTATAGACAGATGCCTGGTCTCGAGCATCCCTGAGACAGTGGATCCCTGAGCTTCCAGTCAGCTGAAGGGGTAACCTAGGCTAAGGGGGCCAGCAGCTAACCTAAGCACAACAGGACTTTGTAAAGAAACATGGGCATTGCAAGCACTGGATGAGGGAAATTTAGCACAAGCTCACAGCTTATTTTAACACCAGTGTTCTACCCTACCATAGTACTTTGGATAACCTTCTGGCTTACCTAAAGGGAAAGACACAAGATAAGTTCAAAATGACTGTGGTCACAGCAAGCTGAGTCCCTAAGGATGAGTGACAAACATGGAGAAAAGGAAATAAGAACCTAGAGAATGTGACAGGCATGGATGGAGATGACCTAACAGACAAAATATGAGTGAGAATAAGGGAGGGAGGAAATGTACAGTTTGGCATGTGCTCCCTCGGGTTTAACCCTGAAGGTAGAGCTGGAAACATGCCAGGGGATATTCAATTCCATCAAGGTGGCATGTACCAATCCCATCTTACTTGTTAAAGTGATAGGTTTAAGTTCATAGTTGATCAAAATGATAGGATTAAGTGTCAAATGGATTACATAAATAAGACCAGTGTCTGCAAGTAATTGATAGAAATAAAAAAGAGAGAATGATCCCACATGGGAGGTGGGATACACAGCAGACTCAGAGAATGGCAAATGCCCTAAATAGCACTCTGGCCTCAGAATCAGCCCTTGGGGCATTCGGATCTGGCTAGAAAGCCCATGAGAGTTTCACAGGCATGGAAAGCTAAGACATTGTGACAAAAAAAAAAAAAAATGACCTAGATGGGGGATCTCTGTGAGATCCCAGCAGAAAGAACGGGTCATCAAAGAAGGAGGTACCTTTCTCTGAAGGGAGGAGAGAACTTCCACTTTGACTATGACCTTGTCTAAATAAGATCGGAGTTGGCAAACTCAAGAGGCTTCCATAGCCTTGGCAGCTCATGACAAGAGCCTTGGGTGATGACTGACATCATAAATAAGAGTGTCAATTGTTAAATCAACAACGGGAGTCACTGTGCACTTACTCCCCATGTAGGATCTCTGTCCTTAATGTGTTGTGCTATGAGAATTAATGGTGAAACTAGTACTCAACAGTACTCTGTGCTTCGTGTGTCTGTGTGGGTGCAGTCTGTTTAAATCTTGACTTAGTACATGCTAAGTTGATCTTCTGTATATAAAGATAACAGAAAATGAATGGTGATGAAGGATGGGATGGGATGGGATGGGAGAGGGAGTGGGAGATGGGATGATTGTGGGTGGGAGGGAGGTTATGGGGGAAAAAGCTGCTGTGATTCAAAAGTTGTACTTTGGAAATTTATATTTATTAAATAAAAGCTGAAAGAAAGGAAAAAAAAGAGTAGCTGCTAATAAACCAAACTTTGTCAACAACACGAGATAATTTATATTTAATTCCACTGTTATTTATAGAAATTGAACCATAACAGAAATTTATTTGCTTTGGAAAAATATTCCATAATTTATTAATTTGAGAAATATTTTATAGCCCTTGGTTAATTATTAATAGTTTATATTTAAGTGTTGCTTCAAACTGTGCATTTCCAAAAGTTAAAATGTAATTCACTTGGTTATAACTAATGCAACCGGCTACCAAAGTTGGGTTCACTGCTTGGGGGGGATGAGAAAATGATTAGGAAGATGATGAACAAAATGATGATGATTATGAAAGCAGCCTTTTATATTGCATGTCTTCTGTGCCAGGCATTCTTAGAAGAGTTTTATATATATGAATTCACTTATTTTTCACAACAAATCCATAATGAGACTCTATTGTAATACTTGATGAATAAGAAAGCATTATAAAATTAGAATACCATAGAATTTTAAGCAAGTAGAATGGCTGTTGGATAACTCAATTAAGATATGTAAAACTAGGGGGCCGGCACTGTGGCATAGTAGGCTAAGCCTCTGCCAGCAGCACCAGCATCCCATATGGGTACCAGCTTGTGTCCCAGCTATTCCTCTTTCCATCCAGCTCTCTCTGGCCTGTAAAGTCAGTTGAAGATGGCCCAAAGGCTTGGGCCCCTGAACATGCGTGGGAGACCCAGAAGAAGCTACTGGCTCCTGGCTTAAGATCAGCTCATCTCTGGCTATTGCAGCCAATTGGAAAGTGAACCAGTATATGGAAGACCTTTCTCTCTGTTTGCAATTCTACTTCTGAAATAAATAAATAAAACATTTTTTTAAAAAAAGATATAAAACTGACTGACTTTCCCTGAGACAAGACAGCAGCATCTGACCCTAAATGATAAAGCATCCATTGAAATACTCAGAAGTATCTCCAAATGACAGCCTTATCTCACTAGAGTGGGTTGCCGCTCTTGTGCAAGACTGTGGGTGACTATGATCTGTCCATGCATCCTCACTCCAAAATATGTGGTCTACAAGGCACAAACAGAATCACATATGGCCCACACATTCAGTAACACGAAGAGCCATGAATAGCCTAACTCTCACATTACCTGTAAGTGAAGGAATATACCCCAAATTCAGTAGAGATGTTACTGGAACCCAAGCTGCCAAATATAACACATCTACAGGTTTTTAAGTAAAGAACGCGGGAAAAGAAATCTTAAGAAATAGTTGAAAAAGATAAGAGGGAACCATCCAACTTTGAAGATGTAGAAAAAAAAAAAATCCTAAGAAGGGTAAGTCCACCATTAAGTGACAATACTTGTATTAAGTAGTTTCAAAACCTAGCCAGAAGAAAGGGGCTTGAAAGAGGAGGAGCAGAAATGACAGGTCATAGAAGCATCACTCCTGGAGAAAGAGATAAAAAGCAGAGTTGGAAACTTCCTATAAACATAACAGTGGGGGGGGGGGGGAAATAAAAGTGGGAAAGTAAAGACCATGCAAAAACTAAGTAGAATAAAAAAAATTCCTTCCCCTCTCTCCTCCCTTCACCTCAAACAGAATAGAATCATCCATGAAAACAATTTTGCTTCTCAATGCTGGCAGAAGAGTATGCTCCTGAATTAGAAACCCTACTAGTGACTCACAAAAAGACTTAAGAAGGAAACAGAAAATGTACCCAAAACATTTCAGTTGGCAAAAAAAATTTTCCAGTAAGCCAAAGAGAAAAATTTAATTATACAATGCAGGATGATTTATACATTTTCCAACAAGCATTTAGAGATATAGAGAAACCAAGAGCTGAAACGGACAAAAAATAGGAATAAATTCAAATATGAAACATATTGAAGGGGAAAAAGGCAAAATTACCTCATAATGGAAAACAAACTAAGGCATCCAAAAAAATCTGAAGGAATTTTAATAACACTACTTAAAAATATATGAAAAGAAAGAAGAGATAAATGAGATGGAACAAATAAATGAAATGAGATAATGAAAAAAAATTACTATGGAAGAAAAATTTGAAACCCAGGACAAAGAAGATCCAATATGCATATGTTTGAATTTCTTCAGAAAATAAACAAATGAGAGAGAACCAATATTGATCAGCCCAATGAGGAGAATAAATCCAAAAAAAAAGATGAAAACTCATCTCTATGTACCGAAAGGGCCCCCTGTGAATCTGAGGGGGGAAAAACACAAAATGTTAGTAAAACTACCAAATTTTAAAGGTAAGGAAAAAACCTTTGGGCCTCTAAAGAAAAAATCAAGTGGTGGAGTTAAAGACTCAAAAAATCAAGGACATAAAGTACCAACTTCAAGCAGTAAAGCTATAGAGAAACAGCTTTTAACATGGCAAGCTTCATTGAAGTGGTACCTCTCCCAAGCATATGTTTAAAATGCTTTAGACCAAGTGATTCCTGAGAAAACTAGGGTGTAAAGACTGGGGATCAGGGCCAGTGTTGTAGCATAATGGGATAAGCCACTGACAGTAATGCCAGCAATCCATATTGGCAATAGATCAAGACTTAGTTCCTCCAATTCCCACCTAGCTCCTCTGCCTGGAAAAGCAGAGGAAGATGGCCCAAGTCCTGGGCCCATGCACTCAGGTGGAAGACCTGGAGGAAACTCCTGGCTTCCGGCCCAGGCCCGGCTTTTGTGGTCATTTGGGAAGTGAACCTTCAAATTGGAAGAGTGCTCTCTCCTTCCCTTTCTCTCCCTTGCCCCTCTCTCCTTTGCTCTATCTCTCCCTTCTCTTTCTGTAACTCTTGCAAATAAATAAAATAAATATTTTTTAAAAGGACTGAGGATCAGTATTTTGTACGTTTAATCATAGAACTAAGGCTTTAAAAGGGGCTGGGATGTAAGTGGATGTATAAAAACATAAAATTTTGGAAATAGTGGAATGAACACAACTGCGAAAAAACAAAATGAAGACAGAAAGAAAAAGAGTGAGCACCCAAGATGCATGATTATTGTATAAATAACAGGTTGTTGGACTCAAGGTTCACATTTTAAAGTGATCACAGAGAGAAAAATGTAGAAAGTTTCTATGGAATCCTACTTAAGTAATAAAAGGGATTTATTCAAAGCAAAAGAGAAACTCAATATAGAAAGAGACACTCAATATATTAATATGTGTACAGTTGTAACTATATAGTTATATACTATATATAATAATTTAAAATAAGGCTTTGCTAAGAGTTTAATCCAAATATACCAGTCACATCAATAAATGAATAAGCTTACTTCATTTATTAAAAATTTCTAACTTCATGCAAAGAATAAAATTCAACTCTATACTATTTTTAAAGACACATCTAAAACAGAATCATTCACAACAATTGAAAGGGAGGGAATCCTCCTAAATTCTTTCAATGAGGCCAGCATCACTTTAATTCCTAGAGCTGGAAAAGGCAACAGACAAAGAGAACTGAAGACCAATTTCTCTGAGGAAGATAGATGCAAAAATTCTCAACAAGCCAAATGAATCCAGCAACACATCAGAAAGATCATTCGCCCAAAGTGGGATTTATCCATGGTTTGCATGAGTGGTTCAACACTTGCAAATCAATCAATGTGATACATGACATTAACAAACTGCAGAACAAAAACCATAAGGTTGCCACAATAAATGTAGAGAAAGCATTTGACAAAATACAACACCCTTTCACGATGAAAACTCTAAGCAAACTGGGTATAGAAAGAACATTCCTCAACACAATCAAGGCAATTTATGACAAACCCACAGCCAGTGTCCTATTGAATATGGAAAAGTTGGAAGCATTCCCACTGAGATCTGGAACCAGGCAAGGGTGCTCACTCTTTTAGGCAAGAAAAAGAAATCAAAGGAACACAAATTGGGAAGGAGGAAGTCAAACTATCCCTATTTGTAGGTGACATAATTCTATATATAGGGCATCCAAAAGATTACACCAAGAGACTATTGGAATTCATAGAAGTTTGGTATAGTAGCAGGATATAAAATCAATACATAAAAATCAACAGACTTTGTATACACAGACAATGCCTTGGCTGAGAAAGGACTTCTAAGATCAATCCATTCACAATAGCTACAAAAAAAATCAAATACATTGGAATAAATTTAACCAAGGATATCAAAGATCTCTACAATGAAAATTACAAAACCTTAAAGAAAGAAATAGAAGAAGATACAAAAAATGGAGAAATCTTCCATGTTCATGGATTGGAAGAATCAATATCATCAAAATGTCCATTCTCCCAAAAGCAATTTATAGATTCAATGCTATACCTATCAAAATCCCAAAGACATTCTTCTCAGATCTGGAAAAAACGATGCTGAAGTTCATATGGACACACAGGAGACCTTGAATAGCTAAAGCAATCTTATACAACAAAAACAAAGCCAGAGACATCACAATACCAGATTTCAAGACGTACTACAAGGCAGTTATAATGAAAAAGCTTGGTACTGGTACAAAAACAGATGGATAGACTAATGGAACAGAATAGAAACACCAGAAATCAATGAAGCATCTAAAACTAACTTATATTTGACCAAGCAGCTAAAAGCAATTCCTGGAGCAAGGACAGTCTCTTCAACAAATGGTGCTGGGAAAACTGGATTTCCACATGCAGAAGTATGAAATAGCACCCCTACCTTACACCTGACACAAAAATCCACTCAACATGGAGTTAAGATTTAAATCTATGACATGATACTATCAAAATATTAGAGAATATTGGGAAAACCCTGTAAGACATGGGCAGCACAGGCAGAGAGTTCTTGGAAAAGACTCTGGAGGCCCAAGCAATCAAAAGCCAAAATTAACAAATGGGATTACATCAAATTGAGAAGCTTCTGTACTGTAAAACACACACTCAGGAAAGTGAAGAGGAAACTGACAGAATGGCAGAAATAATTTGCAAACAATGCAACTGATAAAGAATTTTTTTTATTTTTTTAAACTTTTATTTAGTAGATATAAATTTCCAAAGTACAGTTTATGGATTACAATGGTTTTCTCCCCCATAACTTCCCTCCCACCCACAACCCTCCCATCTCCCGCTCCCTCTCCCATTCCATTCACATCAAGATTCATTTTCGATTATCTTTATATACAGAAGATCAATTTAGTATATATTAAGTAAAGATTTCATCAGTTTGCTCCCACACAGAACACAAAGTGCCAAATACTGTTTGAGCACTAGTCATATCATTAATTCACATTGAACTACACATTAAGGACAGAGATCCTACATGGGGAGTAAGTGCACAGTGACTCCTGTTGTTGACTTAACAATTTGACACTCTCGTTTAAGGCGTCAGCAATCTCCCCAGGCTCTAGTCATGAGTTGCCAAGGCCATGGAAGCCCCCTGAGATCACCAAATTTGATCTTATTTCGACAAGGCCATAGTCAAAGTGGAAGTTCTCTCCTCCCTTCAGAGAAAGGTACCTCCTTCTTTGATGGCCCGTTCTTTCCACTGGGATCTCATGTACAGAGATCTTTCATTTAGGTTTTGTTGTTGTTGTTGTTGTTGTTGTGTTTGTGGTTGTGTTTTTTTTTTTTTTTTGCCAGAGTGTCTTGGCTTTCCATGCCTGAAATACTCTCATGGGCTCTTCAGCCAGATCCAAATGCCTTAAGGGCTGATTCTGAGGCCAGAGTGCTGTTTAGGACATCTGCCATTCTATGAGTCTGCTGTGTATCCCGCTTCCCATGTTGGATCGTTCTCTCCCTTTTATATTCTATCAGTTAGTATTTGTAGACGCTAGTCTTGTTTATGTGATCCCTTTGACTCTTAGACCTATCATTATGGTCTATTGTGACCTGAAATTGATCACTTGGACTAGTGAGATGGCATTGGTACATGTAACCTTGAATAATGAGAATATATAAAGATATCAAGAAACTCCACAATTAAACAAAAACCCCAGCTAAGAAATGGGCAAAGGACTTAAACAGACATTTTCCAAAAGAGGAAATCCAAATGGCCAACAGACACATGAAAAAATGTTTAGTATCACTAGCCGTCAGAGAAATGCAAATCAAAACTACAATGAAGTTTCACCCCATCTCAGTTAGATTGGCTTTCACACAGAAATCAACAAAAAACAAATTCTGGTGAGGATGTGGGGGAAAAAGATACCCTAATCTACTGTTGGTGGGAATGTAAACTGGTAAAACCACTATGGAAATCAGTGTGGAGATACCTCAGAAATCTGAATATAGACCTACCATATGACCCAGCCATCCCACTCCTGGGAATTTACTCAAGGGAAATGAAATCAGCAAATAATTATCTGCACCCCCATGTTTACTACAGCTCAATTCACAATAGCTAAGACATGGAATCAACCTAAATGCCCATCAACTGAAGACTGGGTAAAGAAATTATAGGATGTATACTCTACAGAATACTACACAGCAATAAAAAAATGAAATCCAGTCATTTGCAACAAAATGGATATTGAAAACATCATACTTAGTGAAATAAGCCAGTCTCAAAGGGACACATACCATATGTTCTCCCAGATGTGTGAGAACTAACAGTGCACCTAAAAGGAACTCTGTAGAAGTGAAACTGACATTGTGAGAAACAATGACTTGAACAGCACTTGTCTTGACTGTCAAGGAACAGGTTTTTTTTTTTCCCTTCTTCATACTATTTGTTGAACTCTTTACTTAACATAGTTAATCATATGTGTATAAAGTCAATTTAAAATAGATCTCTGTAAAAATAAGAGTGGGAATAGAGAGGGAGAAGGAAATTTGTTACTGTAAAGTTGTATAGTTCTGAGTGCATTCCTATGAACTGACTTCTAAGAGTCCAGTTTAAAGTCTTGCCATGGGACCCCAAATCCCATTAAGCTGCATGGTAAAAATGCCATCTTAAGTGTTAAAGTGACCATATTTATTGTTAAAGTGATCATATAGATGGGGATTAAGTGTTAAATGGATCATATAAATAAGATCAAATGTCTGGTAATAATAATAGAATTAAAAGGGAGAGAATGTTCCATAATGGGAAGCAGTCTACACAGCAGACTCATAAATGATAATCGTTTTAAGTAACACTCTGACCTCAGAATCAGCCCTTAGGTCATTCTGGTCTGGCTGAAAAACCCATGAGAGTATTTCATGCATGGAAAGCCAAGACATTATGGCAAAAAAAAATCCTTCATGAAGGATCTCTGTGAGAGAGACCCCAGTGGAAATAAGTGGCCATCAAGGAAGGATGTACTTTTCTCTGAGGGGAGGAGAGAACTTCCATTTTGCTTATGGCTTTGTCTAAATATTGACAGAGATAGTGGACTCAAAAGACTTCCACAGCCTAGGCAGCTCATGTCAAGAGCTTCAAGTGATCATTGACATCACACCTAAGAGCGTTAACTGTTAAATTATCAGCAGGAGTCACTGTGTACTTACTTCTCATACAGGACTTCTGTTCTCAATGAGTTTGTTTTTTTGTGCATGTGTGTGCAAACTGTTGAAATCTTTACTTAGGATAGAGTTGGTCTTCTGTGTATAAAGTTAATTGAAAACAAATCTTAATGGAGAATGGGACTGGGAATGGGATAGGAGGGGGTGGGGTGGGAGAGAGGGTGGGAGGATGGGGATGGTGGGAAGAATCACTATATTACTAAAGTTGTACTTTCGAAATTTGTACTCATTAAATAAAAGCTTTCTTTGGAAAAAAATTTAAGAAACAAGAATGATTCAAAAAAAGCAAAATATAAAGGGATTTGCACAGATGAGAACATTTAAGCCATAAGAAAACATAATTGTGATCTCAATGCAGAATTCAGTTGAAAATCATTAGCTGAGACTAAGATATATATGCTGGTTTATAATGACTCATGCTACATTCAAAAATGAAGATGTATGAACTATAAATATCTATGCACATAAAAACTGTAACCATTTATATACTTCAGGCAATGCAAGATAAATGATACTGCACTAATAAAAAAGACTCCAGCATAACACTCAATATAAGAGATTAAAAGGACACACAAAAAACTATTCAACAGAAGGTCTACACAGAAAAGCAATAGGTACATTAATATATAGAAATACATATCAATATATTAATATATAAATATAAGCTAAATACCACAATAATCTTAAAAGCATATCCACAGATATTCACAAAAAACTTTTCATTAACTTACTGGAATTTCATAGTCATCTATGGCTACGACAGTGAGTACCTTTGTTCATAAGAGATACACACTGAAGTATTAGGAACTAAAAGGAAAGGATGAAGAAATGAGGAAAATGAGCAAATGCTGAAAGGGAGTCTTCTCTGCTACTCTATCAATTTTCCTGTAAATCTGACTTTATTTTAAAAGACAACATTAAATATTAACTAACTGTTATTTTGAGAGGGGGTTGTGTTGACTGGGTAGTCTGTTAGTGACAAACTCATCATCCGGTCTTCAACACAGCTCCAAAACACAGGACACAACACCAAACAAGCCAGGGCAACTAGATTCATTTTTTTTTCCAGCTACTAAGATCATACAGAGAGCTACAAGTGCAGGGCATAGTTTTATGCTTTGCCTTAAAACTGTCTACCCTTGTATTAAGGATCAAGGAGTTTGAGTGGCTGCCAACAATAACATACACTCACGCTTGGCATCCATTTGTTCAGCATTAACTGTTTTCCTTGAGGTGACACTGCACTCCAAAGCCCAAGCTCAAGGTTTCGTAATAGGAAGAATCAAGCATCCCTCCTCTCTTCAGGAAGGAACCAACAAGCCTCTCAGAGTGGAGACCACTGCTCCTTGTGTCGGCGGTAGTCTGTACGTCTTCACAGTGTGGATGAAGCTGTAAGATGCACTGATGATGGAGTAGAGCCCCTGTTTCCCTCTGAGCAGGCCACGGCAGAGTCAGGCCAAGACAGAAGTTTCAGGGTCAGACTGCAGTCCTTGGAAAAGCCCTGAACACAAGGGTGGCAAGACACCCATCACAATTTCCAAGCCTGGCACACAGGAGCACTTTGGGAAAGGCTTCGTCCCAGGCAACACGGTGTCCCCAGGAGTTTTAGACTCAAAGCTTGAGGAGCAAGAATGGGTGCTCGGACAAAGACCTCAGACAAAGGTTTCCTGGGAGAGACTAACACTACACCAGAACCAGAGGGGCAGCCTGAGACACTTACAGTCCTGCCGTCCAAGGGTCAGGCTGAGTAGCTACAGGAGGCAGTGGCCAGGGACACAAAAGACTGCAGTATTTTCTCGGTATTCCACTGGGGAATCACTGATCTGACAGGCAAACTGACTTCTCAGGACACCTAAAAGTGTATACCACTTATCATATCTCATTTAGGATGTAACTGAGCTCAAATCCTCTCCAATAACTGTTCCATGTCTGTTAACTCTGCCTCCTCAAGAAAATATCTCGTGCTTACGTGTCTGTCAATGCAGAAGCTAAAGAAGTACTGGAACAGCACTGTTTTTACTGAAGAAGTCCGTAGACAGAGCTCTCATTAGATCCGTAAGCAAATATAACACAAAAAACTCAGAGAAAATGAAAAAAACCCATGAAATGTTCTACATTATACTAGAGAGGAAAAATACATTTCCTTGCCTTTTAATAAAAAGCTGAGTGCTTATTCCTTCCCTCAAATCCTACCAGCCAGATGGCAACTGCCTCTGTCAGCAGCACAGAGCGGTGGGCACGCCACACTTCATCTTGTCAGGGGACACGGACAGCAATGGCCTTGAGAGCCGCTGGTCTCCATCTCCTGTGCATGGTGGGAAAGCAGACCCGGCACTGACGGTGGTGCCCGGAAATCCTCTTGCCCTGACTGAATCATCACAAACTCTCACTTCATCACCTCCGTGTTTGGTCTCTGTTTCTTTAAGTTTTCTTTTGATTTCTTCATTTTACTTATTTGAGAGAGAGAAGTCGGGAGGAGACAGGGAAAGAGATGACATTTATTGGTTCACTCCCCAGATACTTACAGCAGTGGAAGCTGAGCCAGGCCAAAGCTAGGAGCCTGGAACGCAATGGGAGTCTCCCACATGGGTGGCTTGAATCAACAACTTGAGCCATCACCACCACTTCCGAGTATGCACCTTAGCAGGAAGCTGGAATTGAAACCAGAACCGGGGGCCGACGCCGCGGCTCACTTGGTTAATCCTCTGCCTGCAGGACCGGCATCCCATATGGGCACCGGTTCTAGTCCTGGTTGCTCCTCTTCCAGTCCAGTTCTCTGCTGTGGCCCAGGAGGGCAATGGATGATGGCCCAAGTGCTTGGGCCCCTGAATGCGCATGGGAGACCAGGAGGAAGCACCTGGCTCCTGGCTTCGGATCAGCGCAGCGCCGGCCGTAGCAGCCATCTGGGGAGTGAACCAATGGAAGGAAGACCTTTCTCTCTGTCTCTCTCTCTCTCTCTCTCACTGTCTAGCTCTGCTTGTCAAATAAATTAAAAAAAAAAAAAAAAAAAAAAAAAAAAGAACCCAGAACCAGGACTTTAACCAGGCACTGCAATATAGAATATGGGGTCCCAAGTCACAGCTTAAGCACTAAGCCAATTATCTGGACCTGTTTGACTTTAAATAAGGAGGCAGAACACATCTCTGGCTCCCTTCACCTGGGACATGCTGAGACTCTTCCTAATGAGATGAGATCAAGAGTCTAAGCAGAAGCCTCAGCGCCTGAATGAGACAAGGCCACTCCAAATGACAGCAAAGCAAAGGAGAAACTCATCCATGTTTAGGAGAGACGGAGAAGCCTTCTTACTTTTTCTTAAAGATTTATTTATCTGCTTGAAAGAGAGAGAGAGAGAGAGAGAGAGAGAGATGGAACTTCCACCTACTTGTTCACTGTAGATACTGCTACAACAGCCAGGGCTGGGCCAGGCTGCAGCCTGAAACCTGGAACTTAGCATCTCCCATGTAGGTAGCATGGACTCAAGTACTTGAACCATCACCTGCCTCCTGCCAGGGTGTGCATGAGCAGGAAGCTGGATCAGAAGCAGAGCAGCCGGTACTCAAACCAGGCACCGTGGTATGGGACGTGGACACCCCACGTGGCATCTTAACCCGCTGCACCGCAAGGCCTACCCAGCAAATGTCTACATTAGACTATGCTACCCCTCACTCGTGAAAGCAGCAGTTTCTCAACTCGTGTTCTTTCTGGAGAACCCAGTATTTTTCAGAATAATCGAAATTACTAAATCTTTAAGCTGTGCACCCCATCAGTAATAGCTGTATATTTTTGGAGAGGCAGATACAGACAGACAAAGAGAGCTCCCACCTGATGTGGGATGCAGCATCTTTACTGGTTTCTTAACTACGAGGCTAAGTGTCTGCCCTAGTAATAGGTCTTCAACACGCATCCTGCATGAACAAACACATGTTTCTACATTATCCACAGTGTACATTCGCTACCAGCAATCTGATATTAGTAAGGCACATAAATAAGAGTTCTAACACTTTCACATCTCTCGTTTTGAAGACTATAATTAAAAATGATAGCAGCAGCCTTGCGCTGGCTTGATATTAATAAATCTCAGGTTGCTCTATAATTCAAACTTTTTTCCATCCAACTAACTCAAGCAGTATTTTATCTCCTACTGGGAGCCTTGATTCACTTAGAAAACAGAGGTTCACTTTGATTTTCTCTCTTTGTGTGTGTGTCTGCCTATCAAATAAATAAACAAATCTTTCAAACATACACATTACCAAGGAACCGTGCTGTGCCTTAGCTTTCTCGCACTTCTCAGAACTTGGATGACTTCCGGAGTAAGGTTCAAGCAGATGAGGTGAAGCTTTCTGGACAGAGGCTGTGGCTGTGGACACAGGGTTCGCAGATCTCCAGAAAAAGTCAGGGACCAGATACAGGACCAACCCCTGATTTCTATAATAATAAATTCCTGGAAGGTGAATGCCAAGTCCTCTCTCTGCTCTGAGCCCAGTGATATTCTCTGCCCTGCACAACAGCCTAAATCACGACAGGAAAAACTTCTGAGCATCCCAAGAGCCCCTCAGACCCATCCCCACCACCCGAGAGCCCACAACACTTCTCTTCACAGGACACTGGCCCTCAAAGCTTAATTTTTGCTGGAAGACTACAGATGTCATTTCAATTTTAAGTATTTAAGAATTATCAGGAAAAATGAACTATTATGAATGAACATGAAATTCTTTGTATTAAACCACATGGATGGCCATCTGCCTGCTGGCCAGCCCTGACCCTGACAACTGACAACAGTTAGCCATATTTTAATGCACCCCAATAATTCTAACATGCAACCATGGTCAATAGTCTAGTCTACAAGGGAAGTTGTCACATATTATTATATTTTGCATGTATTATATAGCATTCATATATTTATTAATGCATGTGTCAATGTATACCTAAATATAATAATTTATTTGTAGAACATAAATATATAAATTAGAAACAGCAAATAAACTTCTGAACAGATGTGATGATTTAGAAAAACACCCACAGGTTCTTACTCAGTGAATCTGGGTAAGGATCTAAAATACACATTTCAGATCAGCTCTGCAGATAACACTCATGTCCACAGTCTGAGAACCAGAACTTAAAACACAAGCAGAGATGTAGCAGAGGAAAAGAGAATCATGGGTAAATGTGAACAAAATTTTAAAGCATGCTACATCTGAACACAACCTGAGTGTATATGAGACATACTGGGGTCTTCCTGTTGGTTTGGTGACATGTCAGTTGTGTGTATACAATGAGTGAGAGATTGTATGGAAATTAATAAGAGGCATAAGAAGAATTATCAAAATCATGATGGCTTCTAGGTAAATGTGCTCTATGCAGTTGTGGAGGTTTGGCACAAAACTCAAAGGATCACAGCTAGGCTGCACCTGAGGCACTGAGGCACACCTGCATAACTATTGCAAGCTCCTGCTCAAAGAAAGCCGCACTTATTTACAGAATGTAGGGTTCTCTGCTCTCCGGTAGAATTTTAAATGTTTACTGATAAAATCATGGAAATAAAGGCTTATACAAACCCCACGTACATCAGGGTGTTCTAGCACAAGGCTTGATGTCCACAAATACAAAAATACAGAATCCACGTTTGCCCGAGTGCCATACCAGCTCACAGATGTAAAGCTTCTCCGATTGCCTTCCAAACAGAAGAGCAGAGCACACGCGTAAGGAATCACAGGTAGATCACTGTTTTGTCTGGCTTCTTTGATTCTGCATGCACACTCATGCGTTGTTTAAAGAGAAAGGTGTTGTTAACCGATTGCATCAGTGTGCACAAACCTGGATGCCGCAGCCTGCTACACACCTGGGTTCCAAGTGTCACCCATTGCTCCCAGACCACAAACCTGCACAGCGTGGTACTGCACTGTAGGCAGCTGTAACACGCTGGTAAGTACGTGTGTATCTAAACATGTGTATACCTAGAAATGGTGCAGTAAAATACAGCAGGAAATGAGAAATCGTGCACCTGAACAGAGTGCCTTCCATGAATGGAGCTTGCATGACAGGCAGCTGCTCTGGCTGAGTCAGCGAGTGAGTCGTGTGTGGCCCGGGACAGCACAGTCCACTCCTACTACTAGAAATGTGGACACACAGGCACCACTGAATTTACATAATAAGAATTATTTTTTCTTTATTTAGTAATACATTAAGCTTAGCTTGCTGTAACTTTTTTACTTTATGATTTTCAATTTTTCTAACTGGACTCTTACAGTGACACTTAGCTTAAAATACACACTGTACAGCTGTAATCAATGTCTGCATTCTCTGTATCCTTACTCAATAAACTTTTTTCTATTTTTAGGTTTGTTTTTTAACCTTTCACCTTTTTTTGTTGTTGTTGTGAAAAACTAAGACACAAACACACACACTAACCTGGGCCTGCACGGAGTCAGCATCACCACTATCACTCTCTTCTACCTCCTATCTTGTCCCACTGCAAAGTCTTTGGGGACAAAAACACATACGGAGCTACCACCGCCTATTAAAACAAGGCCTCCTCTGATTCCTCCTGAACTGCTTGCCCAAGACTCTCTTACATTAGCTTTTGTGAAAAACAAGGAGTACACTCTAAAGTAAACTTCCAAAGTATACCAGGGGCCGGCGCTGTGCCACAGTAGGCTAAGTCTCCACCTGCAGTGTCTGCCTCCCATGTGAGCTCCAGTTTGTGTCCTGGCTGCTCCTGTTCCAATCCAGCTCTCTGTTACAGCCTGAGAAAGCAGTGGAGGATGGCTCAAGTGCTATGGCCCCTGCACCTACCTGGACGATCCAGAAGAAGCTCCTGACTCCTGGCTTTGGATCCGCCCAGCTCCAGCCACTGTGGCCATCTGGGGAGTGAACCAGTGGATGGACGACCTTTCTGTCTCTCCCTCTCTGTCTGTAACTCTGCTTCTCAAATAAAAAAAATCTTCAAAAATAGTGTACTAAATTTTTAAATCAATACCAGGGCTGTTTCTTATCAAGTATTATGTATTGTGCCTAACTGTATGTGTTAGACTTTTATACCACTGGCAGCAAAGATAGATCTGTGTACACCAACATCACATACATATGTGTACATACATATGTGTACACCAACATCACACACATACACGACACACATATGAGTAAGGCATTGTGCTACAACATTACAGCAACGTCAGCCTCACCAGGTGACAGAACGCTTTGGCTCCGTGACCATCTCATGGGAGCATCGTTGCACATGTGGCCCAGAATCAGCCAGAATGCAGCTATGCAGGGCACGGCTGCACCTGCTGCGTTTCTGTCTACTTGGCCAATTAGTTACTGCTACCGGATGACTGAAGTATGCTGTGATAACTGTCAAGTTGTTTATTTACTTTATTATGGTTTTGATTCAGGAATTTTGATGCCCTGTTACTGACACACTTAGGTTTAAATCCAACCATCTTGATACTTCCTTTGGATACCTCCTTTGTTGTTATTAACACTGCTCCTTCACTCTTTCTCACCTTATTTTTGATTAATCAAATATATGTTAGTGTTATATTTTATTTCCTGTTGTATCCTTACCTCCATAGCATCGTGTTGTGGTCTAAGTGTTGGCTCTGCGGCTAACATTTTTGTGTTCCCATGTCACACTTCATATCTGATATTCACATTTCCAAATTCACCTTTTCCCTTGCTCTCATGGAATCTTTCCAAGGAATGGTTTTAAGGGGCAAGTCTCACAAAGATCAAGGAGCTCGGAAACATGACTGCCTCCCACTGCACATCTGCGTGCATTTCCCATTGCTGCTCCAGCAACTACCCCCAAAAACCAACCCACCCGGAGCTGCTGGTCTCCTTGCTGCAGAGGCCGTCCCCTGGACTGCTCCAGGGAGGGACAGCAGCAGATGAGCAAGCGGAACTTCCTGCAGGCCCGTAACGGGCAGGCTCTGCAGGCTGCCTGCCTACCAATGACCCCCTCAGCCTTCGGTGTGCACTCTGGAAGCCCACGAAGACCTGATCAGCCTATGTGGTCTACAGCACATCACCTCCATGCCCGCCTGCCGCTGCCCAGCCAGGCATCTCAGGGCGGCACAGCTTCTCATTCCTACTCCTGCTGCCTTCATTCCTCCCTGGCCAACCTGTGCACTGTGGACCTTGGGTCAGGCTCTGCTCCTTTGTGGGACCTGACCTTTTCAGTTCTTGGCTACTGAAACAATATACCACCCTGCTCTGTGGTCAGTATCTAAATGAAAATTGTTTAAGTTAGAAATATCCTGAAGGCCGGCGCCGTGGCTCAATAGGCTAATCCTCCACCTTGCGGCGCCGGCACACCGGGTTCTAGTCCCGGTCGGGGCGCCGGATTCTGTCCCGGTTGCCCCTCTTCCAGGCCAGCTCTCTGCTGTGGCCAGGGAGTGCAGTGGAGGATGGCCCAGGTGCTTGGGCCCTGCACCCCATGGGAGACCAGGAGAAGCACCTGGATCCTGGCTCCTGCCATCGGATCAGCGCGGTGCGCCGGCTGCAGCGGCGGCCATTGGAGGGTGAACCAACGGCAAGGGAAGACCTTTCTCTCTCTGTCTCTCTCTCTCACTGTCCACTCTGCCTGTCAAAAATAAAAAAAAAAAAATAATAAAAAAAAAAAAAAAAAAGAAATATCCTGAAAACAAGTAGCTACAATGTTGAGGCCTAAAATAACACAAACTTAGCATCTGATAGCACAAGAAATCAGAAGTGTAAAACCAGTTCCACTGGGCTCAAATCAAAATGCTAACAGAACTCCGACCTCAGAATCAGCCCTGAAGGCATTCTGGTCTGGCTGAAAAGTCCACAAAAGCATTTCAGGCATGGAAAGCCAAGACGCTGTGGCAAAAGGCATCTTACGTAAAGGACCTCTAAGGGTGAGACCCCAGTGGGAAAGAAGTCATCATCAAAGAAGGATGTGCTTTTGTCTGAAGGGCAGAGAGAAATTTCACTTTGCTTATGGACTTGTCTAAACGACAGAGTTTGTGGACTCAAAAGGATTCCATAGCCTAGGCAGCTCATGCCAAGAGCCCTGGGTCATCACTGACATCACACATAAGAGTGTTAATTGGTAAATAAACAAGAGTCACTGTGTGCTAACTTCCCATGCAGGACCTCTGCCTCTAAGAGTTGTATTGTGAGAGTTAACTGCGAAACTCATTTTCAGATTTATTCCATTTGAGTGTATTTAGTGGAGGATATGCTATGTCTTACAAATTTTAGTTAGGCCAAAGTGCCCAACTCCATTGCTTGTTTTCTTAGGTGCTTCTTTAATTAATGACAAAACTTGTTCTCAAAGACTGACTTTCTCTTCATGTATTCAATGAAGGATACTCTTATGTCCCGTAAGCTAGTTATGTCTAAGTGCTCAGAGAAGATGTATCATTCTTGGATGCTTCTTTAAAGTTAATTAAGTTTCTCAAAAAGAAAAAGTGAAATTCACTTCAAGATGCAATGATGTGAACAGCTCTTGTCTCAACTGTTGAGAAACAATTTTTTTATATTTTACTTTTCTCTTACTTTTTTTATATTTTACTTTTTTTATCGTACAAATTGATGAACTTTTTACTTACTATAAACTTAATCTTCTATGCATAAAGTTAACTGAAAATAGATCTTAATATGAAATAAGACTGAGAATAGGAGAGGGTGAAAAAGGGGGTGGGAGTGGGTGTGAGAGGGCGGACATGGTGGGAAGATTCATTATATTCCTAACATTGTAATTAAGAAATAAATGAAGCTTGTATTCATTAAATAAGTTTTAAAAAAATAAATAAATTCAATACTTACAGAAAAGAATCCATTTCCTCGCCTTTTCAGCTTCTAGAGGTCACCCATGTACTCTGTCTTGTGGCCCCTCCTACTAGCTCAGAAGCCAACAGTGCAGCTGCCTCTGCCCTCTCTGGCTCCTGCCTCCAACCTTGCAACGTCTCCCACTGCTTCTGACCCCACCACCCTTCAAAGGACGCCTGGGATTGCACCAGGCTCACACTGATGACCCAGGGTCACTGTACCATCTCAGAATTCTTCATTCCCTCGTACCTGCAAAGTTCCACAGAGCAGGATGTAAGCCTTGTTGTTAGACCCTCAGGCAGCATGTCCCCGGGCTCACAAACTTAACAACGTCACATGTGATAAAGTACACCTCCGTTTACCCAGCCTCTCAACTGTGCATCTGTTATTGCAATCATTACCACTGTTTGTGTTACAGGCAGTGTTTTACAATATTTTGTTTTAGAGACACACATAGTCCTTTACACTTCCCATCTATAGTTCTCCTTCTTCTGCTTTTAGATCTAAATTTCCAGCTGTCGTTTCCCGAAAACCTGGGATCCATCCTTTAGCAGCAAGAACTTCTTTCAGCCCCAAGAAATTCAAAAGCTAAACTATAGCTCCACCAAATAAACCTTCTCTGGGAGATAGGCCCTGAGTTACCCCAGCCATCACCCTGATGGCTGCTGATGACATACAAAATCAAATGGCTGGCGAAGGGTCAAAAACAGAGCAAATCATTTTTTGAGATGAGGAGATTTCAGTGATGGAGATAAACGGCCATGCAGATGTCATGCCCAAGCTGAAGTCTGCAGAGAACAGTTTTCTGGAATCGCACAATACCTGGCAGGATCTGACAGGCACCAGCGTGCCCGGTTTCCTCCCCACCTGGATGTTCCACCGGACTCAGAAAATCTACAAGCATCTGATTGGCCCCAAGCTGGCCTCAGTCCTCTACCTCCCCCAAGCACGCTAACCTATCTGCTCCCCCTCTTCCTGGCCACAGAAGTCCAAGCTCCCAAGCACCTCTGACTCCATCCACCTTTTCCCAATTGTTACTTGTACTCTGCACCAAAATAAAACTATCTTTGCTTTTACTTGACTGTCACAGTTACTGTTTTGCTTTACATCCCAGATATAGGTGACTTAACAAAAAGTTCCTATAAACATTTCAATCAGTTCCTCAATGCTGCACTTAAGCACTGTCAAATCTAAGGTTTTTTTTTCCCACATAATGTTTTCTGGTACATAAAGAGCAGCCTATTTGAGAATAAGTGTATTTATTTTCTTGTTCCAAGGTATTATGCTGTAAGTGAAAGAAAATCAGGGCTGGTGCCGCGGCTCACTAGGCTAATCCTCCACCTGCGGCGCCGGCACACCAGGTTCTAGTCCCGGTCAGGGCACCGGATTCTGTCCCGGTTGCCCCTCTTCCAGGCCAGCTCTCTGCTGTGGTCAGGGAGTGCAGTGGAGGATGGCCCAAGTGCTTGGGCCCTGCACCCCATGGGAGACCAGGAGAAGCACCTGGCTCCTGCCATCGGATCAGCGTGGTGCGCCGTCCGCAGCGCGCCGGCCACGGCGGCCACTGGAGGGTGAACCAACGGTAAAGGAAGACCTTTCTCTGTCTCTCTCTCTCTCACTGTCCACTCTGCCTGTCAAAAAGAAAGAAAGAAAGAAAGAAAGAAAGAAAGAAAGAAAGAAAGAAAGAAAGAAAGAAAGAAAGAAAGAAAGAAAGAAAGAAAATCAGTAAGAAAAACAAAACAGGGAAGATGAAAAAGACACAAGAGGCTGCGGGCAGCGTGCTTGGTTTTTACTGATGACTCTTATCTCTGAATCAATTTTCCTGGCTTTTGTGTGGGGGGGGGGTGCTGGGTGACAGTTGCCTATTTTGTGTGATCAGCATAAAACCAACTGGCTGAGCAGTTGTTCTCTTGTGCCAGCCTCAAAACAAAACCCAAAAATGTTCATGCAATTAGAATTTAAATGTCTAATTAAAGATGCTTGTTGGGCTTTTACTTTGCAAGGCTCACTTGGGTCGGTAAAGTCCCTGATGAAGATTAAGAGATTTAAACACAATTTAACTTTGCTTCCTTGCAAAGCAGACATCAATATCACAAGCCTGAAAGAACCTGCTAACCAGCAGGTAAAGTTGTTCTTACAAATTCTGTGTCATTAGCAGAGGCAATGAAAAAAGCAGCCCCAGAGATGAATGGGTTTGTGCAATTTCTCATGGTCTCTGTTCCCATATTTTATAGACCAAAAAAACCTATATGAAAAATATTTCCTTTCACCAAATTTCACAGTGATGGTGTAAATTTATCTGAATTTTCCTGGTCAATGAAAACCCATCCCATGTGAAATACACATGGGAAATGCTAATGACACAATTTAATAGATGGCTGCCAAGAACAAATCCAGCTGGTGATGAGGACTAGTCTGAAAACTGATAAAAAGGAAACAGTTTTGAGTAGTAGTTTTTTTTTTTTTTTTAAAAAAAAAAACGGTTATTTGAAAGGCAGAGGGGGAAGAGAGTGAGAGTGAGAGTAAGAGTTGAGAGAGAGGGAGGGAGGGAGGGAGGGAGGCTGGGGCAGGCTGCATCCGGGAGCCCAGAATTCCATCCCAGACTCGCATGTAGGTGGCAGGGGTCCAGGTGCTTGGGCCATCTTCTGCTGTCTTCCAAAGCATATTAATAGGGAACTGGATGGGAAGTAGAACAACCAAGCAACCGTTGTTCATATGGGATGCTGGCATCCCAGGTGGAAGTTTAACCTGCTGTGCCACAACACCAGCGCTGGAGTAGGTTAAACCTACTTAAACAAACTACTTAAACAAAACCCTTAAACAAAACTTTCATGTCAAAAATCATTTGGGCAAGAACAAGTGTTTAGTGCAGCACTAAAGAGCTGCTTGGGGCAGGGAGAGGGGATGGGAGGCCAGAACTGTGGCACAGCAGGTTAAGCCTCAGTACCTGATGTCAGCATCTTATATGGGTGCCAGTTCTAATCCCAGCTGCTCCACTCCCAGTGCGGCTCCTGATAATGCACCTGGGAAAGCAGCAGAACATGGTCCAAATGCCTCGGGTGCTACACCCATGTGGGAGACCTAGATGGAGTTCTAGGCTCCTGATTTTGGCCTGACCCATCCCTGGACCTTGAGGCCATTGGGGAGTGAACCAGTGGATGGAAGACCTCTCTCTGTCTCTCCCTAACCCTGTAGCTATCCCTGTCAAATAAATAAATAAATAAATACTGTTTTAAAGAAACAGCTGCTTGTGTCACCTGCACTCATATGAGAGTACCTAGTTGAAGTCCATGCTTCTCCGTTTCCAATGCAGTTTCCTCTTGAAAGGCAGTCAGCACCCTGGGAGGCAAACAGGTGACAGCTCAAGTATTTGGGCCCCTCCCACTCACCTGGAAAACTCCAATGGAGTTCCAGCCTCCTGACATTGACCTGGCCCAATCCTAGCCACTGCAGCCATTTGGGGAGGAACATGCAGATAGAAGAGCTCTCTCGCTCGCTCGCTCTCCCTCTCCCTCTCGCTCTCCCTCTCCTTTCCAAATAAAATGAAAACTTGAAAATAAAACCACTGTAATCATGTCTTCTTACATGTTTATCGTTCCAGCACCGTCGTTCGTTGTCCTGTCTCTAACAAAGCTAATGTTTCTGGGAGAATGAGCCTTTTCTGTTACACAGCTGAAGGACTCGTGAAAATAGAATCCCTGCCCCAGCAGTGTCTTCCTCAAAGTCTTGGGTAGAGAATAAGAATTTAAAAATCTCCCAGATTCACATATTCACACATCATGCTGATGCTGCTGACCTTGACAATCACTGGCTTAAGGAAATGGGAGATGCAAGGAACTCAAGATTTCACCCAAGTCACAGACTCCCTGGCTCCCACCACACTGAGAGCAGCAGTCGGAGGGCCACGGGCCTCTGCTGCTTCCATCTCAGAATCCTACTACCGCTAAGTTTCAGGGAGGATGAAAAACATCTGAAGCCCGACCCAGCCTCTGCTGTACCTGTCCCCAGCCGAAGGAAAAAGAAACGGCTTGGGGAATCACCCACCCAGAAGTTTTACCTCTAAGGAATGTGTACTCCACAGTCCCTGGCTTGAAGGAGGTGATGTCATGAACAAGAGAGCCGCACGGCCCACACAGGCTTCTCCCCAAGTTGGCTTCTGTAACACTGTACTGGAGAAATCACCCAAGCTACCCACACTTAGAAGGCTATCCCGACTCCTGTTTCACACGGTAGCTTTGTGAGGTATGGGCCACAACATGAGAGCACCTGCTACACAGCTTGGCATCAGAGAGCTTCCTTAGGACACAGTCAAGGTTCTGGGTACCTCCCACATGCTTCTCTTCCCACAGGAATTCCAACATGGAAAACCCCAGAAAGATGGCAGTGTGCAAGATAATACATGAGCCCTGTAGTGGTCCATCGTGCATAGTCCCTACAATGAATAATGGTACATGGATCAGAGACAGAAACCAGTCTGTAGTGTTTTGTGCACTCCACCTGTTCTGATGGTGGAGGTAGGAAAGCATCTTATTTTAGGCCAGCAAAAGTTAAAATAAAGACTGACCTAGGAGCTAGTCCACTGATCTCTCTTCCAGCTGTGTAATGCATAAAGAATTGACTCAGTCAGGTAAACAGAAGGAGACCAAAGGCAAATCATTGACACTCTCTCTTTGCAACAAACACTGCCTACTGGCAAACCTTCAGGCTCAATAGATTTGCTTTTATCTGAGGATGAATAAAACAAAAACACACCCAATTCTGCAGACAGAGACTGAGAATAAAAAGAGAAAAAGTACACATAAAACTTCAAAAAACATTTGGCATACTCAATCAGATTAGCAGACAACTCAGGACTTCAATAATGTTGTAGAAAAATTGATTGGAAGACGTTAGGTGCAAACAAGTTTTGAAACCTGTGTGTAGCTGGCGCTGCGGCTCACTAGGCTAATCCTCCACCTTGCGGCGCTGGCACACCAGGTTCTAGTCCCGGTAGCAGCGTCGGATTCTGTCCTGGTTGCCCCTCTTCCAGGCCAGCTCTCTGCTGTGGCCCGGGAAGGCAGTGGAGGATGGCCCAAGTGCTTGGGCCCTGCACCCCATGGGAGACCAGGAGAGGCACCTGGCTCCTGCCTTCGGATCAGCATGGTATGCCGGCTGCAGCGGCCATTGGAGGGTGAACCAACAGCAAAAGTAAGACCTTTCTCTCTCTTTCTCTCTCTCTCACTATCCACTGTTAAGAAAGAAAAAGAAAGAAAGAAAGAAAGAAAGAAAGAAAGAAAGAAAGAAAGAAAGAAAGAAAGAAAGAAAGAAAGAAGAAACCTGTGTGTAGTTTTTTCATGATACCTATTTTCCATCAACTTTTTGAAGTTCCCTCACAGGAGTGTGTGTGCTTCATGCAGAAGGACCAGAAAGCCATGGGAACAGGAGACTGTGCACACAAAACTGTTAGGTCAGTAGGAGATGGATGAGATGAAGGCTGAAATAGTAGAAACCCTCCCTTTGACTGAATTCCATTATTATTCATTATCTTTTTCCAATACTGTGAAATATGTAAGAAACATAAATGAAATACTATTTCTCAAACCCGCTCATCAAAAGTGGAGTCAGGGCTGAGGTTTTTCTCCACAATTTCTGGACAAACCTTATTATTTTTCAGTGGTTTGGGGAAATGTCTGAGTCTACAGATTTCTCTGCCATAGAAGATGATAAGCAGAGAAAAAGAGAGAGTTTCCCAGGTCCTTGATCTGCTGATTGCATAGCACAGAAGAAGCTCACTCGCAGCCCTGAGCAGGGCTTGGAATGGCTTACCCACCATATGCTCCTCTGGGTAGGTCTGCATTTGCTCCTGCGCTTGCCCGTGGGAGGTGTAAATCTTATCGAGATTAATGGACTTTGTCAGGGGAGATAGGCCTTCTCTGCTGCTGATCACCTAACTGTTTGGGTTTTTTGTTTTTTATTTTTTTTCCTCCAATTTTCCTTTGCCTTAGGATCTGGAAACTTTGTGCATGTAGGTAGGTGGAGCAAAGGAAGGTTAAAGTGAATCTGTTTAAACAGCGACCATATGAGTGTTTGTCCACGAATTTCTCAGCCCAAACTAATCGCTCATAGGTTTTTAAAAATCTGCCCAAAAACAGATGGTAAGGAACCTGTAAATGCAATAGTAAAATAAAAAATTTCAGTAGATTCAACTAATAGCAAAACTGATACTGCAAACATTTTTAAAAATCCAGTTATTCCACAAGGGCAAACTGCTTCAATTTTGCCAGACACAGTGAAACAGAGAGGAAAACGTGCCAATGTAAGACTAGATTGAAGTGACAAACCAGATTATTTAGGGAAAAAAGACGAGAGTCAGAAAGTAATAGAAGAAAAATTCCTGTGCTGAAATTTCTGTGTATAAATAGATGCAGATTGAAAGAAATAACTGAATTCCAGTTAAATACAATTTTAAGAGCCCAAATCTACAAGCATAGCAGTGCCTTGTTCTGTATCTCTGAATAAAGAAACTTCTACATATATCCAAGCTGAAAATGTATCACACACATCTTTCTCATACACTGAAGGACAACAGAGCCAAATTATCAAATTTACCCTTTTTTGATCTACATGGAAGAAGTCAATAGAACAACATATACAGAATTTTAAAACAGACTGTAAATAAATATTTTATACCCATCCAAATTGGCTTTGTATTACACTCATACTCAAAAGTTTTTTTTAAAACTCCATAATGCAGGTACTCAGAAAATATACCATTCAACCTTCAGAAGTTACTGAAGTTGAGTGAACAAAGTTCCTGGAGTTGAGTGAAAAATGAACCAAGCATGACTATTTTAGAGTGAGAAGTCACAGACGCACACTAACCTGGAGCTGCTGGATCTGAGCATGTGAGTAGATCAGAAAGCACAACGCTGGGACAACTGTCGGATTTATCATAAAAGCAATGAATCTGCTAGGCAGAAGCTTGGCATTGACCCTGAGCTCTACCAGTGTCCACAGGCAGATTGTTCATTGATCTTCAGCGTCTTTAGTTTTACAGAAGTGCTCAAAAATCATGTACATATACATGATGCCAGCCGAGGAAGTTTATAAAGCTCTATCTAAAAATAGACTGAGTTCTGGGGCCGGTGCCATGGCTCACTTGGTTAATCCTCTGCCTGCAGCACCGGCATCCCATATGGGCTCTGGGTTCTAGTCCCGGTTGCTCCTCTTCCAGTCCAGCTCTCTGCTGTGGCCCAGGAGTTCAGTGGAGGATGGCCCAAGTGCTTGGGCCCTGCATCTGCATGGGAGACCAGGAAGAAACACCTGGCTCTGGCTTCAGATCAGTGCAGCTCCGGCCATAGCAGCCATTTTGGGGGAGAACCAACGGAAGGAAGACCTTTCTGTCTTTCTCTCTCTCTGTAACTCTACCTGTGACTCACTTATGGGCCTACAAATTTCCAGCAAAATAAATAGTGTCAATTTCTATCTTTTCTTGACCATCTATATTTATATTGAACTTCTTCTCCACCAAATAAAAATAATTGTATTTCATATAACATGATCTTCCCTCACTGAAGAGCACATTGTTTACAAAAACTAAAACTGTAAGGAAAGCAACTATGATGAATATAAGAATATGTGTTGATAAATCAAACTCTGATCTTTGGCCAGCACCTACAAGATTCCCCCGCAATCCTTCTCTTCTGGGTAAATCACAACTCCATTCTTCCAGTTGTTGAGACTCAACACAGGCAGGACTGACTCCTCACTGCACTTCACACTCCAAATCAAACCCTCTGGATACTGCATCAGCTCTGTCACCAACACGTATCTGGTACCCAAGCAATTCTCCACGCCTGCAGGATAGATCCTTGATCAAGAGCCACATAACTGGTCTACCTTCATTTCCCCACCACCCCAACCGCCTGCTAAGTCTCCTCACACAGCAGCAAAGTGAGCCTCTACACCGTTACCTTACTGCATCTCTCCTATGTGTAACACTCTCTGAGGCTTCCCAACCCACTCTGAATAAAAACCTCACCTCAGGGCCTAGACAGTCATTGTTGTTCTTCAACTCCTACAGTCCTTCCTCAAAGGTTACTTTCTTTTTTTTTTTTTTTACAGAAATAAATTCTTTTTTTTAACTTTTATTTAATGAATATAAATTTCCAAAGTACAGTTTATGGATTACAGTGGCTCCACCCGCCCAATAACTTCCCTCCCACCCGCAACCCTCCCCTTTCCCTCTCCCTCCCCCCTTCCATTCACATCAAGATCCTACATGAGGAGTAAGTGCACAGTGACTCCTGTTGTTGACTTAACAAATTGACACTCTTGTTTATGGCATCAGTAATCACCCTAGGCTCTTGTCATGAGTTGCCAAGGCTATGGAAGCCTTTTGAGTTCACCAACTCTGATCTTATTTAGACAAGGCCATAGTCAAAGTGGAAGTTCTCTCCTCCCTTCAGAGAAAGGTACCTCCCTCTTTGATGACCTGTTCCTGTTCTTTTCACTGGGATCTCACTCGTGGAGATCTTTCATGTAGGGTTTTTTTGTTTTTGTTTTTGTTTTTTTTTGCCAGAGTGTTTTGGCTTTCCATGCCTGTAATACTCTCATGGGCTTTTCAGCCAGATCCACGTGTCTTAAGAGCTGATTCTGAGGCCAGAGTGCTGTTTAGGACATCAAAGGTTACTTTCTAAGTGAAATTTTCCCTACACTCCTATCCTAAACTGCTGTACTTCCCGCTTTGCCCTCTTGATGTCTTTCTCCATCTGCTTTCTCCATAGCACCTGTTACATATTTTAAAACATATATAAGGGTACTTCAAAAACTGTGCGGAAAAATGCAACTTAAAAATAAGTTTACAAGACCCCAGTGGAAGGAACGGGCCATCAAGGAGGGAGGTGCCTTTGTCTGAAGGGAGGAAAGAACCTCCACTGTGATACAGCCTTGACTAAACAAGTTCAGAGTCGGTGAACTCAAGGGGCTTCCATAGCCTAGACAGCTCATGACAAGAGCCTCAGGTGATTGCTGATGTCATAAATAAGAGTGTCAATTGTTAAATCAACAGGAGTCACTGGGCACCTGCTCCCCATGTAGGATCTCGCTCCTTAATGTGTTTTACTATGAGAGTTAACGATAACACTACTAGTCGAACAATACCCTATACCTTGTGCGGTTGTGTGGCTGAAGCCTGTTGAAATCCTTGCTTAGTGTATACTAAGTTGATCTTCTGTATATGAAGGTAATTGAAAATGAAACTTGATGAAGGGCGGGATGGGAGAGGGGAGGGCTGCAGGAGGGAGGGAGGTTGGGGGGGAAAGCCACACCAATGCAAAAGTTGCACTTTGTAAATTCACATTTATTAAAAAAATAAGTTTATTGATTACAAAGTAAATCTTATTATCACAAACAGTTCCTTAGAAAAGGAAAGAAAGGAAGGAAGAGGGGGAAAGGAAGAGAGAAACAATCATTTTATACCTGGAATCGTATCTATAAAATGCATGACATCTGTTCTCTATGTATTAATAAAAACATAACAAAAATTAAATAGAAATTTAAAAACATGAAAAAGACATTTACTTTGGTGCAAAAAATGTCAAAATGCATGCAGAGTTCATAGTTTTCTCATAATGCACATTTTCTATGAACCAAGTGAGGACCCTTCACATTACACTTCTTTTTTGCCTGTCTCCTTCCACAGGAAAGGAGCATCCATGAGCAATGGGACTGCTCTCTGTTTGGATCACGGCTGTATCCATAGCTCTAAGAAGTTTCCTGTCATAAATGCTTCACAGCTGTTTTGTGAAAAATAGTTCCAGGGTTGTCCTTTTTGCATAAGAGGCATGACTACTTACATAATCAAAGAAAGGTAAACAAAAGAAAAAGTCACAGATGTGTATGCAATTATCTCCTCCAAAGATATCATGAATAAAATAAGAAATTCTACAAAAATATTAGCAAGGCCAGAGAATTTGAGCATATCAAGATTTGGCACCCAAAGTATCCCAATTCACTGAACACATGAGTGATTTCTCCCTTTTGTCCATGCACCTACTTATTTTCAGATACTCATTTTGACAAATAGAAATTTTAGTAGACTGTGATACGATGGTTGGAGAAAATTTCATATTATTTTATTTGGAGAAAAGAGCAGGAAAAGAAAAACACAGCTTGGGGGCCAGCATTATGGCTAACAGGTCTAGCTGCCACCTGCAAGGCTGGCATCGCATATGGGCACAAGTTCCAGTTCTGGATCCTCTGCTACTGATCCAGCTTCCTTCTTGGGAAAAGCAGTAGAACATGGCCCAAGTGTTTGGGCCCTTGCACCACATGAATCGCTCCTGGCTTAGGCTTAGCCTGGCCCAGTTGTTGGGGCCATTTGGGAAGTGAACCAATAAATGGAAGTCCTATTTCTCAATCTCTCTCTCTCTCTTTCTCTCTCTCTGCCTTTCAAATAAATAAATCTTGATAGAGAGAAAAAGAGAGAAAGAAGAAGAAACCTACAACTCATAAGCCAGGGAACCACCTCTCAGTCTCCATTTTTAATTTTTTCTTATTGATTTAAGAATGTTTAACTGAGTTAAGAAGCTACTAACAACATGAATTTTATAGCAGCAACAACCTATGGAGTAAGAGAGCTTCAGATTAGAAACATCACAAAATTGAATTAATTTCCAAGGTATTTGATGAAAACAGACAAAGCTCTGCTGATAGGCGTTGGATTTCTCTTTTCAACCACCCTCTTCTCCTTGTTTAGCAAAGACGAACCAGAGGCTGAGGTTGCCCTTAAAAGTTAATTCATGGGGCCAGCGCTGTGGCACGGCAGGTTAAAGCACCATGGGCGCTGGTTTGAGTCTGGACTGTTCCACTTCCAATCCAGCTCTCTGCTGAGGTCTGGGAAAGCAGTAGAAGGTGGCCCAAGACCTCAGGCCCCTGCACCCATGTGGGAGACCTAGAGGAAGCCCCTGACTCCTGGCTTTGGATCAGCTCAGTTCTGGCTATTGTGGCCATTTGGGGAATGAACCAGCGGATGGAAGACCTCTCTCCCTCTCTCTCTTTCTCTCTCTCTCTCTCTCTCTCTCTCTCTCTCTCTCTCCTCTCTGTAACTCTTTCAAATAAACAAAATTAATCTTTTTTTAAAAAAGTTAATGCATTTGGTTTTTCCTGGCCATCAGTCAGTCACAGGTACAAGTAGCAAAAGAAACAAACAAAAAAAAGAACATTGAGTTTTCACATGAAACAAACAGGAGAATTGATTTTTTCCTCATTTGTGCGACTCCCAGGCAATGCCGTATGCCCAGGCTGATGCTCACTGCACTGAGTCCCTCAGTGGGAACTTAGATCCTGCTGTCTCAGTGCTGTCCCCCACACCCTGTGCTGTGCACTTGCCACTCTGTGACCAGGTACCCACCCCAAAGAAGCTCCTGGCCTTTTTCCACTCCTCCTCATCTACCAAGGATATCCCTGCTGCCCACTTAATGGAGCTGTTTTCCCAGCTAATCCTGTTATTGACCAGCACGTGGGTATTTGCTAATACTGAGATTTCACGTGAACTGATAAATATCAACTCTCTGCTCTGCCTGTTTCATGAACTAAAAAATAACACCAGAAATATCCAAGCATTCTCCATGAGCATCAGTGATGCACTTCCAAAGACTGGAGGATGGAAAAGGAGGGCGAGCACAGGGATGTGACGGTGGCTAAGTCCTGATCACTTTGGCAGGTGATCCAGGTTTATGCATCCGTGACAAGGCATGTGGACAGCGTGTCCCTAAAGTGATATGATGAGAACAACACTTCATTTCTGTGAGGTTCTTTTATTTATTTATTTATTTTTGACAGGCAGAGTGGACAGTGAGAGAGAGAGAGAGAGAGAGAGAGACAGAGAGAAAGGTCTTCCTTTGCCGCATGCGGAGGATTAGCCTATTGAGCCACGGTGCCAGCCCATTTCTGTGATGTTCTTCCCCCAAAATCTAACCCTCTGTCTATAGCAGAAAAAAAAAATCAAACCCATTCCAAATAGAACACTCGACAAAATACATGACTGTCTCAGAACTGTAAAACCACAGAAAACAAATTGCCTGAGAAACTGCTCTAGACCAGTTGATGACTACATTAACCCTAGAACAGAAATAGACAATAGACACAGAATCAAAGTCACAGGGCAAATCATCACCCCGAGAGTTGGGGGAACAGGTGCATCCAGGTGCATCACATTCACCTGGTGAAAAATAGCCAAACTAGAATAGAGTTTGCACTTCAGTTACTGTTCACATACCGATGCTGGTTCCTCAGGTATGGCAAAATCACCCTGTACTGTGGGATGCCGAGAAGAGGTGTGCATAGGGACCCTCTACACCACCAGTCCAACTCTTCTGTCAATACGAAGATATCCCAAAGCTCTTTAAATAGGCAAGTAGACGGGAACCAGAATATCCTTCTTATTGCTGAAAAGCCTCATTTGAATGACATGGCTCAGGTACAGGATGACAACAAAGTCCTGAATTACAAACCTGGAAACTTGAAAACCAAACCTGTTTATAGGCAGGCATGGGATCCTTGCAGACACCTTAGACGCCTGGAGGGAGGTCAGGATGAGTGTTTGACAGGGAGCCGGCTCCCAATGGGAGAGAAGTGGCCAAGCAATGCATACTGGTTTCCCTGGCAAAGTCATGAGGACAGGTCACTTGTCCATCCTTGGAGAAGAATGAGAAGGCAAGGATAGATCCAAAAGACCAATATAATGGAGTTCTTAAAACAAAACAGGAATGGGCAGTAAACATTCTCCCTGGCATTTCCAGTTTGTCTCTTGGCCATTGGAGCTTAAAGATTAGATGAAAAGTCAGGGTAAGCTGTGGTTGTCTCCTTTAAGGGAGGCTGCAACAGTCCTGCTCTGGGCTTTATGAGGCTACCGCTTCACACGCACTTCTCTGATGGGAGCCCTCCGAGATCCCCGAGAGGCCGGCTGCCCTGCCCCTAAGACAACGAAATGCTCCTGAACAGGACCTCCATTAACAACTGGAAGCCCACCCACCAGGATTCCTACACTGCCCTCCCTCCTCGGTCCTTCATCCATGTCATGTGTGGTCCGGGGTCTCACAAAAGCCTGCTCACGAGATTTCCAGTTGCAGCTCCAAGGTGCGAGGCAGCTGGAAGTCATCACTTGTGTCCTGACAACAACCAAAAGGTGAACAAACTGAAAGTCAGTGATGTCTCTTGAAGCGAGCACAGAATCAGTCACAGGGCAAATCATCACCCCGAGAGCTGGGGGCACAGGTGCATCCAGACAGTCAACTGGGAGACACATTTACTTGGGGCAGACTCAGCTGGAACTAACTGCTAGGAGGAACAATCAAATGGTCATTTTTGGAACATTGCTAGAGCTCACATGTGGGTGAGCATGACACTGGGAAATTCCCAAGGCTGCAGCCTCAGAGAACACCTATCTCTGTGGACTTGAACTTCACGAACTATACCACCTGCTCAAGATGAAGAAGAGGGGTGCATCCTTCCTAAGGATGACTGCAGAGTGAAAGACAACCACTGTGAAAACACATCCCCACCGTTCTCTCGCACAAAGGATAATTCTGCAGGGATCAGAAAAGACTGCCATGCCCTTATGTCACATGGGAGAAGGGCGTGTCCCCCTTCCCAGCCTTTCAGTATCAGCAAGGAGGAGACAATGGGAAATGGCGAAAAGCAAACCAAGAAGTCACGTGTGCAATCTCAGGACCACAGTCCTACTAAAGCAGTAAGACTTTTTATTTATTTATTTATTTATTTATTTATTTTTTGAAAGGCAGAGTGGACAGTGAGAGAGAGACAGAGACAGAGAGAAAGGTCTTCCTTTGCCGTTGGTTCACCCTCCAATGGCAGCTGCAGCAGATGTGCTGCGGCAGGCACAATGCGCTGATCCGAAGCCAGGAGCCAGGTGCTTCTCCTGGTCTCCCATGGGGTGCAGGGCCCAAGCACTTAGGCCATCCTCCTCTGCCCTCCCGGGCCACAGCAGAGAGCTGGACTGGAAGGGGGCAACCGGGACAGAATCTGGTGCGCCGACTGGGACTAGAACCTGGTGTGCCGGTGCCACAGGCGGAGGATTAGCCTAGTGAGCCGCGGTGCCGGCCTAAAGCAGTAAGATTTAGTCCACACATTCGAAGCAGCTTTCCCGACTCCACACCTTGTGTCACACTAACAGTGCTCCAATAGAACAGCACCACAGGGGAGAGAGCTGCAGCACGCACCCGCACCCTCAGGAGACGTTCTGAGCAAAGCCCAGCGTCAACTGGGAAGGCAAAGACAAGGAACCAGAGGGATCTGAAGCCCCTGCTACCTGTGAGCTATGGCGCAAACTGAACACAGCTCCTGACCAGATCAACAGAAACCCTCACCCAAACAGCTGACTTACCGCCGGGGTACTACCCAGGATATTCTGTCTGGCTTTTGACAGAATAATTATAAGCTATACTAGATGGTAAGAAAAGCACAGTCTAAAGAGAAAGCAAGCAGCAGAACCAAAGCCTACCACTGATGTCCAAATTATCAGACGGGAAATTTAAGATAATTTGGTATGCGAAGGGTTCTAACGGAAAACAGCCTGCCAACAGAGTTGGATAACGGACACAGAGAAATGGAAATTTCAGGAGAGAAAATACCAGAAATCAAAAACACGGAAGACTGTCTTTGATGAGTTTCTCAGGAGACTGGATACGATCAAGGAGATGACACTAAGCTCAAGGGTGGAACCATGGAGACGTCTCAGAGGAAAAAGAACAGAAACAGAAAAGCCCAGAACAGAGCAAACGCGAACTACGAGACAGTTTCGCGAGGTGCAACGCAGATGTAACCGGAATATCAGGAGAGAAGGAAAAGAAGAAAGTTCTGCAATAATGATGGCTGAGAATTTTCTAAAATGATGAACAACACAAGAAGCCACAGGTCTAGGCAATGCACTAAAGATCAGCCAAGATAAATATCAAAAAAATATCAAAAATCCGGGTAAAGCTGCTGCTGTCTGAGGTGCCTGCGGCCCAGATGGGTGCCGGTTCACGTCCTGGCTGCTCCATTTCCAATCCAGCCTCCTATCAGTGGCCCAGGAGAGCAGTGGAGGATGGTTCAAGTGCTTGGGCCCCTGCTGCCCACATGGGAGACCCAAATGAAGCTCCTGGCCCCTGGCTTCAGCTTGGCTCAGCCCTGGCCATTGGGCCATTTGGGGAGTAGATCAGCAGATAGAAGTTCTCTCACTGTCTCTGCCTCTCCTTCTCTCTCTGTAATGCTCTCAAATAAATAAATGGGTTTTTTTTTTTTTTTTGAAGATTTTATTTATTTATTTGAGAGGTAGAGTCAGAGAGGGAGGGAGAGACGGAGAAAGGTCTGTTACCATTTCTATCCCTCATTGATCTGGAGGTTCTTTCCAAGGAAGTCCAGCTTGTAAATGAAGTAAAGGCAACCAGATTGGAAAAGAAGAAATATAGCTAAATCTATTTGTATGTGGCATGATCTTTTATACAAAAAATACCAAAGGTAACACTAAAAAACAATTGGACTTTATGTGCGTTCAGGAAAGCTATAAGATAAAGGTGAATGTGGAAACAATCAAGTACATTTCTATATACTTTCTTTTTTTAAAAAAAGATTTATTTTATTTATTTGAAAGACAGAGTTAGAAAGAGAGGTAGAGACAGAGAGAAAGGTCTTCCATCTGCTGGTTCACTCCCCAGATGGCTGCAACAGCCAGAGCTGAACCGATCCAAAGGCAAGAGCCAGGAGCCTCCTCCAGGTCTCCCATGTGGGTGCAGGGGCCCAAGGACTTGGGCCATCTTCTACTGCTTTCCCAGGCCACAGCAGAGAGCTGGATCAGAAGAGAAACAGCCTGGACTTGAACCGTCACCCATATGGGATTCCAGCGCCACAGGCCGAGGCTTAGCCCACTATGCCACAGTGCTGTCCCCTAAATAAATATTTTGTTTTTTAAAAGAAGATGAATGTCACAAACCTACCCCTAGATAGGCATTTCCTATTCAAACTGCAGGAAATCAAAGAAGATAAGCTCTTGAAAGAAACCTGGAGTAAAAACCAATTTACCTGTCAATGATGAACAATGATGAGCGTGACAGTGAAACTTCTCAGCAGAAATCAAGCAAGATAAGGGCACAGCATAACATTCAATAATTTGAGAGAAATCTCGAATTCTATATCCAGTGAAATTGTCCTTAAGAAGTGAGGGAGAAATATAACTTCCACAGAGAAACAAAAACTGAGGCACGTCATTATAGCAGGAGACGGTTACTGGAATTTAATCTGCTTTTTAAAGTCCATTACAACAGGCCAGCACTGTGGTAATCCAGCTCTCTGGTATGGCCTGGGAAAGCAGTAGAAGAAGGCCCAAGTCTCCATGTGGGAGACCCGGAAAAAGCTCCTGACTCCTGACTTCAGATCAGGGCAGCTCTGGCCATTACAGCCAATTGGGGAGTGAACCAGCGGATAGAAGACCTCTTTCTCTCTCTCTCTCTCTCTGCCTCTCCTTCTCTCTCTTTATGTAACTCTAATTTCAAATAAATAAATAAATCTTTAAAAAAAGTCCATTACAAGAAATAAAAATAAAAATAACAAATCAGAGAATCATATATACATAAAAGAAGAAGAGTTTAGAAAGAATAAATAAAGGTAAAATAAATAATGTCATGTCCTTATTCTTTACCTAAAAGTAGCTACTTAATGAAAAGCAGTAACCATGTTTTGGGAGCTGATAATACACGGATAAATACACAGAGCAGCAGAGGGTATTTGAATATTCTCAGACTCTTGTACAACATGTGACCTGATGTTATATGAAATTCAATTTAAATTAGATTAAAAATACATATTTTAAACTCTAGCGCTATCATAAAAGCATTTTTAAAGAAAAAATTGATATGTTAAGAGAGGAGTTAAAAAGAACACATAACAAATGTTTAGTCACAACCACAGCAGACAGAAAAGTCAGAAAGATGTAGAAACAAAGAAAAAATGCCATGAACAGGAAACCATCACAATATGGTAGATATTAGCACAATTACACCACACTGCCACCAATGTGACTGATTGAAACGCACCAACTAAAAGAGACTGTCAAATAATTAAGACAAACAATGCCCAGCAAGAAACCTACCTTAAAAGTAGACTCAGGTTAAAAGTGCAGCGATGGAGAAGATGCATATGCTAACACAATTCAGGACAAAAGCTAGACAAGCATTGCTAATTTCACACAAAGAAAACATCAAAACAAGGACAAGTATCAAGAGTATAGATGAGCATAACATAATGATAAGCTAGTCAGTTCTCAGAAAACACCAGACAATCAAAAACGCATATGTATTTAATAATAGAACATCAAAATATGCGAGGCAAAAATTGTTGGAACTGAAAGGAAATGTAGACAGCTTATATTTTCAGAATTCAATAGCCCTCTTTCATTAATTGCTAGAAGAAAATTTGTAAAATATAGTTGGCTTCCAAGACACTCTGGCTAAAAAAAAAAAAAAAAAAAAAAAAAAAAAAAAAAAAGAGGACCTAAATGAAAGATCTCTGCGAGTGAGATCCCAGTGGAAAGAACGGGCCATCAAAGAAGGAGGTACCTTTCTCTGAAGGGAGGAGAGAACTTCCACTTTGACTATGACCCTGTCAGAATAAGATCGAAGTCAGCGAACTCAAGAGGCTTCCATAGCCTTGGCAACTCATGACTAGAGCCTAGGGAGATTACTGACGCCATCAACAAGAGTGTCAAATTGTTAAGTCAACAACAGGAGTCACTGTGTACTTACTCCTCATGTGGGATCTCTGTCCTTAATATGTTATTCAATGTGAATTAATGCTATAACTAGTACTCAAACAGTATTTTACACTTTATGTTCTGTGTGGGTCCAAACTGATGAAATCTTTACTTAATATATACTAAATTGATCTTCTGTATATAAAGATAATTAAAAATGAATCTTGATGTGAATGGAATGGGAGAGGGAGCGGGATATGGGAGGGGTGCGGGTGGGAAGGAAGTTATGGGGAGGGGGCAAGCCATTGTAATTCATAAACTGTACTTTGGAAATTTATATTTACTAAATAAAAGTTTAAAAAAAGAAGGATATACCATAGTACAAAGTACTTAACATTTATAATATGAGACCATTTATTAAAGAAAATACCATTATGTAATAAAAAAATAAAAAAGTATATAGTTGGCTTCAAGAGCACTGCCAGTCCCATTGATCTAATTGACATTTACAGAAAACTCCTCCTAGCAACAGAATAATACGCATTCTTTTCCACCTCACATAGAAAATTCAGCAAGATAGGTCATTTTTTTTGGCCATAAAACACTTCTTGAAATACTTCTTAAGGAAGAAATTATGCAAAGGTAAGTTCCTTGAACACATTAAAATTAAACAAGAAATCAAGGACAGAACAGTAGCTGAAAAATCCTCCAAATATTTAGAGATTAAACAAGACAAATCCAAATGCAATTTTTCACAAATTAGGAAATATGTGCATTGAATGTGTATATTAGAAAAAAAAAACTAAAATCAAGCATGAAAATTTTCATCTTCAAAAACTAGAGGATGAAAAGTTTTTAAAAGACCACTCACCATATCACAAAAAAATGAAATTCTTAAATTATTTCATCAAAATACGTAGAGGATCTACACACCATGACTCACAAAAAGTAAAAGAAACTTAAGAATGTCTAAGCAAACGGAAGGATACTCCAAGTAAATTTGAGATGTTCTTGGATCATTAAAATATCAATTGTTCCCAAACTGACATATACTTTTAATGTTATTGCAATCAAAATCTCAGCAAGCTATCTTGTAGACACTGTTACATGCTTGTAAAGTTCAAGTGAGCAGCCAAGAGACCTAGAAGAACCAACTCAATCATACAGAAAAAAAGAACTAGAATGGAGGATTCATACTACCTAATTTCAAAACATAATTACAATAATGTGTTAGCAAAAAGAATAGACACATAAATGGAAAAGAATAGGAATTCCAGATATAGATGTACCCCAGTGAAGCTAATCAAACTCTAACAAAGGTCAAAGGCAAGTCAATGCAGAATGGGTATTGTTTGCAACAATGATACAGGAATAACTGAACACCCACATGCAGCAGAAGGGATCTAGACCTACACTTTTCACCTCTAGAAAAATTAACTCAAAATGAGCCTGTATAACTCCTAGAATATAACACAAGAGAAAACCTAGATGAGTTCGGGTTTAGCAATATTTTAGCTGCAATATCAAACATATGATCCTTAAAAGAAAGAATTGATAAGCTGGACTTCATTAAAATTAAATTTTTCTGCTCTTTAAAAGACACTATCAAGAGACTATGAAAATACTACATAAAGTTGAAGAAAATATTTATAAAAGGCATTGAAAATGAACTGTTATCCAAAATATGCGAAGAACTCTTAAAATCTGACATTAAAAAAGCCTTATTTTTAAGTGGACAAAGATCTGAACAGACATACCTCATCAAAGAAAACATGCAGATTATGAAAAACATATGAAAAGATGCTCAACATCAATTAGTTAAGGGACTGAAATTTAGACTAGTGGGATCTCACTGCACGTCTATTACAATGTTGAAATTTCAAAGCACAGGTAACACCAAGGGCTGGCAATGGTGTGCACAAGAGGAAATTTAGTTCATTGCTGACGGGAATACAAAATGTTGTGTCAGGTTCTTGAAAAATGAAACATCTCGTACCATATGATCCAGAAGTTACTAAGAAACATTTCTGGCAAGAGTTGGTATTTATTCAAATGGGATGAAAACATGCCCATGAAATAACTGCTCAAAGATGTTTAGTAGCTTTATTCATAACTGGCCAAAGTTAGAAGCAACCAAGATGTCCTTCAGCAGGTGAATGGATAAAAAGAAAAATACTGTGGTACATCTGGACAGTGGAATGCTATTTAGCATTCAAAATAAATGAGTTGCCAAGCCACGACAAGACATGGATGAAACTTAAATATATACCGCTAAGCGAAAGAAGCCAATCGGAAAAGGCTACAGCTAAGTGACACTGTATAAGAGCCAAGTCTATGGGGACATTTAAAAGATCAAAGGTTGCCAAGCGTTAGAGTGGAGGGAGCAATGGATAGGCGGAAAAGGAGACTTTGAGGACCCTGAAACTATTCTGTATATTGTCAATGCTGGACACACAGCCTTATACCTTTGCTGAAACTCAGATAGCACAACTCCAAGATGACCCCTAATGTGTGCTATGGACTTTGGGTGATAATGATGTGTCAACATAATTTATTTATTTATTTATTTATTTATTTTGACAGGCAGAGTGGACAGTGAGAGAGAGAGACAGAGAGAAAGGTCTTCCTTTGCCGTTGGTTCACCCTCCAATGGCTGCTGCCGCCGGCGCACTGCGCTGATCCGATGGCAGGAGCCAGGTACTTCTCCTGGTCTCCCATGGGGTGCAGGGCCCAAGCACTTGGGCCATCCTCCACTGCACTCCCGGGCCACAGCAGAGAGCTGGCCTGGAAGAGGGGCAACCGGGACAGAATCCGGCGCCCCGACCAGGAGTGCCAGCGTCACTAGGTGGAGGATTAGCCTAGTGAGCCGTGGCGCCGGCAACATAATTTAGGCAAAATAAATGTATTCCTCTGGAGGAGGGTGTTGCTGACGGGGGAGACCAAGTCTGTATCTGGGTGGGGGATATATAAGAAATCTATTCATTCTGCTCCATTGTGTTATGAACCTAAAACAATTCTAAAAAAAATTAGGTCTATTAAAAAATAATAAAGCCTATGATTTTTAAGTTGTCTAATTTTTATTGGAAAAATTACCTGTTTAACCTATCTTATTGCTAATTGGTCTGCCAGGTATCTGGAGTTCATAACTATAAACTTAAAAATTTAATTGGCTAAAACTCTTGGAAAATAATATCTGGAGATGCACCACCTGGGGATGCTTCTGACGACGGCAGCTGCGACTTACCTGCCTTCTGGAAAGTTTAGAAGCTGACAGTGGTGGCAGATTGACTCAGTTCTATTTTACGTGTCCTTTCTAGCATCCTGTTTTAGAAGCCATCACCTCTAGGGAGAGCACATTTTCGGCCCTGCGCCATATTGGCTACTGCCATTACCACTGTCGCTCCCCCTCTTGCTGGAGGAGCGACACTGAACCCTGCCTAGGCTTCATATCCGAGTCACGGCACCATTATGTCGCTCCCCCTCTTCGCGGAGGAACGACACAGGACCCTGCGCTGTTCTTTTGTCTGCTCGGGTTTGCTGCTGGTTCTTCCCGGGTTGGCTACCGACCCTTCCACCTCCGTGGAAGGGCGGCTCCCCCTGCCACTTTCCCCACTTCCGCGGGGGAGCGGCACACCGCCGGCCGGCTCTCTCGGGGGCTGCACAGGTGTTCCTTCAGATAGATGTTCCTGGTGCATGTTGTCTCTCTCCTCCTTTATAGTCCTCTTCCACCAATCCCAACTCTGCTACCCACACGCCGAGTACGCTGCTCTCCTCCAATCAGGAGCAGGTCCTGCTGTTTATTGGTTGAACTGGAGGCAGCTGTGTAGAAGCTGTTTGCTCCTCTCCCAGCGCCATATTGTGGGAGAGCAGATGCATAGAATAAGTCTTAATTCCAGTAACAGTCTTAGTCCGAGTTGCTCCCAGTTGCTCCCCACAACCACCAGTTCTGGAACTGCTAACCCTTCTGGGAAATGTCTGTCCATCATGCACACATTTCTATCAGCCACAGAATCACCTAAGAAGAATCTCAAGCGGAAGCCGCTCTGGACACTTCTGAAGCTGTGCTCCTGAGGCCTCCTGGGGGTCACGCTTCCCCCTGAGATTTCCAAGACACAAGGCTTTCTGTACTTAGCAGCACTGACAATTTTGAGGAGCTATGCGTTCTGTTCCAACTATTGCTGTAGACACACAAGATGTCTCTAGTGTTTATTTCCCTCTGTTCTTCTGTAGCAAAGGAGACTTGAGTGCATTTCTGATCATCTATTTCTGAAATTAATTCCTCTCTACAACATACAGGCTCAGTGTCACTTCTGTAATTAAATGCTTACTTTCCTTTCACTTTCTATTTTGATTCTCACTGGGATTTACTTTGCTGTGATATTCACCTAAGCTTTGACTTAATCCATTAAGTTCTAAGTTTTAATTCTGTGAATATTGCAATTAAACTGATATATGTGCATTAAAATAGCTGGAAATAATGCTCTAGAGTTTATATATTCTTTATTGTCATTGCAGACAAAAATATAGATTCTCCTATAAATGGGACACTGGGAAATATATTAACTCTTACATTTATATAAGCCATTCAATATATAGGATATTAGGCAAAATGATATCCTTTCATACATTATGCAATATTCAAAGAAGTGACTTTGAAGGCCTGTTCAATTATTCTTAGTGGAAAGGAGCAAAAACTTCAAGCAAAGGGTTAATTTCCATTTTTGGCAATATGTTGTCAGTTTTGCCTAAAATGGGTTGTTGCTTGAGATAATATGGCCTTTGACTTCAAGTCTAACATCATCATAGACAGTGGTAGGTCTAGCTGTATTAAATTTTCTTCCTCCTGATGGTTTCTCATTGTACTACTTTACATATGTAAACCACATATCTCCTGAAATTCAGCAAATTTATGAGATCTTTCTTGTCTTTATTTACAAAATTGTAAATAATTCATGCATTTACAATACACATATCAATTATTCAAGTGGAAAAGGGGCAATACCATTTTTTTAACCTCTAACAGAGTAGAATATTTTGGAAACCAATCTTGTTTATCTACACTACAGCTGAAGCTGTTATAGGTACCCAATGCCTTTGGTTGAGGCACCTTGACTCTTTTCTCCATCAGTGAACTTGGCCAAGTGGTTCCACTGTATTGCATCTTATTCTAACATTGAAATGTTCATGATCTAACCACTTTATAATCAGAATTTCATTGTTAGTTCTGAACCTGTAATCATAAACCCTTTTGCTTGCTTTTTTCATCAGTGCTGTACTTTCAGTGGACATTTGTTTAGTCTAATTTCTCTCACAGCAGCTGTAGCTTAGAATCCAATTTTTCAAAGGTGTACCAACAAGTAGAATCAGTGAAGACAATGCCATAAAAAAAAACAGAATGTGATTGTGCATTCTCTACCATTTCAGGCATTTGTAGAAGTACTTTATTTCTAAATACACAGATTAAAAACTTGTTAACAAATAACAATAAGTAGCAACAGGTAGTCTGTCAGGCAGCAGTATAGAACACTACACATTACTACCCAGTATACATCGTTCCAGTGTTCTATTTAAGGGACAGCTGTTTTTGAACATTGATACTGTGAAATAGAGTGCATTCCTTAAAATGGCAACCTAAAATACATTCATTAGTACATTTTATATTGTATTTAAATAATATATTATATATTGTATATATTGTATTTAAATAATATATTATATATTATATACATAATCTTTTGTTCAGTTGAAATTTAGTAAAATTTATGCCATGTTTGTCATTTTCACAATTTTATAATATTTTCAAATGTTCTAATCATTCACCTATTAATTATCATGAAAGAATAGAACTCTAAAAACATTTATTGCAAAATTATCAAAAGTGATATAGTTGTTGCTCAATTTGTTTTTAAAGGTGTCCTGTATGTAGACAATCAGACATAACAGGTTAAGATGTCCCATGGTGGGAAAGTTCAAATGTGGAACCTGTGGCTATGTGAAAATAGCACATTGCTCATAAAATCATTTCTACTCTCAGACTCCAAGGATGAATAAGCCTTGCCTTGAGTCCATCTTATCCCTTCAATCTGTCCTCTCCCCTACAGCCCCAACCTACATCTATCTCTTAGTGCCTCTACAAATGCATCAAGGTAGTTCAGGGTCAAATTGTAAAGACCTGTGTACTGAGACCCACTTTGTTCGCATCTCCTGAGACCTTGACTCTTGTGTAAGATAGTGAACACGAGGATTCACTTACATGATGATGCAGTCGTCATTCTGTACTTCTAATTTACAATGCTGGAAAGTTGCAATCCACATTCTACCAGACACTCTTGGAGCAAGGGTTTTTATGCAAATTGTTTCCTCAATTGAATGAACTTTTTTTTTTTTTTTTGACAGGCAGAGTAGACAGTGAGAGAGACAGACAGAGAGAAAGGTCTTCCTTTTTGCCGTTGGTTCACCCTCCAATGGCCGCTGCGGCAGGCGTGCTGCAGCCGGCATACCACGCTGATCCGATGGCAGGAGCCAGATATTTATCCTGGTCTCCAATGGGGTGCAGGGCCCAAGCACTTGGGCCATCCTCCACTGCACTCCCTGGCCACAGCAGAGAGCTGGCCTGGAAGAGGGGCAACTGGGACAGAATCTGGTGCCCTGACCGGGACTAGAATCTGGTGTGCCGGCGCTGCAAGGCGGAGGATTAGCCTAGTGAGCCACGGCGCCAGCCAAATAAACTCTTTCTTAAGAAGTGAGGGAATGCACAGAAGGCTATTAGCTAGTATTTCTTGCCAAATAGTTTCAAAATGTGAAGCTTACTTGGACTGAATTTCAGTGTCCGTTTTCTGGTTGTCTGAAGATGAACAAGTATGGTGGTGATGGCAGCTTCTTATATCTGATGTAACTGTGAGTGTGAGATCAGCATTGGTAGCTATCTCTGTGGATTAACCATTACTGTACTGAAAATCTTTCCATGAGTCCCAGATAAGAATAACTTGCCAACACCTCTAATAATCTTCAAATCACCCACATACTTCTTCATCAATTCTAGCATCTATTTTTTTTGATATTTTTACCTTTCTGAATTTAGAATGTATTTTACAGTCCACAGAATTATTACAATCATTGTTGACCAAATACCAGAAATGGCACAATCTTAAAACTCCTATGGACAGCTTCCACAGGGATCAAGAAAGCACCAGCATCTACACATCTTGCTTGAATTAAAGAGAAGCATTTCAAGTAAAAATCCCACTACGCTCCAGATCTTAAGAGTGTTTTATGTTTCCTGTACTAAACTATTGGTAAAAGAGTGGGCGAGACTCACACCATTACGCCAAGGTCTCCTGAGTATTTATTTCTGTAACAATCTCTTCTCGGATGAACAGAGCTCCTGCTTGGGAAAAATCTTACGTTGTGACTTGTCAGTGTGAAGATCCATTATGGCTGGTGCTTAATTCTGAAACTGTCTGCATTTAGTGGTTAAAACAGGACCTCTGACTGCAAAATCCAGCCACATGGAACAAGATCAATCATGCCAAAGTCCAAAAACAAATTTGAACAAAGCAGCATCAAACTAAAAATAACCTACAGTTGTTTTGCTCACCTTAAGCTACAACTCAATACTCCTGACATAATCACAAGAAGTTGGTGCTTTGGGGACACCCATAAAAGTCACTCATTTTCCCTGCCCAAGTTCTAAACCTTTTGAGAAGTCAGCCTACCAAATATTTTCGAGACAGAGAAAGTTCAAGACACCAATTTTGCCGCTAATAAAATCGGTATCACTGAGCGTGGATAGGTAGGCAGCAGAAATAGGCTTCCTAATATTAAAAACCAGATTCAGACAAAGTTTACCCCAAACAGCACTGCACAAAGTCATCTCTTCACACATGAGGTTGCTCTCTCTAAACACAGACCATGAACTGTGTTTTCAGCAGACGGCAGCCTCCCGGAAGTAAGGTACAATAGTGAAATGAGATTGACGTGCCCATTCCCTTCCAAAATCTCATGCAGTTCATAAAACAAGAATGGTAAAGCTGACCAGATGAAACAGAGGCTAAAATCTCAAGAAAGTGTAGTCTTCACACGGACAGGGATTTTGTCTCTCTTGTTTAATGCCATGCTCTAGGAACCGCCTAAATAAGCCACTTCCTACAACTTCGTTAAACTCAACGGTATTAGCTGGGTGTTTCAAACAGGAAAGCATCCTGTTAACACACATCATTTCTCCTGGGGAAAATATCAGAAGAAAAGAGTAGTGCTTACCCAGGGGAGGTGGCGTTCAACTCAGCTCCTCTTTTCATCTTAACTAGACATGCGTGGAGGTGCGGTGTGATAATTCAACACATGAATATCATGTTGAATGACCCCCTCTGATCCCCCAACTCTGCCTGCCACCATGCAAGCGTATCAAGCCACGCAGAACTCAAAGAATTTCATGAAGGCTTCTGGCACAAGGGACCCTCACACCCTTCTATCCCATCAACAGACCCAGGCTTTCTGCAGATTTAGCCACTTTAAAAATATAATTAAACAGATTCTTTGTGTTTTTTTGAAAATGTTTGTTACTCTAGAGAACAAATTTCATGTGTTGCAGATACAAGTCTAAGATAACCATACCTCCTCCTTTCCCTCCCTCAGTCCTCCTCCTTCATTCCTCCTATTTCCTTTAATTTTTGCCATAATTCCCGTTTACTTTATAATCACAGGATTAATGCACCACTGACCACAATGTTCAACAAGTAAAAAGTGAGGAAACCACTGTTCCACAGGAGTATAGACAAGGGCTAAAAGCAATAATCAAATCATAAGCTGTCAGTTTCATTCTCATCCATTGCTTTTTAGTTTGTTTGCTTTTTGTTTTGTGTACTCTGATACGTGGTAGTTAATATAGTTTTCTTTTATCTATTGATAACAAAAATTAAAGATATAGGCAAATGAAAATGAATTAGGAATAATGTCATTTCAAGGCCTCTAGAGGAATTAAAGAAATTGTAGTAGCAAGTCTTTATTAATATAAATTATATTATAAATCCCCCTTGATTAGACCTGTCCTTAATGGGAATGATAATTTTCACACTGCCACAAAGCTGCCAAGATATAGTTAAACATTAAAGATCTTCATATACAAAGGCCCCAGATGGGGACCAAAGCTCTATGGTAATTACCAAGCAGGAAAGACATGTCTTTGGTTTTGAAAGTGGATTGCCCACTGCCAGCTAAAAAGCAGTTATCTTTCAAGATAACATACCCTAAAAAGCTGTAATATTAGAGCCAGCGAGTGGTTAGTGGGTAAGGCTGCCCACAATGCCAGCATCCCATTTGCACAGTGATTCAAAACCTGGAGGCTCCACTTCTGTTCCAGCTCTCTGCTAATGCACCTGGGAAAGCAGTGGAGGATGGCACAAGTGCTCGGGCCCCTGCACCCATGGCAGAGACCCAGAAGAAGCTCCTGACTTCTGCCTAGCCCAGCCGTGAGCACTGCGGCCATTTGGGAGTGAACCAGTGGATCTAAGATCTTGTTCCCTATAACTCTGCCTTTCAAATAAATAAATCTTTAAAAAGCTGCAATATCATTTGTCCTTGTGGATATCTGAATAAATATTGATTGAAAACATAAATACATGATGTTGAGGATTTTCTTGCTTTTAATTTTGTTTGTTCTTTTTATATGGTTATTTGCAATAGACCAGTTTACATTTTCAAATAAGACCACAGTAAAGAAATAATAGTGTCCCTTATATCTACATTTTAAATTTTTCTTAAATATACTGTTCCATATCATCTATTTATTTTTAAAATTCCTTAGCATGTAGTCCAATAATGATACTTGGATATTTCTCTAAAGGACTTTAAAACACGGGGTCAGATATTTGCACACGTATTCAAAACAGCATTATTCATAACAATAAAATGTAGGGAAGTGTCGCTCCCCGTCTTCGTGGAGGAATGACACAGGACCCTGCGCTGTTCTTTCGTCTGCTCGGCCCTCCCCGGGTTTGCTGCTGGTTCTTCCCGGGTTGGCTACCGTCCCTCCACCTCCGTGGAAGGGCGGTTCCCCCTGCCACCTTCCCCACTTCCGCGGGGGGAACCGCCCTTCCACGGAGGTGGAAGGGATAGTAGCCAACCCGGGAAGAACCAGCAGCAAACCCGGGGAGGGCCGAGCAGACGAAAGAACAGCGCAGGGTCCTGTGTCGTTCCTCCACGAAGACGGGGAGCGACATAATGGTGCCGTGACTCGGATAGGAAGCCTAGGAAGGGTTTAGTGTCGTTCCTCCACGAAGAGGGGGAGCGACAGGGAAGAACCTATGTATTATATAATACATACAAATGTATTATATTACACATTCATACAAGATTATGTTTTTTAACTTTAAAAAGGAAGGAAACTTTGACACATGCTAGGATGAACCTAGCAGATTTGTCAAAAGGACAAACCCTGTGTGAGTCCACTTAAATGAAGGGACTTCAAAAGATTTTCAGAAAAACTGAATTTTAAAAAAAAAATTAAAACTAAATTTTAAGTGGTCCAGCATAGTGGCAGAGGGGGTTCAACCACCGCCTGAGAGGCTGGCATCCCATATAGGTACCAGTTCAAGTGCTCTACTTTCAATCCAGCTCCCTGTTAATGGCCTAGAAAAAGCAGCAGCAGATGACCCAAGTGCTTTGGCTCTTGCCATCAATGTGGAAGACCCAGCAGAAGCTCCTGGCTCCTGGCTTCAGACTGGCCCAGCCCCGAGCCATTGTAACCACTTACGGGGTGAACCAGCAGATTCAAGATCTGTTTGTCTGTCCCTCTCTCTCTGTAACTCTGCTTTTCAAATAAACTTTTAAATCCTTAAAAATAAATAAATCTTTACGTATATATATAATTGAATTTTACATATGAGTACCACCAAGTTCAAAGACATTTTAAAAGCAAAGGTAACTGTCAATCAGTCCATGCCTAAAGAACTGAGGGTCCTGGGAATGTGCCTACAACAAAATGGTAGCCAGGAGTCCCCTGAGACTACGGAGCACCTGAAATGGGGCCAGTCCAAACTGCCTTGCACTATGAACATGAAACATACAATGGATTTTTAAAAATATTTTGTTTATCTGAGAGGTAGAATTACCGACAGTGAGAGAGAGAGAGATGGAGATCTTCCATCTGCTGGTTCACTCCCCAAATGGCCACAATGGCTGGAACTGAGCTGCACTGAAGCCAGGAGCCAGGAGTTTCTCCTGGGTCTCCCATGTGGGTGCAGGGGCCCAAGCACTTGGGCCATCCTCTACTGCATTCCCAGGCCATAGCAGACAGTGGGATTGGAAGAGGGACAGCTGGGACTAGAACCAGCACTCAAATGGGATGACGGGGCTGCAGGTGGAGGGTTAACCTACTGTGCCACAGCACTGGCCCCAACACAGTCTTAACGTTAATAACTCAAGAAAACTGAGTGTCCTTTAAAGATCTTTTAAGACAAAAAGTTGGAATGAGACAGATCAGGACTGTACCATGAATACCTAATGATTTTCCAAAGAAACTCTTGCAAAACTGCCCTTGTTAAGTGAGAGGAATGAGCAGGAGCAGGTGTTTTTCTGCCTTTTTCTCTGGCTTTTTAAAAACACTCTGCAAACAGATGTTATCAATAGTTGGCCCAGTAGAAATCAACCATAAAATGCTCTGAGTTCAAGTGTCAAAAACACTTCTTATGACGGGTCCCCTTTTATTCTGCCTGGGCCACTTGCACCTCCTAGTAGCCACAGCCTTAATAGTGCTTTGTCCTCAGACTCTCATGGTAAAGCCATGTTTCACCTTCTATTCCAATGCTTCCCTGTAGTGCTATGGGATCTTGATCCCACTTGTTAAAAATTTCCATTGAAGGGTCATCAAAGAAGGAGGTACCTTTCTCTGAAGGGAGGAGAGAACTTCCACTTTGACCATGGCCTTATCTAAATATGACCAGAGTCAGTGAACTCAGGGGACTTCCATAGCCTTGGCAGCTCATGACAAGAGCCTAGGGTGATTACTGAGGCCATAAACAAGAGTGTCAATTTGTAAAGTCAACAACAGAGTCACTGTGCACTTACTCCTCATGTAGGATCTTTGTCTTTAGTGTGCTGTACATTGAGATTTAATGCTATAACTAGTACTCAAACAGTACCTTTCACTTTATGTTTCTGTGTGGGAGCAAACTGTTGAAATCTTAATGTATGCTAAACTGATCCTCTGTATATAAAGAGAATCGAAAATGAATCTTGATGTGAATGGAAGGGGAGAGGGAGTGGGAAAGGGGAGGGTTGCGGGTTGGAGGGATGTTATGGGGGGGAAGCCATTGTAATCCATAAGCTGTACTTTGGAAATTTATATTCATTAAATAAAAGTTAAAAAAAATTTCCATTGAAGGCTCTGCTCTTGGCTGCAGCTGATCTGGGTGCAAGAGTTTTGGCCCCCATAAAGCATGAAGTTTGCTCCAAATGTTAATTTTTTACCCTAAACTGTGTTAGCTTAACCAAGTGATTTGTCCACAGTGTTGGATATGGTATCTGCAGTGAAGCTTTCGTTTGCCTCAGGCCGGGCATTTGTCAGCACTGTCTTGTCCTTTCTTAAAATGACCTGGGCATTTATAAACAGATTACTTCCTTGGGCCACCATCCACACAAAATTCCCATGAAGAATCAGTGATTTCATCATTCTTGCATCAATCAGATGTTTGTTCTTGCCTCCATGTTGGTAGAATTCGTGTTATGCTGATGTGGGCTGCTTGGAAACTAATATCTTACTCTTTATAATGTCTCAAACTAGATTCTGTTCAGACATGCTATAAAAAATCTGCATGAGTTTATTTTCATGCGAAGACATATTGAATCCATACATAACATTTTAGAATATGCACTCTGAAAGATCTTATGGAACATCTTTCTCATATCAGGTTCCTGCAGTCATCAAATTCTCACAGCCAGAAAGTGATATGGTGGATGACAGAGGCTGCAAGAAAAGGAAGGTGGGCAGATACTATTTAATGGACACGGTTTTTCATTCTGCAAGACGACAGCATGGCTGCACCACAGTGTTGATGGATCTAGTGTCACCAATTGCACACATTAAATGTGTATTTTACCACAATAAAAATATTCTATTTCCTTTAAAGAAAATCAGCAGAATCTTAGGCAAGAACGGGTTTATGACCATGTTACTTTTTTCATTTAAATGACAGCTCCGGCTACTTATAGGAGAGGATTTTCATACTTTAGATACTTCCGAAGTCAGCCTCCGTTTGTTTTAAAGATTTATTTATTTATTTGAACACAGTGACAGAGAGGCAGAGGCAGAGAGAGAGAAAGAGAGGTCTTCCATCCACTAGTTCACTCCCCAAATGGCCACAATGGCCAGAGCTGGGCTGATCTGAAGCCGGGTGCCAGGATAAGAATTTTGGTTGAAGGTATTCATGAGAATTTTCAATTGTGCTTCTGTGAATTTGATGTGACTGTACTTATTATTTGCTTCTATAATCTTACTTGGTGAGTTTTCATGGGCTATGGTGGTAGAGAGTTTTGGTGTCTAAGCATTTACCTAAGAGATCACCTCTTCTATCTACTGACCATGAATAAGTGGGATTCCATATGAAAAATGCTTGCTTACATCAGTAATATTTGCTATCAACTGACCAACACTAAACAATTTGGCCAGCCACTTGGGTGTGTCTAATATCTCCCCTATATTCTCTTACTTAGCATATGGATCTCTACGCTTGTGAATTCTCTTTTTACTTCCTGTTAGTCTAAGCTCTAGGATGTCAGGCTACATCATTTTATTCTTGATTACCTACAGCATAAAACAGAGCACCTGCCTATGGAAGAACTTAATAAGCAGTGTTTAAACTCAAAAAACATTTCAAGGATAATTAAGAGTTTCAAAAGGTTTACTTTTACACATAATTAAGTTTTTCAACTTGCAGAACACTTCGGTTAATACAGAGAATGTCCTTATTGTCTATGCCACATAAAAATCTGCAAGGGGTGTTAAAAACCCGACTCTTAGTGCTTCTTGGCTTGAGTGTATTTGGAGTTCAGATGATAAAGCCACTGTGGCCTTCAAAGGTCATGTAAGGACTTCATAACACTGTACTGGGTAGATGAGGCTTTCATTTAAAATACTGAGGAAAACTGCATTCAAGATTTAGAAAGCAGTCTATTTTAGGTTCATAACACATACAGAAATACAACAAATCCCTTGAACTCCAGACCTATCTTCCCAGTTGCCTCTTGGACCACTCCCTCCCCAGATCAATGTGTCTATCATGCTTGGTCCTGATAATCTGGGAACTATGCTGGCTCCCAGAAGCAAGATGAGGTCGCTGATGAAGACAGAGTCAAGCCCACGTATGTAAAGTTATCCACTGCTTCTGTTTTTTTGTTTGTTTGTTTGTTTGTTTTTCTTGACAGGCAGAGTAGACAGTGAGTGAGAGAGACAGAAAGGTCTTCCTTTTACATTGGTTCACCCCGAATGTCTGCTACGGCTGGTGCATTGCACTGATCCAAAGCCAGGAGCCAGGTGCCTCTCCTGGTCTCCCATACCGGTGCAGGGCTCAAGCACTTGGGCCATCCTCCACTGCACTCCTGGGCCACAGCAGAGAGCTGGCCTGGAAGAGGGGCAACTGGGACAGAATCCGGCACCCCAACCAGGACTAGAACCTGGGGTGCCGGCGCCGCAGGTTGGGGATTAGCCTATTGAACTGCAGCGCCGGCCATCCACTGCTTTCTCACTCTTGTGTGACTCATGTCCACCTTAGCAAAGGCACAGCCCCAGACTTTGCAAGCTGATCAAATATTTTTTGCATCAGCTCAGAACTTTCAAGGGTATGTGGCAACCTTTAATTCCAAAAACATTTTGCAACCAATTCATGTACATCACTGGGAGAATTCCAGGCTGGAAAGTGCAACTATATGCGGTCCAAACCCACAGTCTTCTCCTCTCGCAAATGCCTTTTTCAGACTAACTTCTTAAGGTCTTATGCAAACACAGGATGAAAGCAGTGGCATGGGAAAGGCTTTCTGTGTATTGCAGTATATGAAATTTCCTACATACAGAAGCCCCCCGCCTTATTCACAGGGGGTGCATGCAAAGACCACAGTGCACACCTGACACGTTGGATAATAATCATCTATATGGCTTTCCTCATTATCACTATCATGCAGCTTCCTGGGTGTGACTGTTTAAATGTGGCAGTCAAGGGAGACGTGTGACAGCACCCCCAACAGCTGCTTTTCCCCACACCCCTTACTTATTTGAGGTGGGGAAGGAGTTGTCTGCTGCATGTTCAGGTGGTACCAAGTGCTTTACCCACTGCAGCAGACAGATGGCCGTTAGACCACAGAAGGCACGGACAAAGTGTGCCCAAAATAGGAATGCAAGATTCAGCCTTCAAAATCTGCAGAGAGTCCTCAGCCTACTGATGGAGGGATTACAAACACGTCGCAGGCTTTTCAGGTGAAGCAGAATCATAAACGTGGGGCACAGACTCAAGCCCCCTGCTTTGAAGCTTATGGATTTCTATTTTGACAAATGAATATGATTGGTTGCTCAGGTACCCAAGAAAAATAAAACTGCCATACAGAAATTTAAGCTCCAAGGCAGCTGGTCTAACAACTTTTTCAAAGCTTCACAGGGCTATTTTAAAAACATCCAATACATTTAAAGGAAAATTTTCAAGCACCTAAAATGTTCTTCTGTAATGATTCTCAAAAAACATATTGTACATTAAAATCACTTGGGGAATTTTTTTAGATTAAAAAACAAATAAAGATTCCTGTATCTCACCCAAAATCTATAAAATCAGAGTCGCTTCAGGGCTGAGTCTGGTACAGCAGCTATAACTTTCCTCAAATGATTCTGCTGGAGCAGCCTTGTTTCTATGGGTTGGGATGGTGAACCATTCTGCTAATGTATTTACTTTTTTGGTCTCAACAGAAGTATGTACATTACCAGACAGTTCTAAACATGACATGATGGTTATATCACACTCTTTTATTTCTCTGGCCATAATTTTCAAGCCATAGATTAAATTTTGAACCCTATCAACTTTTTTTTTCATTTTCAATTCTCTTTATATACAGAAGATCGATTCAGTATATATTAAGTAAAGATTTCATCAGTTTGCACCCACACAGAAACACAAAGTGTAAAAATACTGTTTCAGTACTTAGTTATAGCATTACTTCACATTGGACAACACATTAAGGACAGATCCCACATGAGAAGTAAGTACACAGTGACTCCTGTTGTTGACTTAACAATCTGACACTCTTGTTTATGGCATCAGTAATCTCCCTAGGCTCTAGTCATGAGTTGCCAGAACTATTGAACTACAAGACTTTAGAAAAATATGAGATGAAGTGTATCACTATACAAAAGTATTGAACTCTCAGAAGTTTACTAGGATCAACAATCAATATGGAAAACAAAACAAATGTAAATCCAAATCTGTACTTCAGTCATTGTTCATTCACTGTCAAGACTTTGTTATCTGGGCGTCTCCTAAAGCCAGGTAAGACACCCCTCAAGGCTTGTAACTTAGAACCGTGTCTTCATGCTCATCAGAATGTCAAGAGCCACTTAGCACGGATGAGCATCTTCCTGGGACCTCACACACCTTCAGCGACAGCCATGATTCTCAAGTACCAGGGTCTCCGTCTTACCCACAGCCCAGCTCAGCCAGGGCTGTATGGCTGGAAGCTCATCAAGACATTGTGTCACCTCCACCAGGCCAGGCGTCCTCTGCCTCAGACACCACGCTTGTGTGTTCTACACTAATGCTACCAGACTCCACATTATTTCACCTTCAAACTTTCCTGAAAAGGCTAAACATGGCAGATCCCTTCACCTGTGGCTGTTCAGCAACTATTTCAAGTCCCATTTCTTTAGCCAGATTCATAGATGAACTGTGGGGAAGAAGGAAGAATGAGGTTGAGTTTCCTCAGCCTCCTGCTGTCTTCATATTGGTTCTCATCCCCAGTTATCACTCCCAGAGACATTTGTATTTTCAAAAATATTCAATGCACAACATAAAATGAATCAGTGTGTATTAACAAATAGATAAAACAGGAATTTTACATAATTTATATCTAACAATTATCAGTGAAGTGTTTATAATTATTTCTAAAATACAGATAGGCAAATTGAGAGACAGAAAAGTTGAAAGCATTACAAAAGTGGAAAAAGGCAAATGCAAAATTCAATCCCCTATCTTGTAAATCCAAGTCTAATGTTCTGCTTAAAACATCATCACCTTACATCAGCAAATTCTATTCAAACAAAACTCAATTATAAGGATGTTTGGTAGATGAACTCAGAAAGCCAGGTAATCCCGTGTGTCGTTCCTCCATGAAGAGGGGGAGCGACATAATGGTGCCATGACTCGGATAGGAAACTTAGGAGGGAAGAAACGGGAAGAAGTGGAAAATATCGGAGAGAGAGACTAGCAAACAGCCTAGGGAAAAGCCGGACGAAAAAGGTGCCGGAAGAAGCTATTGAAAGCCTAGGCATAGACTCAGATACGGACTACGGGGGGAAGCTGGGAGAAATCTCTAAGGTCGAAAGCGAAAGTGAAAGCTAGAACAAACAGACTCGGATACGGACTGTGGGGAGAAGCCAGGAGAAATGAGGGAGGAATATTGTTGGAAGAAAACTTAGGGAAACATACCGGGTAGAGAAAAATGTTAGGGAAATTGAAGCCGCGGGGGGCAGGCCGAGGCGGAGACGTAAGCCAGTTTGGAATTCTTTAAGTCAGCCCGGGGGGCAAAAGGTGAAAATCTGGAACCAGAGGCAGAGACGTGGGCTGCCAGGTTGGAATCCGTCAGATTAGCCCGGGGAGCAAAGGACAGGAAGCCAGACCGAAAGGCGCAGACGCATGAGCTAGGTTGAATTCGCCAGGTTAGCCCGGGGAACTTAGATTGAATACTAGTGGTGGAAATGTGAGCTGGGGCTGTGTGACTTGCGGAAGCCGCCGTGTGCAGAGAGAGCACAGGGCGTGAATAGATAGGGAACGCGGGCTGGCGCGAGGCCGTGGTGCGGACGCGAAGGGCGTGGAGACCGCGGAGTACGCGAAGCCAAGCCGCGCAAAGCCGGGAAGCCACGCAGATGGGAGAAGCGCGGGCTGAAGCCGCTCAGAGCCGGGAAGCCGCCGAGAAGCAGCCTCGGGGCCGGCGCCGGGAAGCCGCAGGGATAAGAGAAACAGAAGTTTAGAAGTAAAATGAGAGAAATAGGAATGCTGGTAGATAGAAGTAAAATAGGAGAAATAGGAATGCCCGGAGATAGGGAAATAGAGAAAAATAAGGCCTCCCCACAACATGGCAATGAGAGAGCTTGGATTCGGTCTGCCTGATTAGGGAGGTGGTGAGCACCTGCAGGCGGCTAGCAGCTTATGCGCTGCAGGTCACCAAAGACAGGCACGAATTAACATCAATAAGTCTCCCCATAATACCGCAATGAGAAGGCTTGGATTCGGTCTGCCTGATTAGTAAGGCGGTAAGCACCAGCAGGCAGCTCGACCAGAGTATGAGCTGCAGGTCACCGAAGATAGGCACGAATCAACACCAATAAGTCTCCCCACAATACGGCAATGAGAAGGCTTGGATTCGGTTTGCCTGATTGTTAGGGCTTGTAAGTACCTGCATGCAGTTCTAGCAGAGTAGAGCAAGCATTGCAGGGCACCGAACACAGGCACGCATCAGCGCCTAAAAACCTCCTCACAACATGGCGAAGAGAGGACCCGGATTCGGTTTGCCTGATTGATAGGACTTGTAAGCACCTATGGGCAACTCTAGCAAGCAGAGTGTGTGCCGCGGGACACCGAAGACAGGCGCGTATCAACGCCAAAAAATAAAAAGAAAGGGGGATCTGTGGGGAGCAACCCGGACTGGACTGAGTTACTGGAATTAAGACTTATTCTATGCATCTGCTCTCCCACAATATGGCGCTGGGAGAGGAGAAAACAGCTTCTACGCAGCTGCCTCTTGCCAACTTGAGTGCTGACCTCCAGGAGCTGATCCTGCTCCTGATTGGAGGAGAGCAGCGTACTCGGCGTGTGGGCAGCCGAGTTGGGATTGGCGGAGGAGGACTATAAAGGAGGAGAGAGACGGCATGCACCAGGAACATCTAAGGGGAACATCTATCTGAAGGAACACCTGTGCAGCCCCCAAGAGAGCCGGCCGGCGGTGTGCCGCTCCCCCGCGGAAGTGGGGAATGTGGCAGGGGGAGCCGCCCTTCCACGGAGGTGGAAGGGTCGGTAGCCAACCCGGGAAGAACCAGCAGCAAACCCAGGGAGGGCCGAGCAGACAAAAGAACAGCGCAGGGTTTAGTGTCATTCCTCCATGAAGAGGGGGAGCGACATAATCCCATTCATGTTTGGGGGATCCCCTCTCTCCTTAGGGTCTCATAATGGAGGACCCTATAAAGACTTAAGGGAGCTTTTATGAGGTCTATAAAATGGAATGCAATGCCAGAGGCTTGGCTTTTGGGAAGATCATTGTGACTCTCTCTGGTATAAATGCTGTTCTTGAGTCCTGGCCCTTGCCTTTTGCTGTGTCCAGTACCCTCCCATCTCCCAGAGGTTCTCTCTATTGAGCCCAGATCCAGTGAGCCCAGTCACCTGGTGCCTCTGCACACCAGCTGTAGGCTGAGGCACTATCCACCTTTTTTTTCTCTAGTCTCAAAGCACTTTTGCCTTCTCTTTCCCCCTCACATCTCCTTCCTTTCTACGAGTTGTTGCCTTCAAATAAATCTAAGCAGGAGTCTTCTCTGTGTGGCACAGGAATGCAGATCTAGAAGTAGCTACACCTTGTCTGTAAACTCTTGCATAGTCACTAAAACCAAACAAGCGCAGGCTTCTCAAAGACCCTCCACATAGACTTCTGGTGACAGCCACCTGCTCGACACGTACTGTGCACTGACACAACCCTGCGTACCTGCCCAGTGAACACCTAGAACACACACAGGTGACACTGGAAAACTCCTCTCTTCTCCATTCAGTACTTAGAGTTGGAAGGACAACATAGCCATAGTACCTTGGGCAAAATTAAGTCACTCTCATTTTAGTGAGGATTTATTTACTGATTATTTACTGATTTCTTTTGCTGTTCTTCTCCAATTAATATGAAATCAGAAATCAATTAAGCATGTTTGGTATTCTGGTTGAGTTATAATGAGTAACTTTCCTCAATGTCATCAATCATGTGACTTATTTGATCTCAGTGGTCTGAGACACATATTCAACCATCCTCTCTACTGAGAGAGCCTCCAAAACACCCTCAGCTGTCCATGCAGCTGTCCATGCAGGGAGGGAGCCTGTCCATCAAAAGCAAGAAGACATTTGGGGCCAGCCACAGGCTAGAATGCGGAGTAGGTGACATGTGTCATGCAGCATTACCAGTTCCCCACTTCAGTTCCTTGTCCCTTTCGAGTGTCCTTGCCTCCATCTTCAGGGACACAATTTATCAACCCTTCCACACAAGCACACATCTCCTGTCAAAATTCTCAGCAGATATCCTAATAAACCCATCTACCCCCAAGTATCACTGGTTGATGTTATTTAAACTGAAACGACGTGAGGAGTATCTGCATTAGGACTTTCAGGCCTGACAGAGCTAGAAGGATATGTTTAGGCAGGAAGACGGCACAAGCCTCCAGAATCATACAGAATTTTCCATGCCAACACGAGACACTGCTTCAGGTTAAATTCTGGGTGACCTGGGTTGACCTCTATCACTCTATGTTTTGAAAAAGGCCCAATACGTGTTAGGATCTATGAAGTTTCTCACCTAGAAAAACACGTGTCATGGTCCAATGAGATTATATACACGAAGATATTTTTAAATCTGACAGCAAGATACTTACTGCATACCAAAGTTTGTTCTGCGAGCTTTATCTTTAATTTATTATTTATAAGAACTATAAGAAATAGCAGTTGCTATACCTATTTCACAGATGGACTGACTATTTTGTTGAAATTTATGACCTCAGGATATTCCCATGAAACATATTATTGATCCAAGTGTGTAACAAAGCTTGACAAATTTATGTCTCAGAATTAGAAAAGCTGTATTTTTCTCCCTTTGTCCTGCAGAACATGAAAAAGCAGGAGCAGAGAGCCAAGAAAGCCACAGAAACCCTCTTTAATGGTGGAGCTGGTCCTGTAGATGGCTTAGCAGACAAGTCGGAAGACACTGGAGTCTTTTTAACACTGTTTTGTCACTCATCACGGCCATGTCTTGGGTGCCCCTGCCTCTAGATCTCCATAAATTTATTCATGCCTTAAACTCAGTTTACTGTAAGTTTTTCTGTTACGTGTAGTTGAGTGTTCCTTAGCTAATACTCATGTAGATGTGTAACTGGCTTACTTTGAAGTGAGGTCCAAGACCATGAATGCTCTCTGGACTCCTAGTACTTTGGCTGATGGCATATTATCTGCTTTAAGGCTTGCACACTTAGTCAGTTACTTCTCCAAAACACATAATGCCTGCTATGCTCAAAAGAGTCTAGCATAAATTTCATAAAGCAGTTGTACTTTTGCATCATATTGACTTCATTGGATTATTGATATTTTGAAAAATACATCAGAGGATAAAGTCCCACTTGTTTCTAACACAAATTTGTTTGTAAAAATACAATTAAACAATTAATAATCAAGGAACACATTATATTTTATCACCATTATTAGAGAATGTAGATACTCAATGATTACATACTCTGCTTCCAATAAGAGTTAAAATTAAGTACATTAACCATTAAATTTTATATTTGAAATGAACTTTTCAAATATTACAATCTGGAGCTCAAACTATTTTTCATTATTTCTTTGGCAAATTAAGGAGAAAAAATGGTGAAAGAACACAGTCTTTGTGACAAGAGAGCAGTAATTCTGGAATACATGGGAAGTCATATTTTTCAAAAGTCTTCAAAGGATTACTGCAGTTATAATTGAAAGGTATAAATTATAGTTTTCAAAGACATACAGACGTGGAAATATTACTTTCTATGAGTCTGTTAAGAGTTATAATAAAAAGAGTTGGGGCAATCAGCTTTCTCTAAGGTACACAGTAATATATCTCTAGAATTCTCTGGACACCACAGAAGAGTGAATGATCTTCTAGGTGTCATACCAGGGAAGACCCTGCCATTAATTGGACAAAGTCTAAGACAGCAAATCTGAGAGTCAAAACTAATACCTGAACCAGACAACAGCTAGCAACTAAACTAACTCATTTCTGCTACCCTGTTACAAAATGGAACGATTTTAAATGTAGATTTGTGTCTGCTCTTGATTTATTAGACATGACTAGGCTGATGTTCATTCAAAATGCCATATAGCAAACTAGATAACCAAGAATAGTTATTAGCACTGACCCATCTAGAGCTAGTAAGATTTTAAATACACAGACATAGAATAAACACTTTTGCCAAATAACTCCAGGATTAATAACTCTTATACATTTACAATAGAGTAAAAAACTATAATCACTATAATCTGTAATTCCCATAAATCTTCATGCTTTCCTGTACATTATTTATATATAGAGAGAAATTCACTTTGAGAGGAATTGGAAAAGAGAAATCAAATTATGGAAAATTGCTACAATAAAACTACATTTTCTTGAAAGCAAAAGAAAACATAAAGATGGCTTAGAAAAAATGAACTGGAAAGCCTTCCAAGTTCAAGTATCTTCTAAAACAGCTATTGCCTTAAAGTATACAATTTCACAAGGTATCTGCAGAGACAAAACTGGAACACGGTGAAAATGTACACTCTCTCACAAGAAGCTTAAGGATGTCAGAGAGTGTTGTCATAAACACAAAAAAAAAGATAACATCACTCTAAAATAGCAGCAAAATTAGTGTAACTTTTTTTTTTACTTGACAGGTAGAGTTATAGATAGTAAGAGAGAGAAAGGTCTTCCTTTTAGTGGTTCACTCCCCAAATGGCCGCCACGGTAGGCGCTGCGCTGATCCAAAGCCAGAAGCCAGGTGCTTCCTCCTGGTTTCCCATGCGGGTGCAGGGCCCAAGTACTCAGGCCATCCTCCACTGCCCTCCTGGGCCACAGCAGAGCGCTGGACTAGAAGAGGAGCAACCGGGACAGAACCTGGCACCCATATGGGATGCTGGCACTGCAGGCAGAGGATTATCCAAGTGAGCCATGGTGCCGGCCCCTAGTACAACATTTTAAATAAAATTTAAATGGTGGAAAAAATCACCTTCAGGAAACGTGTATGCATTTGTCTTGGGTTTCTGGGTTCAATCCTGTAATATCATTACCATTATTTCATGACACTGGCAATGCCTTTATAACAATTTTTATGTGTCTTATATCCATGGTCATATTATAATTACATAGTGAAACCAGTCTGCGCTCACACATAACCAATTATTTTCAATGTCATGAGAATTTGGCGGAATTGGGCACAGCATTCCTGGCCAGACCTGCCACACCTTCTTTATCAATCTTCATTCTAACATTTTTCTAGAGGAGTCTTAATTTTGAATTCTTCCAATCCTCATTTACAAACCCTATTCCCCTGAAGCATCCTGTTATGATTACTTGGCAGACTATAATCCAAAACATCTAATCTTTCTTGCCACTATCTATATATAGATGCTTTTTGACTTAATGATGGGGTTATACCCGATAAATCCATTGTAAACTGAAAACACTGTAGAGCAAATATGCATTTAATACACCTAACCTCTTAAACACCTTAACTTCTAAACAAAGGACATGATATAATATTGGGCATTTATTCTCATGATCCTACAGCTAACTGCCCAACACCACAAGAGAGAATCTGACCATTTATCTGTAGCCTATGGAAGAGCAATGTGTAGGTGAGGAATCCTGAAAACTATTAACACCTTAGAGTGCAGAATAAATGATATCTAAAACATCTGAACATACTAGATGTTGACAAAGGCTATGGAGAAGATCGTAGGAATGAAGAACAGATTACTGGCTGGCCATTAAAACATAATTTTAACAGAGGAATTGAGACCGAGCACCGAGAAGGCTGAAGCAGCACCTGTTGAATGAGCAATGTAGGAATCACTGACTCAACACAAAGTTTCAGGCTGGAGTTCAGTAACAGGTGTAGAAGGGGGTCTATGACACACACTGAACAGGACAAGGAGGAAGAAGCAAGCTGACTGGGACTGGGTAGTCGTGAAGTAAATGGTGTTGACATTGTTGGAGAAAACAAGATGGTAGAAAAAGTCTACAAAGCGTGGCAAACGGGTGCTGCAGGGCTGGAGGAGTGAGTGTGGAAGACGGAGAACACGGGAAAGGGAAGCCCAGCCCCGAGCTTGCTTTCCTGCTCCACTCCCCAGTGGGTGGGGCCTTTCTCTGTGCGGTGTTACCTGAGGTTGAAAGACGGGTGCTGGGGACAGGCCCTCGGCCACTGAGGTTCCAGGGACTCCGGCAAGGGTACTGGCTTGGGGTAGGGGCTGTAGGGCTCTGCCTGGCCCTGGCTGTCTTGGTGGTGGACCCGGCACTGAGCCTAGAACTAAGGCCTGGACTCAATTCCTGATCCCTCTCCCAGGCGGGAGCCGTCTCTCACACTGTACCACTCAGAGGCGGGGGAGGGGAGATGCCAGCAACTCTTTCCATCCTGCCTTCTCCAATCCATCCCAGCTCACTACTGTACGAAAGCAGGCACCACGGTTTCTGACCTGGCTCCCCCAGCTCTTGCAAAGGTAGGCTGGTGCACAAACACCCATGCAAAGTGGTGTCACTGTGGAGGATCCTACTCAGCTGTCATCTTGTTCTACCCTCTAGAAATAATGCTGATATGAACATTTTTACTCATGTCTCAAGGGCACAAGTGTGTGCACTTCTGTTAAGAAGATGCCTGAGGGTGAACATCCTAGCTATAGGGCACACAGAGTTAAGCTCAGGAGATAACACCAAACTGATTCTGAACCAGGTACACCACTTACATCTCCTTTCCAATATAGGAATCCCTTTTGTTCCAGGCAGTTACCAACACTTTGTATTGACAGTCTGTTCGCTTTAGCCCTCCGTTGTCATGGCAATGCATCAGCCTCATCTGCATTGGTGTCTACCTGCATTGCTCCAGCTATCTTTTTTTTTTTTTTTTAAGATTTATTTAGTTATTTGAAAGGCAGAGTTACAGAACAGATAGAAGAGACAGAGAGAAGGAGACTGGTCTTCCATTAACAGTTTCACTCCCCAAATGGCTGCAAAAGCCAGGGCTGAGCCAGGCCTAAGCCAGGAGCCAGGAGCGTCTTCCAGGTCTCCCATGCAGGTGCAGTGGCCTAAGGACCTTGGCCATACTCCACTGCTTTCCCAGGTACATTAGCAGGAAGCTGGATCCAAACTGAAGCAGCCAGGACTCAAACCAGTGTCCATATGCGATGTCGGCACTGCAGGCAGTGGCAGCTTTACCTACTGTGCCACAGTGGCACCTATATGTTAATTTGCATGTTGACCACTGGATACTTCCCTGCAACAAGGGTCTGGTTAGCTCCAATGCACACTTTTCTCCCTCGTCATTTTTCTTGTGCTTTGTAGGAGTTCTTTATGTGTTCTACAAACTAATTCCTGGTTGTTTATATTTTTGCAAGTATATTTTCCAATCTAGTGTCAAACTTTCAATCTTTTTCTTCATATTTTAGGTCCTGGATAAGTTTTTTCCTATCCCAGGAACATGAAGATAATCTATTTTATTATATTTTCTAGATGCTTCTGTGGTCTTTCACCTTTACTTGCACACTCACCAGCAGCACTAGGTTTTTGTTACAATGTTCAACTCAGTTTCAACTTTCTGCCTATCTATATTCAATGCTTTCCCAGATCATTAACTAAAAACTCTTCTTATTCACTCTTCTTAAGTGTCACCTGGTACTATGTCAAGGGCCTAGAGAGGTTGGGGTTTCTTTATGAACTACTCTTTTCCACTGACCTATTTTCTATATTTGCACCATTGTCATGCTATTTTTAGAATAAATTTTGAAATAATCAGATCATCAAAACTAGTAGTATAACATTCCTAACCATTTGTAAAATATATAAAACAAAGTTTGACAAAAACATATTTGCAACATACAGGCATTTGTTTTTTATTTTTTCCTTTTTAATTTTAGCTCCTAAATATAAAAAGGAACATGTAGTATTTGTCTTTCTGTGTCCAGCTTATCTGACTCAACATGATTTCCCCCAGTTGCATCCATTTTGCAGCAAATGATAGAATTCCACTCTTTCTAAAGCTAAATAATATTCCATTGTGTATATTTATCCATCCGATGATGGACATGTTGGTTGATTTCATATTTTGGGTACTGTGAATTAGAAACATGAGGGTACAGGTTTCTCTTTGATATAATGTGTTCATTTATTTTGGATATATACCCAGTAGTGGGATTACTAGATCACATGGGAAGTCTATTTCTAGTTTTTTTAAGAAATCACCATTCTGGGCCAGTGCCATAGCTCACTAGGCTAATCCTCCGCCTGCGGCGCTGGTACTCCAGGTTGTAGTCCCAGCTGGGGCGCCAGTTCTGTCCCAGTTGCTCCTCTTCCAGTCCAGCTCTCTGCTGTGGCCCAGGAAGGCAGTGGAGGATGGCCCAAGTGCTTGGGCACCTGCACCTACTTGGGCACCTGGCTCCTGCCTTCGGATTGGTGCAGCACACTGGCCATAGTGGCCATTGTAGGGGTGGGTGGTGAACCAACGGAAGGAAGACCTTTCTCTCTCTGTAACTCTGCCTGTCAAAAAAAAAAAAAAAAAAGAAATCACCATTCTGTTTCTCATACTATCAAGTACTTAATTACTACAGTATGTCCTTAATCACTGTAGTGTCCTCATAAATACATGTTTTCTATTTGCACAAGTCTTCCTTGGCTTTTTTTATAACTGTCTCTGTGTAAATTTTAGAATCATCCTGTCAAGATCCATAAAAAGAGTAATGAAAAACTTAGGATTTCATTTTCATCCATGCCACGGATATGTTTGGTGAAGGTTGTTATATTTATAATACCAGATCTTGCAACACAACCAAGAGTATGTCTATCCTTCCATTATTCTAGGATTTCTTTAATTTCTCTCAATTTGCTTATTATGTATCATTAGGTAGAGGTAAAGTTTATTTATGTATTTAATTATTTGAAAAGTAGAAACACAGAGAGAGACGTAGAATGACAAAGTATTTCCACGTGCTGGTTCACTCCCTCAAACATCCACAGTACCCCGAGCTAGGCCAGCTCAAAGCCAGGAGTCCTGAACTCAATCTCTGGGCCCCCTACATGACTGGCAGATACCCAACAACTGGAGCCATCATCTGAGCCTCCCAGAGTACTCATTAGCAGGAAGCTGAATCTGAAACAGCAGAGCAGACACTCCTCCAACATGTGCACAAGTATTCCAAGTGGCAGCAGAACCCACTGCACCCCAACACGTGCCCCATGTGGGTTGTTTTCCTGATATCTGCTGCGTTTGGAAAGTACACTTACTTACAGAATTCATGTGTTGAAACACTGCTGGGGCTGGCACTGTTGTGTAGCAGATAAAGCTGCTGCCGGCGGAGCAGGCATTCCATATGGGCACTGGTTTGCATCCTGGCTGACCCTTTCAGATCCAACTCTCCGCTATGGTCTGGGAAAGCAGCTGGGGACAGCCCAAGTCCTTGGGCTCCTGCATGCACATGGGAGACCAGGGGGAAGCTTTTTTTTTTTGTCCCTACTGAGCAAAGAGCAACAGGGACTTTCTAAAAAGCAGACTAGACCTCACCAGACCCGAACTTGCCAGAATCTTAACCATGGACTTTCCAGGCTCCAGACTGTGAAAAATAAATGTGTTATTTACAAATGACCTAATCTAAAATAATCTATTACTACAGCAAAAACAGGTTAACGCACTACCTTATTACTTCACTTTCTGTTTGATACAAGCATCTAGAAACACACTGATTTCGATATCATGATAATTTTATCTGGCAAGCTTTCTAAACTTGCTTATTAATTCTAATTACTTATAAATACATAGTTTTGGATTTTCTACTTACACACTAATATGAATGAATAATAACTTTTCATTTACTTCTTTCTTTGTTTTACTTACTCCATGGATTAGGATCTCAGCTACAATTGGAATAGAGATGAGAAATCATGTATCTTTGTCTTGCTACCAAGTTCAAAGAAAAATCTTGCAAACTTTAACCATTAAATATGATATTCTCTGTGGGTAGATGTACTTCATCAAATTTAAAAAAATCAAGTCTTAGTTTCTCAACAGTATTTCCATGACAGATTTTGAATTTTACAAATATAGTATCTGTATCTACTGAAGTGATCATAAGAGATTTCACCATTTTTGTGTTATTTTTAGAATTCGTTAAATATTAAATCTACCTTGCATTTTTGGAAAAACAAACTTGTTCTCTCAGAACACACACACACACATTGACACACATCCCACATTTTTTGATTCATTTTATTCCTTTATTTAGGATGTTTGCATCCGCATTATTGTATGAATCTTAAAATTTTCCTTTCTTTTTATAGTCTTGTTAGACTTTGATCAAAGTAATTCTGACATGGTAAAATGCAAAGGGGATTGTTTTCTCTGTTCTTATTCTCTAGAAGAGGATGTGCAATAGTTTAAATATCTTCAATATTTTAGTGTTTAAGTTTTATCAGCATTGAGTTGTGAGAATTGCATTTATAACTGTGGATTATATTATAGATTTAACTTCTTTAATACATTATTTAGATTTTTCAATTTCTTCTTTACTAGTTTTTTTAAATACTTATTTATTTTATTTGAAAGGCAGAGTTACAGAGAGGCAGAGGCAGAGAGAGGGAGAGAGGGAGATATTCTCTATCTACTGGTTCACTCTCCAAATGGCCACAACAGCTGGAATTGGCCCCATCCGAAGCCAGAAGCCAGGAGCTTCTTCCAGGTCTCCCACATGGGTGCAGGGGCCCAAGGACTTGGGCCACCTTCCACTGCTTTCCTAGGCCACAGCAGAGAGCTTGATCAGAAGTGGAGTGTCCAGAACTCAAACTGGTGCCCATATGGGATGTCAGCACTGCAGGCAGTGCTTTACCCACTATGCCACAACAGCGGCCCCTTTTACTCCTTTTTTAGATTCATTTTTTTATATTTATTTTACAGGTAGAGTTTACAGACAGTGAGAGAGAGACAGAGAGAAAGGTCTTCCTTCCGTTGGTTCACTCCCCAAATGGCCGCAATGGCCAGCGCTGGGAGCCAAGAGTCTCTTCCTGGTCTCCCATGCGGGTGCAGGGCCCCAAGCACTTGGGCCATCCTCTACTGCTTTCCCAGGCCACAGCAGAGAGCTGGACTGGAAGAAGAGCAACCGAGACTAGAACCCAGCGCCCATATGGGATGCTGGTGCCGCAGGCAGAAGATTAACCAAGTGAGCCACGGTGCCGGCCCTGATGCATTCTTAAAGAATTTATATATACCATAAAATTTTCCAAATTTATTGATATAAACTTGATCAACTTTTAATATCCACTTAGGTTCTTTCAAATACTTATAGGATCTATATTAGGTGTCTTTTTTGCATTTTTGATATTGATTACTTACACATTCTCTCTCTCTGTAAACAATCAAGTCACTTTCAAATTTATTAATATCCTTTAAAAATTTTTATTTATTTGAAAGGCAGAGTTACAGAGATAGAGGTAGAGACAGAGAGGTCTTCTAGCCACTTGTTCACTCCCTAAATGGTCTGAACAGCTAGGGCTGGGTCAGACCAAATCCAGGAGCCAGAAGGTTCCTAAGGGTCTCCCACATGGGTGCAGGGTCCCAAGCACTTAGGCCATCTTCCACTGCTTTCCCAGCCACATTAGCAGGGAGCTGGACTTGAAGTAGCACCCATATGGGATGCCAGCACTGCAAGTGGCAACTTAACTTACTACGCCACAGCCCTGGCTCCTTAATATTCTTTACCATACATTCATTTAACTATTTTCCACCCTCACTTTTTTCTTTCTCCTGCATTCTTTTGTTTAATTTATTGTGCTTTTATTCTTTAACTCAATGCTTGTCAACCTTATTGCTTTCCTGATACTTTGTTAAAGCTATGTTTTTCCCTCTAAGCAGCACTTTAGTGCATCCCACAAATTTGATGAGGTATTATCTTATTATCATTCAGTTTAAAATGAACTACTTTCTTTGATGACTCCTTCTCAGTCATGCCAATCATCTGGAAACTTATTTCTCAATTTGCAAATGTATGGAGATTCCCCAATTATCTTTCTGTGACTAATTTCTTACATAATGATTATGTGGTTCAAGATAACACTAAATATGATTTTGATTTTTTTACACTGGTTTTATGCTATGGCATTTGGCCAATATTTTAAAATATTCTGTATTTAAATAGCAGGAAACTTGATGGTCATTTTATTGCTCATTGTTGGTTTTTCTGAGGACTGATGTGATGGTTTTTCTCTGAGGCTTGCTTCGCCCAGGGCCATTAGCAACCTGGGGGTCTCCTCAATTCAATCTCCAGGGACGCAATGAATCCACAGTGAGCCCTGAGGGAGCTGTGGCCGCAGCTTTCACACCTCAGTGCTGGGATGCACCCTCTGGGGCCATGCCAGGCCAGGATTCTGCTCTTCCTTCCGCTGTGCCCCTGGTCAGGTCCGGTCTATGGCTGTGTCTGCCCAGGGGCTGCCTGGCCTGTTGAGATTCCATCCAACCCCTGCAGAACCTTCCAGAAACCCAGAGGGGAACCTCCACAGGAAGCCCATGCATCCCTCTGGCCTCTGGCCTTCCGGATCTCCACCCCATTCACTCTGTGCTGGCCCATTTGCCCTTCAATGCCTTGGAGCCATGTTTAAGTGTTTTCCCCACATTTGTTTGTCTCCTTCAAAGGAAACTAAAGGACTGGTCTGAATTGTGCGAGCTCTCTTCAGAAGTCACATCCCTACTCAGTCTTTAATAGTTTTAAATTTTATCTTGGAACTGTGGAGTGACTTGCTTCTTACCATTCCCTTGAACAACAATAAGAAGTTGATGAAGGACAGCGCTATGCTCTCAGGGTTTAAGCACCACCAACATTCGTGCACTGAAACCTCGCCTCCTAATTCGTGTGGTCCCCCCAGGTGAGGACACAGCTAGCAGGTGCCATCTGAGAAACACAAAGCAGATGATGTCCGCAGACAAGAACCTTGCAGCACCTTGACTTCGGACATCCCGCTTCTAACACTGAGGAATGAACTTCCGCTGCTTATGAACCACTGGCTTACGTGCTAGTGACACCAGCCTAAGGGGACGGAAACAGAGGGCATTCAGGAGTCACCACGGAGTCCACCCCCAGCCTTATGTAGCACTGAACGACAAAGACTGAAAATCACTCCGTGATTAAATATAGTTTTTGGTTGGGACACCTATATTGCTAAAGTGTTAGGTCTCTTGTTCTTACTTAAACTCCAGCCTACTAAACGAGTAAAGATAATTCTGCCTTACAGATTTTCCACTGTAATTACTGTTAAGAACTATAATCATTAAGTATAATTAGCATCAAGTGGAATTTTACAAACCAGTGAATGGTAGCATAATTACAGATTTAGGCTGTCTGCTACTACAAAATTAAGTTTAAAAATTTCAAGCAGAATCTGTTGTGGGGAATGCATATTCATAAGCACACGATGTATTGCCCATAAATCCAAGAGAGCTTGAGAAGTTCACACAGAAGACACAATCCAGCTATTTCCATTTCTTCAAAGATGTCACATGACTCTCAGCTTCTGCTTCTGACATTGCATTCTGCTTCCCGTAATAAAGCGTGGACTCCACAGGATTTAAAGCTCACAACACAGAAAACAGCAGTTTATCTCCTTCATGTTTATACTGCTGAATGAAGACATTTTGATTTGTTCCTGCAGCTTCTTCACAAAACATCAGTTCTTCACCAGAAACAGCAAAAATAACGAAAAACAGAAAAAAATATTGCACATTGGTGGGTTCACTTAATTATCTGCATTCTAGAGCTCCTACCATGAAGTTCACCTGCAAAACACCAGGGACTCTGGGCTAGAAGAAAGGCTGAGTGTGGACTCACAGCAGGGAAAGAATTTCCCAAATCTAAGAATTTCCACTTTAAAAGGATTAATTTCTCACTATGATGAAAATGTCAAAACCTGGAGTATGGAAGGGCACAGAGGAAGGAGACAGTCCTCGAGAGATCTGGTTCCTTTAAACGGTCACACGACCCCACAAAGAGTAGTCTCTTCCCTGAGATTCCCAGTGAGCCGAGAGAAGCAACTGAGAGAGGAGCAGGACGAGGGAACGGCAAGTCTGTGCCCTGAACGGCTTGTCCACAGCCACTCTATGTGCCTAGAAAAACCAACGTGTCTTAGATTCTAAAGAGCAACAAAATGGCGGATTGGACAAATGGCTCCCCGAGACCACGACAGCCGAAACCCCACTTGAGCAAACGTCATAATCACAAAGACACCAAGCGCGAATATGCTTAAAACCAGCGGTGGTGGGTTGACAGATGAGGATCTCAAACCCACTGGAAATGCTGTCACTGAAACGTGAGAAATCAGACAGTGGAAGAGCTCCGGTCTCTCAAAGAAATCACAGCTCTGAACTCTTTCTGTAAAAAATGACACGTCGGTGAGCAACTTCAAGAAGAAAGAGAAAGAGGGGAAAAGGGAGTTTAGAACTGCAAAGGTTGAGAACAACAGAGTTTATGGCAGATGATAGCCAGATGTGTGTGCGTGCACACACACACACACACAACCACATAGTCAAGAACACACTGAATAGGATTTTGCAACGTTAAGAAAACAAAATCAAAAAGATCAATGCGCTAATTGAATACAGACACAGCAACAGATCTGAAACAAGCAATCTAGCAAATGCATCACTGATATGTTTTTCCAAAGAACTGAACAAATAAAACAGAAAAAAATGTGAATCTAAAATAAAACAACCCTGGAATAATGACTTTAATCTGCAGGTCAAAGAAGTAGACCATGTTCCAGGAAAATAATTGATAAAATAACATTAGCCCTGAAATTTACTCTCAGGAAGTTTCTGAACTACAAGGACAAAGAAAAAAAAAATCATAGAATTATCCAGGCAAGAAAAGCAAAACGACACGCATGACACACAGGTTGGCTGCAAGCTTTCTGTAGAAGCGTTCATCACCAGGAACAGTATGACGATACGGTTACACTATGACAGCTGGGCAGCATGGCCCTAGAATTTTACACCTAGACCCATACTAACCACTAGTTATTATGTTTTAATCTACACACTCCATTCAGATATCTCTAGTTATTCCAATATTCTTCTATATTACAAAAGAAAAGCCCAGATCACACCTCGCTTTTCATTGCATGATCGCCTCAGCCTCCTTTTGTCTGCAACTCTTCCACCTTCGTTTTTGCATTGTATCGCATTGACTTTTTGATGAGAAGTCCTTCCAATCGGAGTTGTCTGATATTTGCTCATAATTAGACTCAGGTCATGACAGAAATACCACAGCACCATCTTAACCAAGTGATCACATTAAAATCCCTAGAAATGGGAAAAATCAGCACCGTATTCCTCTTCACATAATGAGTGGAGAATGACTAACACCGATACTGAAGGCTTAGACCATCAGATGAAGAATGTGAGTACATTTGCTTCCAAATCCCTTTTTAAAAAAAGGAATATTACAGAATGAACTTCCTGTCCTACCACCATCCCAACCTGCAAGTTCGTATCCTTCCTCAGAGGAAATCCCTTATTTTGTCTTGCAGTTTGCTTTACTCATTTAAGGTAGTTTCAAGTGTTTTTCAGGAGTGCTCAAATATACTTCATTTCTAATGTTTAATTATTAATATTCCATGATAGATATGAAGCATAATCTGTTCAACTATCCTTAAATTGACTGGCAACTTTTGAGTATTTCAAATATACTAAATAACACAGGTATTTCTCTGAATAGATATTTATAATGGAAAACTTAAAAGGCACAACGTTTATTTTTCTTAATGTATTTGGGAGGTACAAAGATACAGACAGAAAGTCAGAAGGAAGACAGACAGAAACCTCCTACCTACCAGTTCACTCACCACATGGGCACACAAGCCAGGACTGGGCCAGCCCAAGTCAGGAGCTGGGAACCCCATGCAGACCTCCCAGGTAGATGGCAGGGACCCAACTACTTGCACTATCATCACCTACCTCCTTCCTGGGTGTGCATTAGCAGGAGGAGAGCTGGACCTCTATCTCAGGTACTCCTATGTGGGGTGCAGGTGTGCCAACAACATCTTCACCACTGTGACAAACACACGCCACAACAGTCTTAGTTTTGTCAATCCTACCCTCTGAATCAAATCTCCATTGTAGGCTCCTACTAACTGTATAAGGTGACTCTGTTTACATTTAATACAAACAGTCTAACATTTGCTAAAATGTGGGCAAAATTTCTTGCTATTGATGGCCAGGGAGATTATGTGTCCTTTGCTATATTTATTGGTTCTTTTTATAATTCCCCTTTGATTCACCTATATGCATCCTTTGCACATTTTTACTATGCATAGTTTTTTCCAATGACATTTCCAATGTCATTATATTTCCTTATATATTTATCATTCATGGTACTTAGGTTACCAATATGTATTCTTTCAAAAGTGCAGACTATTTTTATTCAGGTATGCTGTGCACTAAATCATGACAAGAAATGGAGAAAATTCAAAGTCCTAGCGTCATGATTTTACCCAAAAGAGATCTAAGACCTAAAGAGAGAGAGATACTAATTTATTCAAAGTCACAGAACTAAGGCCTTAGCCTTACAGAAGAAGATGGCAAAATAAGGGCACAACAGGAGGGGAAAAAAAGGAATCTAGAATTTATATTTCGTCAAAAGACCCGAGCAGGAATCCAACATGAGATAATAATGGCCTGCTCTTGGAAGGAATTCAGGACCAGGACCTGAACCCCCTTGAAAGAAAAGTACATCTATCATCCATGGGCGTGAGTTAGAGAGTGGGGAGCTGTGTGCATTTGTTCAAACCCATTTCTGTGTCTGTTAAAGGAGATTTAAAATATATGCCTTACACATGTCAAGTCACGGATGTGAACACCCAATGTCATAAAAAGAGCTCTGAGCCTTCAAAATACTACACAAATTCAGGCAAAACCAGAGTGATGTTTATTGCTCCATGGTAATCCCACGCCTCATTTCCGCCATGAACTCCCGGTTAATCGCCAGCTCGAATGATGTACAGAAACTACGTGCTGATGCTGTCTACCAGGAGGGGAGCGTTTCTGTTGCACAGTTGTCATCCTTCCCTGTCACTCGTCTTCACAAATCTAACAAATTTTTCAACAGGCTGCACATCCATTGACTGTTTCAATCATTTCTTATATCTTTTTTTTACCATGAGAAATGAAAATTCCCAAATTTATTTTACTCTCTGTGATAGAAAAACATTAAAGGCAAATATTATGTCATTGATAATTCACTTTCAAAACTTCTCGTGAAATTATATGAATAATTATAGAAGTTAATCATTATTTTAAATGAATTATAAAGGCATCTATGGATCCTACAGGAGGTTGTCGTCAAGTCTGTCATAATTGATGAAGAATTTGCTTTTAGATGATTTGAATCCTCTTTTTAATATGTCTCAGTGTAATAATTTCACCCTCTCAGAGAAAATGTGCAAGTGAAACTCATTATTACTGAGTGCACGCAAGGTCATCTAGCACCTTTGTGTGAAGAATTACAGGTGGAAAATAAGACCATCAATAGAGTATCCACCACTTTGCTCAAACTGGGTTGACATTCAGTCACAGGTATCTTACTTATGGCTTCAGACTGATGCTTATTAAATAGAGAAGTGACTACCTTATGAGCATTATAATAGTTGCTAAAATGCTTCAAATGTAGTAGCACGTAGAAGGACTTTGTTAACTGTAATTTTAATCATAAAAACATTAAATATTTTATGTTAATATTTTACTGGAAAATATGAAACATAGAAATGATAGTATGTTAATTGCAATTAGCCAAATGTGAATAACCTAAATGTGCTCAATTTTAGTTTCGCAACACTGAAAAGACTTAGGAATTTGGTGCAATATAATGTAATAAAGGAAATCATGTATCACAGACTAAGGAAGATAAGAAGTATGCACTTGATTAGAAGGATGTACAAGTGCTCTCCACGGTGCAAACACCCGGTTTCCTTATTACAGATCTAGCACCTCAGAAAAACGTGCAAATTAGACGCATGGACTGAAATAAAGTCCTCAAGCTTTATGGTTTCTTAGGTATGAATTTGACGATGTCTATTCTTTGCTAAAAATCTTTTCCTATAATTATACTGTAATTATCATCTACAAGTAACTGAGGCCATTTCTTCAGATCATTACTATTTGATTAAAGACACAGTCCGGGGCCTGTGGCCAGTGCTATGGCACCGTAGCTGAGCCTCTGCCTACGGCACCAGTGCCAGCATCCCATATGGGCGTTGGTTCTAGTCCTGGCTGCTCTTCTTCCAGTCCAGCTCTCTGCTATGGTCTGGGAAAGCAGTAGAAGATGGCCCAAGTGTCTGGCACCCCCAAGGGAGTCCTAGAAGAAAATTCTGGGTCCTGGCTTTGGGGCACTCCCGCTCAGGCCATTGCAGCCATTTGGGGAGTGAACCAGTGGATTTAAGACCTTTCTCTCTGTCTCTCCCTGTCCCTCTCTCTCTGTAACGCTACCTCTCAAATAAATAAACTAAACCTTTAAAGAAAATACTCATATGGAGCTTTCCACTTTAAAGACCACGTGCCTGGTCTGCATTAGACAACCTTCACACGACTGCCAATAACGCGAAGTCCTCACTGCCTGATCTCTGTCCTGAGGCTCCTGTCAGGATGGTCTGAGCCTCAATGCTGGATTCTCGGGGAGTGATTCAACCTTCGCAGAAAGGCTTTCCTCTTTCAGATATGGCCTGGCCTTGTTTTCAATTTTTTCCATCTTCTGATTTTAAACTTTTCTTGCTTTTCATGTTCCAGCTTCTACAAGTTTTCATTTATCAAGCATTTGGAAATATTTTTATCGCTGAAAACCCTGGCATGGTAGACCAGTCCAAAAACAAAGCCAAGCAAGCACAAAGGCAAGGCAGGGTAAGGGCGAGGGCAAGGCAGGAAAACCACCAGACACGGAACCTAGGGGCAAGCTCAGCAGTTTCTACTGCACACTGCCACCCAAGACCTAGGGTTTCTTCACTTGGTTTAGTAAAGCAAACAAAAAAATCAGTAAGTCATTGCTATTTAAAAATAAAGGTATTTCCGATGAAATTTCGAGTTTTCAGTTTCCCTTTAAAAGTGGGACATTTGGGAATAGGCATTGGCCACCCATATCCCCAGCAGGGATGCCCAGGTTGGATGACTTGTTGGATTCCCAGTTCTGCTCTCAACTCCAGCTTCCTGTTAAGGTACACTCTAGGAAGCAGAAGTGATGGCTCAAGTAGTGGAGTCTGTACCACTCATAAAGAGGACCTGGACTGACATCCCCACTCCTGGCTCCAGCATGGGCCAGCCCCCGCCGTTGCAGACATTTGGGTACTGAACCAGCAGATGGGAAATATCATTGTGTCTGTTTTTGTGTTTCTCAAATAAATAAAAATTTTAAACTGGGACATCTAGCTGCCCCACTATCACAGTTTCACACTGCATTCGCTGCTGGGGCTGACCTGAGGTTATCTCCCTCAGCGAGGCATGTGACTTCAAGTAGGCATGTACAGTCAGCTCAGAGTCTGCACCACTTCCTACTGTGCTAAGTGAGCCTTGCCTTCCTTTCTTTCTCCCCCTCTTTGTCTCTTTCTCTCTTTCTTTCCCTGACTGGCCTCTCCAGTCATTTGTATTTAAGACCCTGAGATGAAAATAAGCAAAACTACCACACCCTTGAGAAGACCAGGTGAAGACCAGTCTACTTTGGTATTTAGGGGTCACTTAACTAAGTGCTCTTCAATTTATGAAGCTACCTTGTGATGTCTCAACACAGAACTGCCATCTAAAATGTAAGGTGCACTTTAACCTTGGAAACTAATTTACCATACAGATTTTTAGACACAGATTCTGTGATATCTGTTCAAATTCTTTCCAAGCTGGACAGGTGCTGGGAGCACACGACCCAGCTAGTGGCAAACTCATTATTTGGCTGGATGCAGAGAAGCTGTGGCCTCAGTGCATAGAGCAAAGAAAATTAGCTAAGAGGTTTTCCAGGCCATAGACAAGGTCACAAGCTTCAGGCAGGGTTATTAATACAAAACAGCACACACGGAAAGGCAATACAGAACCCATGTGAACCAAAACTTAGGTGGCTCAACTACAAAAGAAGAGAGAGAGAGAGAGAGAGAGTCCTTGAACACCACTTTCTTGCACACTTACTTGTGTTTAAAACAGTTAAATGGATGAAAACAAAGATGGTAAATGCTGGGCGTGTCCTGCTTTCATGCATGTGTGTATAAATTTATAATAAAATGGCCATTACTGGAATGGGAATTTAGCCTAGTGGTTAAGATGCAGATTACGATTCCCATGTCCCACGTTAGAATAGTTGGATTCAATACCTCACCCCAACCCCTTACTCCAGCTTCCTAGTAATGCAATCTGGGGAAACAGGGGTAGTAGCTCAAGTAATTGTGGTCCTTGCAACCCACACAGAAGACGGATTGAGTTCCTGGCTTCTAGATTTGGCCATAGCCCATGCCTGGCAATTGCAGGCATTTAGGGAGAGAATCAGTGGATGAAGAGTCATCTGTCTCTTTGTGTCTCTTTGCCTCTCAGAGAAATTAATTTTAAAAATTTAACATCTTTTAAAATAGCTATTATTTTTATGACAATTTCAAACAGAAATTCAATCTAAATCTCTAAGAAAAGCAAAAGATGGGGAAGATGCCCACATTCTTAACAACTGATCCTAGTTTTAGGATAGATTGGGAAAATCGGGTCTTTTAGTTATACAATATTTAGTAATACAATATTCAACTATTCTAACTTAGGTTACTGATTTCAGCCCACATCATGAGAGAAACAGAGTTCTCCACAGGCAATAAGAGAGGGTCATCACTTGGGAGGGAGGCGGCTTTTATCTCCCAACATTAACTTTGCTTATCCCTAGCTTCAAATCTCCGTGGCTCTGAGAATTCAAGTATGCCAGGAGGTGCTAGGCTGAATTCTGGCTGTTCTCTCTCTCCTTCTTTCCCTTTATGAAGTCCCCAAAGTGGGAACCATCGCTGACCACTGCCTTTGGCATTTCTGATGTAGCCCAACCTTTGGATGGCAGGCCAGCTGCCCACATCCTGTGTGCCAGGAGCTGAAGAAGAACCGGAGGCCAGACACAACGTGAGAGGCTACTTTCCTTTAGGAGCCAATGAGTTGCCGAAAATGAAGTACAGTACTAGAACACTTAAGCTTTTTGTGAGATTATTTGGGGAAAGCAGATCTTCATCCATGCGGCCATCCTGGCCCACTGAGCTGCATTCTAGGGTGGGAGGGAACCCATCCTGAGGCTAACTGCACCACACGGACAGGGAAGGAACCACAAACAACAGAACCTGACACCTACGGAAATGCCAGCTATGAGCTAACTGTACCCCACACCTTGAATCCAAGCAGAAGCTTTGCATCGTTCCTAACATTTAGGGTAGCCCAGGAAATTACTTTGTATGATACAAGAGGGGAAGACTCACAGTGAGTGTGGAAGGGTCCGAAAGAGGAATTTGAACATCATAACTTAAAGGTGTCGTCATCTAGTGGCCACAATCCAGGGAAGAAACCTGCACTGAGGGAAAATTGGGCAAAAACTAAGACCAACTTCCCTAGGGCACTTCAAGAAAGGAGTCCCTGACGTGAGACTGTGAAAAAAACCTATTTTCCCCATGAATGACCTTTTCTGGGTGTTGGGTGGCTGGGTGGTGAGGGAGCTGAATTGACTACCCGTGAGCTGAAAGGTGCCTTGCCCCACAGGACTGTCATGCCCTTGGAATATTCAGAGGTCATTTCCATCAGCCAGGGGGACAGTCCACTTGGGCATGAAGTTCCGTTCCCCTGGCTCTCTTCACTATGCATACTGGCTCCTCGGCCTTCACAGCTCACGAACCATGCCGTCTAGACCTCCATTCCTCCAGACACTGTCCTTGGCCAGCCCCAACTATATAGGTTCTCTCCTGGGATTCAGAAACCCAGCATCTGTAAACCCCAAATCATCATTCCCATTTCTTTCTTGCTTTCTCTGCTGTTAATTATCCACCTACTCACCCTACCACCAATTCAAGACACGGCTAGTGCTGGGCAGTTGCAGGCCATGTCAGTTTAATCCAGAGCTGGCACTGGGTACTCTACGAGGTGCCTGTTGCAATCATTGTGCCATACATTTTTGTTGAATATATGTTTACTGGTGGGCCAAGAAAAACTGTTACAAAGTTAAATTCATTCAGTGAAATCTAGATATTAAACCAAGTGAAAGCTACTGTGTGAAGCACTGACTTCCCATATGGGCACTGGTTCAAATCCCAGCTGTTTCACTTCAAATCCAGCTTCCTGCTAATGTGCCTGGGAAAGCAGTGGAGGATGGCCCAAGAGCTTGGGCTCTTGCACCACTGGGGAGACCTGGGTGAAGCTCCTAGCTCCCAGCTTTGGCCTGGCCCAGATATGGCCATTCCAGCCATTTGGGGAGTGAACCCGAAGATGGAAGATCTCTCTCTCTCTCTCTCACTCTCTCTCTCATTGTCTCTCTCTCCCTCCCTCCCTCCCTCACTCCCCAACATAACTCACTTCAGACCCTTTCACAGAGCCCATGCTCCTTCCATCAGGAGAACCTACTGCCATCACTTCCTGCTTTGAAGAGGAAGAAAATATTAGCAAAATAATCTCCCTGGATTTTCATGAAAATCAAGCAGGAAAAGTACAAAAAGAGAAAGGGTTTTGTTAAATTGTTTAGGAGTGTCTTCCTATTTTACCCATATTTTAAAAATAAGTACTAAGATTCCTCCAGATTTTAAAGTGTCACAGACGTTGCCCCTACAGTATTTTCTCCCTATGATCGGTCCATCCTCACAGATCAAAGTCATTTTATGATAAGTTAAACAAAACAAAGGACATTTTCTTTGTACGTCCTTTCTTCCCACCCCTCCCTTCTGCCCAAGCTCCCTTCTACAAGCTTTATTGTATGAATCAATCATGTGACACCAGAAGAACTGACAAGTATTTTTGCCTGACTTACTGGAATGCATGGTCATTACAGGACTAAGTACCTAGTGGTTAATGAATGGATAACGTGAAAAGTAGCTAAGTAAAAATGCACATTCCCTCTGTTAGTCCTGCTGTGTGTTATTACCACAGTACCTAAGGCTGGGTAATTTACAATCAACTGAACAGATCTCTCTCTTACGAATCTTGTAAATTGTCATTTAGATTTATAAATTCATCTCCAGAAAGTTGGACAAGCAAGAAATTGAACATCCAGGATGAGCTCTGGCAAATCAGCCCTCTGAGCCTGGAGAACTGAAGAACAGCACCCCAGCCAAAATACAACCCAAAGATCAGTGCCCTGGCTGAAGCTGACTTCACTCTAAATCACAGCCAGTTTGAAAAGGAGCTGAATAAAATGGTGTTTGAACTCAGAACTAGGTTGCAGGACACTGTTATTTGAGTCCCTATAGGCCTTTGTTCAGGTCCTTTGTCTAGGAAAAACCCACTGATCAACAGTCAATTAACTCATCCACGTATTCATTTTTTTGCCAAATATGTACATGGTGCTTTCTCTGTGTCACAGCTGTCCTAGGTGGTGAGATTCAATGGTGAATAAGAAACGACCTGCTTTCAATAGCTTAGAACTTACAGGAGGCAGACCAAAACATGAAACAATAAATAAAAACCAAAGTGCCCTCTATCACAAGCTTCAAGCATCATGATAAAATTCGCTTGTACGGTAGTGTTTCTTGAAATCACAGATAATAGGGTCTTGGGAGTTCAAATTCTGGTAGACACAGATTTCACATCTTCATCCTATGTTGCATGATATATATTAACTCTACCAGATAGTGAATTCCTCTCGAGTAATGGAATACTGTGTAATCAGCAGCCAGAAAGCACTATTTTAAACACATTGCTCTCATGATGTACAGGAGGTCAGCTGAGCGAGCCAAGTCTGAGAATGCAAATGGCTGTGGGATTTGCACTCTGCCTGCTTTTTTAGGTGTGATATATGCATTCTGCCCAGCTCCTGCTCCTCATTCCAGCTCCCTGCCCCACCAGACCCTGGAAAGCAACAGGTTAGGGCTCAAGCAGTTGGGTTCCTGTCGCCCACATGGGAGACCTATACTGAATGCCCAGTTGGCAGCTTCAGCTCAATCCAGTCCTGGATAGAGTTGTAGGCATTTGGGGACTGAGGCATCAAATCAGAGCTATCTCCTTCTCCCTCCCTTCTCCAATAGAAAAAGAAAACAGCCTTTGCAAACAAATTCATATTTAAATTTTTTTCACATAAAATTGTGATTCATCCCATGCTACTTCCTTTTTGCAGAGAGGGAGAGAGCAAAAACTGTAGTAGGGTCTAATTGTTATGGCTGTCTCCCCAGAGATTCCAATACAAATATTTTTCTACTTTGAAATCATTTCTGATGAGGTTTATCATTTTATTCAAACCATTTGTTCTTTTATATATCAGACACTGAAAACACCTTTTGAAGTGAGAAGTGTTCAAAATGATTTATCTGTAAATAAATGGAGAAGTAGATGAATGGACGGAGAGATAGGTGGCTCCACAGACTGACAGAGGAAACAATAGTTCTTATTCTTGACAAAAATCTGTATCTTCAATACTGTATTATGCTCATCTACAGGCTTATAAGAACATTATTAATAACATAACTGTATGAGGGTCTAGTGTTACGGCACAGAGGGCTAAGCCACCTCTTGCGATGCCAACATGCCATTCTACAGGGCTCATTCCATTCTCAGCTTCTCAGCTTTTGATCCAGCTTCTGCTTAATGCATTTGAGAAATCAAGGAAAGATGGCAGAAGAATGTGGGCCCCTTCCATGCATGTGGAAATCACTGGCTCCTGGCTTCTGCCTGGCCAAACCTCAGCTGTTGCAGTTATTTGTGGAGTGAACCAACTGATGGAAAAGGTCTTTCTCTTTCTCCATCTCTCTCCTGGCCCCTCTGTGACTTTGCCTTTCAAATAAATAAATAGATCTTTAAAAAGGATCTTAAAATATATTAATAAAGTATACTTTAGTCCCAAGAATGTTTCCAGCTTGTAATAACTCATTCAAATCAGCAGATTATACATATTTACATCTTTTAATTATAGCTCTAATGAGTTGATATTCTCTCATACATATAGAATAGTGCCTAGCACTGTATATGTCACATAAATTGTTCTATAAAGTATTACAAATGGTTGCTAAAAACTTGAGAATTATCAAGGAAGTTAACTATAATAGCACATGCTTGAATAAGGAAATACAGCATTCCCCTAAATATAGTAAATGTGTTGTTTAATACTTCCTAAAAATCCTTCAAGCAATATTTCAACAAAGCATCATTGCCTCTCTGTTGTAATATTAATGTTTTTGATGTGCCTTAGGATAGAACTGACATCAATAGAAAAACATTCCCCAAGAGCAGCTGCAAAATACCTCCTACTGAATCTTAAATTCAAAAAGTTGATTCGTTCTGACCACAAGGGATAGAGTACCAGCCAGCCCACAATGTTCAACTGCATCTACTGATATTAATGATACGTGAGTTGATTCCTAATTCCAGCAAAGATCAGGTAATCTTAAAACTTGAAGAGGTAAATGTGAGACAAATGACAAGAAGACCAGTCTTCCAGGTTCTGTATACAGCTATGGCTGCATTAGGAGCTTAAGGACAAAAGTTACACAGGAGAGGAAGCAGGATTTCTTGGTAAATATTTTCTAGATTCTTCCATGTTATGGGACAGCTGTGGGCATGATAAAATTTGAATAAAGTAAGCAGGACTTTCGTCTAACATATCCAGAATGTTATCATTTTAGCACTCAATCAATATAAAATTATTAATGACATTTTCACATTTGTTTCTATGAAGTCTTTGCTATTTGGTGTGCTTTTTACACCTATACCACATCTCAGTTTGGTTCAGTCCCATTTCAAGTATTCAATAACCACCTGTGACGAGTGGCTACCATGTTCAACAGAACAGCCCTAGAAAATATAAAGACTAAACAAATATTTCTCAGTATTAATTACTGCGGCAGTACTGATATTATAACAACTTGCCATCAGTGGTATTGCTATTACTATTACCAAAATCCTGGACAACATTTATAACTATACATGAAAATCTGAGATAATTTTAAGTATCTTGCTAGTTTCAAAATACAAAAGCTTCCAGTGAGACTACAAGAGCTAATGAGAATAAAAGAAAGAATGCCTCCTTATCTTAGGGGAAAACAACAAAATGACCAAGGAGTACAGCAAATATGGAATGGGGAAAAACTGGATGACTGGAGGTGGAAATTCCAGAGAGAGCACATATGTCAAGGAATGATTTTTTGTAAAAAGCAGAACATAAGGCTGTGAAACATGGATTTAAACTTTTGTTTAGGCCAAGGAGAGTGGGAACTAATCATCAAAACCTCCATTTGCTTATTATCCAGCAAATCCAGACACAATGACGAGTCTTTGCAAGGCAACTTTTGAATCAAGCCGAATCCAATTTGTGAGGGTGCTTCTAGAACAGAATTCTTTTATAAGTCTGGGAGCTTCTTTGGGGGGGGGGGGAGGGGTGATGCACCCAGTGCTGTAGGAAGATTTATGCCTAAAGGGATAGGGATCCCTTGCTATCAGATCCAAGGAATGAACTCCACATGAGATGGAGGGCATCTAAGGGCTCACTGAAGAGGTCACTTCCCAGACTCCCCAGTGTTGTCCACCTAGCCCCGATCTCCTAGAAAACTCATATTACAGCTCAGCTCTCAACCTAGTCTTCCCTTCCTCTGACAAGCTCTCCTTAATCTTTGGAGATCCAAGAAACTTCCCTGGCATCCCCTCTCTTTTCTTCTATGTGAGTTCTTACCACAACATACCTCCGGTCCAAGACTCCTCACTTATTTCTCTTTTATTACTGCATTTTCCCTAATTTTCTTCTTGAAACTCTTATTTTCTTATTAACTTTCACCTGAATAATGTTATCATTTTCTGTGCTTTCAACCAGCCCATCTATGCAAATTGCTTCTAAATCTATACACAAATCAGCTAGAATTCTCTACCTTGGTATATACAAAACTGAAGTCGCCAACATATTCAATACAAAATCTACGTCCCCTATTGAAGCCTGTTTGCTTTTAACAGCCTCATGTTCTTTTGATACCACAAGAACTATCAAACATACTCTTGGCTTCTTCTCCCTACACTAACCACATCCAGTCATGGACCCTCCAACAGATAACCCCACCAACACGGGCTGCACAATGCATTTTCATTATTCTGATGCAGCACATCAATGAGTCCTATCTATGCTGACCTAACTGAGGAGTCTTTGCGACTCAGTGCGCTGACCTTTGCCTCCAAGCTTTCTTTCCCATATGTTTGGCCTGATGCTTCTCTGTTAAATTTTTAGGACATCCTAAAATCCTAACTCTTCACCTCTGCTCCTGGTTTTCTAAATCCCCTTACATATGATCTAATCTCTTCTTTTTTTCCTGCTCTTCTACAAGAACCCTCAGCCCATTAAATTCTCCAGAAAACTAATCAATCCTCTGTCCTTCCAAACAGTCTCCAAACCTCGCAATGTCATTATTTCCCATTTCCTCCATTAGGAAAACATCACCCGCATAATCTACACCTATTACAATCCCACCTTTGCCTTGATCCGTTTTTAAGCTATTTTTTCCTCATCTGAACCCCTTCCTATGGTGGGGAGCTTAAATTGTAATACTGAGTTACATATTTACTTGTTTCACAGCTTCTTGTCAATTCAAGGTTCCCTGAGGTTGGAAAAGTGTCCTGTTTGTCCTTTGTAGTCAACACCCTAGAAGGAGTTGGGAAAAACCCACAGCAAGAGAAAAAGCTCCCAGATGATATCCCTGAAAATGCCCCACTGAGAATCACAGCAACTGAGAAGATTTCTGCTTCTGCTTTAGGAAGAAGAGAAGTCCAATTTAGAGCAGGCTTCTTGATTCGTGGGAAGTAGGTACTGTGAAGAATCAGAGAAATTTGGTAGGTGAAGAAGAATAGGCAAGTATTTGTGTATGTCAGTTATTTAAGCATCCAATAGTTATTAAGTACCTCCTGACTCCCTCACTCTGTTTGAGATGCAGAAAGAAATTCTTAAAAAGATAAACACATCACCACCTGCACTGCTCAAATGCTCACTGCAAGTGGCTATCTGCAGAGAATCCTCCCTTGAGAATAGAAGATCAGCAAGCTGTCCTCACTCGCTTACTAAGCTGTCTTTTGACTCAGAAGCTTCCGGAGCTGAACAGTAGAAACTCAAAAGCGCTAAGCAACTGCATTCAGTTCACCTTTGAATTTTTATTTTTAATTTTAGGAGTTATTTAGTCTTCAGCACATTAAATATGCAAGCTAGCTCGTAGAGAAGAGGGAGGAGGCTCTGAACTCGTAAGAAAAAAGTCGTCCATTAGAAAATAAGAAAAGCAAAATAAAAGTAAAAGAGCCCATGAGATCACAAATAATTTTAAAATTTCAGCCATAAAAAGAATCATGTTGCAAGATCAACAGATGCAAGTTGTTTTAATATTTTAAAAAGCAATATCAAAGATAATTGGAAAGAAAATAAAAATAACTGATATCTGAACAAAATATTCGATTATTGTGGATGTTTAGAGTTAGAATGAAATATTTTTCACTGATCAACATTTTCTTAGGACACAGAATTGTGTTCTTTCAAAAAATTAATACAGACCTCAAACATACAAGGTTTTAGAATTTTTTCTATATATCGTCTGTGTGGTTTTTGCCAGATCACTCATATCTTAGAAGACTAAAATAAATGCTTATGTGCCTATATAAAAATCAAATATTCTCAGCATAAATCACAAAATAGTAAATTAAGGCAAAACTATCTCAATGGCATGATCAATTCTGTATCTATTATATGCATACCTATCACAAAGTTCGGATGCAATAAATTACAAGATAAATGAGGGTTAAGCATGATGTAAGCCCTCCCAATTATTCTAGTCCCATTATCCAAGACTCTCTCAAAATATCCTTCCAGTGTACCGACATTTAACTGCTCATATTCCCATAATGCTCCCTGGTTCTCCTGCAGCTGCTACGCTGCTGCTCGTGCCGATTTGCCTTTCTGGAGGAAGAGTCTCGATTTTCCCATTTAATAAGCCCTTACTAATTCTTTACCACTGAATTCAAAAATCATATCCTCTTTCCTGTCCATCGCCAGGCCTAACAGACACCCACTGGCAATCATCCTATTGTACTCCAATTATGTGCGTCTCCTCCAGACCAGTGACTGTGCCTTAGTCGTCTTGATTCCACCACAGAACATTGTGCCAGGCTGCTATGGGAGCAGTGGGGGCAGGTGGAGACCGAGTTCCATGCTGTTGGAGGCGGAGGACCATTCATCACAGTAGCCACAAACCCGACACAGGACCCATAGGACCCACTGCATAGTGTCCCTAAACAAACTGCTTTCATGAATTAACTTGCAACCAACAAAGAAAAGAATCAAGTGAGATAGGTTGTAGGAGCTAACACTTATTCATTTACCTATACAGAAAGAAAATACAGCATACATCACAGATTGCTCCTTTCATTAATACAAATGTCTTTTTGCCCTTCATTTTGTTAATTATTTTCTAGAAAAACTCAGAAATGCTTGTTTCCTTAGAGAAGAATCTCAACAAAAACACGGAATTTTTTTTTTTTTTTTTTTGACAGGCAGAGTGGACAGTGAGAGAGAGAGACAGAGAGAGAAAGGTCTTCCTTTGCCGTTGGTTCACCCTCCAATGGCCGCCGCTGCAGCCGGCGCACCGCGCTGATCCGATGGCAGGAGCCAGGATCCAGGTGCTTTTCCTGGTCTCCCATGGGGTGCAGGGCCCAAGCACCTAGGCCATCCTCCACTGCACTCCCTGGCCATAGCAGAGAGCTGGCCTGGAAGAGGGGCAACCGGGACAGAATCCGGCGCCCTGACCGGGACTAGAACCCGGTGTGCCGGCGCCGCAAGGTGGAGGATTAGCCTATTGAGCCACGGCGCCGGCTAAAAACACGGAATTTACTAAATAAATAAATGAATACCATGGATACCATTTTCATAATGCAAAAGATAAAGGAACAGCTGTTCATTTAGTCTGTGCCCCATCATCAAAAATGGGAAGACTGAAATCTTCCCCACAACTCAGCCAGGTACTTGCGTGAGCTATGCAACCTCTAGCTTACTTAGCTTTCTAGGGCTCCATTTCCTCAACTGTACAGTGGGAAATAAAATAATTAGTACTTTCCCTACAGCATTACTGTGAAGATTAAATTTTAGTCCAGGCTTTTCTACAGCATTGTATCTGTGTCTGCAACATGAAAGTGCTCCATAAAAATAAATGATTATGATGCTAACTGACAACATGGTTCTTAACAACAGGAATGAAAATTCATTCTTCCAGAAAGGGAAGAATAAATGTCCACAGGGCTGGGGCTTGAGATGTTGGTTAGGAGGCCTGTATCACATATCAGAGCACCTCAGTTCCAATACCGGCTCCAGCTCCCAATTCTAGCTTCCTGCAAACCTACACCCTGAGAAGCAGCAGGTAGTTCACCGAGTTGGGTACCTGCCACCCACACAGGAGACCCTGAGTGCGTTCCAGGATCCAGGATGCTTCTGTAAGCATCGTGGGGACTGAACCAGCAGATGGGAGCCCTTTATCTTCCCCTCACTTCCCCAACCTCTCATTCTTACTCTTGTTCTTCCTCCCCAATCCCACCATTAAACAGTAAAATTTAAAGTAACAAAAAAAGAGCAAGGATCCTCACTTAGAACCTGCCTAAGAGCAGACTCTCTGAATTGCTGCAGCCTGTAGGAAGCCAACACCTCTGTGGGTCTGAAATTTCCTTACTGGACAGAGCACATGAAAGCCACAGGATTGCAGCCCTTCATAGAACAAACAAAACACAAAATGAATACACTGAACCCCATGATACATGTTAATAAAAATTTTGCAAGCAGAAAACATTGCTGTATGTAAGGACATATATTAGCAAAAATATATGTGCCCACGTTCTGATAAACTGTGATCCAGTCTTAACAACCATTTTTAAAAATTTTTTGTTGTGCGATCTATTAATATTCACTACTACAGACAATAGTTCCTTTAAAGAAAACATGCTTCAAAAATTCTCAGTATTATTCCACCTTTGTTTTTTCTGTGCTTAATGTTTAGCTTAATGTTTATTTTTCATAGGTATAATTTTCTGTAGGAATTTATAATTCATTTCCCACTTACTTATTATGAAAGCATTCTTCCACATGGGTGTAAATACTCCCAGTGTTAATACAAATATAGTTTAAAAGGTTACATGATATTATAACAAGTGGATATATCTCATTTAAATATTCCCCTGTTATTGGATGTATAGGATGGCTTTTACTGTAAGTAATGCTATCATGCATATTTTCATCCATACTTTTTTCCCCTGCTTTATCTTTATTACTCTAGATTTAAGTCACAAGAAAAGTTTAAGGTACTGAAAAACTTTCAACATGGAAAAAATTTCAAATTGAAAAATTTTCAATACATTGATTCAGTATACATTTCCTATAAATTAGAAATAGAGGGTCCAGCTCTGTGAACTAGTAGGTTAAGCCTCAGCCTGTGGCACCGGCATCCCACATGGGCACCAGTTCAAATGCTGGCTGCTCCCTACTAATACCTGGGGAAGTAGTGGAAGATGGCCTAAGTGCTTGGGCCCCTGCTCAAACATGGGAGATCCAGAAGAAGCTCCTGGCTCCTGGCTTCAAATCAGCCCAGCTCCGGCCATTGCAGCCATTTGGGGAGTGAACCAGCAGATGGAAGACCTCTTTCTCTGTCTATCCCTCTCTGTAACTCTGCCTCTCAAATAAATAAATAAATATTTAAATTAATTAATTAGGAAAAAATGACCTACCAGCAAAGCTTCTGATCTACTTTAAGGACTACAATTTTTCACAGAAAATGTACAGAATAGAATTTTTAAACTCTGATTCTAGAAAAAAGAAATAGACTTGCTGATTGTGGAAGATGGCATAAGAGTTCACAGAAGGAAAGCAAAATTATTCTTTTCACATCTTCTAACATCAAGAAAAATTAGTGAGAGAGAAATATTAACTCCTACTACATGCTGGAAGTTATTACAAGTGGTTTACATTTCTTACCCAACCTGATCTTAATAAAAATTCTCCAGGTCAGTCATAATTATCATTCCCATTTTCCAGAAGAATAAACAAAGTCATTGAGAGGTCAAGTGTCATGAAACTAGACATCAAGCCACACAGGGAGCTGTGCTCTTAAACTCTTGTGCTCTTAAACTCTAGAATCTTCTGCCTCCCAGAGCCCCACATAAAGGAAGTTCAAAACAGCTGATGAAAAGGTAAGTTCAAACCTACAGGGCCAGTTCATCTTCAAGAATTTTATTACCAGCAATAATCAGCATGTAGAAGATATCAGAATTAAAGACAACAAATTTGGAATCTCATAGACTCAAAATGTAATACATTTAAAAGTGAACAGAAAGATTTAGTTAATACCTAAATTCTTGTTGAGATAATCTACATACAGAAACCAGTGATGAAGAAATTTATCCATGAAATTTAGCTGACTCCAAATTCAGTAAAGTGTCACATAGTTGGTAAAATCTGCAAGTGCAGGCACCAATGTTGGCTAATTCAACATTGATAATTGACCAACTACCATGCCAGGGAGGTCGAGTCCCCCTGCACCTCTATGGACTAGATGCCATCCCAAATATTCAAAAAAGTGCATCCAATAAAGTGAGATCAGTATGATTAAGGATGGGAGATGAGATACCAAAGCTGTGCTAAGATGTCTGAAAGGTAATCACTGGGCAAAGAGCTGAACTGAGTCAACAATGCATTGTTCAAGTACAAAACACATTCAAAGCTCAAAGTTTCAAAACCAGAGAACACCTAAATGCAAACAGTACTCATCAGCAGACAAGTTAGGAGTCAACATCAGGGAAAATATTGAACCAAACTGCCTATACAGTTTCTTCCAACTGTAATATTGGGAAGCTCTTAAGAACTAAGAACCATCCCAAAAGTTCATAAGAGATTTCAGTAAATATAATATCTAACTTCACTAAATTTCCATTAAACTTAATTATTTCCATTGAGAAATATTTAATCACATTGCTTGTATGCATTTCTGTTGTAAAAACAAAGCATGTATTTTAGCTAGAGAAGAAAACAAGGTATGTAGCTAATTCTTTCACTGATCCTATTTATTTAAAAAACAATTAAAGTAAATTGACCACACTGGGAATATTTTTAGAGTAGCAATTTGTAAAAATTGAACAAACGTCTGGCAAAATCAAAGAAAATTCCTGACCTGTAATATCTTCATTTATTCCTGAGATGGAAAATGGGAATTAAGTGAGTTAATAACAACTTACAAACCTTATACAATTTTTACTGATTTACTAACCTAAGACACTTCAGAAAATGGTCATTAAGTCTAAATTGTATTACCTATGCTGCAGCTAATTGACTGAGATAACATTTGCATTGTAAAACCTACTTTTGGAGAATTCCAACATGGCATTATTTACAGATTTAGAAAAAGCAATCCGAAAATTCATGAAATTGCAAAAAACCTCAAATAACCAAAACAATTCTGAGAAAGAAAAACCAAGCTGGAGGCAGCACAATACCTGATTTCAAAACATACTACAATGCTACAGTAATTAACACAGCATGGCACAGAATAGAGCGCCCAGAAATTAATCCACGTACATACAGCAACTGACGTTTGACAAAAGTGCTCAGACCATCATGTGGCGTAAGGATAATCTCTTTAACAACTGGTGCTGGCAAAACCAGATATACACATACAAGAATGAAATTATATTCATACTTCTCAATATATCCAAAATCAACTGAAGATGGATCAATGGCCTAAATTTAAGATGAGACTATAAAGTTGCTGGAAGAAAATGTAGGGGAAACACTCTAGGACAATGATGCAGAGGATGACTTCTTAGATAAGAACACCTCCCCCCACCCCCACCCAGAGCACAGGAAACAGAAGCAAAGCTAAACAAATGGGACTAAACAAAACACAGAAACTTCTGCAGAGCAAAGGAAATCATCATGAGTAAAAAGATATCCAAAAGGGAAATAATATTTGCAAAACACCAATCTGACAAAGGATTAATATCCCAATTATATCAGCTACTTAAAAAACTCAACAGTAACAACAAAAAAATCCAATCCAATTGAGAAATGGGCCGAGGACTTCACAGTTCTCAAAAGAAGAAACACAAATGGTCAACAAATAGATGAAAAAGTGATCAACATGAATGGCCATCACAGAAACGCAAATCAAAGCACAGTGAGATCTCACCCCACCTGGTCAGAATGACTAAAATCCAAAACACAGAGAGTGAGAGATGCAGCTGAGGATGAGGACAAAAGGAAACACTTCGACACCACTGGTGGGAATGTAAACTAGTGTAGCCACTGTGGAGAACAATGTGGAATTCTCTTTAAAAAATAGAAATAGGCTTGCCATATGATCCAGCAATCCCGCTACTGTGTATATTCCCAAATGACTTGAACACAGTCAAAGAGATCCCTGCACCACCATGCTCATGGCAGTACTGTTCACAATGGCCAAGATTAGAACCCAACCAAGGTGTCCATCATCAGATGAATGGTAAAGAAAATGTGGTGTATGTACATAAAGGAATACTATTCAGCTATTTAAAAGATGAAATTCTACCATTTACTGCCAAATGGACACAACTGGGGGAATCAGGTTGAGTGAAATAAGCCAGACCAAGAAAGACAAGTATTACATTTTATCCCTTAAATATGGGAGCTAAAATTAAAAAAAAAATTTGAAAAAGAAATAAATGTGTATATCAGTATTGCTGCAAATATAGTTTTGTAAAACCTTGTTTTATACTTCGGTCAAAGAATGCTACGCTATTGTAGTTTTAATGACAAGTGATTAATATTTGCTGCATATGGAAGACATGGTCATTTTTCCATTCAATTACTGTTTATAGTTATTGTCTGTATTCCCACTAAACTAGGGTTTTGTTGCTTTTTACTTGTTAATCTTCATATTTGATGAAGTATTAAGTTTTTTTATCATAATGTAACTTTAAAATATGCTTTTTCAAAAACTTAAGAGAGAAGGAAGTGAGGCGGAGAGGAGGAAGGAAGGAGAGAGGGAGGAAGGGAATATCATTGTGTTCTTAGAACTGTGTCTGCAAATCACAGTGACTCTATTAAAATTAATTTTAAATTAAAAATTAGTTTATTAATTTCAGCCACACTAAAACAAACAAAAAGACATTAATAAAATAACATCTTCAGTTGGGCACATGCCTGGCAGTTAGAACGCCTCTTGGAACAGACACATCTCATGTCAGAGTGCCGAGATTCAGGATCTGCCTCTGCTTCTGATTCCAGCTTCCTGCTAAGGCCATCTTGGAACAGGCATCTGAATAGTGAAACCAGATGGGCATGTTTCTCTCCATCTCCCTCCCTCCCTCCCTCCCTCTCTCCGACTCTCCCACTCTCTCTTCCTCCCTTCACCCCATTTCATCTCCATCTATTTCTCAAAAAAAAGAAAGCAATATTTGTAAAAAGTGACATCAAGGTCTTTAGATGCACATTTCAGTAGAATGTAGAAAAGATAAAGAATAATTATCCCCTAGATGACATGGATTCCCATAAACTACCAACTTTTTTAATCTTTCTCAGGAACTAGAAGTGCCACTTCCCTCACTGCTGTTAAAGCCAAAAGGGTAAACTCTCCAGATGCTAGCCTGTGATTAAAGTGCCTCACAGGGATAACATGTGCCAACAGGAGGAAGCTCCATAGATTTTAATTCTGATCGAGCCTTGCTAAATGCATACCAATGAACCCATTAGTTAAGCTCTTGAGACTTCTATTTCATCATTAATAAAATACAAACGCGTCTCAGTAGCAACCCCATATTGCCTGACGGGTCAAGGTTTGGGTCACCCCTTGGCCGAGCAGACGATCAGGGGCTCTAGTACAAATGTACTTTTTAAACTATTTTTTTAGTTATATTTATTTTAGGGGCAGACAGAGAGAGAGGATCTTCCATCCACCGATTCACTCCCCTAAATGCCCACAAAAGCTGGGACTGGGCCAGTCCAAAGCCAGGACTCCTACACGGGGGGCAGGAACCAAGTACATGGGCCATCACGCGGTGCCTACCAGCACAAGCATGCACAATAGCAGGAAGCTAGATTGGAATACGGAGACCGGACTCAATTCCACATGCTCAGAAACAGGATGTGGTCCTCCCCAGCAGGAACTTAACCCCCTCCCCAAAATGCCTACCCCACCTATGTCCTTTCACCCAACTCTGCTGTTTTCAGCACATCTTACCTTTCAAGGTTCCTGGGGCTTTAAATTTCTGGGCCTCTCTAGAATTCTTTCCTGCCAACCACTTCGTGTCATAATTTCACCATCAGACACTCAGCTCTCAGTAGGTTTCAGTCTTCTCTGCTCTGCTAGGCTCACCTGCCCACTTTCCATCTTCCAAACTGATGATGTAAAGATAAAGATGGTTCAACCCATGTGTTAAATAGAAGTGCAGAATCCATCACAACTATTTTGGCATAATTACACTAGCCTTCCTCTTATTCCCAATTTCGATACCTCATGAATGAATAAAATAAAGAAGGAGCTGAAAGTATAAATCAAACATTGCAGAATAGTAAAAAAAAAAAAAAAAAAAAAAAAAAAGGATAAAATACAGAAGATAATGCAAACTCCAAAGACTAGCAATGAAGATAAATGAGTTCAATGCAAATAAAGATTCTAGAACAGCAGTATATAGATATAGGTATATATATATATATATATATGTATACCATTTCAGTATTACTGTTTGTACTAACCTTTATCAATGATAATTAATCTGTTGTCAAACAACCTCCACCATATGGAGAAGTAGTGTTATTATATGGCTCTCCATAGTAACTTAGTTGACCTAATTTGTCAAGAAACAAGCAAATTTTGCAGATGCAAAGGTATCTTGTTCTTCTGCTAATTTTATCTGTAATAAGTTTACTTGGGATGATTTGATGATTTCAGTCAATCAAAAGCTAAGTTATGCTACACTCACCAATGCCTCAAACATCTCAGTGAATTTCAAAAATAATTCTTACCTCACATTAGTGTTAGTGTTCTATACCCTTCCTTGATCTCTTTCTCATCCTTTCTCTCTCTTGCCTTCACTGCAAGTCCCAGGCTACACATCAGTCACTAGCAGGGTCCCAGGACAAAGTTAAGAAGGAAATATGACACACAAAATGAGCTGGTCTATGAAATTTGTGCACAAAAGTGACCTATAGCACCCTTACCATTGGCCGCCCCTGAGGCTGACAGGGAAAGGAGGCATGGTCCTCCCAGAGACAGCGGCAAGTATCATTAACAGTCAAACAATCTACTGCTGTCATCTGCATCAGGCCTTAGTGATGCCAAGAATTAGGAGGGCTCATTGTGTTTTGTATTTTTCTATATTTTTCAGCTGTTCATCTTTTGAAAACTGTCAGAGTTAATTCTGTTTTATTGTTCATATACATACAAAAACTTACTATGACCTAGAAAAGAAACTCTATTATCTGTAACATGAAGCAAGTAACATCAGTGGTGCAACAGGGTCAAGATCCAAATGCACAACCATGTCAAAGTGTTGAAGTTAAACCTCTTCCTCCTGCTTGTACAGTTTTTCCCTACTATTTTCTCTACTACATCTGTGACTAGTAGATACATCCATATGTTTTTCATTGGCAGCAAAACTTAGGTTTGTTACCTCCTTAATATTTTTCTCTGAGGCATGATAACTAGGAAAATGACTAGATCGGGATAATCCTGATAGAATTACAGTTGGAATATAAGTACCCACTTGGAGGAGGGGAATACTGTATTTCATTAATTCTAGGATTCATTCTTATTTTCATATTTTAATATCTCAAACCTGGATTATTCTTAAAATTAAATATTAACTTTTTTATTTCTTTGTGATAAATAAAATTATGGTATGTTATATATTGCATATCTTAAATTTAATGAAATATACTTTATTAACATCTATTCCATGTATTAAGTTCTAACATAGTAAGTGCCCTTTCTGCTTAGCCATATTCCTGTGATCCACCCTCCAAAAAGGCTATTGTAACTGTCAGTAGAAGAAGCTCTATAAAGAATCCTTGGCATTCACGTATTGGCACCAATAGCATGCATTGTGCTAGCAGGTTGAACTTAAATAAAGGGCAAAGTCTTTTCCATTTTCCACCTTTTATTGTTAAAAGTTTAAAATCTTTGTAACACTGGAAAGAACAGTATAACAAACACCCATATATACTTTTCTAGACTTAACAACACATTCCTTCTGTATGTGCATGAATCATTTTACAAAATCACTTGGAAGTAAGTAGACATCATTATACTTCATCCCAGAGATTTCAACATTTATCTCCTGCATGACCACAGACCATACTTACACCAAAAAGAAAACCATAATTCCATATTATCTCATATATCATCTAGACCATCCATCCTCAAATCTGTTCAAGTATCCCCAAAATGACATTCATATATAGATACTTTTCTCAATACAGAATTCAACAGAGTTTCATTGCATTTTGTTCTATAGTCTCTTTGAATACAGACAATTAAGCTACCTGCTTATTTGATTATTTTTTAGGATATCAGCTTTTTTTAGGTAGCCAGGCGATTGTCTTGCAGAATTCTCAAATTATGTATCTGCACCTTGCCTTATAAACACAATCAGATTAATGCCAATACAAATACATGAGCAGTGACATAACACTTTTCTCTTAACATCCCAACAAAAATAATCTTTATAAAGTTGTCCCTCTAGAATGACAATTGCTTTAAATAGCACTCTGTCCACAGAATCAGCCCTTAAGGCATTCTGGTCTGGCTGAAAAGCCCATGAGACCTTTTCAGGCATGGAAAGCCAAGATACTGTGGCAAAAAAAAAATGTCCTATATGAAGGATCTCCATGAATGAGACCCCAGTGGAAAGAAAGGACCATGAAAGAAGGATGTACTTTTCTTTTAAGGGAGGAGAGAACTTCCACTTTTCCTATGGCCTTGCCTAAATATTGATGGAGTTTGTGGACTCAAAAGGCTTCTGTAGCCTGGGCAACTCATGGCAAGAGCCTTGGATGATCACTGGCTTTATAAGAGTGTTAATTGTAAAATTAGCAACAGGGGTCACTGTGCACTTACTCCCCATGCAGGATCTCTGTCATAAATGAGTCATACAATGAGATTTAACTGTAAAACCTGGTCTCAGTTTTCCTATATTTTGTGTGTGTGTGCAAATTGTTGAAATCTTTACTTAGTACAGAGTTGGTCTTCTGTGTTTAACATTAACTGAAAATGAATCTTAATGGAGAATGGGACTGGGAATGGCAGAGGAAAGAGGAATGGGGGAAGAGTAGGGCAGAGGGTGGGTATGGTGGGAAGAATCACTGTATTCCTAAAGATGTAAATGAAATTTATACTCATTAAATAAATGCTTTCTAAAATAAATAAATAAAAATAATTTAAGAAAAAAAGTTGTCCCTCCAATGGTCTGATTGAGTTTGGATACTTTGTTAAAGTGATAACCACCAGAATTTTTAATTATAAAGGTCTATGTTTACTGTGTGATAACTAAGTAGAATGTTAACAATGTCGACTATCAATGGTTCCAGAGGGGCCCAATAACTGCCATCCCCGTTCTGCACTCTAGCTCCATGCTCATGATAAAATAGCCAGAAAGAACTATCCACATTCAAAGTTCTTTACCTGTTCAAAAATAATCAGGCTGATCCTAAGTAAATGTTGGGCTATGAAACCACTAGAACTCCAACAAAGTTTGCCAGCCCTTAGCTCATGGTAATTGTCACACATGGGTGTGTTCCCATGAAATGAGATTGGTTCCCAAGATGAAGGGAAAGCCAAAAGGACAGAGGAAGAGAAACATTTTCTGTGACAGGGCTTCTGACAAGCAAGCTCAATCCATGGGAGCATCTGCACTTCTAATAGTCTATCCAGGTAAGGTTGCCACGTTAGCAGGGGCAGTAGCTATACAATAGTACAGTAATAACCTTCAGATCACAATGGTGGTTGATTAACTTTGAAACCAAAAATCCAATAAACCCCTTTGATTTCCATTCCACTCCTTCCCAAATATTTGTAAGCACTAATATTCTATACTCATTGCCTATGCTAGAAACTTTTAGGAGCACATTATATTTCTTCATTGGACTCTTTCTGACATAGATATAAACATGAGAGAAACAGAAAAAAAAAACAAACAGAAGTTGATGTCATGGAAATCTTACATATTTTATAGAAAACTAAATTATTCTAGTGTTTCAATAAATTAATATCATACATAAATAAGCAAAGCGAAGCTTAGATGATACAATATCAATAATGGTACCACTCTTCAGTCAGTCAGGGGAGGATTCTTCTCTGGGAAAACAGGAGGAGTTCAAATACAATCAAGTATAACAAGGTGACTGTCAAATTTTCCCTTTAAAATAATATATAGGTTTTCCACTTCTTACAGTTTAGATGCCACTACAAATGAGTGAACATACCCAAAAGGATGTGACCTAAATTTTCTATAAGGTCAGGAGTTCTCCAGGCCATCAAAGAAGGCGGTACCTTTCTCTGAAGGGAGGAGTGAACTTCCACTTTGACTATGGCCTTGTCTAAATAAGATTGGAGTTGGCGAACTCAAGAGGCTTCCATAGCCTTGGCAGCTCATGACAAGAGCCTCGGATGATTACTGACATCATAAATAAGGGTGTCAATTGTTAAATCAACAACAGGAGTCACTGTGCACCGGCTCCCCAAGTAGGGAGTTATGTGTTGTACTTATGTGTTGTACTATGCAAATTAACGGTAAAACTACTACCCAAACAGTACTTTATACTTTGTGTATCTGTATGGGTGCAGTCTGTTGAAATCTTTACTTAGTATATACTAAGTTGATCTTCTATATATAAAGATAATTGAAAATGAATCATGATGAAGAATGGGATGGGAGAGGGAGTGGGAGATGGGATGGCTGCGGGTGGGAGGGAAGTTATGGGGGGGGAGCACTACAATTCAAAAATTGCACTTTGGAAATTTATATTAAATAAAAGTTGGGGGAAAAAGGTCAGTAGTTCTCTCAGGGGAAAATGATGAGTTTTTCTGCAAAATGTGGCCCCTAGTAGGCAACAAAACAATGCAGGACAGATTTCCAGTTAAACGGCTTGAAAGTTACAGGAAAACCCTCTCCTGTGTTGTTCACTTGCCTTGTTGGAGGCAGCTAACCTAAAAATGGGGGCTGGCACTATGGCATAGCGTGTGAAGCCGCCACCTGCAGTGCCAGCATCCCATATGGACTCTGGTTCGAGTCCTAGATGTTCCACTTCCCATCCAGCTCTCTGCTATGGCCTGGGAAAGCAATAAAAGACGGCCCAAGTCCTTGGGCCCCTGCACCCACACAGGAGACCCGGACGAAACTCTTGGCTCCCGGCTTAGGATTAGTGCAGCTCTGGCCATCTCGTCCAATTAGGGAGTGAACCAGCAGATGAAGACTTCTCTTTTTTTTTTTTTTATCTTTTATTTAATGAATATAAATTTCCAAAGTACGACTCATGGGTTACAATGGCTTCCCCCCCCATACCGTCCCTCCCACCCACAACCCTCCCCTTTCCCACTCCCTCTCCCCTTCCATTCACATCAAGATTCATTTTCGATTATCTTAATATACAGAAGATCAGCTTAGTATACCTTAAGTAAGTATTTCAACAGTTTGCTCCCACACAGAAACATAAAGTGAAAAATAATAGATGATTTTTTTTAAATGATGATGAAATCAGATCAGACCTATTGTCATGTTTAATCCCAGTGAGAGTCAAGTTGGGAATTGATAATTTCTTTCTTTTTTTTTTTTTTTTTTACAGAAGATCAGTTTAGTGTACATTAAGTAAAGATTTCAGTCATTTGCACCCCCATAGAAACACAAAGTGAAATATACTGTTTGAGTACTCGTTATAGCATTAAGCCTCAGTGTACAGCACGTTAAGGACAGAGATCCTACATGAGGAGTAAGTGCACAGTGACTCCTGTTGTTGACTTTACCAATTGACACTCCTGTTTATGGCATCAGTAATCTCCCTATGCACCAGTTATGAGTTTCCAAGGCTATGGAAGCCCCTTGAGTTCTCCGACTCTTATCTTGTTTAGACACGGTCATAGTCAAAGTGGAGGTTCTCTCCTCCCTTCAGAGAAAGGCACCTCCCTCTTTGAAGACCTGTTCTTTCCACTGGGATCTCACTCACAGAGATCTTTTTGCCAGAGTGTCTTGGCTTTCCATGCCTGAAATACTCTCATGGGCTTTTCAGCCAGATCCGAGTGCCTTTAGGGCTGATTCTGAGGCCAGAGTGCTATTTAGGACATCCGCCATTCTATGAGTCTGCTGAGTATCTCACTTCCCATGTTGGATCACTCTCCCCTTTATTTATTCTATCGGTTGGTGTTAGCAGATACTAGACTTGTTTATGTGCTCCCTTTGACTCTTAGTCCTTTCATTATGATCAATTGTGAACTGAAATTGATCACTTGGAGTAGTGAGATGGCATTGGCACATGCCACCTTGATGGGATTGAATTGGAATCCCCTGGTATGTTTCCAACTCTACCATTTGGGGCAAGTCAGCCCGAGCATGCCCCAAATTATACATCTCTTCCCTCTCTTATTCCCACTCTTATGTTTAACAGGGATCACATTTCAGTTAATTTTCAACACTTAAGAATAACTGTGTGATAATTACAGAATTAAACCAGTCATATTAAGTAGAACAGACAAAAAAAAAATACTATGAGGGATAATGTATTAAGTTGTCCATTAGCAGTCAGGGCTATGCTGATCAAGTCACCATTTCTCATAGTGTCCATTTCACTTCAGGAGGTTTCCTTTTTGGTGTTCAGTCAGTTGTCACCGATCAGGGAGAACATATGGTATTTGTCCCTTTGGGACTGGCTTACTTCACTCAGCATGATGTGTTCCAGATTCCTCCATTTTGTTGCAAATGACTGGATTTCATTGTTTCTTACTGCGGTATAGTACTCTAAAGAATACATATCCCATAATTTCTTTATCCACTCTACCGTTGATGGGCATTTAGGTTGGTTCCAGGTCTTGGCTATTGTGAATTGTGCTGCAATAAACATTAGGGTGCACACCGCTTTTTTGTTTATCAATTTAAACTCCTTTGGGTAAATTCCAAGGAGTGGGATGGCTGGGTCGCACGGTAGGGTTATATTCAGGTTTCTGAGGAATCTCCAGACTGATTTCCATAGTGGCTTGACCAGTTTGCATTCCCACCAACAGTGGGTTAGTGTCCCTTTTTCCCCACATCCTCTCCAGTATCTATTGTTGGTAGATTTCTGAATGTGAGCCATTCTAACTGGGGTGAGGTGAAACCTCATTGTGGTTTTGATTTGCATTTCCCTGATTGCTAGTGACCTTGAACATTTTTTCATGTGCCTGTTGGCCATTTGGATTTCCTCTTTTGAAAAATGTCTATTGAAGTCCTTGGCCCATCTCTTAAGTGGGTTGTTGGTTTTGATATTGTGGAGTTTCTTGATTTCTTTGTAGATTCTGGTTATTAACCCTTTATCTGTTGCATAGTTTGCAAATATTTTTTCCCATTCTGTCGGTTGTCTCTTCACTCTCCTGACTGTTTCTTTTGCAGTACAGAAACTTCTCAATTTGATGCAATCCCAATAGTTGATTTTGGCTTTGACTGCCTGTGCCTCCCGGGTCTTTTCCAGAAATTCTTTGCCTGTGCCAATATCTTGAAGGGTTTCTCCAATGTTCTCTAATAACTTAATGGTGTCAGGACGAAGATTTAGGTCTTTAATCCACGTTGAGTGGATTTTTGTGTAAGGTGTAAGGTAGGGGTCTTGCTTCATGCTTCTGCACGTGGAAATCCAGTTTTCCCAGCACCATTTATTGAATAGACTGTCCTTGCTCCAGGAATTAGTTTTAGATCCTTGATCAAATATAAGTTGGCTGTAGATGTTTGGGTTGATTTCTGGTGTTTCAATTCTGTTCCATTGGTCTATCCATCTGTTTCTGTACCAGTACCATGCTGTTTTGATTACAACTGCCCTGTAGTATGTCCTGAAGTCTGGTATTGTGATGCCTCCGGCTTTGTTTTTGTTGTACAAGATTGCTTTAGCTATTCAAGGTCTCTTGTGCCTCCATATGAATTTCAGCATCATTTTTTCTAGATCTGCGAAGAATGTCTTTGGTATCTTGATTGGGATTGCATTGAATCTATAAATTGCTTTTGGGAGAATGGACATTTTGATGATGTTGATTCTTCCAATCCATGAGCATGGAAGATTTTTCCATTTTTTGGTATCCTCTTCTATTTCTTTCTTTAAGGTTTTGTAGTTTTCATCGTAGAGATCTTTAACGTCCTTGGTTAAGTTTATTCCAAGGTATCTGATTGTTTTTGTAGCTATTGTGAATGGGATTGATCTTAGCAGCTCTTTCTCAGTCATGGCATTGCTTGTGTATACAAAGGCTGTTGATTTTTGTGCATTGATTTTATATCCTGCCACTTTGCCAAACTCCTCTATGAGTTCCAATAGTCTCTTAGTAGAGTTCTTTGGATCCTCTAAGTACAGAATCATATCGTCTGCAAAGAGGGATAGTTTGACTTCTTCCTTCTTGATTTGTATTCCTTTGATTTCTTTTTCTTGCCTAATAGCTCTGGCTAGAACCTCCAGAACTATATTGAATAGCAGTGGTGAGAGTGGGCATCCCTGCCTGGTGCCAGATTTCAGTGGAAATGCTTCCAACTTTTCCCCATTCAATAGGATGCTGGCTGTGGGTTTTTTATAAATTGCTTTGATTATATTGAGGAATGTTCCTTCTATACCCAATTTGCTTAGAGTTTTCATCATGAAAGGGTGTTGAATTTTATCAAATGCTTTCTCTGCATCAATTGAGATAATCATATGGTTTTTCTTCTGCAGTCTGTTAATGTGGTGAATCACATTGATTGATTTGCGAATGTTGAACCATCCCTGCATACCAGGGATGAATCCCACTTGGTCTGGGTGGATGATTTTCCTGATGTGTTGTTGTATTCTATTGGCCAGAATTTTATTGAGGATTTTTGCGTCTATGTTCATCAGGGATATTGGTCTGTAATTTTCTTTCAGTGCTGCATCTTTCTCTGGCTTAGGGATTAAGGTGATGCTGGCTTCATAGAAAGAATTTGGGAGGACTCCCTCTTTTTTCAATTGTTCTGAATAGTTTGAGAAGAAATGGGATTAGTTCTTCTTTAAATGTCTGGTAGAATTCAGCAGTGAATCCATCTGGTCCTGGGCTTTTCTTTGTTGGGAGGGCCTTTATTACTGTTTCAATTTCTGTTCCAGTTATGGGTCTATTTAGGTTTTCTATGTCTTCATGGTTCAATTTTGGTAGATTGCATGTGTCCAGGAATCTATCCATTTCTGATAGGTTTTCCTGTTTGCTGGCATACAGGTCCTTGTAGTAAATTTCTGATGATTCTTTTTATTTCTGTGGTGTCTGTTGTTACGTTTCCTTTTTCATCTCTGATTTTATTGATTTGGGTCTTTTCTCTTCTTTTTTTAGTTAGTTGGGCCAATGGGGTGTCAATTTTGTTTATTTTTTCAAAAAACCAGCTTCTCGCTTGGCTGATTTTTTGTAATGTTTTTTTGGATTCAATCCTGTTAATTTCTTCTCTGGTTTTAATTATTTCTCTTCTCCTACTAGATTTGGGTTTGGTTTGCTGCAGTTTTTCTAGTTCCTTGAGGTGCGCTGAAAGCTCATTTATTTGGTACCTTTCCAATTTCTTGGTATAGGCACCTATTGCTATAAATTTGCCTCTCAATACTGCTTTTGCTGTATCCCATAAGTTTTGATATGTTGTGTTGTTGTCTTCATTTACTTCCAGAAAGTTTTTGATTTCTCTTTTGATTTCTTGAATGACCCAGTGTTCATTCAGGAGCATGTTGTTCAGTCTCCATGTGTTTGCATACTTTCTGGGGTTTCCTGAGTTGCTAATTTCCAACTTCATCCCGCTGTGGTCTGAGAAGCTGCATGGTATGATTCTAATTCTTTTAAATTTGCTGAGACTTGCTTTATGGCCTAGTATGTGGTCAATCCTAGAGAAGGTTCCATGCGCTGCTGAGAAGAATGTGAAGTCTGTAGATGTAGGGTTGAAAGTTCTGTAGATATCTGTTAGATCCATTTGGGCAATAGTGTCAATTAAATCTGATGTTTCCTTGTTGATCTTCTGTCCGGATGATCTGTCTATTTCTGAGAGTGGAGTATTGAAGTCCCCCAGTACTATTGTATTGGAATCTAAATCTCCCTTTAAGTCCCTTAACATATCTTTTAAATAGACCGGTGCCCTGTAATTAGGTGCATATACATTTATAATAGTTACATCTTCCTGTTGAATTGAACCCTTAATCATTATATAGTGTCCCTCTTTGTCTCTCTTAACAGTTTTTGTATTAAAGTTTATTTTGTCTGATATTAATATGGCTACACCTGCTTTTTTTTGGTTTCTGTTGGCATGGAATATCTTTTTCCAACCTTTCACTTTCAGTCTGCATGCCTCTTTGTTAGAGAGATGTGTTTCTTGTAGGCAACAAATAGTTGGGTTGTGTTCTGTGAGCCAGTCAGCTAAACGGTGTCTTTTAACTGAAGAATTCAGACCATTAATGTTCAATGTGACTATTGATACGTAGTGACTTTGCCCTGCCATTTTCCCGGAAATATTTTCTAGTATATGCTTTGAGCTTCCCATGCTCTTTTACTGGTAGGTGTTCTTCCTTTCCCTTCTTTCATATTGATGGCCGTGTTTCTGTGTTTCTGAGTGTAGCACATCTTTAAGTATCTTTTGCAGGGCCGGACGAGTGGCCACAAAGTCTTTCAATTTCTGTTTGCTATGAAAGGTCTTTATTTCACCTTCATTCACAAATGAGAGCTTGGCAGGATATAATATTCTGGGCTGGCAATTTTTCTCTCTTAGCACCTGTGCTATGTCTCGCCATTCCCTCCTAGCTTGTAGGGTTTCTGATGAGAAGTGAAGACTTCTCTCTCTGCCTCTCCTTCTCTCTTTGTGTAACTCTTTCAAATAAATCTTTAAAAAGATGAGCACACCTGGAGAACCTCTTGAGGAGAGATGCCACATGATTTCTATCTAGCCAAAGTAGTACTAGCCATCTGTATGCTCTCAAGTTCTCCAGCATTTTAGAATAACCTCTTCCTGCAATATCCCTTCTTCAAAGCTTAGGGTGTCGAGAGTAACACCCAAACTCTCTGCTAACTCCCATTTACTGTGCGAGGTTTGGGGATCATGTAAGAAGGGAGTGACATTCTCTAACGTTGTGCTATCCACTTCGTGTATGTTTACGCACCATGTACTGTGTATAAGCACTGTTGTATGCTCCGGGATAGGACATGGAGAATGACAAACATAAATCTGTCTTCTGCAACTTACAAGACGATGTCAAGTTTCTTCCAGATCTATGGCTTACTAACACTGACTCACTTGTGCACCCAAAGAACACCTTCAAAAGATTTTGCCACAGGCCTAACATAAGATCTTTGTAGAACAGAAAAGAAAAAACAAGAATCCCACATCCTCTCCCACGTGGTGCTCTAAATCATGCAGATTAAATGAAATAACTTCCAGATCTCAGAAACACCTCTAACATTTTCATCCTTTGGCAATACAGAGGTTGTCTCCCAGCTTGCTTTCTGTAAGTAGCTTTCATGCAGTGGTAATGTCAGGATGTGACATTATTACTTATTCAGGCTGATTATTCCTTTTCTCTACACAAAAGAAGAAGGGCCCTGGTAATCCTTGGGGACCACTTTAAAATTCTTGTCCATCTGCTCAAGCTTGGCAAATTTTGAGACACCTGTTACCACGACTGTCACTTTGAAGGCAACCTCCACAGAAAGCAAATTTACTAACTCAGGAGTCCTTCAGGTAGTTTTACAAATTCCAATCTGAAAGCACTTCATATTGTTCACTAAGGTTTATGCTGTTACAGAGAAATTCTGCCATGTGTGAATCACATAGGAAAGAAATCTTCCCTTCACCCAGTATCTGGCAAGGGAATCTTCAACATTTTCTTTTCTAGACAGGTGAGCAGTTGCTTTTAGGGCTTTGTCAACCAGCAGTTTGCATGATGACCATGATCAAGATCATGTCACCATGACGGGTATTCTTCCTAGTTTGGAAATGCAGACAAGTGAACCCCAAGATTCCCTCCAACACAGTAATTGTGGGTTTTCCAATTAATAAAAGCAAATTTTAAGCCAAACATTGCATTTCATAAAGAGAATTTAAAAGTAAATGTTTTAAACTGATCACTATATGTAAACTACACAAAATAGATCCCAGAGTATTGACAGAACACACAGTCTCTGCAACAATGACATAATTTGTTTCAGTCTTGGAGATACCAAGTATGGCTGCCAGAACACTGCAGACTCCCAAAGCTCTTGTCTTCAGAAACGGTCGAACGAAATGAGAGCGATCACCTTGCTGGCCATCTTCCCAATTTCCTTCTTGTTTACTGAGCATTACATTTCTCTCTCCCATTAGGAGCTAACTGGATAAGGTATTTCTTGTAAAATTATCAGTTTCAAGGAGCTTTTCATATTTACTAGCACCAATATATTAAAATTATTTATTAAAATCCTCTTGGCAGCTCTTAATTAACTGTATATTGGTAAATCATTCCCTGTTTCACCCTTAAAGGTACACAGGTACTTGAAAAAGCTTGTAGAAAACGGAATTCACAGATATATTTATTGTACTGTAAAAAAATTTCAATGCCTTGCATAGGGTTTTCAGATATGGATTTTCTGTGAGCTTTCTGAAGACCTCTCATTTATATTTCTGCTTTCAGCCCTTCCTAACCTTAACTTTGATGAGGCTAAGTGGCTAGGTACTGAAGTGAATAGGTTTATTTTGCTAGTATCGTATTCAACATCCTAGATATATCTTTCCTATTTCTATTTATTATGTGTTCACCTTTATTCACTAATTTTTCTTTTGCTTTCCTTATATAAATGTTTTTAATATCATTTACTGCATGTTTAATTAATTTTATGCTCTTTTTCTTAGACTTTTATATGTAGTTCTGACTTTTTTTTTTTTAACAAACAGAGTTAGATGGTGAGAGACAGAGAGAGAAAGGTCTTATTTCCGTTGGTTCACCCCCGCCAAATGCAGCTACAGCCAGCGTGCTGCGCCGATCCGAAGCCAGGAGCCAGGTGCTTCCTCCTGGTCTCCCATGCAGGTGCAGGGCTCAAGGACTTGGGCCATCCTCCACTGCACTCCCGGGCCACAGCAGAGAGCTGGACTGGAAGAGGAGAAACCAGGACAGAATCCGGTGCCCCAACTGGGACTAGAACCCGGGGTACTGGCGCCGCAGGCAGAGGATTAGCCTAGTGAGCCATGTGCCGGCCATTCCTACTTTTTTTTAAATATTCTTCAACTTCAGTTTTATCTTCTATTTGTCCCAAAAGTCAAAAGTTACTATTTGTTTTTACTTTTGCTGAGTGCATATATTTTTACCAAGTTATATTAAGAGATTACAACTGTAGGCTGTCTAGAATCTACTGAGATATTACTTGTAGATTTATAGAAACCTGAAAACAAGGTAGAGCCTCTATGGTACATAAATTTTTACAGCAATTCTATTAATTATTTTACATAGATGATGAATATATATAGATACATAAATTATATCATTAAAGATTTTAAAGCTTTATTGAATTTTCAGAGAATCCCTTGTTAAAAGAATGAAAGCGGGGCCGGCGCTCTGGCACAGCAGGTAAAGCCGCTTCCTGCAGTGCTGGTGTCCCATATGGGCATCAGTCTGAGTCCCAGCTGCTCCTCTTCCGATCCAGCTCTCTGTTGTGGCCTGGGCAAACAGTAGAAGATGGCCCAAGTGCTTAGGCCCCTCCCCCCATGTGGGAGACACAGAAAAAGCTCTGGCTCCTGGCTTTGGATCGCCCAACCCAGGCCATTGATGCCATCTGGGGAGTGAACCAGCTGATGAAAGATCTCTCTGCCTCTCTGTAACTCTTTCAAATAAATAAATAAACAAATTTTTTTTTTATTGGCAGGCAGGGTGGACAGTGAGAGAGAGAGAGAGACAGAGAGAAAGGTCTTCCTTTTGCTGTTGGTTTACCCTCCAATGGCCACTACGGCCAGCGCACTGCGGCCGGTGCACAGAGCTGATCCGAAGCCAGGAGCCAGGTACTTATCCTGGTCTCCATGCGGGTACAGGGCCCAAGGACTTGGGCCATCCTCCACTGCACTCCCAGGCCACAGCAGAGAGCTGGCCTGGAAGAGGGACAACCGGGACAGAATCTGGCGCCCCGACCGGGACTAGAACCCAGTGTGCCGGCGCCTCAGGCAGAAGATTAGCTTACTGAGCCATGACGCCGGCCTAATAAATGAATCTTTTAAAAAAAGGTCAGGCTATTGCATTTTTCCTGGTTTCTTATTTTATTTAAATAATTTTATCACCTCCTCCTCCCTTTTCTCTCCTAGGTTTTTTTTTTTTTTTTAATTCTTTATTTGTTTGAGAAGCAGAGATACAAAAAGAGCGCACACATTCCCCAAATGCCCACAATGGCAAAGGGTGTGAAAACCAAGAGCCTGGAACGCAATCCAGCTCTCCCACATCTGTAGCAAAACCCAACTAGTGGAGCCACTATCTGCCCAGGGCCTGCATCAGTAGGAGACTAGAGTCTGGATCCGGAGCTGGCTCTGAATCCAGCACTTTGATGAGGCACACAGGCATGTAAACCACTGGACCACACGCCTGCCCCACCTCCTAGTTTTTGGTGACAAGTCCTGAGATGTCTTCGTTGGTGTATTATAGCTGAATTATGAATAATTATTGATTATTTTCATATATTACATAGCTTTCCTCACAAATTATAAACATTTGAGACTTAATTTTTAAAATGCTTGCATACTTTCAACAAACTATGTTTGAATACTTCTGTCTCCTGGTACATCTTATAAGAAATAGAATGATATTGGAGGATGCTTGAAGCAATAAGAAGTTTATGGTAATTATTGAAAACTTCTGTAAATAGTTGTGTACAAGAAGCCTAGACTAAAAGTTCTGGTAATTCTATATAATTTAGGCCCCTGGCATTTTCGTTACTAAAGGAGATAAAATGAAGTCAGGAATTTCCAACCTAAAGATGCACAGTTACGGGGCCGGCATTGAGGTGCAGTAAGCTAAGGTGCTGCCTACAACGTGAGCACTCCACGTGAGCACGCTGGTTCAAGTCCTGGCTGCTCCACTTCCCAGCCAACTCACTGCCGATGTGCCTGGAAAGGCAGTGGAAGATGGCCAAATACTTGGGCACTTACTACGGCTGTGGGAGACCCTCATGGAGCTCCAGGCCCCTAGCTTCAGTCTGTACCAACCTCAGCCATCGCAGCCATCTGGGGAGTGAAGCAGCGGATGGCAGAGCTACTCCCTACACCCCCTCCAAGTTCCCTCTGTCACTGTCCTCTTCAAACACATCTTCAAAAAGAGACTCATGGTTCTCTGTTTCTTTGTGAATTTTCTACCTAGGAAATGAGTTTAATTGGATGATTTGTTGTATTGAAAGCATTTTAGCAGGTGGACCATGTCCTAATTCTAAAACCTTGAATTTAGATAAAATTATATATGTTTTATTGTATCTATTGAAATTTTAAAAATTTAATTATGTTAAATAATCTCAGTATCTAAACTAATCCTTGTAATAAATGCAGTAAATGATAACAGGAAATTGAAATGTATAGAATTATAACTTTTTGTAATGGATTATATCATGTTGGTATTGATATTATGTATGAATTCATTAAAACTGCATATTTCAATTTTTGAAAACTGGAGTTGTGTTCAGTACCATTAATATTTACCACCAGCATTCTCTCCCCACAGTTGCATTCTTCCGCTTGGATAGATTATGAACTCAAGCAGATTCCTCATCTGTCCATGGCCTTGACGCATCATGGACAGTTTGGCCCGATGCAGCCTCTGTGGGGCAAATTCATTCTCCCTCCCAACTGTGCAGAAACCGCTCTTCAGCTCTCTTGCTTAAAATTTCTTGAAATTAAGCCAATTTTTCCTTTACTGATCAGTCCTGTTCTCTGTTTGTGGGTTTATGTGAATCCCGACGAGACCCTGAGGCGCGCTAGCTGCACCAGGTGTGCCTAATCTTTGTTCAGTTCCAGGTGAGAATAATGAACCGCTCCTGTTTGCTTCCCCAGGAACTCACTCCCCTTCTTCTGACAGCAGAATGGAACAGAAGGGACTCCCCTCCTCCTCATGCTCACTCGACAGTTTGTGCGGAACCAATAGCCAGCCAGGGAGAGAGCCTGCAACCAGGCTTTGGCCAATCACATCCCCATTGCCACAGGGTATGGCTCAGGGTAGTGCTGGCCCTTCTAGTTTCTTCTTGGCCCCAGCCTCACCTGCTATAAAAGAAGCATCCATGTTTCCAGTATTTTCCATGGGCATCCCTGATTGCTCATACCATCAAGTAAGGAAACAAAGTCATCCAGAATGTCTTCCACACATGACCACCACACTCAGGAGCTGGAGACGTGCGCTTTGGCTCCTGATATCATCACTGATTTCTCCACAAATATTGTAAATATTATCAATACTGTACTGCCTTCCACAGTCTCCACATATTAAAATATTTATAGCATAAAGCTTTAGGTTCCTTTCTCTGAATATAGTGGTTTTTTTTTTTTTTTTGCTTTTTTTGTCTTGTTCGAGAGAGATGAGAAAAGATTTTGTGACCAAAAAAAAAAAAAATCACTTATTTCCAAAAAAAAAAAAAGTAAAATAAATCAGGTCATATCTACTATAGTAAGTCACACATTGATTATTATTTTTGCCTAGCATAGAATATTCAATTTTCCCAAGCTTAAGAAAGATAAAAGAACTGCCACCATCTTCTCAGATTGTCATTTTTCTCAGAATTTCATTTTAACAAAGCCCCTATTCTGCTCTGCTTTCTTAAGTAGGATAATGGTTTTCTCTCCTCAGAAGTAAAATGCAAAAATTAATTCAAGAATCCCTTCCTTTACTATTTAATTATTCATCATTAATAATCATGAAAACAACTGTTACTGATATTATAATCCTCACCTATGATTCTTGTTGGTTTTGTCTGGCAAGACCCAGTCACACCAACACAGACAACAGTGGCCAACTGTCACCAGGAAACCACTCCTCTGTATTTCTACCTACTCTACTCTCCCACTGGACCTAAGGAGAGCACATGACTTGAGGCAGGCCTCTGTTGATGAGAGCTCTGCAGGAATAAATTCAAGGACCTAAATATACACCCCCCCAAAATTCACATGTTGACATCCAAACTCCCGGTACTTCTGATGTGACCACACAGTATTTGGAGATGGGCCTGCAAAGCAGCTAAGGTTAAATGAGGTCACTAAGGCAGGTCCCATCCCAGCATGAATGGCAACTACCTAAAAGGGGGAGAGCAAACTCCAACAAAACAGTGGTCATGTGGGGACACAGCGAGAAGGCAAGCCAAGGAGAGAGGCTTCAGAGAAACCACACCCATCAGCACCCTGTCATCTATGCCATCATGTCCATGGTCCTCTGTCATGGCAGTCAAGCAGTCTAACACAAATGGGCATGTGTTAGGTCGGCAAGCCAGGCCAATCAGAACAGAGAGATCAAGTTCTGCAGACGTTTCTCTCTGCTGCAGCTGAAGCTGGGTGAATTCATGGCCAGCACTGCTGTAGCCCCCTTGCCAGAATGAAACCATTCAAGTCCAAGAATGGAGCCCACACAGACAGGGAGTTGAAGATGTATGAACAAGACAAGGTCAGCACTATCACTGTCTCTCTAAGAGATGGCTAACCTGGAGCCATGTCCAATTGCAGACTTTTACATCTTATGACTCAATCAAAATCACATTTTTACAAAACAAATTCATTTTCTGTCTGTGCAGCTAATAATCCTAATTAACATACTTAATATCTGAAACTTCTGAGCCAAGAATAGTCAGACTTACAGTGCAAGTGCTTTTCCCAAAAGGCAATTAGACCTATTGTTAGAAAAACGTAATCAAGCAATAATTATGATGAAAAATGTATAGGAAAATTTATTTAAAAAGCATTCATCTGTTTTAATATTTATTCATTCATCTGAGAGGCAGAATTAGAGAAAGAGAGAGAGAGAGAGAGAGAGGTCTTCCATCTGAGGAGAGCGGGATCGGAAGAGAAGCACCCAATATGAGAACCAGTGCCCATTCGGGATGCTGACGCTGCAGACAGAGGCTTATCCTACTACACCATAATGCTGGCCCCAAAAGCCATTCCTCTTCTAAAAATCATTTCCTAACTGTTGATTGGAATGCAAACTAATACAGTCATTGTGGGAGATAGTAGGAGATTCCTCAAAAAGCTAAAACAGATCCACCATAGGACCCAGCCATTCCACCCTGGGAACTTACCCAAAGGAAATTAAGTCAGCACACGAAAGAGTGATCTGTACCCCTATGTTTATTACAGCGCAATTCACAACAGCTAATATACATAATCCAGCCAGATGTCTATAAAATGAAGACTAGATAAAGAAAATGTGATATATATATACTACGTACTACTACTCAGTCATAAAAAAGATGAAAACCTATCATGTGCAACAAAATGAACTGGAAGCCATTATACTTAGTGAAATAAGCCAGTCCAAAGAAGACAAATACCATATGTCCTCCCTGATTAGTGGTAACTAACAGGGTACAGAAAAATGTAACATGTAATTATTTGCATTGTGATCTGCATTAAATTATTCCTGTGCATAAACTGTTGAGAGGAAATGACTTCTAGTTATTATGTTGTAACCACATGGGAAATATTTAGATGTTCCATTGCCATTGACTATTTCATTGAAAGAAATCATGAATACTGACAAAAAAAACTATATGGTGAAATGGTCATTTTTGCATTCAACTAGTGTGTACAGCTGTTCTCTATATTCCCACTAAACTAGGCTCTTTTTGCTCTTTACTAGTTAAGCTTCTTACTCTGTGAAGTATTAAGCCTTCTTATCGAAAAGAAAATATAAAATGTTATGTCAAAACAAAAACGAAAGGTGGAAGGAAGGAGGATGGAGGAGTGTGGGAGGGAGGCAGAGAAGGGAAGAGGGGATTATGTTCTTAGACTTGTATCTACAAGTAATACCGACTGTGTTAAAAATTTATTAAAACTAAAATTTAAATTTACAATGCAAAAAAATAAGTCATTTCCTCTAAAATTATGACTGGCTTACAATGGAAGAGCTAGGGAGGGTCCAAGCTTTCACTTTATATATACCTTTGCATGGCTTAACTTTTTACAACTATTTTTAATAATACTTTAAAATAATAAAAACTAAAATTTGTAAAGAAAAATAAAGTAATCCTGAAATTCTGAGTGGTGACTCCACAAGCACACTATTTATAAATTCTTTCATACTAAATACCTAGTTTTCATCAAGAAGTTAAAGTTAAAAATTAAGGCAAATACAATTATATTTCCAGCACAAATGTACAAGAAATCATATTTAACAGGGGATTTTTTTTTTAAGTCTTATACTGGTAAACCTGATATATATCATATTTCAAAGACATAATATTCCACTCAATCCAAACTCATTCAGAAATGGAAAACACCAGTATTTCCAAAAAGGCCTTCAATTCCTTAATTTTAACACTGAGATAGGCTCAATCATAAATAATATTGTGCTTTTGCATATTTTGTATGAATAACATTATGAATCATAAAATTTTGAAATTATATAAGGTAATTTTCCATATGAAAAATTAAGATGTAACACATTTAGATACTACAGCATGTATTCAGTATATTTGCATAATTTAAAATCTACACTGCTTTACTTTTCCAAAACAGTGAAATCAAAACCCAAAAGTTGACTTTATCTTCCGCATTACCAGGGTGTAAGTCAGGGTTATCTGGAACATGTATCCAGCTATCTACTGTTACGTATGTGCTGTTTCTCTCTCTCCATCTTCTCTCATTTCTACAAACCAGTATCACACCCTTCTAGGAGTCATTTTAAGTTTTCTACACTGTCCTCTACATTCCCACTCTTGCTATGCGTGTATCTGGCACCCACCTCGGAGAATGTTTGTGAACGTGACTATGCGTTCTGCTCACAGACAGTAACTTAACTTAAGCACTGTCATGCTGTTGTGATGGCCATAATTCTGCCTCCCTGGAAATGATAATAAAATTGTAAGGAAATTGCATACTAATGAGTGAACAGATTCCAAAACTGAAATTAAATTTCAGGCACATCTCTCTCTGAAGCTCTGGATTTGTTTAAGCTCCAAAAATTAATAACTCCTCTTTCCCCACCATCACACACTGACTGCAATCACTCTTCATACAAACATCAATAGAAAGGAGATAAATTTTAAAATATGCTTTACCTGTTGGCCTGAGAACTTGTCAGTGATGAGGCTCCTGGTGATTTCTACATTGCATCAATACAACACAACCCAAAAAAATCTATGAATACGTCACTTTTTTTTTTTTTTTTTTTTTTTTTTTTGGACAGCCAGAGTGGACAGTGAGAGAGAGAGACAGAGAGAAAGGTCTTCCTTTGCCGTTGGTTCACCCTCCAATGGCCGCCGCGGCCGGCGCGCTGCGGCCGGCGCACCGCGCTGATCCGATGGCAGGAGCCAGGAGCCAGGTGCTTATCCTGGTCTCCCATGGGGTGCAGGGCCCAAGCACCTGGGCCATCCTCCACTGCACTCCCTGGCCACAGCAGAGGGCTGGCCTGGAAGAGGGGCAACCGGGACAGAATCCGGCGCCCCGACCGGGACTAGAACCCGGTGTGCCGGCGCCGCTAGGCGGAGGATTAGCCTAGTGAGCCGCGGCGCCGGCCCGAATACGTCACTTTAAAGTTGAAGGAAGGAAAAGTAGTTTTTGACTCCTGAGTCATCATCTAAAACAGTTTACAGGAATATGACCAAGTTCTACTGTAACACAAGAATCCACTGGTCAAAAGTAAAGAAATAAGGGCCGGCATTGTGGCATAGTGGGTAAAGCCACCACGTGCAGTCCCATATGGGTGTCAGTTCATGTCTCACATGCTTCACTTCCAATCCATTCCCTGTTGATGGCCTGGGAAAGCAGCAGGTGATGATATGGGAAATCCGGAGGACGCTCCTAAGTCCTGGCTTCAGCCTGGCCCAGTACTGGCTATTGTAGCCATCTGGGGAGTGACCCAGCATACGGAAGATTCACTCATTCATTCATTCATTCTCTCTCTCTCTAACAAATAAATATTTTTAAAAAAGAATGTAAAGAAACATCTAGAATGGCGTAAAAACAATCTTCAACATTCTGAGTTGTTTTTAAGATTTATTTATTTAAAAGACACAGCTCTAGAGAGATAGGATGAGACACAGAGAATTCTTCCACACATTGGTTCACTCCCCAACTGGGTGGAATGGCTGGGGCTGGGCCAGGCTGAAACCAGGAGTCAGGAGTTTCTTCTGGGTCTCCCACATAGGTGCAGGGGCCCAAGGACTTGGGACATCTGCTGCTGCTGTCCCAGGCCATTAGCAGGGAGGTGGATCAGAAGTGGAGCAGCCGGGACACAAACCAGCACCCAAATAGGATAGCAGCATTGCAGGCGGCTGCTTTACCTGCTATGCCACAATGCCAGCCCCTTAGATTTTGTTTTCTATCTATCCAGTAATACACAAAAAACATGGCTTCTAGATCAAAATAATTTCCAAACAGCCAAGGTTTCCTCCACAACTTTTATGTATTATTTACTGGATTTGCCAATGAGCACACAACAGAGAACAGGACCTGGTCCCCAACTTCGGGTCGACAGGAATACCTAACAGACAGGTAGAACTAAAATCATGTTCACCTTCTCTGAGACCCCAGGACTGCCTAAGCAACTATAGGAAAAGCCTGGAGCTGTTTACATACAAAGGTGTGTGCAGTCTTACAAACATTCTCCATTGGCTGGTGCCACGGCTCAATAGGCTGATCCTCCGCCTAGCGGTGCCGGCACACCGAGTTCTAGTCCCGGTTGCTCCTCTTCCAGGCCAGCTCTCTGCTGTGGCCAGGGAGTGCAGTGGAGGATGGTCCAAGTGCTTGGGCCCTGCACCCGCATGGGAGACCAGGAGAAGCACCTGGCTCCTGCCTTCGGATCAGTGCGGTGCACCAGCCGCAGCGCTCCGGCCACAGCGGCCATTGGAGGGTGAACCAACGGCAAAGGAAGAAAAGGAAGACCTTTCTCTCTGTCTCTCTCTCTCTCACTGTCCACTCTGCCTGTAAAAAAAAAAAAAAAAAGAAAGAAAGAAAGAAACATTCTCCATCTACATAATTGTCTGATTGTGAGATACAGAACTTCTCGCTAGATAAAATTTCCAATCCCAAATGTAAGATATTCAATGCTCATCTTATTTTCAGAAAAAAATTATAGCATAATTAGGCACCAGTATGCCTATCCATTTTCCTTCGACCTAATGTATCCATGCCACAAATGTTATTTACAGGCATTTAAATTGTTTACTTTAAGAACATGAAAGGCATCTTGGCTCTCTGTGCACTTAGCATCCAAAGATTACATTACGGACACCCAGAGATGAATTTAAACGCAAAGTAAACCAGCTTTGGTACAAATTCCTAAGACTAAAAAGATCTTAAAAATGTATCTGGGTAATATTCTTGTTTTTGTTTTTGTTTTTGTTTTTGTTTTTGTTTGTTTGTGTTTTTTTGACAGGCAGAGTGGACAGTGAGAGAGAAAGACAGAGAGAAAGGTCTTCTTTTGCTGTTGGTTCACCCTCCAATGGCCGCCGTGGCCGGCGCGCTGTGGCCAGTGCATCACGCTGATCCGAAGGCAGGAGCCAGGTGCTTCTCCTGGTCTGCCATGCGGGTGCAGGGCCCAAGCACTTGGGCCATCCTCCACTGCCCTCCCGGGCCACAGCAGAGAGCTGACCTGGAAGAGGGCCAACCGGGACAGAATCCGGTGCCCCGACCGGGACTAGAACCCAGTGTGCCAGCGCCACTAGGTGGAGGATTAGCCTGTTGAGCCGACGATAATATTCTTTTTAAATGTGTTTTAAATGTGTTCAAATTACACTCAACAAAATACCAGTTATTTGTTTAACTTCGAATAGCTTACATGGGAGACACACATTTGGCCTACTGGATAAAAGGCAGTTTGGACACTTGCAGTGGGGCTGGAGTGTGGCACAGCAGGTTAAACTACTGTCTGCAACACTGGCTTTCTATATGGGTGCAGGTTCAATTCCCCATTGCTCCACTTTTGATCCATCTCCCTGCTAATGCAGCTGGGAAAGCAGCAGAAGATGGCCCGAGTGCTTGGGCCCCTGCACCCATGTGGGAGAATGGAAGAAGCTCTTGGCTCCTGGCACCAGCCTGGCAAAGTCCAGCCACAGCCTTTGCAGCCATTCAGGAAGTGAACCAGTGGATCAAAGATATATATTCATTCTCTCTCTCTCTCTCAAATAAGTAAATAAATCTTTAAAACAATCTGTGTCCCCTCAGGTCCTGGGTCAAGGTGCTGACCCTGTCTTCCTAACGTACACCCTGCAAAGCAACAGGCAGTGGCTGCCACCAGCATGGGAGATCTGGACTGAGTTCCTAGTTCTCAGCTTCAGCCTGCTCAGTCTCGGTTACTGCAAGCATTTGGGGAATGAATCAATAGATGAGAATTCTCTCTCTTCCTCTTTCCCTTCTAAGTAAGTATTTTTAAAAAATGTATAAAAATACAGATACTTAAGTATAAAGCTTAACATTTACTACATCACTCAAATTAGATCTTGCAAATTTTATTCAGAAATATTGGCTGACTTTAGACATGAATATCTATTAAGCCTGAGACTGGAACTCAATCCTGCGAACTAATTTAATGAAAGGAAGTCATTGTCATCAAGAAGTTAACTTTGTAGAATGGCTCGCATACAGAAATCGACGAACGACATATGCTGGCAAAGATGTAGAGAAAAAGGTACCCTAATCCACTGTTGGTGGGAATGTAACCTGGTGCAATCCCTATGGAAGACAGTATGAAGATACCCCAGAAATCTGACTATAGACTTAGCATATGACCCAGCCATCCCACTCCTGGGCATTTACCCAAACCAAAAGAAATCACTATATGAAAGAGTGATCTGTACCCCATATTCATTGCAGCACAATTCACAATGGCTAAGATATATAATCACCCCAGATGTCCATCAACTGTTGACTGGATACAGAAATTATGGTAAATATACACTATGGAGTACTACTCAGCTGTAAAAAAAATGAAATTCTGTCTTTTGCAACAAGATGGTCATAACTGAAAACCATTATACTTAGTGAAATAATCCAGTGCCCAAAAGACAGACGTCATAATGCTTTCTCTGATTCAAGGTAACTAACAGAATACCTGAAATGTAATGTATTGGAGTGAAATAGACATTTTGAGAATAGATGATGGTTTATAGCCCTTGTCACTTCTATTGAGGAACAGTCTTTGGTTTTATTTTGTTTTGTTTTTTCTCTTTATATTTGCTGAACTCCTTTACTTAGAGTAGGGTTAACTATATGATCATTAAGTATACTGAAAATAGATCATTGTAAAAATTAAGAATGGGAATCTGATATAGAGGGGTAGGAAGGGTTGGAATATGAGCAGGAGAGAGAGTAGAGGGGGAAGTCCCACTATGTTCCTAAATATGTAAATATGAAATATATGAAACTTGCATGACTCAAACAAAATTTTTTTAAAAATTTAAAACTTTTAAAAAAATTTAACTTTGGAGGGAGGACATAATGTGTGAGGGTCCAGTCACCTCTCTGCTGCCAGAAGTGTGCAAGACCTTCCAATCTGTCACATAGTATCTGTTTAAATATTCTTACAATAATTATTTTTAGGAATGTTTTGCGTTAACATTTTGTCAGAAATAAGTCACAGTGATAAATTTCATATATTTTCCTACATTTATACCATCTGCGAGAAACTCTAATATTTGATGCTTATGTGGGGATAGCTGAAGAAAACTGGAGTGTGATTGACAATACCTTCTAATAAGGATGTAAGTTTCATGTAAAACCCACTTTTTACTGAAAAAATCAAGATCATTAGAGTATCATATTTAGTGATAGAGAGACAATTTAAACCATTGTGGGTTTTAACCACCTTGACAAAATGAAACTTGGCAATTATTTTGAGTTCATTTTAGTTTGTATATACAGAAAAAAAAATGTTTCTTCTCTACTAATACCAGATATGGTGCTATTTTCACACCAACTGGATACAAACCAGGTGCCCTAAATTCAATTAAGACTCTAAATACCCAGAGTTAGTATAGACACTAGGCTAAGGATTGGGTCCCACTAAACTGAATTATGGCACTATCAACTCAGAGTTAGTGCCAACAACTCAGGCTAAAGGCTCAGTCCCACCAGACTGCCTTCCGCTTCAGATACCAATCACAAGTAGTACATCTCCAAGTTACCCACACTTCTGCCCAGCTTCCCAACAAACTGAGGGTCAGTCATTGCTGCGATGGTTGACTGGGGTCATGGAAGCACTTGTTTCCAACTACCAGGTCACTCAGGGGAATAGGACAAAGAACACAAATAAATAGCCAGAGGAAGACAGCAAGGTCCAGAGGAGTCCAGAGCCTTGCTGGGGGTTTGGGGCACAATACTCTTCCAGCATGACGAAGTAGCCGTCAGCCTGGGAACGCTCTAGTCTGCACACCTTAGGGAATTAGGCAGGCAGGACAGTGGGATTGGTGGGTAAGGTACAGCTACATATACCGGGAGTAGTGAGTAAAATACAGCCACACACTGTTGGATTGGTGGTTAAAGTACAGCTACATACGGTGGGTTTGGGGGGTAAGACACAGTCACGTACTGCAGACTGTAGTGAATAAAGCCCTAGATTTGCTGTCAGAGAGATTCAGCATGAGCGAGTCCAGCTTGTGAGCTTGGGGGAGAGCTTTATCTCACCTCCTTGAGGACAATGTGAATACTGTCATCTACTTCAAGAGCTTGGGCGTAGACTGTGGGTCTGGCCTACAGTATGTGCTGAACACATTCTTTAAATTTTAGGAACTCGCTTATTTCATAAAACAAAGTAGACATTTTCCATAGCACCTTCTCTAATTATGGACTAAACAGCATTTACATTTTAAATTCAATTAAGCTGTACAATGCTTAACTTGGGCTTTAAACCTGGTAAACACTGAATGAGAAGGTAGGCTTAATACTCATTATTTTAGCATCCCAACTGCCAGGTCTGTGTTAAGTATCAGAAACTAGTATCTCTGATGAGGTCCCAAATGGGGCGTGCTGCCCTACATCTCTCTTCCCAGCTCCATTGGGTACAATAAGAGACTTGCTCACAAGAGTTAATGCCTCCAGGACTGAGAGCCATGTTTCAGGAAAAAAAGAAATAATCAGTTATTAACAAAACAGGCGCCCAATGCCAGGCTGATTTATGCCAGTTGTCCTTATCTGACTTCTCTCTACAGATTCATCTGATCCACTTCAACCTGCCACTCAGGAGGCTGGGTTCTTTCTGTTAGTTTAAGCATGTAATACAATAAAATAGGAAAGATCCTTCTACACAAAGCTTCAAGACTGACCTCTATGACAGAGAAAACAATATGAAATGAGCAAGGAAACAACAAAAATCCCTCAAGGGTAAAATATATTTTCTTAGAACCATTCATGCAAATGTGGTACAGAAGTGTATCCCGGGAACAAATTGGGACGTGGTGACAATAAACACTATCTTATCTTTTTCCATATCATGAAAATGTGACTGTACTTCTAGAAATGTGCTTTGACAGCTCAGATTTTTTTATATCAATATTTGCCAGCCCCAGTCACTGTTGGTTTAGGTGACCACAAAGAAATGTTTACAACATTATACTTGGGCCAGCGCTGTGGCGTGTGGGTAAAGCCGCCACCTGCAGTGCGGCATCCCATTTGGGCACCGGTTCGAGTGCTGGCTACTCCACTTCTGATCCAGCTCTCTGCTATGGCCTGGGTCAGCTGTGGAAGATGGCCCAAGTCCTTGGCACCTGCACCCTCATGGAAAACACAGAAGAAGCTCCTGGCTCCTGGCTTCGGATCGGCGCAGCTCTGGCCACTGCAGCCATTTGGGGAGTGAACCAGTAAATGGAAGACCTCTCTCTGCCTCTCCTTCTCTCTCTGTATAACTCCAACTTTCAAATAAATAAATAAATCTCTTAAAAATAAAAATAATTTAAAATAAAAATAAACCACTATACTCCACACCTTGCTATAGAATAATTTTTTTCTTTAGAATTTGAATATTACTGTGTTTAACATACATACAAGAGTTGTACCGACAGAAAAGAAAAGCAAGCCTTTTCCACCCCATGACAATCCTGATAGAAATCCGCACTACTGGCCCGGAAGTGTTACTCGGGGTCTATTCGGTCTAAGGGAAGCAGCTGCCGACACCAGGTATTAGTGAACACTCCTAGCAGCCTTCTAAGTGCAGGGGTCAGATGATGAATACTACTTTGTTACTTTCTCCTAGGTGCCATGCAGATGTGAATCTTGGAGTGTGAGAAGTATGATTTCAAACTTTGCTTCTGTCCTGTGCTCCCATGACTCCTCTGGATCGCAACCTCTTCCTTAATAAAAAATGTTGCTAACAGAAATCTACCTGATAGCACTGTCATGAAGATGAAGGGCCACCACTTATCCAAAGTCTTGGTATAGGCTGGATCCTCAGCTCCTTCCTGGGGACAAGTCAGGTGGGACACCAACGCTGAGAGGGCACTGGGACCTGCTCCCAGGCAGAACGAGCGGAGCACCCAGGGTCCTCCCGGGACCCCAGGCTAGACGCTGCACTAAATGCAGCTGTGAAGAAGGAGAGAGGCCAAACAGAGGAAGCTGTGCACACAGTCAACACACACACAGCTTAATCACAACATTAACTCGTTTTCTCTGAACTTGCTAACTGCATTATAATCTCTCCTCTCCCCTGTCAGCCTTATCAGCCCTCTGGGGGTAACAGAGCTCCTTTAATGGTGCAAAGCTCCCTTTTCTATGGCTGATGAAGCTTAACTGTTGCTAAGAAATACCACAAAAATAATTTTCATCTTATGCAAATACACAAATATATTCTCAAATTACTCAGGCAGAACCCAAAAATCATCACTCCACCGTTGAAATGTTAAGATGGACCAGTACACATAAAGGAACAAATGGAGGAAAACATCACACTGGTATCACCTTTGGATTGGTAAAGACTGTGTCAGAGGCCAGTCCCAGGCATCTCTGGACAAAAGCAGGTTCACTCCCACGACGTGTTATGTTTTACCAAAGTTATGGTTCTATTTAAACACACCTCCAAGAGTGACAAGGTTCTGGACGACAGTTGCATCCCATAAGCAAAGCATATTGTAAGAAACAGCGGGAGCACCTTTCACTGGGGTGATCACCTGCATCATTTAGGACATACTGTCGCTGGGAGCTACAGCTCTAAAGGCTGCCAGTGAGTCTGAAACCAACCTAGAAACGCACATGGATGCCAGATGGGAATCAGAATCTCTGCTTTTCTACTGGTAGAGCTAAACTAGAAAATATGACCAGGGCCTGAGCTGCCCACTCATTTTCCCCAAATTGAATCAAGCCACCCCAAATTGTCCATGTCCTTTCCACAGGCACAACGCCTACCCAGGTAATTGTCTGTGTGGAGGCAGAAAAACAACAAAGGAAGAAACAGTCACTGCATTTGCCCAATGAGACATGGCAGGCCACACTGCACACCGAGGTTTAACTCTGTTTTCCTTCTGAGAGGAAAGGAAGGGGAGCTTCTACCATCAGAACCTTGCATCTCAGAGATGAGTCATCCAACCGTGCACAAAGAGGTGTCGGGAAGTCAGGAGGTAAGAAGCTCCCTGCCCCAGACTTTCAAGAGTAAGAAGTGGAGAGAAGGAAAAAAATCCCATTGCTTATGCACTGCAGTGGTCTTTGCAGACATGTCCTCCCCCAAGTACCATTTGTGCTGGGTGTTCACTTCATCTTGTATTTTTATATGTGTGAGAAATACAGCTTGTTAGGTCTTTCTACAATACATTAATTTCTTTCATAAGAATGGGACAGGGGCTAACACTGTGGCATAGTGGGTAAAGCTGCCACCTGCAGTGCTGGCATCCCATATGGACATCGGTTCAAGTATCGACTGCTCCACTTCCAGTCCAGCTCTCTGCTATGGCCTGGGAAAGCAGTAGAAAATGGCCCAAGTCCTTGGACCCCCTGCACCTGCATGGGAGACCTGGAAGACGCTCCTGGCTTTGAATTGGCTCAGCCCCAGCCATTGCGGCCATATGGAGAGTGAACCAGTGGATGAAAGACACCTCTCTCTCTCTCTCTCTCTCCCCCCCTCTCCCTCTCCCTCTCCCTCTCCCTCTCTCCCTCCCCCCCTCTGCCTCTCTATAACTATGCCTTTCAAATAAACAAGTAAATCTAAAAAAAAAAAAAGAGAGAGAGAGAGAGAGAGAGAACGATACAAGGGGCTGGCATGTGGTGCAGTAGGCTAAGCCATCACTTGGAATACCAGCATCAAATATCACAGAACTTGTTTGAATCCTGGCTTCTCTGCTTCTATCCAGCTCCTGCGAATGCTAATGGGAAGGCAGCAAATAATGGCCCAAGTGTTTGGTTTCCTGTCACCCACATGGCAGACCTGGATGGAGTTCTGGGATCATGGCTTCAGCCTGGTCCAGTCCTGGCTGTTGTGGCCATTTTGGGGGAGTAAACCAACAGATGAACAATCTTTTTCTCTTTCTCTCTTTCATCATTCTGCATTTCAAATAAATATTGGGAAAATTTAATATGAGCATTTTCTGAAATTGCCCTAGACACATCCACATTACAGGAGCTCTCTAGGTGTAATTATCCACAATTCCCTCTTTTGTCATCAAGTGCCCCACCTTGAACAATAAACGGGGAGGGCCACGGGAGGGAGGGAGGTTGGGGGGGGAGCCACAACAATACAAAAGTTGCAGTTTATATTCTACTTAAAACTATTGGTTGAACTCTGTAATTAATACACAATTACTCTTAGGTATTTAATTAATGCTATAACTAGTACTCAAATAGTATTTTACACTTTGTGTTTCTGTGTGGCAGCAAAATGTGGAAATCTTTACTTAATATACGCTAAACTGATCTTCTGTATATAAAGATAATTGAAAATTAATCTTGATGTGAAGGCGAAGGGGAGAGGGAGTAGGAGAGGGGAGCGTTGTGGGTGGGAGGGAAGTTATGGGGGGGAGGAAGCTATTACAATCCATAAGCTGTACTTTGGAAATTTATGCTCATTAAATAAAAAAATAAAAAAACAATAAACGATATGATCTCTCTGACACTGATCTATGAGATGGGTGAGTTCCAGGACAGCGCATCGGTACTCAAGTCTCTCACAGAAAATGGCACTTTTTTTTTTTTAACCCATCTGCATTTAACCCATGCACACCCTCCTGTGTGCTTACTTACCATACTTAATACAATGTGAATGTGATATAAAAAGCTATGCTGTATTATTCACAGAATAATGACAAGAAAAAAGCCTGTCCATGTTCAAGCAGATTTACATTCATCTGCTACTTGGGATGCCCAACCACGGACAAAGGTGGGTTAAATCTATAGATGTGAGGCCATGGTGATGCAGGGCAACTGTAACAAACCTCTACTAATGGATGGAAGAGGCATAATCCCAGTCAGTCCAAGGGGATCTCCTTGCTCCAATGAGGTGTCTAAACTCCAGGCTGCGGTGGGAGGAGGTATGGCCTCATGTGGCACCCAGGTGTTCAGAGAGTAAGGGCTGGGATCAGGAGGTCACTAACACCCCGACACCTGTGTGAACCCCCTTGACCTTGTCTGGTTTCCAACCTGCCCCATTTCCAAGGTCTAGGTCCTCTTGAGCTCTCCTTGGTTACTTCAGGTACAGCAAACTTATCAGGAAGCTGCCCACACCTCTGGCACAAAGGACTTTAGTACAGTGTCTAAAAGCCCTGTGTCATCTCTGTACTTCAACCAGCAAGAAGAAACCAGTCCGCTGCTCTGTGGCATAGGGGCAGCTATGGGCTCAGCCTCCTCGCATGGGAAACACTTTACTATTCTTGTTCTTGCTGCAGCATGGGGCACTGTGTAAAACTGTCCCACAGGTCTTGCTGCTTCCACAGGCTTCCCCCAGAAAAAGGGCATGGCACACCCTCGCCAGCCTCAGACCCAAGAAAACATCTAAGATTTTGTATTCAATCCACTGTGCCAATATAGTCTGGCCCAAGAAGCCAGAGCTCAGGATCTCATACCACATATTCAACATGTATAACCGATTATCATGATTAATATTGACTAATACTCATAGTTGACAAATGCTTCTGATAAATGTCAGTTCTCATGATCTTCACTATAATCTACTTAGTTATTTTACTCTTGTAAATGACAAAATGGAGACAATGAGTAAGTTTGAAATTCATGTACACTTGCAACTGCAAAAGTTTATGGAAATGCGTATTGTGAAAAATTGCAGGGCTGGCACTATGGCTTGGTGGGTAAAGCCACCACCTGCAGTGTCGGCATCCCAAATGGGCACCAGTTCGAGTCCCAGCTGCTCCACTTCCGATCCAGCTCTCTGCTATGACCTAGGAAAGCAGTAGAAGATGGCTCAAGATCCTTGGGCCCCTGCACTCGTGTGGGAGACCTGGAGGAAGCTGCTGGCTCCTGTCTCTGGACTGGCTCAGCTCTAGCCATTGCAGCATTCTGGGGAGTGAGCCAGCAGATATTCACAGACTCTCTCTCTCTCTCTCTCTCTCTGCCTCTCCTTCTCTCTCTGTGTAACTCTGACTTTCAAATAAATAAATAAATCCTTTAAAAAAAAAAAAAACAATAAAAACCTTGTAGAGTTTTCAAACATTTTTGCACCAAAATAGGCTTCTTTTCATTTTACTTTCCATGAATTTTAAAGTGCCTTCAGTCTTATAATACAATTAAAAATATTTGTTTTCTCTCAAAGTTATAATGATATCATATACACATTTTATATCCCCTAGTATTTAACTCAGTGGTAAACCCACAATAGGAAAACAGAGTCTATTTCTAGAGTAACTGACTTATTTTTCAAAGTATGTTTAACTGGATACCTGTGATTCTTAAAATAAGAATATAACTTCAAAAATGTCTAATTTTTCTTGCAGAAACAATATCAAGTTGAAAAAGTCACAATAATATTCTATAAATAGTATTTCCAATATGGATTAATGGAAATATATTAAGCTAGAACTGCATCAAGGAGACCCAACTCTACAGAGGCAAGAAAACACCAGAGAGAAATGCATTTCTCCCACCAGTCCAGGAAAGGGTAGGCTGGCTTCTCTGCTTCACACCGTCATTTGGGACCCAGGTCCCCCCAACATGGCTTCTGGGGATCCCCAGGGACACTACCCTGATGTGCCTGGCAGAGGCTGACTTGAAGCTTCTTATGGGAAGGAAATGAAGCCCCAAAAGGCCCCCATCTTTTGTGTTCATATTCCATTGGCAAAAACTCAAGTCACCCCACAGCCAGGGAGGCTGGGAAGAAATGGGATTGCCTTGGGGGGCAGCTAGCAGATCCAATCACAGTAAGTAAACATTTTTTAGTCCCAAATATTTGAACAGAGGTTAACTTACAAAGAATAGAGTCAAGGCAACATATTCACAGACCAGAAGGGCAAAAGTAGTGATGTCCCACTGTACAATTCTTTGCATCTCCTGTACATTTGAGATGCACCAAATGATAGTCTCTAGTCAATTGATGGTAGGCATTTATTTCAGAAGTAAAAAAAGGAGTAGAGGCCGGCGCCGCGGCTCACTAGGCTAATCCTCCACCTAGTGGCGCTGGCACACCGGGTTCTAGTCCCTGTCGGGGCGCCGGATTCTGTCCCGGTTGCCCCTCTTCCAGGCCAGCTCTCTGCTGTGGCCCGGGAGGGCAGTGGAGGATGGCCCAAGTGCTTGGGCCCTGCACCCCATGGGAGACCAGGAGAAGCACCTGGCTCCTGGCTTCAGATAAGCGCAGCGCACTGGCCTTGGCGGCCATTGGAGGGTGAACCAACGGCAAAGGAAGACCTTTCTCTCTGTCTCTCTCTCTCACTGTCCACTCTGCCTGTCAAAAAAAAAAAAAAAAAAAAAAAAAAAAAAAAAAAAAAAGGAGTAGAAACTACAGGAGTCTGTGTAGTCAGTGAGTTTTGAATTTCATAATAAATATCTGGTTTTGAGTGGGCACTGTGGCTCAGCAGATTAATCTGCTGCTTAGAATGCCCATATCCCATATCAGAGTCCGTGGCTCAAGTTCCAGCTGTGCGACTTTGTACCCAGCTTCCTGCTAACTCACGCACAGGGAGGCAGCAGGCAGTGGCTCAAACACTTGGGTCCCTGCCACCCACATGGGAGACCCAGATGGAGTTTGGGCCTCTGGCTTAAACCAGGCCCATCACCAGCTGTTAAGGCACTTGGGGAGTGAACCAACAAGTGGAAAGTGTTTATTTCCTCTCTCTCCCCCTGCCCCTTCCTTCCTTCGGTATCTCCCTCTATTGCTCTGACTTCCAAATAAATAAAAACAAACATTCTTAAAGGAAATTTTGTTTGACTTAAAATAAAACCTGCTAAAACTGAAAGATGAGAAATTGAAAATGAAGAGATGAGAAACTGAAAAAAGACTGAAATTATCTTTAGTCAGGATTCCTAACTTGAAGTAGTTTATAAAAATGAACCTCAAAACAAAGGGAGAAACAAAATGTGAATGACAAATTAAAATAGCAACCACCTAAGGAGTATTTAAAATAACAATACACTAACATTAATTTAGGTTTACCCTAGATAAATGAATAAAAACTACCAATTTTTTAATTTTAAAAATTACTGTGCCTTTTCATACTACTCTCTGAATGAGATGAATAGAATATTCAACATCCACATTTCAAAGAATGAGATACTATTAAAAACAGACTGCCAATCCCTAAACAATGGCCAAGTTTTAAAGTATGTATTCCTTCCAATTTTTCTCAATATTTTTTTTAAAGTTCAAGAGTAAAAGAAATGTAAGTATTTGAAATTTGGAGAATAATTTTCATATAGCATTATTAGAAAAGCAATGATTCATAATTTTATAGTAAGCATTTATTTTTATAAGCTCATAGGAGTTCCATTTACATAATCATAATTATGTGAGTAAGGCTAACAAATAGTCATAAGTTTTTGGTCCCAAATCCCTTCTCCTACGCAACAGAAATTTTGTGTTCATTTGAATTTCATGATCAACAGAATTCTAAAAATTTAGACTTCACCACATGCATTTGGGCTCTTTCCTGTAAAGATGATGCTTAGAAGGTCTACTCACCTGAGCCCGGCTGGAGGGAACACAGCGGACAGACGAGTCCACTCGAGTCAGAGGCCCTGGCTCACTACAAGCAGGTGACCTTTTTAGCTTAGGACCAAGCCCAGCACATGCAGGGACACCACAAATGCAGCTCCTGCTGTTCTCAGCACTGTCATCTACCTACATCAACACACTGCTCACGTGACAGCTACTCTCACTGCATTAAAACAGTAATGCAGCTCATAAAAAGACAACATCCTTCCCAGATCTGGTCCAGGACACCCTCATGACCCTTATTCCTTTGATCCACTTTCGCCCACCTCAGAGTGATCTCTGCCCAAAAATTGCCATGATCTAAGTACTTAGAGAGCAACTTTGACTACTTTGAAATGTCACGATTGCTCAAGGCCCTGAAAATGACAGCCTCTCCCTCAACCGCCACTCTTTTCTGAACCCTCTAACTTCTGCACACATCTCTACCGGGCTCAGCTCTCAGGCAGCCCTCTCTGGCTGCCCTCTCCACGTGCCTTTAGTCTGCTTCTTTGGAAAGGGCTTATCTTGCTCTGTTCTGCTTCATTTTCATACACCCGACCTAACAAGAAAACAGTCTCCAATGTGACGCGGGGCTCTGGAATAGCAAGGTCAGTTCATGACCAAGTGTGAGTATCCATTTTGTTCTGAAAAAGTATTTACTCGTTCACATCACCTTGTGACAGGGAGAAAGAAACAGCGTCTACATCAGCCTGGGCTCTGTCTCCTGTGTGGTGACAAATGAGATCCAGGAGAACGGGGCTCCACGGTACCTCAACAGTGGAGGCAGGTGGGGCGGGAGCAAGAGTGGGTGTCGCTGATTTTCCACGTCCCACAGAGGTGTTCATCATCCTTGTGGTCATCAGTCCTCAATAGATTCAGGTTGCCCCGGAGCTTCCTTCATGTCCCCTCGGGAACCTTGCCCTCCCTCTTCCAGACACACCCCCAGTGTATGGGAATCTGCAACGCTGACCAACGAATGTCGCATTTCTCAACTGGGACCAAGCTGGCTCTGCTCATGGAGCTCTTTCCACAAGGGGAGGTGCGGCCCCTCTGGGGTGGGGGAGTCTACCAAAATCCACTCACGGGTCACCTCCACTTGGTCGCTTTGCTGCCTGCTCACTAGCAGACACTCAAGCTACGCCTCACCCATCATTGTTAGTGTTTTTGTTTGAAATTCGGGGGCCGCTTCCTCCTCCCACATTGTGTGCACGGGTTGAGAACACGAAAGCCAGGAGGACTCAGGCAGTGAACTGTAAGGCGGGCTGTGGGGAGTGCTCCCAGGAACTGCACCATGGCAGAAGCAAGCAGCCGCACTGAGCAAAGGGCAAGTCAACAAGGAGGCGCGGCACCTGCGGCCCCAGCTGAACCACACAGAGGTGGGAGGGAGGGCCAGGCAGCTGCTCTTCAGAGAGGTCTGGTGTGGAGCGAAGCCTGAGCCTTGAGCCCTTCACCAACAAAGCCCTGGAGAAACGCTGCCACAGAGGAGGGTCAGCTGGCGCAAGCCAGGGCAAGTCCAGGAACCCCACTGCTGCACTGGGTCCTGCGGAGGCCGTGGGCAGCACACCACAGCATCTAGGGCCCCAGGGGGTCTCCAGCTGAGCTGGAGGCAGGATACCTGGAGGGCTCCAGTGACCGATCGCTGAGTTTGGCTTCAGGCTCTGACTGCGTGATCTGGGTTCAAGCTGGTGACACAGCAGGTTCCCAGGTTAGCCTGGTGCTGCCCTGAAGGTCTCCTTTTGAGGTCCCCTGAACTACACGATTCGAGGCTTATTCTACCCACTTCCCTTCCACAAAGTAAAGAACCCTGAGTGTAAAGAAGTCCAAGGAGGAGAAATAAAACAGGGAGAGATCAAGGGCTTGACTGCTGATGCAGCTTCTCTGTTCTCTTGGACGACCACTGCAATCATGCCTTTCCTCACTGCTTCACAGTCCTGTGTCTATGCTGGGTTCTTCTCCCTTCCCTTTCTCCTATTAATCAAATGGTTCACTGCCCTACGATTATTCCCACAGTTTTCCTACCCAGCCAGCAGTAACAGGATCCCCAGTGCTGCCGATTCTGGGGGACTCATTCATTCCGATATTATTTACTCTATGCCTATATTTTCCTCTGTGATAAATCTGAATTCACCAGTGTGAAAAAGTGTTGTGCAGTTTAACTACAATCTTCACCAGTGAGAGTTACAGCAGCATCTAAAGACAGGAGAAGCCACAACCGTGAGCCCTGTATGGAGGAAGCTAGATGACCCACAGGCACAGCTGGGAGTGACACGGTGACCCCTAAGGAGAAAGACAGCAAGGTTTGTGCACAGCCTGACAGCACAGGGTTTCACACAAAGTGTGTGTAAGAACCTTGACGCATGTTTCTCACTGCAGCCAGAAATGGCTGGATCATAATCACCCCAAAGGTGTCAGGCAGAGACCTCAGAGAGGAGTCACCATCTCAGTGAGACTGACTTTAGCTGACGATCGTGTCCAGGCGGGGCCAGGTCTGTGAATCTCTCCCCTCCCTCTCCGACTCCCCAGCCTCCTGCAGAGTCTTCTGCACGAAGCTGTTTATTTGTGACATTTCCCCTTATTTTCACCTCTTGTGACAGTCCAGGGTTGTTCCTGGTAACTGAGTCCAGTGTTTGAAACAGTAACAAAATCACGTCTTCTACTTTCTCTCCTCCTCCACAAAGGTCCCAAATCCTCTATTTACATAGAGCCCTGCTCTCTACAGAGGTATGTGCTTCTCTGGAGGGGGCATCAAGGCTAATGAACGACGTCCAAGATTTGGAATAATGTATTCCTAATTCAGGAAGATGCTTAAAGAACACCTATGGGAAAATAATGTCTATGAAGAAATACTAGAAATACTGCAGCTTGAGATGAATTTAAAAATTGTCTTCAAATATGTTGGGGGTATCTATCTTGGTCCATTTGAACTGTTCAGCACAGTGCCATAGATCATAGATGTTGAGACAAGAGCACCAGCGTGGTGGATTCTGGTGTGGGCTCTTTTCCACTGCGCAGACGTCCCTTGGCTTCTCACTGCATCCTTACTTCAAGGAGAGGGAGCTGCGTACTCCCCAGTGTTCCTTGGATAAGAATGCTAATTCCACTCCTCAGGGCTGTACCCTCATGACCCAGTTATCTCCCAAAAGGCACCACCCGGTAGCACCATCACACTGAGTTACGATTTCAACATTTAAATTTTGGGGGTGCTATGGGTTGAGTAGGGCTTATCTCCCCAAAACTCATGCAGATGTTTAAACTCTGATGCCTCAGTGTTCATGGTTGATGGCTGGCGAGTGGAGACTTGATGTGATCATGGTGTCTGAAAGGTAGATCTGGTGGGAAGTCTTTGGGTCACTGGGGACAAGCCCTCAGAGGGTGGTTCTCACAAGAATTGTCTGATTATGTGAGTTGCAGTTCTTCCTAGCTGCTCTCTCTGCTTGCTGGCTCACCATGTGTCTGCTCCTCCACACCCACCAACATCAGCCTCCACAAATGCTGGACTACAGGGCTCCCCAACCCGGAACCATAACCTCAGAACTCTAAACTGAAATAGACTTCTTCTTCTCCCAAGAGCTCCTCTTGCACATTTGTGTTAAAGTAAGAAAAGACGAACTACCGCAGGGAGATAGAAACTTTCAAATCACAACAGCATCTAACAGGTAAGAGTGAGCAGAGGGAAGTGGAACAAGGACAAACACTTCATATCTGCTGATCAACACGGGACAATATAAACTAGAATGAGAGATTTCTCCACCTAGCAGAGCACCAAATTGAGTACCTGAGAAAACATTGCATTATCTCTTTTTCTGGGCATCTTACAAAACCAGAGCATATTTCAGACCAGGATCAGGTGTGGTCCTCTCAGGAGATGGAAAAGCAGACGACCTCTTAAGTTCCTTCCCACCCTGAGACTGTATCTTTTATGGCCGCAGTTAGAGACATTCTGTTGGGAAACATTGATTCCTGGCAAAGGGCATATCTCCAAAGGGCCATTTCTCTTGGCTTGTATACAATTTTTATTGATGCTGTAATCTTCAAAGACTGAAGATATGGCTCCCTGGTAATGAAAATTCCTAGGCTGCCTAGGCTGTTTTCCTGGGAAGATTTACATCTCTGTGATGACTTAGAGTTCTTAACTCATTGTGATCCCAACCTAATACTTAAATGGAACCTTGTTAGTAAAGAGAGGGAGAGACCACTATAATGTAAATTTGGAGTATAACTTCACAGCAAAATATTTTCAAATGCTATCTCCATGACTTGTAAAACTATTTTTTAACCTATTAGTTTATTTTCATTCATAAGGCTTTACAAGGACCAAGTCAATCAGCACAAAAAAGGGCTAGGCTCACCCTTCAAAGAAAAGATTCCAGGCTGGACACCTGGCACAGCAGTTAAATGACACTTAGGACACCTGCCTCCCGTGTATTACTCTACCTGGTTCAGTCTAGCCACACTCTGAATTCCAGCTTCCTGCTTATGCACACGCTGGGAGGCAGCTCAAACACGTGGGTCCCTTCACTCCCACGGGAGGCCCAGATGAAGTTCCCGTCTCCTGCCTTCAGCCTGACCTAGACCTGGTTGTTGTAGGCATCTGGGGACAGAACCAGCAGATGGGTGATCCCCGTCTTTCTCTCTGCCTCTTAAATTAATTAAACAAAAAGTCCTACACGTCTTATGTATCCTTTTGTCCTCCTAAAATGTAGATGGTTACCAAGGCATAGGACACTAGAACAGAGGACAGACATTTGAAAAAGGGAAAGGCACACCAAAGATATAAATCCCCTCAATCAGAAAATTCCTGTGTCAAAATTCTGTTCTACATCAAAGTCCAGCTGCTAAAACCCCAGGTCTTGGAAACCCTCTGTGATCCCCATAGTCTTTTTTTTTTTTTTTTTTTTTTTTGACAGGCAGAGTGGACAGTGAGTGAGTGAGAGAGAGAGAGAGAAAGGTCTTCCTTTTGCCATTGGTTCACCCTCCAATGGCCGCCGCGGCCGGCGCACTGTGGCCAGCACACTGCGCTGATCCGAAGCCAGGAGCCAGGTGCTTCTCCTGGTCTCCCATGGGGTGCAGGGCCCAAGGACTTGGGCCATCCTCCACTGCACTCCCTGGCCACAGCAGAGAGCTGGACAGGAAGAGGGGCAACCGGGACAGAACCTGGCACCCCGACCAGGACTAGAACCCAGGGTGCTGGCACTGCAGGCAGAGGATTAGCCTATTGAGCCGCAGCACCGGCCAGCCCACAGTCTTAAGGTAGGATCACAGACAGCCCTGAGCATAAATCCTAATTTCCAACACTATACATAATCCTGGATAGTCTGTTTAACATGTATGTGAGCGACGACAGCCCAAGTTCTTGAGCCGTCACTGCTGGCTCCCAGGGTGCACATTGGCAGGAGTCTGAAACCAGGAACAGAGTCGGGACTTGAATTCAGGAGCTCTAACGTGACACGTGGGCATCCCAAGTAGCATCTTAGACACTGTGGCAAACACTCACCTCTGTGAGTGCTTTAAATGAGCTAAAATGCCCATCATGACCCCATCCTCAGGCATCAATGGAAGCTCCAGGTAAACAACAAAATTATTAGTAAACACTGGAGAAACTGCGTCAATTTATAAAACATACAACCAATCCATAATCTGAGGTCATTTGAGGATCTGGTGGTTGAAAGCAGCACAAAAACTAGAGTGTTGGTTACATGGACAGCAAAGAACTAATTCTGCCTCTTGCTGCTTTAATGCTTAATATAACTTAGAAATGCATGGTTGATGGGAATTTTTAGATTAGGTGAACAAAGCAATATAGAGCTCATAACACGAGGCAAGCTACATTTATCAATTTGGAGGAGTTTTTTCCAGTACTTTCTATGTGCTTTGCATGTTTCTGATCATACTATATAAACATTTGTCATTTGAGTTGTTCTTTGTTTGACATAATACATAATATGAAAATTCCAGAATGGGTTTTGGTCTAGACCTGCACTCTGTACTCAGACTACCTGAGCTTGAGTGCAGGCTCCACTTTTAACTCTAGCATCCTGGGAGGCAGCAGTGACGGCTCAAGTGGTTCTGTCCCTGCCACTCTGCTTAGCCCAGACCCCGCTGTTGTGGGTGCTGGGGGAGTAAACCAGTAGATGGTTCTTCTTGCAGCTTCATCCAGTGAATGGAAGATCTCTCTCTATATATATATATATCTCTCTCTCTCACTACCCCTCAAATGAATAAAAATATTGAAAAACAAAAGAAAATTTTCATCCTGTTACAAACGTTTTAAAAGCATAATTTTACTTTGCAATCAAATACGCCCTCATGTGTGCAAGGGTACTTGGTGGAAAATGGAATTAAAGAATGAGTTTATCTTGGTGCAAAAAAAAAAAAAAAACTTTGAAATCCATGAATACAATACAGGTCTTTTTGAAAAATTAATGAAAAATGTGCATACGGAAAAAATTATGCATGGATTTCAAAAGTTTTTTACCAAAGTAAATGTAACTGTTTTATTAACATTGATTGCTTTGAAGGGAGAGCGATACACACACACACAGAAAGAGAGAAAGAGACAGAAATCTTCCATCCACTGCTTCATACCCCAAATGGCTGCAAAGGCTGGAGCTGGTCCAGGCCAAAGCCCAGAGCCAAGGCTCCATCAGGATTTCCCAAGGGTGTCAAGGGTGTGGCAGAGCAGCCGGCACTCACGTGGAACGCTAGCATTGCCAGCAGCAGCCTAGCTCACTGTGCCACAACCAGCCCTGAATTTATCTTTTAATTCCATTCTTCCATGAATTTCTTTGAGTAGCCTTATATGTATAATTATATAATAACTTCCTTCTTTCATAGCTCTTTAAATTTTGAGGTTTTATTTTATAAATACTCATTTAAAGGATTTTTAAAAGAAATTAAGTTACTATAGTGAAATTTAAGCCAACAAATCTGAGTCTAGGTGATATCATCAAAGGAGATTAAGATATCATTCAATGAACTGTTTTGTCTAAAAAATTGTTGAGGAATTTTGTCATCTAGTTATTCAAAGGATACAATATTTCAGTTAGACAAGAGGAGTTCAAAGGCCTATAATACAACATGGTAACTACAATTAGTAGCAGGGACTGGTATTACTGAAAATTACCATGAAAGAAGCAGTTAAGTATTCTCACCAAAGACAACAACAAACATGTGACATAATGTGCATGTAAACTAGCTCTATTCATCCACTTCATAGAGTATACATGTACTAAAATATGTTTCATACAAAAACACATGATCCTTTTCATCTAACACAATTTTTTGAAGAATTAGTTTATCTCCATAAAAAATAATTGTTGAGTTGTTTTAAAACAAATGTATGATTGTTTTATAAGCAAAGTATAAAGCTGGAGCCACAACAGTCAAATATTTACAAACCAGGGCCTACGCTGTGGCACATCAGGTTAAAGCCCAGGCTGCAGTGGCATCCCATATGAGCACCAGTTCGAGTCCCAACTGCTCCACTTCCGATCCAGCTCCCTGCGTAGCCTGGGAAGGCAGTGGAAGATGGCCCAAGTCCTTGGGCCCTTGCACTCACAGGGGAGACCCAGAAGAAGCTCCTGGCTCCTGGCTTTGGATCAGTGCAGCTCTGGCCGTGACAGGGTGACAGGGGATGGTAGCCCAGCTTTGCATCCTCCAAACCTCTGGTCCCATTAGGGTCGTGAAATAAGAATTTAGTGAGCTGTATCCTCCAGCAAAGAAAATTAAGGGGCCGGCGCTGTGGCTCAGTGGGTTAACGCGCTGGTCTGAAGCGCTGGCATCGCATATGGGCACGGATTCTAGTCCTGGCTGCCCCTCTTCTGATCCAGCTCTCTGCTACGGCCTGGGGAAACAGTAAAGGATGGTTCAAGTCCTTGGGACCCTGCACCCACGTGGGAGACCCGGAAGAATCTGCCTTTCAAATAAATCAATAAACTTTTTTTTTTAAAAAAGTTTATTTTGGCACAAAAACATTTTGAAACCCATGTATAATTTTTTCACAATGTACATTTTGCATGAACTTTCTGAAGACCCCTTATACAAGGCAAGAGTGTTATAAAGATGAAGCACCGGCAAAAATTGTGATTTAATTTCTATCATAACTTATCTTTTAAAAAGCCACTAAATACCTAAAATCCTTTGTGAGTGGATTTTTTGGAAACAAATAAAAGAGCTAGGTTTTGCATCAAAAATGAAATAAGGCAAAGATGAGATCATGAATGCAACTGGGCACAGAACCAAAGCACACAAGAAGGCTGTGGCTGACATCAGAATTATATATAACATTTTGCAAAAGGTCAGAATGTCAATGAATTATTTTATTCAAAATAAACTTTTCTGGCTTCTGGTAATGATAGAACAAGCAGGACTATTAAATAAATATGCTTATATGTATTAAGGTTTTGAAATATACTTGTTGGAATTCTCTCAAATATATAAATCACAACAGAATGAGAACCTGTTATGGTGAGCTTCTGCATAGATAATCAAAAGTATTAAAATTAGTTACTCTTTATACTTGCTGCAATAGTACCCAAAACCTCAATAGGCTTCAAAACATCTGCACATTCATCTGTTGATAATTTCTAAAGCAAGCTATTTTTCAAGCCATGAAGATTCATGAATTTCAGAAGAACATGTTACACTAAGCCCACAAAAAAACAAAATTTCTATGCTAACACTTGCCAAAAAGGACAATGTAGCTTGCTGACAAATTAAGGTACACAGAAAAAAAAAAGACTCATGTTCAGTTGCTTGGTCTAAATGGAATTTCCAGCCTAAAAAGTAAAAGGGAAAAGGCACTGCTTCAGTCAGAAAATTCAAAACATAAATAACAATTCAAATATCATACATATCAGTACAACATCTAAAATAAAGCAGCAGTTAAATTTTTGGAAATAGGTAAAACTTTGCCTGAATTTTGGAAGTGTAATTTCTGCTAATTTTCACTAAATTCAGATGATATCCATTTGTGATAAGTGAGAAAAGTGACATAAAGTTTGTGTGTACAAAAAATTATTCTTATAGGGGCCGATGTTGTGGCATAACAGGTTATGCCACAGCTTGCATTGCCAGCATCCCATATGGGCACTGGTTTTTGAGTACTGGCTGCTCCCTGCTAATGGGCCTAGGAAATCAATGGAGGACGGCTCAATCCTTGGGCCCCTGCACCCACATGGGAGACCCAGAAGCTCCTGGCTTCTGCCTGACCAAGCCTCTGACACTGGGCCATTTGGGGAGTGAACAAGATTGAAGATTTTTCTGTCTCTCCCTCTCTTTCTCTAATTCTGCCTTTCAAATAATAAAATAAATCTTTTAAAAAATTATTCTTATATCAAAATCTGATACACACTGAGTCTAGGAAGTATAACAACAAAATAATAAATCAACAGTTATTTTCTTAGCCTGAAATGAGTAAATGACACCAGATTTAACATCCTACCTAAAACACTAAAAACTAGACAAAACAAAGAAAACAATACATGTATGTGAGGAAATCACCTGCAGCCAAGGAAACAATTATCCAAAAGAGGGAGAAGTCCCTGTTGTTAACAAAGAAGAAAAACAATGCCCATGCCAACCAGCCAAACTGGAAATCCTCGCAATTCAAGGACCAAAGAACAGAGTTACCAGAATATTTTGTCTTAGTTGTGGAAAATAGTCCTAAACACAGCTCTGAGACCACCTAATAAATATGAGTAGCAAGACCCAAAATGTCCAAGAACAAAGTTCAACGATATTTAGAGGAACACAAAAACATTCAGGAAACATGGTAAAATCAAAATGTCTAACACGCAATCAAAAATACCAGGCATACAAAGAAACAGAAAAATACAAACCAGCACTTGGCCCAAGCACTTGGACCATCTTCTGCTACCCTCCTAGGTGCATTAGCAGAGAGCTACATCAGAAGCAGAATAGCCAGGACTGAAGTCAGTGCTCCAATATAGGACACCAGTGTTGCAGGTAGTGGTTTAACCCAATGACCCACAACACTGGCCCCAGAAGTGCACAGTTTAAATGGGTGGACTTGTATACCATGTGAATTAAGTCTCAACAAATCCATTTTTAGAAATCAACCCAGAACTGACATAGAATTAGCACATAAGAACATGAAAACGGTCATTATAACCATGTTCCATGTGTTCATGAAACTGCTTAGATTGTGGCACAGTTGGTCAAGCTGCTGCTTGGAACAATGCATCAGATATAAAAATGTTAGCTCAAGTTCCGGATTCTTGACTTCTGATCCAGCTTCTCACTAATGCATCCTAGGAAGAAACAAGATGATGGCTCTAGTACTTGGGTCCCTATCACCCACGAAGAGACCCAGATGGAGTTCCTGGACCAGGCCTGTCTGTTACAGGCATTTGCATGCATTTGAGGAATGAGCTTTCAGATGCTCACTCTCTCTATCTCTCTCTCTCTATCTCTCTCTCTGCCTTTGCCTTTCAAATAAGTAAAATTAAATAGAAGAGACTGTCCCAGGTGAAACATATGATGGATGTGCCAACTAGGCATTGCAGAAGATTAGCAAACTTAAAGAAATAGCTATAGAAAATCTCCAAAATAAAACATAGAATTAAAGAAGAATTTTTTTAATATAAAAGATCAATGACACGTGGGACAATCTCAAATGGCCAAATATTTTTCTAATGGGAATGCCTAAAGGAGTGGGGAGAGAAAAGGCAAAAATAGCAGATATTAATAACTAAAAGTTTTCTCAATTTGATTAAAATTATAAATGCATAGTTCCCATAAAATGCACAGAGCAAAAATATTCATAGGCTCAATCACAGGAAACATGAAGGGCATTTCACCAAATAACATCATAATCAAATATTCAAACCAAGAGATAAAGAGAAAAATCTTAAGATAACAGATGATAAAAGACACATTACAAAAAGGGACTATAGAAGATTTCTTATCAAAAACAAAGCAAGCAAGAAGAAACTACATTACATTTTCAAACTGCAATCTTGTGTCACTTAACAACAGGAGTATGTTCTGAGAAAACTGTTATTAAACAATTTTATCATTGTGACATCACAGTATCATTGTGTACATCATAGAGTATATATTGTGTCACATCAGAGTGTACAATGTGACATCATAGAATATCACTGTGTGTACATCACAGAGCATACACTATATGACATCATAAAGTATACATACATAAATATAGATGCCATAGCCTACTACACACCAAGCTAGATGCTATAGCCTATTGTTCCTAGCCTATAAATCTAGCATATGATTGTATTGAATACTGTAGGTAATTGTAACACAATGGTACGTACAAGTATATCTAAACATAGAAAAACTATGGAGCCAGCGCCGCCATAGCTCATAGGCTAATCCTCCACCTGCGGCACTGGCACACCAGGTTCTAGTCCTGGTCGGGGCACTGGATTCTGTCCCGGTTGCCCCTCTTCCAGGCCAGCTCTCTGCTGTGGCCCGGGAGTACAGTGGAGGATGGCCCAAGTGCTTGGGCCCTGCACCCCATGGGAGACCAGGAGAAGCACCTGGCTCCTGCCTTCGAATAGGTGTGGTGCACCAACCGCGGCAGCCATTGGAGGGTGAACCAACGGCAAAGGAAGACCTTTCTCTCTGTCTCTCTCTCTCTCACTGTCCACTCTGCCTGTCAAAAAAGAAAAAAAAACTATGGTAAAAATATGATATGAGAGATGAAAATGATACACCTATGTTGATTGTTGGAAAATAAGCCATCGCAGAGCAGTTGTGGCAGGACAGTGTTGTTGCCCACTTCACTGATTTTTCCCTGCTTCTCTCTGCTCGGGCTTTATCTCCATCAAGCCATTCCGGTCTGCTTATCCTAGGGAGGGCAAGGTAAGCAGAGCCGCCAGCCAGAGTGACCTTCAAGTCCCTGGTCGCCTGGAGTTCCATGGACAGGGACAGTCAGCAGACAAAATTAAACCTGACTGATGAAAAGAACTATGGAGAAAGAAGCCAGGTGAGCCAACGGAGTCCAATGTGGACGGCATTACAGACTGGACGGTTCTAAAGGCGCTCCCCGTAGGGATGACCTTTGAGCAGAGACCTGAGTAGACTGAGAGAGTCAGTCACAGGAATACCTCCTACAGTCTCAGAAAGGCAACCGGCACGTCTGCCCCGGTGCTTTCTATTTGGACATCGCGTCTCACTAAGATTCTAACCCTCCCAAAGACATCTGCTACTACCTTTTATATCTATGTCAGAAAAAATCCTCAGCTTGAACCTTTGGTCATCAGGATATACAAAGAGTAGAAGGGCGTTTCATTTTTTTTATTTGACAAATAGAGTTAGTGAGAGAGAGAGAGAGAGAGAGAGAGAGAGAGAGAGAGAAAGGTCTTCCTTCCGTTGGTTAACCCCCCAAATGGCCACTACAGACGGAGCTATGCTGATCCGAAGCCAGAAGACAGGTACTTCTCCTGGTCTCCCATGCGGGTGCAGGGCCCAAGCACTTGGGCCATCCTCCACTGCACTCCCAGGCCACAGCAGAGAGCTTGACTGAAGAGGAGCAACCAGGACTAGAACCCAGCGCCCATATGGGATCCAGCACTGCAGGCGGAGGATTAACCAAGTGTGCCAAAGCACTGGCCCCGAAGAGGGTTTCTCTAGGGAGATAAATGATAAGCAGTAATATTAAAAGTAATATTCAATATCCTGAATACAGAATATCTACTAGGCCACAGAGCAGAAGAGTGAAGGCAGTTCATAAATACACAAACACACACACACACACACACCCCACACAGTGAATGAATAAATCTTCATCAGTGACAGAAGAGGTCCCAGGACCAGCAACATAACTTTGCATTCCACAAAAATATAACTGAGATTTTTCAGATTTTCATGGGTATCTCTGCCTTTCCATGGGGACACTGTATGTCACCATACTACAGCTAAACTTATTTCTTCCTTATCAATATGTTCAAAACACATGTGAGGATGAAAGAGAAAAGACAGCAAATACGCAGGAGTTAAATTCAATTTCATCATGAGAATTAAATTTTTCATGATATATCTTTAAAATTTCAATGTGTGTAAGTATCACTTCATTGTGGATGTGTGACACAGAAAGTAAAGTTGGCAAACTTAAATTGTATTGTTTTGAAAGCACTAAAAGTTCTATGGATTTAACAGATTAATCCCCTCAGAACTGATCCAATCTCTTGAGCTTCAGCAGCGGTAAATTTGGACCGTGAGCAACACTCTAGCTCAAAATAGAACTTGTACTTGATTTCAGCTAAGACGGAGTTATGTTTATAAGCTTTACAACAGCTCTCAATTTATACTTCTGCTAACAACTTCATGTTCATTTGGTCAACTTTCTGATGCAGGCTTGTAACAAAATAGATCTCTTAATGTGCCTGAAAAGTAGATGGCTTGACTAACCTCCATTTCTGAAAATTATCAGTTGGAGATTTAAGGAGATGAAGCAAGGCAAGTATTAAGCTACAATCACCTTATCAATACGAGAAAAAAAGTTAAGGATGAGAGGCATTTTCATCCTGAACTGTTCAGACTATCAAGCCCAATGGCTTGAACTCAAATCCGAGATTGCCTCTCATCACCCATGTGGCCTTCAGTGGATAGTGAACAACTCTCTGCTTTAGATTCCCAACTGTCAGAGGGGGAAATCATAGTCCTCCTCAAGCTCAACCCAGGAAGTGAATGAGTTCATATACATAAAAATCGGTAGACTGATGTTCGGCACCTGGTCACACCGTGGTATCTTGCTATTACTGCTACTAGTAAAGCGTGGTTTTTCAAAACCAATTTAAGTTTTAATAGTAGTGCTATCACCACCCAAACCTGAGAAAATTTCAGAGATGGATTCAAAAGACGAAAGAAATACCCAAAGGTCCAGTGTAAGTCTATGAGATTTTTGTACGTAAAAACACACATCCAAACAGAAATCATCATTGGTAAGACCCTGCAGTAGAAGAAACACTAAATACCCCAGCTGTCTCTTATGGACATGGGACTAAGACACTCATTTACAGACTATTCAAAGAAGACTGAGGATTAAATTTGTTACTTTTCCTACAAATGTCTGTAAAGACACTGAAAGTGTTAACTGACAGCAATGGAAACTATACCATGAAAAGAGAAATCTATGTACTATAGCAAGCAGGATTTCTGCATAAATACACACAACACACACACACACAACAAACATCATAGGGCGCTCTACTACGGGCTTCACAATCTTCCTCACTGAGGAATCAGATGTGATGGAGGGAAACGGCTCTAACGCAGCCATCCTGAATTATCTACTGCCTTCACGTAGATCTGAGTTACTGCCTCCTCTCTTCTGTCCTTATTCATTCCGGTCACACCCAGATTAATTACGAGAGTCGCTCAATGGTTTGCAGACTTGTAATACTGTTTACACTTTATGATACTTCCAATTACAAGTGCCAGGTTCAAGCTGTCAGTGCTAGAAATGACAAAGAATTTCAGTTCGTCGCGAATCAGGGAATCTTTGCTCTGCTCTTAATGAATTCTGCAGAATGCCTACTCTGAGATATTTATCACAAAGAAACAATTTTCACCTGTTCAATGCCAGTTTTTCTCTTTCACCCTGAGGCTTCTATAATCTGTGCTTTTCTCTGACTTGTCTATTCATTGAACAAAGAACGCTTGCTGTATTCCAGTAAATTCCCTGTATCTGAAATACCAGCAGTGAACAAGACAAACCCCTGCAGCATCAGATTTAACTCATTTACAAAAAGAGTGGGTCTTGTCTAACTATGTCAAAGATAAAATAAATAAAAACTGGGGCTGGCATTATGGCACAGTGGGTGAAGCTGCTGCAAAGCCAGCGTCCCATCTCAGAGTACCTACTAGAGTTCCAGCTACTCTGCTTCCAATCCAGCTCCCTGCTAATGAATCCGGGAAGGCAGAGCAGGGTAGCACAAGTGCTTAGGCTCCTGCCACCCATGTGGGAGACCCAGATGGAGTTCCGGGCTCCTGGCTTTGATTTGGCCCCTGCTGTTCTAACATTTCAGGAGTGAACCAGCAGATGGATACTGTCTCTTGATAGCTTTCTCTCTTTCTCTCTCTTTCTCTCTCTCTCTCTCTCTCTTTTGTCAGTGGGCCTGTCAAATGAGTAAATTATAACAATATATGTAAAATATATATTTTTAAATGTGAAATATATATTATATATGCAAAATTATATTATAAACATATGAGAAAAATTCTTGGTTTCTTGATGTACCATCAGTATTTTCATCCCAAACGTCCTCTTTAAGAACTGCAATGTAGGCCGGCGCCGCGGCTCACTAGGCTAATCCTCCGCCTAGCAGCGCCGGCACACCGGGTTCTAATCCCGGTCAGGGCGCCGGATTCTGTCCCGGTTGCCCCTCTTCCAGGTCAGCTCTCTGCTGTGGCCAGGGAGTGCAGTGGAGGATGGCCCAGGTGCTTGGGCCCTGCACCCCATGGGAGACCAGGAAAAGCACCTGGCTCCTGGCTCCTGCCATCGGATCAGTGCGGTGCGCCAGCCGCAGCGCGCCAGCCGCGGCGGCCACTGGAGGGTGAACCAATGGCAAAGGAAGACCTTTCTCTCTGTCTCTCTCTCTCACTGTCCACTCTGCCTGTCAAAAAAAAAAAAAAAAAAAAAAAAGAACTGTGGGACTAATATTGTAGCGTAGTGGGTTAAGCCACCACCTGTGACACTAGCATCCCAAATGGGCAAGATTTCGAGTCCTGGCTGCTCCACTTCCAATTTAGCTCCCTGCTAATACGTTGGAAAAGTGCTGGAAGATGGCCCAAGTGCTTGAGCCCCTCACCCACTTGGGAGACCCAGAAGCAGCTCCTGGCTCCTGCTGCAGCCTGGCTCGATCCTGGCTGTTGCAGCCATTTGGGAAGTGAATTAGCAGATCCTTTCCTTCCCCCCTTCCTCCTTCTCTCTGTCCCTTTCCTGTTCCTTTCCCCCTCCCTCCCTCCATCCCTCCTCTGTCTCTGTCTGTCTGTCTCTCTCTCTCTCTCATATTAATAAAATTTTTAAAAAACTGCAACGTGCTCCAAAACCCCACCAGACTAGCAGGTACCACAGTGACTACACATCATTCTGAAGGACTCACCCTTTCTATTTCAAACAGTTTTAAAACAAAGTTGCAATTTACAATTATATCAGCCTTCGAAGTGAATTCAAGAGAATAAGTATGATATGCCTGCATTTGCTTATTTACTTTATAGAACACACACTTACTCAGAAAATATGAGAGTAAGATGTAATGAAAACATGCAGTGAGCAAAAGAATAGATTCCCGGCCGGCACCGCGGCTCACTAGGCTAATTCTCCGCCTGCGGCGCCGGCACACTGGGTTCTAGTCCCGGTCGGGGTGCTGGATTCTGTCCCCATTGCCCCTCTTCCAGGCCAGCTCTCTGCTGTGGCCAGGGAGTGCAGTGGAGGGTGGCCCAAGTGCTTGGGCCCTGCACCCCATGGGAGACCAGGAGAAGCACCTGTCTCCTGGCTTCGGATCAGCGTTGTGTGCCGGCTGCAGCGCGCCAGCCTCAGCGCACCAGCCATGGTGGCCATTGAAGGGTGAACCAATGGCAAAAGGAAGACCTTTCTGTCTCTCTCTCTCTCACTATCTACTCTGCCTGTCAAAAGAAAAAAGAAAAAAAGAATAGATTCCCTAAACTGAGACCAGCACTAACACAAAGAAAGAGACTGAAAGACTACTCTGTTTTTCATCCATTCATACAACAAATATTTGTTGAGCTCTTGACATAAACGAAGCACTGGGCCAGGCTGCAGAGGTTCCAAGGACGATGATGAATATTAATCAACAAGGTTAGAGCCACAAGGTGTTACTGCAGCATCCTTAAATTTACTTAATTCGTATTATGTTTAATGAGACTACTTGCAGATTTTCCTTTTTTAAAAAAGATTTATTTATTTGAAAGTCAGAGTTACAGAGAGAAGAGTGGCAGAGAGAGAGAGAGAGAAGGAGAGAGACAGGTAGGTCCTCCATCCAATGGGTCACTCCCCAATTGGCCACAATGGCCTAAGCTGCGCCCATCCGAAGCCAGGAGCCAGGAGCTTCTTCCGGGTCTCCCACGCGGGTGGAGGGGCCCAAGGACTTGGGCCATCCACTGCTGCTTTCACCGGCCATAGCAGAGTCCAGATGTCCTAAGACAAATATTTTTTCATTCTCAAGTACTGGATGAAATCCTCAAAACATTTACTCCTATATTCCCATTACTATCTGGGTATGCACACACATATATGTATGTACATACATATTTATAATACATATATAAAAACATAATTTCATTTGTGTATATGTGCTATATGTGTATATAATGTATAATTTATTAATAGAAATATCCAATACTTTTATTTTTTCTAGAAAACTCTTGAATACATGAAATTATAGAAACTGAAATTAAGGATACAGATAATAATGAACACTGTAGACAAATGCAATGCTTAATTCAGATTTTTTGTTTCCAGTTACAAGAAACTAACAAAAGGGGCTGGCACCACGGCACAGTAGGTTAATCCTCCGCCTGTGGCACTGGCATCCCATATGGACGCTGGTTCTAGTCCCGGCTGCTCCTCTTCCAATCCAGCGCTCTGCTGTAGCCTGGGAAAGCAGTACAAGATAGCCCAAGTCCTTGGGCCCCTGCATCCACATGGGAGACCAGAAAGAGGCACCTGGCTCCTGGCTTCAGATCAGCACAGCTCCGGCCATTGCAGCCATTTGGGGAGTGAACCAATGGAAGGAAGACTTTTCTCTCTGTCTCTCCCTCTCACTGTCTGTTACTCTACCTCTTAAATAAACGAATAAAATCTAAAAAAAAAAAACTATTATTAATTTTGAAGTAGAATATGATTCTCATATTTCTTCAACAAGTTTGCATTATCTGTCTTTACTGTGTATGATTAGGAATAACACTGTGACTCCCAAGATTATTGGCAAACAAATATTTTATACAAGTCACATGTGTATCATTGACATTATTGAGAAACTTAAAATATGAACTTAATTTTTAGTAAAATGTTTTTTAAATTCAAAAAGTATTAATTAGAAAAATTAACAAAAAAAAGGACAGACTTACAGATTTTTGCTACATTCAATAAATGGGAGAACCATGGCAAAACTGAGATTAAGTGTTATGTTTTAGACAATACATTGACTAACACACAAAGGTATGAAATGTAGGTCTCTGCTTCAATTTCAGTGCATTTGTTTCAGTCCACTCTTCTAAAGACAACAGGATGCATTCAGGATATTAAAGAGGAAAAAAAAGACAAGGAGAATCTGTATCCCAGCCCAAGAAGAGGCATGATGCTACACGGGGGCCCAGGCCTGGAGACCACACAGCCAGTGGGAGATGGGCCCTTCCGAGGCCAGACTGCTCTCACTCTTCCCAGCTTCTTCCTTTTGGCTTCTCTGCTTCGTACTTTATGCTAAAACAACATTACAGTGGTGCTGTGTCCTACACATATGTTGTTATCTTTCACTTCACTGTCAGGGCTCCTTCTTCCTTCTCAGCCTGGAACGTCAGTGTCTCCCTTCATCTCTTCCAATCTTGGCATGCACACTGTTCATGCCTCAGCTTCCTCATCTCCAGGATGCTTTCCTTAGCTCCCATCCACCTTTCCCAAACTCTTCTCTACTGAACACCTCATTAGTAGGATTGGATCAAACCAAGCAATGAAGGTGCTATTACTAGGTTGATGTTGACCTACGACAGCTGTGTCATTCTCTACCACCAGGCCATGAACTTCATCAGGGTGAGGGCACCTTATGAATCACTGCACTTCTTTCTGTTAAGAATGTACCCCATCAATTGTGTTTTTTCTTTTTTTTTTTTTTTTTTTACAGGCAGAGTGGACAGTGAGAGATAGAGAGACAGAGAGAAAGGTCTTCTTTTGCCATTGGGTCACCCCCCCAATGGCCGCTGCAGCCGGTGCACAGTGCTGATCCGAAGCCAGGAGCTAGGTGCTTCCTCCTGGTCTCCCATGTGGGTGCAGGGCCCAAGGACTTGGGCCATCCTCCACTGCACTCCTGGGCCACAGCAGAGAGCTGGACTGGAAGAGGGGCAACTGGGACAGAATCTGGTGACCCGACCGGGACTACAACCCAGGGTGCCGGCACCGCAGGCAGAGGATTAGCCTATTGAGCCACAGCGCCAGCCAATTGTGTTTTCTGAATGAATAACTTAGCGACAATCTCAGCAATCTCCTACTGTCCTGAACCCTGTACACAAGTCAGTTTGAAGGCCCACTCACTCCATCAATGGGATTAACGCACAACTGAACCAAACTGTCCCAATTTTGATGCTATGTTGAGTTTTTGATAATGGAATAAGACTCCACACAATATTTTTTGTGGGCTGCTCTTGCAAATTGCGTGGCTTCTTTGTGCATATATCTTAAACAGAAACCTGAGAAAATCTGTCCCCTAGCAACAGCTCTCTGTAAACTAAACTCACAAATCAACACAAAGAGAGGGAATGAGAGACGTGGAGTGAGGCATTTGTGTGTCTTGGTTGAACATAATTTTAACGACACAAGGTTCAGTTGATCCAAACTGATTGTGTGCTGAACTATCTCCACCCCTCTTTGGCTCAGTTCCTGTATCTCAGCCTCATCCTAAAAGGAGCTTGCTTACAGCAGGCCTCCATGCCTTCCTGGGCCACTCGGTGATGCCAGGAGAAGGGAGGAGGAATAAGATGACAACTTGCGATTCACCTCCTAGCATTCATTACTCATGTATCCATATTCAGAAAATGTCTACTGTGTCCCAAGAACTAAAAAAGGATTACAAAGAAGGTAAACAAGGCTTAACTCTTGCACTCAAAAAGCTCAGAATTTAGTGTCAGGAATGAGGCAAGCAATGGCCCAACGAAAGGGGTAACCAACAGCAGAGACATGGACCTTTCACCATAGCAGTGATGGAGCTGTGACTCTGCTGCCTGTGGGCAAAGTGAGTGGCTCCTGAAAGATCTATAGGACGTGATAGTCAGAAGAATGCCAGGGACCCTGGTGAGGCCACTGGTGTCCAGTGGAAATGGAACACAGACGCTAATCAGCTTCAAGCATGATGCTTAAGCATGATGTGGAGACACTAAGCACAGATTATTTTTTCAATGTGCACATCTGATATAAATTATTACAACAAAATTAAAATTTAATGAATTTCAATAGTGGAAATGTAAAGTTTCAATAATGCAAATGTAAATAATCTGCCTAAACACATCTATATATGCATATTCTTAGTAACACTATGATCAGCTATTTTTCTTTTTTTATCATATTTTCTTCAGAGGCAGAGATTTGCAGACAGGGGTCTACAGAGACAAAGACCGCTCATCCATGCTTTGCAGGAAAACACATGACAAAGCTCCTAGTATGCAGTCAATGTACCTGCTGTCACCATGACCCTTTCTTCAGGTGGATGAGGTGAGCACAGCAGAGGGTAAAATGATAGCCAGACACATCAGTTCTCAGTGTCAGCACTCAGAAAGCCAGCCATTGCCTAGCGATGTTTAAAGGAGAGATTCTGCCAATAAATGCTGGGGTAAAACACTGGTGAAGAACATGATGCAAATGCCTCCCCCACGAAGAAGTGTGACATTCAAGATCTGCTGTTCCCTGCCCTCTCCTCTGTGAGCCTCCCAGCCTGAAGAGCTGGTTTCACGTTTCACTTGGCCACGAACCCCTGACCATCATTTCTACCCCCTCCCCACTGAAAATGAGCTTCAATCTTTCTGTCATTTTCCTGAGAACTCTCATGTCTAAGAAACACGCCTTTTCTTAGTATACTAACTCAAGACGGGGAAAAGAAGATGTGTGAAAAATAAAGTGGTGAGTAGCCTTGAGTGAGAAACAGCCAAAAACAGAAGCAGCAAGCTGACTTCCATTTTCAGTGTTCACAACAGAATGTCTTCTGCTTGAGTTGTGTGTCTCCAGGGAATGGGAATTACTCCTGCCAAGTATTCTCAAACAGGAAAAGCAGGCCACACCCACTCGCCACTGGGCTTTCCAACAGTTAATCCAAATTATGTTGGAAAAACAATAAAAAAAATTTAAATAGATAAAACATAGAATTTGAAGGACTATAGTGTTTATTAAGTATCATAGGTCCTTGGACTCTAATTATTTAAATATTATACATTATTTAATCCACATAATTACACTGTGAAGTAAATATTACCTTCATTTACCGATGATAAAACTGAAGTTCAAAGAAACCAGATACTTTGCCCAAAACCACAAAGCCAACAAGGTCAGATCTTTATGGAATTTAAATCTAGATCTAGGGGCCAGCACTGTGGCACAGCAGACTAAGTTGATGCCTGTGACACTGGCATCCCACATGAGCTTCAGTTCAAGTCCTAGCTGCTCCACTTATGATACACCTACCTGTTAATATACCTGAGAAATCAGAAGATGGCCCAAGTGTTTGGACCCCTGACTCACATGGGAAACCCAGATGGAGTTCCAGTCTCCTTGCTTCAGCCTGGTCCAGTCCTAGCTGTTGCAGCCATCTGGAGAGTGAGCCAGCAGATTGAAGATTTCTCTCTCTCTCTCTCTCCTTCTCTTTCTCTCCTTCTCTCCTTCTCTCTCTCTCCCTCCCTCCCTCCCTGCTCTTCATGCAACTCTACCTTTCAAATAAACGTTTTTAAAATCTAGATCTAATTTGGTTCAGGGAATGAAGAATCAAAGTAATACGAGCCCTCTCTTGACTGAGGAGATGTTAAAAACATAGATCATTACCGAAGGACCTGAAACAAGAATGTACAAACCCTTAGAATGAAACAAGTAAATGAACACTTTATTCTGCTGTTGCAAGTGTAAATTTTCTGTTAACTATTTCAGCTATTCAACATGAAAAATGAAATTAAGCAGATATCATCAAATTTGCATTTTAACACCATTGAAGCTGTCACACAGGCTTTCCAATCTGTTGAAACATGATTTTGTGGGATATGCTGCTGCTCTTTATTTTTTAATTAAATTTAGTTATTTGAGAGGCTCAAGATACACAGTGAGATAGAGAGAGAATGCCCACCTGCTGGTTCACTCCCCAGAGGCGCACAATAGCCAAAGCTGGGTCTTACTGAAAATGGGAACTCAATTCGGGTTTTAGACATGGATCCAACTACTTAAAACCATCACTGTGGTCTCCCAGGCACTACACTGGCTCCTGGCTCCTGGCTTCAGACTGGCACAGTTCGGACCATTGCAGTCATCTGGGGAGTGAACCAGCAGATGGAAGATCTCTCTCTCTCTCTCTGCCTTTGCATCTTTGTAACTCTACCTTCAAAGTAAATAAATAAATCTTTAAAAAAAAACCTGCCCACTGCTGCTGTTAATAAAATATATAACTGTTGTTTTCGCTCAAGATGTAAATAACATTCCCAGTTGTTTCAATTATATCTTTTGTTTCCTTTGCTCTCTAAAAAACTATTAGAAAGACTGATTTTGAGATGACTGGCAAGATTATTTATCTCCCTTTTGAAAAGCTACCGAGACACCTTGAGGGATGGAATTTTAAGGGAAATCAAAGTTTTATCAGAATATCCTAGGTAAAGTTTACTCGCTGTCTTACCTCATAGCAAAAGAATAGGCAATAGTAAAGTCCATCTTCTGCATGCGCCAGAAAATTACACTCATTTTTAGCTTCATGAAGGAAGAGCAGAGGTTTGGTTTTGTTCTGTTTGGCGTTGCAAAGAGAGCTGTTGCTCAATCTCACTTGTATCTTTTGGTGGAAAAAAATCAGTTTATCACTATCCTATACATTAGTAAACACTAGCCACTACTCCACATCTTGGAGTAACCCTTTTATTGTTACATTTGTATTCTGTCACAACAGCATGCCAACTCCCATTATTGTTTTACTTTGCAAAAGCCCAGTGTCAAGGGACAGCATCAATTCAGTTCAATTCAGGAAGCACTGGTAGAGCTCCCTCCGGAGATTAAAGTCCCGGTGTCAGCACTGCGCAAACGCAAGGATCAGTAACACCACATACCTGCCTTCCAGCAACTCACAGTCTAGCTTTTGAATAGCCTGCAGACATGACTGTTGGTCACACATCTTGTAGCAGATACCCTGCCAGAACATGATGCCTGTGCTGGCATGAGAGCAGTTAGCCTCATACATCTTGTCTAGGTCGACTAACCGTACTATGGAAAACTGCTTCTGCCAACAACACTGGAGTGTGTTCCTACTACCCTAGTGCTCTAGGGATCTGTCTACACCAACCCTGCAAGTGCCGCCGTACACTTCACACCCATCTGCCACACGCTTGCAAGCACTATGGACAGTGGTCATGATTTTAGCTGTCACAGCAGAAGACACTCAGCTGGGTGTATGTTATACTCTTGAAACAATAGTATATAACCTCTGCCTTCTTTCTGGGAATGTTCCCCTTTACGAGTGAGTCCATGAAGCCAGGAGAGACAGGCACCAACTACATGGATTCCTGCCACCCATGTGGGAAATCCGGATGGAGTTCCTGGCTCCTGGCACAACCCTGGTTGTTGTGGTTAATTTGGGAAGGGAACCCGTGGATGGAAACTTTCTCTCTCTCTCTCTCTTTCTCCATCCTGTATCCCTTTCTCCCTCTCCCCCATCCCCCACCCGCTTTCTGCCACATTTTTAAAACATGCAAAAACATATATACAGACATATAATAATATGAAATAAATACTAATGAGAAGAACACAGTGATTCATCATGTGTGCTACCCTTTGCCTGACACACTGCTTGACACATCCTTTAAGAAGCTGAACTTCCTTATAACAACTATCAAGAACGTTACCATTCCCTCAGGCTGAAAACCAACCACAGACCACTACTCCAATGGGGGGATGGGGATAAATTTGGGGCCAATATAATTTTCAAATTACATCAGAAAAAGAAATAATTTTCAAAAGGGCCCCTGAAATAAAGTTACGCTTTCAAGACTGTCTTTCACAATCAGATGGCTCACTGCAAAACAAGTAAAGGAATTATACTCTGCAGGCATTGGAAATTTTTTATAATTTTTATATTAGAAAAAGGTTTTATATCAATTCACTGTTTTTCTTTAAAGCAAAAATTTTGCCTGAAGATGAAATTATAGAGACAATTTGTTTTGGATTCTGTTGCAATGAGCCCCATAAATATTTGATTTTGCATGCAAATATAAGTATCAGTATTTATTTTTATAAGAACCATCCTGTTCAGAAAAAAAGAAACTCTCTTGTTTTGCTGTTTTGACAAAGACTCCAGGCAACTGAATAGAGAACATCAGAAAAACATCTTCCTTCTGGGAAAAAAAAACTAAAAAGGAAAGCAATTTCATAGAACCTAGGAAAGCAGCTGTCAGGAAGCAGAAGACAAGTCTCCTTAATACTGTTAGAATCATAGGCCTGAAAGGAACCCGGCAGTTTGTTTAACTTCCTGCTAATCTCACATCTAAATCAACTTGCAGGGAAGGAGCCCTGCTGTTTGTTCATCTCCTAAGCAGAGAAGCTCTCCAACACCCACAATGCACCACTATGTAGCAAATTTTGGAGGACTTCAACTTTGTACATCATGCAACTCTTCCCTGTACGCCTTAAATATATTTATGCCTTAAGTGCAGTTCAAGAACAAGTGGTTACAGCCTTTATATCATGATCTGCAAGATTTCACTAACTATTCCTTTTCCTGAATTCTCTCTCCCAAGAGCTAAAACAAGCTCAGTTTCACTTATCTTGTTCCAGTCCTGGCTGCTCCACTTCTGATCCAGATCCCTGCTAATGTGCCTGGGAAAGTGGTGGAAGATGGCTCAAATGCTTGGGCACCTGCACCCATGTGGGAGACAGGGAAGAAGCTCCTGGCTCCTGGCTTTGGCTTGGCCCAGCCCCAGCCCTTGCTGCTATTTGAGGAGTAAGCCAACAGATCAAAGATTTTTTTTCTCTGTCTCTCCTCTCTTTGTATCTCTACCTTTCAAATAAATAAATAAATTATATATGTGTGTATATATATACATATATATATACACACACACACATACATGGCCATTATTTGTGGGTGCAATAAATTAAGCTACCACTTGGGACAACTGCATCCCACAGAAGAAGACCAAGTCCCTGGGTTCCTGTACCCATGAGGCAAACCGGAAAAAGTTTCTGGCTCCTCGCTGTGGCCTGGCCCAGCCTTGGCTATTGCAGCCAACTGGGGAGTGAACCAGTGGATGGAAGATATGTCTGTTTCTTTCTCTCTCTCTCTCTCCCTGTGTGTGTGTGTGTGTGTCTTCCTTTCAAATAAATAAATAAATCTTTACCAAAAGAAAAAGAAATCACAGATAAAAGTTTTCCTGAACTGTTGAAAAACTATCAATCCACAGAACCAAAAAGCATAGGGTACCCCAGGTAAGATGTACACAAGGAAAATTACAACCAGATTTATGAAAAGCAATGACATGAGAATTCTTAAAAGCAGGTGAGGAGATGAAGGGAAATAAATAAAAGTAAAATAAAAAGCTCTCAATGTCATTAGTCATCAACACAAAGTAACCTAAAACCCCAACAAGATGCAACTATATTCAGATGACCATCCCAAGTGTTAATTAACATACCAAGCAGCAAGTATTCCCACATCATACCATCTCAAGAGTGTAAAATGATATAAGCAATTTCCTAAAAGCTAAATATTTATCCATGTTATATTAAAACAATTTTATTTTGATTTTACCCAACTGAAATAAAAATATTCCCAAACTGACATAATAAAAGGATGATCATAAAAAATTGTTTCATCCTAACTCTGAAAACCTACATGTTCAAAAGAACACATAAATTGTGACACGTTCATGTAAAATATTGACCATAAAAAGAAATTAACTATTGACACCAAACTACAAAAGTAAATCTAAAACGTTATGTTGACCAAAATGCAAAGCAAAGAGAATACATGCTGTATAACTTCATTTACATGGTTTTCTAGAACAGACCAAACTAATAAACAGTTACAGAAAAGGGTGAGCTACTATCAAAGGATTGGTTAAGTCTGGGGAGAGGGCAGTTTGCTGCTCTTAGAAAAACATGTCAAAAAAAAAAAAAAACAAAAAAAAAAAAAACCAGGGGCTGGCGCCACGGCTCAATAGACTAATCCTCTGCCTGCGGCGCCGGCACCCCAGGTTCTAGTCCCAGTCAGGGCGCCGGATTCTGTCCCGGTTGCTCCTCTTCTAGGCCAGCTCTCTGCTGTGGCCCAGGAGTGCAGTGGAGGATGGCCCAAGTGCTTGGGTCCTGCACCCCATGGGAGACCAGGAGAAGCACCTGGCTCCTGGCTCCTGCCATCGGATCAGCGCAGTGTGCCAACTGCGGCGGCAGTGGAGGGTGAACCAATGGAAAAGGAAGACCTTTCTCTCTGTCTCTCTCTCTCTCTCACACTGTACACTCTGCCTGTTAAAAAAAATAGAAATGCATCTGAAGTGAGATGAGGACAAAAACGTGGAAAACCATTGGGGAGAAGATGAAAGAAAAAATTTAAAAAGATGTGCAGCTTTCCCAGCGTGGTATTCTGGGAGCGGACAACTTGTTTCTTGAGTGCAAAGGTCCATAGCTGCAGAAGAACCGCGTCCTGTGATGCATTATACCAAAAGCCTCCTCCACCCTGAGTTTAGATGATGTAGATAATACTGAGATTATGAGATTAGATGTTAGACTGATGCTCTAATGGATTGACAGAGTGAAATCTGATTTGCATGTGGGATGGACATGAATTTTGGTGCCCACAAGAGCTCTGTGATAGATGTTCATGTCCTCACCCTTTGAACTTGTGAACGTGTTACCTCACCTGGCAAAGAGACTCTGCTGATGTGGTAAAGGACCTTGCAATGGGGACATCAGTCAGGATAATGTGGGTCTTTAGGAATCGAAGACCTCTCCCAGCTATGCAGAGAGGATAATGTGACTTCAGTAAAATGACCAGAGAGATTCAAGATCGATGACTCTGAAGATGGGACAGGAGGGGCAGGGAATGAACCAAGAAACATGAACAGCCCCTGAAAGTTCAGAAGTCAAGGAAAGAGGTCTCTCTGGCACTTCCTGAAAGGACACCACCCACCTCATACCTTGATTTGAGCCCAGTGAGATGTGTTGGACTTCTAAGCTGAAAAATCCCAAGACAATACATTTGAGTTATTTAAGCCACTAGGGTTTGTGGCAAATTATTTCAATAGAAAATGGACAACAGCCATACATTTTTGAATTGTGTTAACAAACACCGTTTAAAGTTGTTCTGCTTTACTTATGATCTGCTAATCCCTATTTAAACACAATTATAGTAAATTTAATTAGTTCTATACCCGGTCCACAGAAATTCAGAATAAAAAATATGATAATATCAGATCATGCATACTGTGACCGATTTATATAAGAAAAATGGTAAAGAATTCCAGGAAGAAAACCCGTCTACAAGGAATTAGCTTGAGCCCAGCAGAAATGTATTCATGTGCTTTAGATGAAAATGCTGACTATAGAGGCCAGCTTGACAGAGAGTTAAGCCACCACCTGCGACAGCGGCATCCAGTTCCTAGCTGCTCTACATCCTGTCCAGCTCCTGGCAAAGCAGCAGCAGATGATCCAAGTGTCTGGGCCCCTGCCACCCATGTGGGAGACCAGATGGAAGCCAGACTCCTAGCTTCAGCCTGGCCATTGTGACCATTTAGTGAGTGACGCAGCAAATCAAAGATCTCTCAATATATCCATATCTATCTATCTATCTATTTATCTATCTCCCCACACCCTGGTAACTCTGCCTTTCAAATAAATCAATCTTTTAAAAATAAGAACATGGGGCTGGTGCTGTAGCATAGTGAGTTAAACCTTTAAACCACCGCCTGCAGTGCTGCCATTCCATATGGCTGCCAGTTCAAGTCCCAGGTGCTCGACCTCAGATCCAGCTCTCTGCTATGGCCTGGGAAAGCAGTACAAATGGCCCAAGTGCTTGGGCCCCCATAGCAGCATGGGAGACTAGGAGGGGGCTCCTGGCTCCTGGCTTCAGATCAGCGCAGCTCCAGCCATTGAGGTCAATGGGGGAGTGAACCAGCAGATGGAAGACCTCTCTCTCTCTCCCTCTCTCTGCCTCTCCTTCTCTCTGTGTGAACTCTTACTTTCAAATAAATAAATAAATATTTTAAAAAATAAAAATTCTGAAGATACAGCACAAGCAGAAAACATTTTCATCAGCTATTGACAATACAATCTCAGCGCTAGAATGAGATGCTGCCCTTAAATTTGCAGGTAAGAGGTTTAGAAGCAGTTTCTGAGCTTATCATATTTAAAATATTAAGTTGTTATTTCTCCACAAACTATGCCCCCCAAAAAACTCATTTATTTCTACAAAAGAATATTTATGTACCTGCAGTAACAAACTTCTCAAATCCTTATTTCACAGTAAGAAAAAGTATCAAAATAGTGAATATTTCTAAGCGGGGGCTTCAGATACTAATCATTATAAAAACAGCTTTTCAATTTTAATAGCATTCATGGAAAACCTTTAACCTTTATGAATTACTTCAACAATTGAAGCCTCTCATTATTCTGGGTTTAAATGCTGTGTGTCTTTCCATAAGACAGAGATTTTCTTATTTGTTACCTTCACACCATTCTTTATCGAATCTAGACTGAGATAAAGACTTGAGACACTAGACTGGCTAAGCAATGAAATACAGATTTTGTGACAAGGAATTGGCAGCCCTTTAACACGGAAAAAAATGCATAGGTAAGAAAGTTAAAATGTTAATTCTGTCAACTTCTGCTGATTTCTGAAGGTCAAGTTACCCACTTCAACACTGATTCACTCTTGTCCAGGTCTCTCAATAGAGCACAAGTGAAAGGAGGACAGTGAAACAACCGTCACAGTTCATGATCAAGGAAGGACCCACCAGAAAGCTTGGGGAACAGCTGTCACCCCACCAGAAAAGCAACAGAGAGTCTGTGCAGCATGTGACCCAGGAGAAGCTGCTGTCCTCACGCAGAACCTGAGAACCAAGGTGCCCAATCACTCATCTCACTGATGATGAGAAGGGACGCCTTGTCTGTACTGCCAGCACTTTGCTCTTGACATGAACTCCCCGTTCCCACCTCCCTTCCTGCAACATGCTGTAAAGGAATAGATGGAAATTAAAACGTAAGATCCTGTAGCACAGGGTCAAGAACATCGACCTTGGAATCAAACAGATCTGGGCTTGGATCCCAACCCCAATTCCTATTAGTTAAACAAACATAAGCAAGTGACTCTATCTCTGTTAGTGTCTTTAGTCAAAGATCTGTAGCAGCATTTACTACAACTTGACTTCCATGATTCCGCTGGGTAATCTGCAAGAGGAAAAGCTGTTCCCATCCCCTCCAATGCACTTCTTCCAATCTTCAGTCATTACAATATGAAACTGCTGTGTTCTCTGCAAGACAAACAGTGCCGAGGCAAACAACACAACAGCCTCAAACTTCTGAAATATTTGAGATATCATTTAAATGTCAACTAATAAAACATGTAGTTTAATATAATGATAAATATACACTTCATTTTTATTTACTCCATGTTCAGTTTCAGTCTCTTGTGTTAATGTAATGAAGTAAACAACAGAAAAGTATATGAAATTAAGAACAATGAGTAAAGACAACAAAATTCAGTATTATATGATCTTAGAAGTACAAAACAGCAAGGTCATGTGTAGCTATTTTTCATTGTATTTCACTTCCAAAAGACTAACTTTTGTGGAATACATCAAAATTCTTCTAATGCATTTTCTTCTCCAACTTCCTTAGAGCTCAACAAGAGGGTTGGAAACCAAAATGATTCCTTTATCCCCAAACCAAAGAGGCTGTGTGACCACAAACACATGGAGACAATCCGCTTCGTGTCTACCACTGGCAGAGAGGGGCAGGGAGAATTCGAAGCCTGCGGTCTGTGTGACAACCCTGACCCTCCACGCGGAGCATTTACAGTGGGATTTCACTGTTCAAAGCACGCTAAGTGTACAGGTTACTGAATTCAACTTGATCCCGGTAAAATGCAACATCATCTTGCAAAAGCAATGGTGTTGAGAGATTTTCCATTATCTTACATTTCTTAAAGCATTGCATTTCTCCAATATGATGGATGACTGAAGGCCTATTTGCTATGGTAAAGAAATATTCCTAAAAAAAAAAAAACTTGTCCCCAGAATTCTTTCCTTTGAAAATGATAGCTAACCATTGTTCTTACTTATTTCATTCTAAGACTTGGTAATACAAAGAAACAAGGTAGACAAAATATTTTTAGAAGAAGACTCTGTTGTTATTTGACTTATAGAGCCTAAGCTTAAAATTTCTGGTACCCTTATTTGATCTCCACATGAGAAAGAAATGCCCTTCTTGAACTTTGCCACTCTGTAATGCAGCTTCTTGTGGACGGATCCTCATCTTTGTTTTTTCACTTGTTTTAGAAAAAGCTGAGGAAGGTGAAATTGGAACAGAAAAAGAACACAGCGTGGAAGGAGGAATAGAAGGAAAAGAAGGCACAGTCAAGTCTTCCTTTGTTCAGCCTCACTGTCCAAAGTGGTCTTCCCATCCCATGAAGATAGAAATAATAGCTGTGCCTCTCCTGCCTTCCTTGGACAGGCCAACTACCTAGGAGCACAGTTCCTCTGGCTGTGACTGCTACTTGTGTGTTTCGTTAGGACCTCTTTTCATCAAACGAAGTAACATCTGACCCTTTCCCTGCAGCCTGCACATAATTGAGACTTCTCAGACTGGATTCTCGGCTCCATTGTCCACACGGTCCTTTCAGCCCAAGGACCCTCCCCCTGAGAAGAGGAATCCTTTTTCTTCTGAAAACCCCAAGAGAGGGTCCTGTCATGTTGTCTATCCACCGCCAACACTTTTATTATATTTTATAATGGCACTGACGCACCACAGTTTTTGCTTAACCCAGTTTTGTCATGAACAAGACAGAAGAATTGTCAATTACTTGCTTAACCTTATTTTTCTACATCCCTACCTTTCTTTGATCCACATTCAAAGGAGACTAATATAATTGTATTTCAATTGAAGGCATTGAATTCATCTTTCTAAGAGAACCCATTACAGTGCTTCTATTAAATCTAGGCCTTGGCGCACCTTACCTTCTGTTTTTGTCTCCCTCCATCCTGACCCCTTGTTCCCCACACCAACAACAGCAGCCATGCTAAAAGTAGTTTGTACCTTTTGTTTCATTTCATCCTTTGAAGAGCTTTCTCAAGGAATTTTCAGTAAAGATGACAAGCATTAGTTGCAAGTGAAAAAATCTACTTCAAACAAGCATAAGCAAACAAGGGAAATGCATTGGACAAGAGTAGCTCACAAAAGCCAAGCACAAGAGACAAAGCCTGGTCTCACGAGAGATGGGACCAGTAAGACACCAGCAATCCTGGACACCTGTTTTCTATTGGCCTTGGCGTGCTCACTGCCTCCTTCCACCCTTCTCTCTCTTCTGACCTGACTTTCAAGGACCCAGGCTGCACATGGCCCTCAGCTGCTACCTTTGCAGATCACAAGGTCCACTAGAACTTTCCAAATCAAATTCAGAAGTCTGAGAAGTCAAATCCTGATTGGCCCATCATGGGTTGGTTAGCCAGTCCCAAGGACTGTGTAACAAAGGAATCAAGGGGCCAGTGCTGTGGCACAGCAAGTTAACGCCCTGGCCTGAAGTGCCGGTATCTTGTATGGGTACCGGTTCAAGACCCGGCTGCTCCACTTCTGATCCAACTCTCTGCTATGGCTTGTGAAAGCAGTAGAAGATGGCCCAAGTCCTTGGGCCCTGCACCTGCATGGGAGACCCAAAAGAAGTTCCTGGCTGCTAGCTTCATATTGGCGCAGATCCAGCCATTGCAGCCAACTGGGGAGTGAACCAGTGGATGGAAGCTCTCTCTCTCTCTCTCTCTCTCTCTCTCTCTGCCTCTCCTCTCTCTGTGTAACTCCGATTTTCAAATAAATAAATCTTTAAAAAAAAAAAAAAGGATTCAAAGTCGCGGAGTTCAGATGTGATTTCCAGGGTCCTTTTCTGGATGCATGAGAGAAAATAGATATGTGACACGTAAAATCTCCAAAATGCTCCTACTACTCAGATACAGGTTCTGTTGAATCAGCCTATTGGAAATACATAAAAATGAAAGCAGATTTTATATGACGTTTTCATCTTAAAAGACTCGGGTTTATTCTCTGACACTAATGCGATTTTCATACTAAAGTCAGAATTGCTTCAGACAGTGCAATTTACACAGCTCCTACAGCCATCAAAATACAGTAATTTTGTGTTTACCTAAGTTGTGCTTTTTAAACTGTCAGTGCTCCTGTATGAACAGTGTCTTATAGCTCGATGATACATTAGGTAATTTTCCCCATAAGTCACTCTGGGCCAGCCGCTATGCTAAAAGCTTTACATATATTACCCACAATGCAATTCTGACACTAACCACCTGTGAGTTAGGTCACAGTCCTCCACAAGGCATCCTTGCTTAAGCCACCAATCACAAGTTCAGGGCTTCCAGGCCCACTGATTTCTGACCCACTGGACACATTTTAGGTTCTCTCTATCCTTAAGTGTACACATTTTGGGGTCAGCACTGTGGTGTAGCAGGTCAAGCCTCTGCCTGCAGTGCCGGCATCCCATATGGTCACCCATTCGAGTCCTGGCTGTTTCACGTTCAATCCAGCTCTCTGCTATGGCCTGGGAAAGCAATCAAAAATGGCCCAAGTCCTTGGGCCCCTGCACCAACGTGGGAGACCTGGAAAAAGCTCCTGGCTTCTGATAGGCCCAGTTCCAGCTATTGCAGCCATTTGGGGAATGAGCCAGCAGATGGAAGACCCCTCTCTCTCTCTCACTCTCTCTGCCTCTGTGTAACTCTCCCTTTCAAATAAACAAATCAATGTTTAAAAGCAAAAAAAAAAAAAAGTAGTTTTCTCATAAAGGATACAAATCGGGGCCAGTCAAAAGAAAGACCCAGGGCAAGGTTTTGAAGGATCCTAATCATGAAGATTCCAAGTTGTCAGGATGCCTCACCCTCCCAGCACATGAGCACATCAATTCCAGTCAGGAAGGCTCTTCCAAGCTTCTGGTATTTAGTTTTTAGTGGGGTTTCATTAAATCAGCCTCACCGATGGGATTCACAGCCATAATGAAGGAGTTTAGCAGCCTCCCCTCTGCAGGAGTCTCAAGGTCAAGACTCAAAGCCGCAGTCCACTCATCACGTGGTTGTCTTCAAGATGACCAGCCCCCACTCAAAACCATCCACTGGTCCTCCATGTGTCACCTGGCCAACATAAAGTCAGGTGTGGGGCAGGTGCAGTAATACTCTGAGCTAAGACACCACTTGGGAGGTCATACCACATATCAGAGTGCTTGGTTTGAGTCCCAGCTATGCTGCACTTCCAACTCAGCTTCTTGCTAGTGTGCCTGGGAGGCAATGGACGACAGCCCAAGTCCTTGGACCCCTGCCACCCACAAGAGAGATTCCTGGCTCCTGGCTTTGGCCTGGCCCAGGCTCATCTGTGGATGGCATCTGGGGAATAAACAAACGATGGAAGGTCTCTATGTATGTCTCTCCCTCTCTCTCTGCCATTCTGCCTATCAAATAAATAAATAAATCTATTCTGAAAATCAAGTGTGGTCCAAAAGTCCGTTATGAATAAAGAGACATTCACCACTCGGGAATTGGCAAGGGTTTAGAGATTCTCTTCCAGGAATCAGGGACAAAGGTCGGCTAAATTTTCTATTACATAACATTAAACATTTAATCTTCCTAACTACCCTTCAAGGTACAAACAAGTGATAATAAACTTGACTAGCCCTCACAGTTACTGAATGGACAAAGATTAACTCTAGAGTCTATTTTCAAACACTGTATGTTGGCCGGCGTCGCGGCTTAATAGGCTAATCCCCCACCTGTGGCGCTAGCACTCTGGGTTCTAGTCCCGGTTGGGGCACTGGATTCTGTCCCAGTTTCTCCTCTTCCAGTCCAGCTCTCTGCTGTGGCCCGGGAGTGCAGTGGAGGATGGCCCAAGTCCTTGGTCCCTGCACCTGCATGGGAGACCAGGAGAAGCACCTGGCTCCTGGCTTCGGATCGGTGCAGTGCGCCAGCTGCAGCGGCCATTGGGGGATGAACCAACGGAAAAAGGAAGACCTTTCTATCTGTCTCTCTCTCTCTCACTGTACACTCTGCCTGTCCAAAAAAAAAAAAAAAAAAAAAAACTATATGCTTTCCTTCACTACTGTCTCAAATCTGTTCAAGGGGCTATGTTCCTCAGCTCACACATGAATCTTGTCGGACTTCATGGCATACCTTCTAACTTAAAGATAATGGCATTTGGGGCCAGCGCTGTGGCACAGTGGGTAAATGCTATTCCCTGCAGCACTGGCATCCCATGTAGGAGCTGGTTCAGGCCCCAGCTGCTCCACTTCTAATCCAGCTCCCTGCTAGTGTGCCTGGGAAAGCAGTGGAAGATGGCCCAGGCCCTTGGGCCCATATACCCAAGTGGGAAACCCCAAGGAGGCTTTTGGCTCCTGGCTTCAGACATGCCCAACTCCAGCCATGGCTGCATTTGGGCAGTGAACCAGTGGATGGACGGTCTCTCTCTATAATTGTGCCTTTCAAATAAGTAAAATCTTTTTAAAAAAAGATAACACTTAATTCCTTTGTATTTTCCAAGCAAAAGGTAGCTTAAATGAGTGTCTGTCATCTTTTTTCCTTTTAAAAAGAAAAACAGTACAGTGGCAAATCTGAAAAAGGTGATGAGTTTATAGTTTCAAAGCCATTAGCTTCCAAGCGGCTGAATGGAGACAATGTGGCAAGCTTGCAGCATGGGACCAGGGCCTTTACCCAACTACTACAGCGTTCGTGTGGGTCAGAGATTTAACTCTAGTCACTGCAAGAAACAGCCCCAAATTCCAGTGGCTTAATAATGCCCCGATTAATTTTTCACTCATGTCAAGTGCCCAGAATGCTGGTAAGCCCTCCCACAAACAAAATTCAGAGATGAGAGCTCCTTCCATTATGTAGGAACCTAACTGCCAGAGAGGCAGGAGAATGCAGGTGCAACACACAGGCATCAACGGGTATAGTTAACAGTCCCTGCCACTGTGTGTCCTCTTACAGAAAACACCCCTCCTTGGGTGGACGGCCCAAAATCCTGGCCAGCAGACACCAATACCCAGTGTCCCTCTCCAGCCACGTGGACGCTGGCACACTGCTTACCCACTGTCTGTTCCACTGGGAAAAGCATCACTCGGGCAGCAGAGAAGACATGAGAACCCAGTTCTGTCCATGAGATCGGATATGGTGCTCCCTGCTGTTCCCCATAAACTAAAGCGCAGGTCACTTGCCTTTAGACACTGTCGCAGTATGCCATGGCAGTGCAGGGACAGGACAGCAGCCCTGGGTGCCCTGTGTAAAGGGCAGGAATGAGAGAAGCCACTCACTGACAGCAACTCTGACTCCTGAGAGGACACTGCGTCCACTGTCCACTGTTCTTTGTGACCATAGGGCTCTACCCTCTAGGAGTTCCCCCTCATCTCCCTGCTATGACCACACCTGAATGAATGCTGGAGACCATGCCCTCAAGGGAGAATGAAATATTCTCCTGCAAAATAAACCTCCCTGCCATGTTTCAAGACGACCACTCAGAAATCAGACAAAGTGCAAGCACAGGAATAGCCCTGTGAAGGAAACCGGCATCTTACAAGGACATCTACATCAGTTAGGTCAACAGCAGGTGCAAAACGAGCTTTCTATACAGACCCCTCCATCTGCTTCACTTTGATCTAGGAAAGATTACCTCTATGCCTCCAACCTCAGCTGGCCACAGAGGTGGCTTAGCCTTTGGAGTGCTGTTGCAGGGGAGACTATTTGCAAACTGGCAGAGTTCCCTCCCTTGTCCTCCCATAGCTTGCTACCACCTCCCTCCTGCCCCTTCCTTTCTGTTACCTAGACCTTTTGTAATTCCTCCAAAAAACCTACTAGGCTCCTTAGCACTGGTTGTAGTTAGCATACATAGTGGCCACGCCCAATGCTGGCCTTAGATACATTTCTCAGCCCGTGGTATTTTGTTTACTCCTCTTCCCAGCATTTCACTTTGTGTCTTCTGTAAATTTCACTACAGTCATGGGAGACTACATAGCACATGGGATGTGAAGACCATGCCCTGGGTCTCTTCTTCGCATTGAGTCACTCAATCCAAAAAGCTTAGGGAGCTTTGTTTCTCTTACAGGCAGGGCCTAGAAGCAAGTAGTTGTCAACACTTGAAGGCCCTGGCTTAATAACAATAAACCATGTGCAAGGTATACAATTTAGTAAGACTTGACATGTGTTCATTTGTACTGACCTAGAGCAGACATCTAGCCTAGCAAGTAAGATGCCACACCCCACATCAGAGTCCTGGGTTTGATGCCCTGCTATGGCTCCTGACTCAGCTTCCTGCTAGTGGATCCCGGGGGTGAGGAGGCGTTGGGAGTGAGGAAACCGGTGGGGAGGGGACAGGTAACAGCTCAAGTAGTTTGGCTCTACTCATCCATGTGGGAGACCTGGCTGTATACCTTGCTTCCGATTTCAGTTCAGTCCAGTCCTGACCACTGCAGGCACTGGGGAAGTAAACCAACAGATACGAGTGGTCTCAGGGAAGAATGCAGCCAAAGAACATCAGAGAGGTTACTGCCACCTGTCTGGCAGAAAACAATCAGATCAGTGAGACTGTGTGATCTGGAGAAGAGACCAAAGCAGAAGTGTCCCCTACAGGACAAGACGGTTTACCGACTGGCATTTTTCTCTTCCATTCTTTCTCTCTCCTGTCCACAAGGACCAGAAGCAAGGCTTGTAGAATAATGAGACCATGTAATGCAAGGAACTCTGCCCCAGTGAAAGAGCTCCAGCAGACCACATTCGCTGTGCCATTGGCCAGAGCACGCCTTTGGTCAAATGAGAACTAAGTATTTACTGTAAACCACTGAGCTTTGGAGTTACTGTAATTATTATTTATTCAAGACAGAGACAAAAGTAAATAAATAAATAAGATTAGAGCCCCATTCTCTAACCTCTTACCCACTCAACTAGGCCGACTTGCTCATTGCCTTTAATTCTTCTCAATGAATTTCTTCTGTTTGTCCAGTTTATTCAGCATATATTCCGTAGACACTCAGCAGAGCTGTCCAGAAAGATAAGGATAGAAATCTTCCACAGATATGGGCATCCGAATCCACCAAATAAAAGCAAAAGCAAATACTGTTAATTCTGAAATCCTTTACTTTTATGCTAAGGTGAAACTCTAATTCCCTTACCTCATTTAAAATTTTAAATTATGATTTCTAAAAATGTTGATAAGATGAAGAAAGTCATTCCAGTATTAAATTGTTCCCTTTTCTGATAATCAGGTTTAATAGAGCTTTTTTAAACCTATGAATAATCCTCTCTTGACATGTTATTAGTTGAAGTTTGATTAGTGGATTTTATTTAGCTTAGTTTATCATATTAATCATTATTATTACAGGTAAGTAACAGATATTTCTTCACTGAAAGACAGATATTCTAGAGACTAGAGTAATAAGAAAATAAATATTCTCTAGTGCCATCACTGTGGCATAGCAGGTAAAGTCACAGCCTGTGATGCCGGCATCCATATGGGTACCAGTTCAAGTCCTAGCTGCTCTACTTCCAATCCAGATCCCTGCTAATGCATCTGGGAAAGCAGTAGAAGATGACCCAAGTGCTTGGGTCCCTGCCATGCACGTGGGAGATCTATAGGAGGCTTCTGGCTCCAGCTCCGTCCATTGTGGCCACTTGGAGAGTGAACTAGCAGATTGAAGATCAATTTCTCTCCCTCCCTCTCCCTCCCTCTCCCTCCCTCTCCCTCCCTCTCCCTCCCTCTCCCTCCCTCTCCCTCCCTCTCCCTCCCTCTCCCTCTCTCCCCCTCTCTCCCCCTCTCTCCCCCTCTCTCCCCCTCTCTCTCTTTCTCCTCCTCCTCCTCTACCTCTCTCTCTCTTTAACTCTGCCTTTCAAATAAATAATAAATAAATCCTTAAAAAAAGGAAAACAACTACTCTAGTTGAAGCTTTTCCATGGATTGACCGTCATGGTCCTGTGGATGTGAGTTCTAAAGTTCCCACAATACCGTGTGCTCTCTGCACAGGAAAGGCCAGAGTTGCCTTCTGAACACACATAGAATGTTGTTAACCCCAAGCAATTCATCTGATTACTTTTTAAAGCTTTCTTGTATTACCCCTACCCAAATACGTTAGTCTCCCTTTATCCATGGTTCTGTTTTCTGTGGTTCCAGTCAGCTAACTTGCTAAGCTTAAAATTGCACATTGTTCTCAATAAGGTGATGCAGTGACTCACCCAAGACATGAGGCTTCCCCTTGTCCAATGCATTCAAGCTGTATGGACTACTTGTCCTTTAGCCACACCGTAGCCATCCCTGTCATCAGACTGACTGTGCAAGTATTGTGCTGTGCTGTGTTTACACTACTTTACAGAAAAATGCCCCAAGAAGCAGGAGTAGTGATGCTAACAATTCAGATACACCCAGAAGTAGCCAAAAGCACTCCTTTTAGGTGAAAAGGTCAAAGATTTCACTGAAGTAGATTTAGGTAAGAAAAAAAAATCTTCTATCTAGGAAATTAGGAATAAAGAAAAACAAATTCATGCTTGTCTTACTGCCATACCTCAAACCACCAAAGTTATGGCCATCCTGCACAGTAAGTGCCTAGTTAAGATGGAAAGGCATTGAATTGTAGGGTCTGGTACTATCCACAGTTCCAAGTATCCACAGGGGTCTTGGAAGGGCTAAGTGGAGCAGTGAAGACTCCTGCACCTTCTGCAGCAGGGATGGAATCTCGTTGAGCTGAAACCAAAAGTGAGAATGAAACTGTCCAGCAAGTTAAGACACACCGAGAGAAGCCGATGAGTTGGAGGCACATGGGCCTCAGGGCAGACAGGTACAGAGAACACACGTAGCCAGCGGAGATGTGTGCTGACACACCACAGCACCGGAAACAAAATGCAACCATTTCCTTTTTGAAGCTTCAAGTCTTGTGATTCCAGTTGCTAGCCTTTCAAAAGCTTTCCATTAGAAAGACCCAATTCACCTGGTTTGAGACACAGCATAACAAGCCAACGCATTTTAAGTAAAATGGTCTATACATGTCTTTGTCCTCCAAAAAAATGGAGAATCTGATTAAATCAATTAAATATAATAAAATTATGTCTTAATACTTATAACAAGGGGAACTGGAAATAGCAAGGACAACAAGTATAAGGGATAGGACACAAGATGATCTGAAAGAAATTGTTCTAAGGAGTACATAAAGGGTATAAAGACAGAAAACTATACTGAAAATGTTCTCAGCTATTGATCTGGGCTTGATAGATGGGAAAGGTTTCTTATGTGAACAATTAGTTAAGCAAAGTTTATAGTTTTAAAAAGAGTACAAAGTTTGGATAATACACATGTTTCAAAATGGGATTACTAGCATTACTGCTTTTGTTGGTTACTGCTTTGAAATACAAAGTTCATCCTTAGGATATGGTGCCAAAGAATTTACCGCATCTTACTTAAGCTGTTTCTGATATAAGAGAGCTCATCAAACGAGCTGAAGCTTATCAGTGGCATTGACTGTTCATCCCTTGGGGCTTTGGATGTCAAATAAAGGAGTGAAGAATTCTCTGCATTCTGGACCTCTGTCCATCTCCAGTCTGAGGACCTCTTGGACACATACAGCATAACTCTTGCCAAATTCCCCTGCCTGATGAAGTTTCATAGCAAAAGAAAAAAAAATGTTTTTAAACACTGCCTTGACCAAAAAAAAATACCAGTTTTAAAATGTAACTACTGCCGGCATCACGGCTCACTAGGCTAATCCTCCGCCTTGCGGCACCGGCACACCGGGTTCTAGTCCCGGTCGGGGCACCGGATTCTGTCCCGGTTGCCCCTCTTCCAGGCCAGCTCTCTGCTGTGGCCCGGGAGTGCAGTGGAGGATGGCCCAGGTGCTTGGGCCCTGCACCCCATGGGAGACCAGGAGAAGCACCTGGCTCCTGCCATCGGATCAGCACGGTGCGCCGGCCACAGCGTGCCAGCCGCGGCGGCCATTGGAGGGTGAACCAACAGCAAAAGGAAGACCTTTCTCTCTGTCTCTCTCTCTCACTGTCCACTCTGCCTGTCAAAAAAAAAAAAAAAAAATGTAACTACTGAGGAAGGCCGATGTAAGAGAAATGACTAGAAGATCATTGTAACTGTTCTCCACGGTTCCTCCATTCCAATCCCTTCACACGAGCTCACGCTCTGAACCAATACCTTCTTACGTGCTTTCTAAAGCTCTAAACTCTGGAAAAACTGACATTTTACAAACACAGTATGAAGTTTTATAATATGTACAAAGTATGAGCATAATAAAATTTAGCTCTTAGAAATGCAAATTTATCTATACATCAGGTCTCTTCTGCGAACTTTCAATGACTCCCCATTGCTCCTGAACACATTCACTAGGCTGTTAACAGTCTAGCTCCTGTCAACTCTGCCAGCCTCATCTGCCTCTCTTTCCAAGTGTCCTGAGCAGCTGTACGAACATTGTCATGCCCTCTACCCATGCCTTTCACTGTGCTGAGTTTTCTCTCCAACACATTTAGCCCACATCTTCTTACCCCTGGTTGCTCCCTTCTTATCTGACAACACTTATTCCAGGAAGCCTTAAACAAAGTTGAAATCTCCCGGCTGCCACAGCATCTTTTGCTTAAATGAGTTAATAAGTATCCAAGGAAATCAAAGACAAGATCCCAGTCAACAGTTCCTGATCAGAAAGTCAGACACAGCACTGATAGAATCATGCTTCAAGCTACAGACATGGCGATGATTTTAATGTAGAAGTTCAAATGGAAGTCTGGATCAGGATGCTAAGATAACAGACAACAAATAACAAATGAGTTGCAGCACAGATAAAGAGCTGTCTGGTCTCGTACCTTAGTAGTGAATCCAAACCTCTAGGGGTGACAAACAGTGATCAGTGGTTTGATTGATGAGAAAACAGAGAAGCCATCAGCCACATTCTTTGAAGCTGTGAACTTCAAGCCTGTAGGACATGATGACAAGAGTAAGCCTGGCCAAGTCTGAAGCCATGGTGCCTCTTCTAGGGGGTCTACACTGTGGCATATTCACTGACAGAGAATTCACATTTGGGGCAAGTTGCGCAGTTTAAACTGGAGGTATTCATTAGAAAATCAGGTTTGTACCACATTATATTACATGAGTTCCCCAGACTGAAGTGCTTTTAAAATTCTCTTCCACTTTTCTTAATATATTTATTTCAGAGGCAGAGAGACAGAAAGTTCTCCCATCTGCTGGTGACTCACCAAATGCCAGCAATAGCTAGAACTAGACCAGAGCTGAAGCTAGTAGCCAGGAATACAACCAAGATACCCCACCTGAGAGGCAGGGACCCAATCACTTTAGCCATGACCACAGCCTTTCAGGGTCTACACTAGCAGGAGCCAGAATCGGGAATGGAACCCAGGTATTCCAATGTGGGACATGAGCATCATAATTGAGGTCTTAACCATGAACTAAATGTCTACCCTGACTTTTCATTTTCTAAGTTAGAGTTCCTAAGGACCTCTTTTGCAGCTATGCTATTGTGGAGTTCTTGGGAGCCTTCGTTTCTTTTCACGCATTAAAAATCTCTCTAGACAATTTCTTCAGGTATTGTTTGTTTTGTGATGCCTCCCAAACGCATACTTTTAGTCCAGACATCTCCTCTGAGCTCCAAATTCATAATCAGATCCCTAACACTTTCAAGGGTGTGCAATCTGAGCAGTCACATGGGGTTCCATGCTCAGAAGGTCCATCCTGTGTTTTCTTGCTGTGCTGTGACCATAATGAAACTGTTAACAATATTCACACAGGAGCACCACACTTTCATTTCATTCTGCAGCAGGCCCTGCTCATAGCCTACTGTCAGCTCCACGAGGAAAACGTAAGCACATCTTCAAATCAGCATCTCTGAAACCAAAGCAGTTACTGCGCATGGCTCCCAAGGGCAACGACAGCAGCATTGTCCAATTTCTACCCCCAGAAGCCTGGCAGCCACCTGTGTTGACTCCATCAACACGTCTCCCAGGTAACAGCCTGTTGACTTTCTTCCTAAACCTCTTTGTCTTTTCCCCCTCCCCTTGGTTGACTGCCACCCTCAGGCAGTGACCGTGTCATCCAAAGCTAGATAATAACAAAAGCTGTCTAAGGAGTCTGCTTCCATCAGCTCAGCTCTTCCAAGATCCGTTCTCCACCTGGCGTCAGGGATGATCTCTTTAATACAGATCTTACTGTGTCACGCATGCACGTGGGCACTGTCGCACACATGCTCACCACTGCCTAAAACCTCAGGGCTTCCCATTCCTCCTAGGTTAGTTACATCTCAAAGCTCTGCATAACCCATGAGCTCTCTGTTCCAGCTCCTTACCATCCGTGGTTTTGAATGTGTTGTCTTTCTCCCTCTTTCCCCACCCTCGTCCGCTTCAGAACTATAAACTTCAGAACTATAAAACTATATAAAAAGCTGCAGGCTTTTGCTCCACACGCCTGACAGGTGTCCCTTCCCAGCCTATAACCCCTGGCAGCCACACTTCAAACCCTCAAATCCCATTTCTGCAGCTTCAGACCTATAAAACTGTCTGGTGTTGCTCACTGCTCTGCGGCAGAACAAGCAAGACGCAAGGTCAGCACTCAGTGTGGCCTGATTAATAAGTCCATGACAACAACCACAGAGAGCACGAACAGCAAGGGACGGAGTCGGGGGGACGCAAAGGTGTCCTGGGGGTTGTTTCTGATGCAGACCTTGCAGCTAAGCACATTGGAACCTACCAACGTGGCCTCTTTTCTACAAGAAAATGCACACATACCCTGAGGAGTCCTATCAGGGATGGAAGAAAAAAAGACTTAGAGTGATGTTTAAAGTGCCCCAGAGGGATGGACCCTCGAGAGAGGAAAATACTGCCAAAAAGGCAGAAGAAAATGGCTGGGAGGCTCAACAGCCCGCAGGGGCCAAGTGGTTTTCAGAAATGACTGGGGCAGCTCGAACCAGGGTGACACGGACTGCTGCTTGCCAGAAAGCAGACACCCATATAAACAAGACAACTCCAGCCTGTGTCCACCCACCGCAGCCCAAGAGGAAGACAGACCCAGTACTGCCAACGGCTACGTTTCCTTAAAGCACGTAATGGTGTAGAGCTTCTCTGTTCAACAGACAGCCACTTGGCAGTGTGAAGCCTTCTCGTCAGGACAAGTGATGCTCGTGGCTCGCCGCTCGCAGTCACGAGGACCCATGTCAGGGCAGATGGCCTCACTTCCTTGGAAACACTGCATTCCAGGCAGGAGGGCAGTTTGGGTTCCTTCACCACAGGTTCAGATGCGAGCACTAGGGGTGCTGGAGTATAATTTGCAAAATCTGCAGCACTTGGACCCAGTTTGCAAAAGTGACTTAACAGAGAGGCATTTACTGAGCCTCAGCAGGGTCCCTAATGCTCTCTGTTGGTGAAGCAAATGAAGGCTAAAAACGACAGTCATGCTGGGAGAAGGAGCAGCGACTGCGCCCCACTGCTGTGCCCTTTCACACTGAGGCTGAACCCCTGAACGCAAAGGTCCCAGTGGTCAGCGATAAGCCAGCCCACCAATCCCACCTAAGGTGACTGGCATCTTCCCTGCCCCAAATGACTCAGGACCCAGCCTGGAACACAACTCCCATCAGTTTCCAGGATTGCACCGCAGCTTTGGGATCCGGATATCACGGACATCCCTTTTACAGTGCCCAGCGGGGTGAAGATTGTCTTGCACTGGCTCTGGTTGTGACAGAAGACATTGAGGAGAGGCAAGCTACATCTTGAAGATCTACCTCTCATTGTAGGAGTAGAACCCCGACGGGAGGAGGAAATTAAATTCCAGCATAAATGTGTTAAGTCCCAGATACTGCAGAAGAAATGGGTTGGCAAAGCAGATGGAGCTTGGTAATGTCTTCAAGTGAAAGTGAGAAAAATCTCATTGTAACCACACAAGGAAAAGAAGAGATGGGGATATTGGACTGAATAGGAAGAAACACTGGGAAGCAAAAATTATCAACCATGTTCGTCTTGGTGGACTAGTACAGGTTTTTGTTAAGCAAAAAAGGTAAAGTTATAGACAACAGAATTCCCTGAGATTTGAGGGTTTGAACTGTGGTTGTCAGTGGGTTATGGGATGGGAAGAGGCACCTGTCAGGTGTGTGGAGCAAAAGCCTACAGACAATGAGGAAAGGAAGACAAACACATTAAAATGATGAGGAGGCTGAACAAAGAGGCAGAGGGAGAGATCTGTAGTGATTGCCCCGAATAGGAAACTTCGGGCAAAGTGAGCTGTCCATGAAGACATTTTCAGGAAGATTTTTAAGCGCTGTGATAAGCTATATACAACTCTGATCTTCTACTTCCAACTGGTCAGCCATAAATGTCTAAGAGTAAAATTTGTAGTGGTCTTTGGAGATATGTGGGGTGGGGTACAACACACAGCATAGCAGGCAAAGCAGTCCATCTGCAACTAAGAAGCAACCTGGGCCGGCACTGTGGCTCACTAGGCTAATCCTCCACCTGTGGAGCCAGCACCCCAGGTTCTAGTCCTGGTAGGGGCACCAGATTCTGTCCCTGTTGCTCCTCTTCTGGTCCAGCTCTATGCTGTGGCCCGGGAGTGCAGTGGAGGATGGCCCAGGTCCTTGGGCCCTGCACCCCATGGGAGACCAGGAGAAGCACCTGGCTCCTGCCATCGGATCAGCGTGATGTGCCGGCCACAGAAGCAGCGGCCATTGTGGGGGTGAACCAACGGTAAAGGAAGACCTTTCTGTCTCTCTCTGTGTCCACTCTGTCAAAAAAAAAAGAGAGAGAGAAGAGGAAGCAACCAGAAGACCTCTCCAGGATAAACACTAAAATGAATGAAAGCAGCTCCAAAATGCAGTCTCCAGTTAGCCACGGCAGTACTGGGCCTGAAGATTCGCATCCCGGGGAAGGCTTAGAGATCTTTGCAGGCCAAACCAGGCACTCAGAGGCGTCTCACCACAGTCATCCTCTGGGGGCACCAGAAACACCCACCAAGAAGGGACTTCTATGGACTGCACGAGGCACCCACTTCGGCAGACTTGTCAGTTCACAAGCTAACAAAGTTTAGTGTATTTGTTCAACACTGCTGAGTATAATTGACTCTCGATTATCCTGATTAAGGTGAATCTAATCTTCATACTGTTGTTTGATCAAAAGCCAGAGCTGAAAAGAATCTTTGCAGCTTCTAACAGTTTGAGCTTAATTACCTTACAGCAAATCTCCCTAAAGCAGAAGAAACAACAAGTAGTATCCACTGAAGCTCATGAATGCCTTAATACTTCAACCCTTGTGCCAGCTGGGAGAGCTGGGTACAGAGAATGATAACTCAAAACATTTTCCTCTTCTTACTAAGTGGAGATAAAACAAGTGTTACTAATACTTAAGGAGTGAGATGGAACACTTTGATCTGTTTATAGACCAGACCTGGAGGGACAAAAATTATATGGGTTGCACTGTGGGAAAAAAATCTCTTGAAACAAATATTTCACAGTAATTTTTTCATTTGAAAGGCAGAGAGACAGAGAGAAAGAGATCTTCCATCTACTGGTTCACTCTGAAAACACCTACAATAGCCAGATTTAGGCCAGGCTGAAGCCAGAAGCCTGGAACTCTATCCAGGTCTCCCATGTGGGTGGCAGGAACCCAGATACTTAAGCTGACGATCTGCTGCCTCCCAGGGTACTTATTAACAGGAAGCAATACTGGAGTAGAAGCAGAACTCAAACCCCAGCACTCCAAAAGGGATATGGGCATCCCAAGCAGAGGCTTGACCCACTGCGCCACTACGCCCAGCATCACAAGAGTTGTTACTGTTAGTATAGCCATGTACTGCATCTTTTTTTTTTTTTTTTTGACAGGCAGAGTTAGACAGTGAGAGAGAGACAGACAGAAAGGTCTTCCTTTCGTTGGTTCACCCCCCAAGTGGCCACTATAGCTGGCACACTGCGCTGATCCAAAGCCAGGAGCCAGGTGCTTCCTCCTGGTCTCCCATGCGGGTGCAGGGCCCAAGCACTTGGGCCATCCTCCACTGCACTCCTGGGCCACAGCAGAGAGCTGGCCTGGAAGAGGAGCAACCAGGACAGAATCCGGCGCCCTGACCGGGACTAGAACCCAGGGTGCTGGCGCCGCAGACGGAGGTTTAGCCTAGTGAGACACGGCGCCAGCGCCATGTACTCCATCTTGATTCCTGCATCCTTCTACAAAGAAGACACATTCTCCTTTCCAGTAGCCTCCTTTATTCACTGGTTGGCTCACTCCTTTTTGAAATCTAACTTATCAATTATTGATCCCGCTTAAGCATATTAACTGCAATCATAAAGGCTTGTAAGGGTTCATGCAGCTCCTGAAATACCTAAGGCACCACCAGAAAATAGAATTTAGGAGTTAAACAGCATTCACTCAACACTTGATGCACAAGAAAATCAGGAAAGTGCTTCCAACAATGCCTGGGCCTCTCCCTAAAGATCCTGATGGTTGTGGACTGGGAAGAGACCCAATGCTGTTATTTTATATAAGCATCCCAATCTATTCTAATGGCAGCTCCATTTAGAAACCACTGAATCAGGGCTGGCATTGTAACAAAGCACTTAGCGGGTTAAGTCACAGCCTGATACGCTGACTTCCCAAATGGGCACCAGTTTGAGCCCTGGACACTCCCTTCCGATCCAGCTCCCTACTAATGCACCTGAGAAAGCAGCAGAAGATGGCCCAAGTGCTTGGGCCCCTGCACCCACGTAAAAGACCCAGATGAATCTCCTGGCTTCAGCCTGTCCCAGTCCTGGCCTTTGCAGCCATTTGGGGAGCGAACCAGCAGATTGAAAGACCTCTCTAACTCTGATTTTCAAGTAAATCTTTAAAAAAAGAAAAAGAAAATCACTGCATCAAGAAATTTTGTATCATTAATATTTCAAAAATCAGCAAACCGTCAACAGCTGGCTCATAGTCCAAATTTCAATATATTGAATGTAATTGAAATGATTTTTCTTTATTTAGATTCATTTTTATTTATTTGAAAGGCAAAATTACAGAGAGGGAGAAACAAAGAGAGATGTCATCCATCTGCTGATTCACTCCCTAGACAGCCTGGGCTGGGCCAGGCCAAAGCCAGGAGCTTTTTCCAAGTCTCTCACATGGGTGCAGGGGCTGAAGCACTTGGGCCAACCTTTGCGGCCTTGGCAGGAACATTAGCAGGGAGCTAGATCAGCATTAGAGCAGCTGGGACTCGAACTGTCATCTATATGGGAGGCCAGTTTTGTAGACAGCAGCTTAACCCACTACACCACCACACTGGCCCCCTGAAAAGATTGAATCTTAACACCGAAGAAAGCTCACAAAGTCACAGATGGCTTTCTGAAAGAGCAGAATATACAGAGGTCCTATTGGCACCACAATCTAAAATAATGCAGCAAACTGCCAAGATTTAGACAAGTTAAATAATGTCTACATTATTTCAGCTTACCAATTATTTAAAAAAAGCAATGGCAAAGTACCCCAATCACCACAATAAAATTATACCAAGTTTCAAATTAAAAAGGCAATGAAAAGAAATATGATGTTCTAAAGCTTATTTGCACATGTTATGGCTGAAACAATCCAAAATAGTATTGAAATAGTATTGAAGACAATCCAAAAATAGTATTAATAAGCAAATTCCCTTTATACATGCCAGCTGCAAAATACTGCCAATATGGACTATGAATAATAATGGCATTTAAAACAGTATCAAAATATCAATTATTAGAATAAATCTTTAAATAGATGAAGGATTCTATATAAAATATGATAATATGATGGCTATAAATAAGACCAAAACAAGTCAAAGATAATCATGTTCAGAGATTAAAATGTTCCACCTTGCTCTTTCCAGATTGATTTATAGTGTCTATATACCAATCACAATGCCAACAAGTTGTTGCTAGACTTCAACAAGTAGATTCTAAATCATATTGGAAATGCAAAGAATCTAAAATAGCAAAGGCACTGTTGAGGAAGAAGAGTGGTGGTAAAAGCACATAAAGACTACATAACAAGACTTACAATAAATACACAAAAAAGGCAAGTGGACCGATGAGTAATATAAACTCAGAAACAGGCCACGCTCACATACAAGTATATGTGCACTCCTAAGAAGTAACAAATAGTGCTCCAAGAATTGGATGCAACAAAGGAAACTTGAATCCACCCTGGGGCCAGCTGATTGAAATGGCTTGCAGACGTCTAAGCTAAGCCTGACTACTACAGGATGGCCCAGGATTATCAGTGGGAGGCCTCAGGTGTGGACTACTCACCTCAGTTCCCAGGCCAGGCTTGTTAACATGACAACAGAATTCCAATAGAGCAAGGGTTCTCAACTTGGCTGCTTTTGTCCCTGGTAATCAGGATTGCTGGGGACGACTTGTACTAGCATGCAGCAGTAGAGACCAGGCTCCCAAACTCCTACAATGCACAGGACAGCTCCCAAGAACCATTATCGGCTCTCAGATTACACCAGTGCTGAGAAACACTCCAATCAAGTGAGTGGATGCTGCAAGGTCTCTTGAGGCTTGGAACTCACACAATGTCAGTTTTGCTTCATTCTACCCAAGTATCACAGTGTTAGGCCAGATTCAAGGAACTAAGGAATCAATTCCACTTTTAAGACATCTGTTATTTAAACAACTGATGCTCTGGGGCAGGAGAGAGGAGTTGAACACTAGAGTAGATTAATCCAGATTTAGGTTGAGGTTGGGAAGAGCGATTCAAGGATGGTTCTGAGACAAAGATGCAATAAACACAGACTAAGAAGATAGAGCCACTGTGTAAGATTCAACCCTGATGTAGTGGTTTGGAGATATCCACAAGACATCTAGGAGAGGGCAATCAGTAAAGTTAAGTTCCATGAATGTGGAATGCCAAGAAGTTTGAGCAGTTAACATAGGTAAGTAAAACTCCAAGTTGGTCTCATTCTGTCTTAAGTTTGTCATATTCTGTCATGATGCAGTGAAAGGGAAATCACATCACTGCACAGAAGCTTTCTTGAAACCCTCGTTTGATACCATCTGTACCCCTGAAAGGTCCGTCTTGCATAGCCATGGCTCACTATTCCCTTCCTTTCCCTCCACAGTCAGCCTCCTTGGATCGGAGCAATGCCCTGGCCGTCCACCCGGATCTCTGCTGCTCTCCCTTCTCTCCCCTTTCACCAGCACTCACTTCTTTAAAGCCTTACGTGGAGGTTAGCAGCTCACATGAGGAAAAGGCGGATTGCTTGGAGCTCTTACCTCCAACTTTCCTACCGAACACTCATTGGGGTGAAAAGGGATCCTGGCTGCCACTTCTAGATCTTCAATGAGCAGAAGACTTCAGTCCAAAGATGTGGCTGGGACTTATCTCACCTGCAGTGAGCATTATAGAAGCACACAGTGTGGTGGAGTGAGAAGGTGAGAAGGTCATGCCAAGATGGCCAATAACAACAGAAACTGCCTGGCAACAGGCTGTGATTGGTTAGGGCATAGACCGCCCCTTGACCAGATTGGCTGCCTTGGCTATATAAGCAGCTGTAGCAACTGAAATAAACGAGTCTGCAGGCTGCTTGCCTCAGGCCTGTTTTCATCTGACTCCGGGGGTCTGGGTGGTGACTCCGTGCCTCTTGCCTCCACCACGCTGCTCCTCTCAGAAGAAATCAACAGCAGCAACACAGGAAAAGCAAATCAATGGAGCCTGGGATGACTCACAAAGAAATCGCACTCATCCTGCTTTATGGTACGGAAGCACCTCAGTACCCACAGATGTGCTGCAAGGGTCCAGAGATCTCACCACCAGCAGAAAAAGCTTAAGAGGAAAATGTGGAAACCACTGTTTTCACGTATCATCTTTTCCCGGAGTTGAACTCAGAGCAATTCTTACCATCATGATAAAGACAATTTACTGTTTCCAAACCTGAAATAAAATCTGTTTATTCCTGATCTTTGAATATTTTAGTGCTGCTCACAAAGCCACCAGCCCTTGCCTTCACACCTTTCTTCCAAAAACATGCTTTTTTTTACAAAATACAATTCACAGATTTTATTAATTCATCTAATTAAAAACTCCTTTTCCTTTCCTGGCCCTTTTCATGACAATATCTTCTCTCTGCATGCATCAGTTTTTCTTCTTGCATTGCAGAGTGGAATAGAAAGCCATGGAGTAACATTGGGAAGGTTAACAGGTCTGTTGCCATGGGAGCAGCAGCAGCTGAGCCATGAGAACCACTTGTGGCTGCAACATTTGCAGGAGACCAATTACCAAACCTGGAAGCCCTAATTCAGTAAACAGGGACAACAGTGGGCCTAGTTAGAAAAAATAGCTTATTTTATTGGCGGGGAGAGAGGTAGGCCAAGAGGCTTCAAGAACTACAGGAGGTAACAGTTGATGCTGATGAGCATACCCGTTGCCTAATACGAAATTGTTTTTCAAAGGAACCCGGTAAAAATGCAACATGCAGCTGCCTAGACTGTGAAGAGGGAGTCCAATATCACCACCTGTGTTGCCTGATGATTTCCCCACAGGCTTGGTAAATGAGGCCAGGATGGATCCATAGCCACCCTGCAATTTAGCAAACGGCTGCCTGGTTGCTGCCTACTGGGTGCCACAAAATTCTGTGCAATGTGCAAGTCCAGTAGGATTGGACCACTCACTTTGTTTTAAACTAACACTGCATTAACTGCTCAATGCCAAGGAAAGAAAGCTAAGTTATGTTTCTCATTATTCTTCCTTATCATGATGAGATCATTCAAGGAAATTTGTGTTTCCTAAAAACATGGTTATTTGTTTTGTGGATCATAAGAATTGGGGAGCATGTTTATGCATCTTGTTTGCCAGTTACCTAAAAAATATTGTTGGCAGGAACCGATCACCATAGCCATATTCCAGAGCTTTTACAAACAAGAATTGAAGAACCACCTCATGACAATGTTTAACTAGGTATAGGATAGGGATTAAAAATCTTAACATCTTGTATACTGTGGGGAGCAACTCGGACTAGACTAAGTTACTGGAATTAAGACTTATTCTATGCATCTGCTCTCCCACAATATGGCGCTGAGAAGGGAGAAACAGCTTCTACACAGCTGCCTCCAGTTCAACCAATAAACTGTAGGACCTGCTCCTGATTGGAGGAGAGCAGCGTACTCGGCGTGTGGGCAGCCGAGTTAGGATTGGCGGAAGAGGACTATAAAGGAGGAGAGAGACAACATGCACCAGGAACATCTAAGGGGAACACCTGTGCAGCCCCCGAGAGAGCCGGCCGGTGGTGTGCCGCTCCCCTGCGGAAGTGGGGAAAGTGGCAGGGGGAACCGCCCTTCCACGGAGGTGGAAGGGACAGCAGCCAACCTGGGAAGAACCAGCAGCAAACCTGGGGAGGGCCGAGCAGACAAAAGAACAGCGCAGGGTCCTGTGTCGTTCCTCCATGAAGACGGGGAGCGACAGTATACTATCACTAGAAAACGAAGACCTCAAGCATCGAGCTACTTATAATCATAAAAGATAATTGAATGAATTCCATGTGGGCTCTTTGGACTATTCAGGCCTTTGGATCCTGCTCTGTTATTCTCAAACAGAATTTCCCAAACATGTCACTGGTACTTGGTAAAATTTATGTAATTGAATTTAAGTAGACTAAATGAAAAGTTGTTAAAAACAATTGTACCAAATTTGACTAACTGAAAATGTGTGATAAAAATTTTCTTTAAAAACTTTAATTTCTTCATCTCTAATTAAAATAGTGGGTTTTCTCCTGGAAAACAAAGTAGGAACCTAGATTCAGTACTGTACTGAGGACGAGGAAAGAAACAGGACGCCTTTGGAGACTCACAAGTATGAGTAACTGATGCACCCAATCACAGGCAATCATGAGTAACAGCATTCTCATGGGCTCCCACATCACCTCGCCCTGAGCCACCTTATTTTGCTTTATTCAACGTAAGCAAGCAACATGCTCAACAGTTAGATGTGTAACAGATTTTTTAAATTAACCATCCCAGTCCCACGTGAAGGAATGACCTTTTCATGGTTTAAAGACACTACTGAACTCTGCGGCAGGTGTGCGGGTGTGTAGTTGCTGATTAGAACGCACGCGCTTTGCAGATAAAAGGCCGGTTTGGGGGCAGGGTGAGGATCCTGTAGATTCTAGTCCAAGGGTACTTCAGGACAGTTCCTGTGGGGGTGGGGGTTTAGTCTGGTGGTGAAGACACCAGTTGGGATGCCTCCTGCGATGCTGGAGTGCTTGGATTTAGATGCCAGCTCCTCTCCTCATTCCGGATGGCTGCCTAGTAGAGGCAATGCAAAGCAGCAGGTGATGGAAGCGCCCACCAGGGAAGCCTGGATTGAGTTCCCAGCTCCTGGCTTCAGCCTGTCCAGCCCCCTCCCTGGTAGGCATTTGGGGAATGAACCAGTGAAGGGACGCTCTCCCCCATCTCCATGTCTCTGTCTCTCTCTGCCTCTGAAATAATTTTTTAATTCGGTGGAGAAATAGAATTAAAAGATGTTTATTTTGGTACAAAAAACTGAAATCTATGCATAGTTTTTTCACGGTACACATTCTCACTTTTAGAAGACCCCTCAAAAACTAGAAGAGCAGGGATGCACCCCCATTTTACATCAGAGTGTGAAAGATCAGAAAAGAGGCAAGGGGCTGGCATCTGGCCTCCCTGTAACACTGCAGGCTGAGATGCTCACATCTCCTGCCCCGGTGCCTGGATTCAGGACCTGGCTCTGGCGCCTGACTGCAGCTTCCTGCTAACGGGGACCCTGGAAGGGAGTGCTGACGGCTCAAGTACTTGGGTCCCTGCCACCCACGTGGGAGAACTAGATTGAGTTCCCAGCTCCAAGCTTTGGGAAGGCTAACCCCTGTTTGGCAGCATTTGTTGAGTAAAACAAAGAATGGGATCTCTCCCTCTCTCCCTCCCTCCCTCCCTCCCTTTCACACTCTCTCTCTCTCTTTGTCATTTCTCTCTTTCTCTCTTTCTGCAAGTGTGTGTGTGTGTGTGTGTACCTCTAAAATAAATAAAAATTTAGAGACCAGCACCATGGCATAACAAGTTAAGCCACTGCCTGCAACGCAGGCATCCCTTATGGATACTGATTCGAGTTCAAAGTGCTCCACTTCCTATCCAGCTTCCTGTTACTGTGCTTGGAAAAGTAGCAGAAGATGGACCAAGTTCTTGGGTTTGGACCCCCCATGTGGGAGACAAGGAAGAAGCTCCTGGCTTCCGATCAGCTCAGTTCCAGCCATTATGGCCATCTGGGGAGTAAACCAGCAAATGGAAGATCTCTCTATGTCTCTGTCTCTCTCTATAATTCTAATTTTCAAATAAATAAAATAATTCTTTAAATAAATTATAAGAAAAAGAAAACTCCAAAGTTAGATAATATTAGAGTGTGATGTTAGTTACCCCCATCCCTTACAAAATGTTCAATAAAATGAATATTTCTAGGTTAAAAAAATAGGGGGTTTTAAGTTGTATTTTAAAATATTAAACTCATTTTTCTGAGAGCCCCAAAAACATGGTCAGTAGACAGTTTCTACAGTGAAAACAACAGTGACCAGAGTTTTATGTTGTTGTTGTCATTCTTTCATTCTAGGAGCCCACATTGTGGTGCACCACCATCCCATATGGGCGCCACTTCAAGTCCCAGCTTCTCTACTTCCTATCCAGCTCCCTGCTAATGTGCCCGGGAAAGCAGAAGATGGCCCAGGTGCTTGGGCACCTGCACCCATGTGGGAGACCTGGAAGAAGCTCCTGGCTTTGGATTGGCCCAGCTCCGGCAAAGGGGATGGAAGATTTCTCTATCTTTCTCTGTCGCTCTGTAACTCTGCCCTTCATATAAATAAAAAAAAATCTTGAAAAAAGAAAATGTGCATACAAACACACACACACAAATATACATTATGTGTGATCAAATACTAGTCAGCCTTTAAAAAGCAGGAAATCTCTGGGGCCAATGCTGTGTTGTAGTAAGCTAAGCCTCCGCCTACGGTGCTGGCATCCCATAAGGCACAGTTCATGCAGTTCATGTCCTGGCTGCTCCTTTTCTGAACCAGCTCTCTGCTAATGCACTTGGGAAGGCAGTGGAGGATGCCCCAAGTCCTTGGGCCCCAGCACCCACCTGAGAGACCCAAAGAAGCCCCTTGGCTCCTGTGTTTGGATCAGTGCAGCTCCAGCTTTTGTGGCCATTTGGGGAGTGAACCAGTGGATGGAAGATCTCTCCCTCTCTCTCTCTCTCTCTCTCTCTCTTTCAAATAAATAAATAAATATTTTTTTAAAAAATCTATCCAACTTGGACTCCAACTGGCTGAGACCTTCAGCAAATCCCTGATGTCCATTTTCCTCATCTGTAATTATTCACCCTGGTGAAGTCCAAATGGTATCCTAATTGTGAAGGCAACTCCCTAACTGTAAGATATAGAATGACCTGAATGCAACCAGTGCCCTTTGTGTCTCTATCTTTGGAGGCTTCACTAAAAAGCTACCTTCTCAGTGAGGCCGTCCTCGGGCCCCTTGTCAAAGCATAGCTCACTGCCAACACCACCCTGCTCGATGTGTCTCCTTAGCCCTTGTCGCATGTCACACAACCCATAACCCTCTTCCTGGGTTTGTGAACTGACTCACTGCTTGCTAGCACATCAGCTCCACGGGAGCAGTTGCCTGTTTTTCCCCAAATGTATCCGCTGACCTCAATAATAGGTGTTTATGAAAATTAATCAGTGCAAAAATGAATGAACAGGTAACTCATTCAAAGTTTTCTCTGAAAGACATTTCAAAATGAGAGAAACATTGGCCGGCGCCGCAGCTTACTTGGCTAATCCTCCACCTGCGGCGCCAGCACTCTGGGTTCTAGTCCCAGTTGGGACGCCGGATTCTGTCCCGGTTTCTCCTCTTCCAGTCCAGCTCTCTGCTGTGGCCCAGGAAGGCAGTGGGGGATGGCCCAAGTGCTTGGGCCCTGCACCTGCATGGGAGAGCAGGAGAAGCACCTGGCTCCTAGCTTCGGATCAGCGCGGTGCGCCAGCCGCAGCAGCCATTGGGGGGTGAACCAATGGAAGGAAGACCTTTCTCTCTGTCTCTCTCTCTCTCTCTCACTGTCTAACTCTGCCTGTCAGAAAAAGAAAAGAAAAAAGAAAAAGAAAATGAGAGAAACACTAACAGGCGTCCTTGCATCAAGGCTCTGGCCTCATCTGTTAAAGTAAACAGAAGCCAAGGCATTAGCTCAGGGCAGAGTGAAGACATCTGCAGAGGAGAAGGCCCGAAGCCAGCCTCCCAACCCGTCTCTCTAGCACACATTCAAGCTCCAGGGCTCTTAGCAGCATAAAGTATGACAGTGTGAGCAAAGTGCCTTAAAAGTTAAGAGCACCAATAAAGTGTTACGGTCTGCAATGCCATTACACAGTGTGGTTTCTGGTGCCTTAATATTTTGTCAGGGACATTAGACACAGGGAAAGGAAGAAAGGCACTGCAATGCAAACATTTCCAAAGCGGTGAAGAGAAGGCAGCTGCTGTTGGAGCCTCAGTGACTGCCTACAGGGTCAAGCACAGACCAGGGCCTTAGCCAGGAAGCCGGGCTGCCTCCAGTGTTCTTTGTGAAGCTGGGAAGAGTTGCGTTTTGAAGCAAACTCAGAAGTTCTAGCAAATTAGAATGTGTAGATTAATGTGCTTTGTTCGGCACAACATAAAGGACACAATTAAAAACCTTCAAAAATTAATCATATATCTGGAAATAACAGATCACACTGCTTCCTTCAAAATGCCATGAAAATGGGAAGTTTCCCTTAATGGATTCCATTGTTCTGTGGGTACCATTTTCTTAGTGTGATGCCTTTTTGTATCCCTGCCTGCAATTAACTTTCAAATACCACCAAGTTTTCCAGTAAGAAAACTCAGGAAGTTTTCTACACTTCTTACTTCTCTTTTCCTCAAAATCATTATATTTTAGTTACAGAGAATGGCTTTGATGACAAAAGTCCTGCAAAAATGAGTGGAGTCAGAATTACGAGAAGTTCTAACCCTGTGTAGTAGAATAATGGAAGAAACTCTGGAGTCATACAGCCCTGTGTTTCAGTCACAGCTCAAGGGTTGTCCGGTTTTGTTTTTATTTATTTTTTGTATGTATTTGAGAGGCAGAAAGAGAGAGACAGAGAAAGCTCCCATGTGCTAGTTCACTCCTCAAATGCCTGCAACGTCAGGCACTCAACACAGGTCTCCCATGTGGGTCTCTAACTACTTGAGGTCTCCAACTACTTGAGCCATCACCTGCTGCCTCCAAGGGTGCACATGAGGAGGAAGCTGGAGTGTTGAACAGAGCATTCCAGTGTAGAATGCAGGCGTCCCAGCTGTTTGCCTAATTGCTGCACCAAAGGGCCACCCCTCGGGGACTGTTCTAACTAGTTCCTCAATTGATTCCAAAATGGACTTTAGAGTCTGGCCTCCTGTGGAACTGGTGGATCCATGACCCACCAAAGATTTCTGATCTCTGACCTGAAAGAGAGGGATGAGTGAAGAGAGGAGAGTGTTGGGACACCTGGGAGAGCAGATGAAGACAAAGGGGCTCTTTGTCTCCCCCAACAACCTAGGGCTTAGCTTTGAGCCTTCATGGAGAGACATGGCAGGAAGCTGAAGAAGCAGTCACTGGTGCAGAAGTGGAGGGTTGGGGCCCACCATGCAGTGATGGTACAAGCCACACAACTTCAGGCCCCGTAGGAATAGGTGCTGCACAGAGATGGAGATAAAGCCATGCTTATCCTGAGCAAAAGAACCTGCCAATGGCCCCAGTTCAGGGCTCTACTGGTAGCTGCCAACCCAGAGTGGCTCCCCGTGGCAGCAAGGCTCAGAGAGAGCCTAGTGGCTGCTCAGAGCACCCACATCCTTGCGGAACGAGAGTGGAGGAATGGAAGTAGCTGTGAGCCCCTCATGCAACTGGACCAGAAGGGCGGCTCTCACACCAACTGAGGGGTCAAGTGCCATTGCAGACTGGGTGCCAGTATCACCAGGCCTCCTAAAACCTTAGAACAATTAGGACTTGGGGGAATTCTGGCAAAGGGAAGGGAGTTAGCTCAAAAACCCACTGAACCTGTCACATAAGACAATACAATATGGTGCAGGCTTTGACACATTACAGGGACTGCTTAAATAGTCAGTTTTAAATCTACATAATTTTAGGTACCAGGATGCAAAAGTACAGGGAGAACCCCCCTAACTCCAGTACCCTTCTCTTTCCCTCACCTCCTGCTTAGGCATATTTATCCAAACAGCAGTGGCTCCAGGGTTTAGAACTGCACAAGATAGTGTCTAATACCTCTCTGTCCACTGCACAATGACAATCTGAACTGCCCGTTCCATGCCAGGGGACAGACGCCCTACCATATGCCATAGGAGTTCATCCTCCATCTCACTGGCATCTCTGAAGTTTCTTACAAATAAGCAATATCTGTTGAAATAAACACAGCAGAGAAAACTTTGACTTGAAATGGTGCCAATATTAAATGAGCAAATCTGAATGAAGTTAATTAGTCATAAATATGTCATCTGGTTCAGAGAAGAATTTTATAGCCACATCCCCACCCCATGGTGTTCTCATCAGCTTCTCCTGGTTCAGTGTGCTGCTTTTAAGCCCTCTGTATTTCTGCCTTCGCAAAGGGGCTGTAGAAAAAGAATTCAAAAGAAAATCATAATTTAATAAAAAGCAAAGTGAGGCTGCATACCAAACAGGACAAAATAAAACATTGATTTCTCCCAGGGGTCTGCCACAACCAGTTCCTCCAGCTCATCTACTGCCAACAAGTTTTATGTTGTCTTGATACATCCGGAGCAAAACTTTACCGTGTGCTTACCAGGAGTGTGCTATACGTGACCAACATAAAGAGAAACCAGATTTTTCCAGATTTCAATATGAGGTTGTCACTACCCCTCTTCGCGGAGGAACGACACAGGACCCTGCGCTGTTCTTTTGTCTGCTCGGCCCTTCCTGGGTTTGTTGCTGGTTCTTCCCGCGTTGGCTACCGTCCCTCCACCTCCGTGGAAGGGCGGTTCCCCCCTGCCACTTTTCCCACTTCCGCGGGGGAGCGGCACACCGCCGGCCGGCTCTCTCGGGGGCTGCACAGGTGTTCCTTCAGATAGATGTTCCTGGTGCATGTTGTCTCTCTCCTCCTTTATAGTCCTCTTCCACCAATCCCAACTCTGCTACCCACACGCTGAGTACACTGCTCTCCTCCAATCAGGAGCAGGATCAGCTCCTGCAGGTTATTGGTCAAACTGGAGGCAGCTGTGTAAAAGTTGTTTTACTCCTCTCCCAGCGCCATATTGTGGGAGAGCAGATGCATAGAATAAGTCTTAATTCCAGTAACTTAGTCTAGTCTGAGTTGCTCCCCACATGAGGTTATGTGGGTATCCCAAAGTAATACAAACTTATAAAAATAAGTATATGAGGCAAACTCTGTGGTGCAGAAGGTAACCTGTAGAACTGGCATCCCATATGAAGGCTGGTTCAAGTCCTGGCTGTTCCACTTCCTATCCAACTCCCTGTTAATGCTCCTGAGAAACCAATGGCCCAAGTCCTTGGGCCCCTGCATGTACATGGGAGACTTGGAAAAATCTCCTGGCTCCTGGCTTCGGTCTGGCCCAGCCCTGGCCATTCTAGCCATTTGGGCAGTAAACCAGCCAATGGAAGATTCTCTCTCTCTCTCTCTCTCTCTCTCTCTCTCTCCCTCTCTCTCTCTCTCTCTGTGTATATATATATACACATATATATACACATATATATCTGTCTCTCCCTCTCTGTCTATAATTCTTTTCAAAAGAAATAAAATAAATATTTAAAAAGTATAAATTTCTAAATTTTCATTTTATTTAAAAGGCAGAGAGTGGGGGGATGTGAGAGGAGGAGCGACACAGCACACCCACCCACTGATTTACCCTCTAAATGCCCACAACAACCAGGGCCAATCTGAAGCCAGGAGCCTGGAACTCAGTCTAGGTCTTGCATGTGGGTGACAGGGACCCACGTAATTCAGCCTTCACGTGTTGCCTCCTAGGGTGCACATTGGCAGGAAGCTGGATTGGAAGCAGAGGAGCTGGGACTTGAACTAGGCATACCAATATGGGATAAAGGCATCTCAAGGAGGGATATAACTGCTACCCCAAATACCTACCCCTAGAAAAGGCATAAATTAAAATATTAAAAATTCAAGTTGTTTCTGTCAGATGAATTATCTGAAGGATAAGCACATGAGACTCTTGCCTACTCATTCATAAAACATTCTCATGGCAGGCCAGTGTCTTGGCGTAGCAGGTAAAGCCACTGCCTCTAACACCAGCATCATATGGGCACCAGGTTGTGTCCTGGTTGCTCCACTCTGATCCAGCTCCCTGCTAATGGGCCTGGGAAAACTAGCAGAAGATGGTCTAAAACAAAACAAAATCCTCTCATCGGGCCTGAGAGGACACGCTATAATATACCCAGAATTATGTGTGTAGGCATAAGATCTTCAAGGAGGAAGCCACATTTTCTTTTCCTTTCAGACTTTCCCATCCCCACTCCCTTACCCCTACTCCATTCATGCTGCCCTATAAACTTCTATAGAATTCTATGGCTCCGTGAGAACTTAAGTGGCCACCAGTCCCATCATTCATGCTACAGATAAGAAACAAAATCCAGGGAAAGTTGTCTTTCGAGTTTAAATCTTTCTGAACCATCAGTACAATGTCCTAATCTGAGAGAATGTTTATAAGAGCTGTCTTTCTCAAGAAACTGTGATTTTGCAACAAGACACAGGAAATATGGAGAAAGAGAGTTTCTGTCTCCCCAAGAGACTGAATGCCCCGAATGAGGGTAGTGTGTAAATAAGCAGGGCAAGAGAAGACGATCCCACATGTCAGAGATACCGGACTGACGCCAGCCCCATCTCGACACATGGTTCTCAGATTCCGGGTGACTTACTCCAGTTTTGGACTGCATCAGCAGCAGATGCAAATGTCACATGTACAACGAATGCTAAGGAATGATTTATAGTAGCCCAGAGCCTTGCAGATGGCCAGTGTCCAGGACTAGCTACTGACTTACATTCTGCCTGAACCTAGGAAGAATACACAAAAAACAGCACAGAGGTGAAAAACACCCACATTTACATATAAATGCCCAACTGTGGGTATTATGCATAAAACCATTTTTAAAACAAATGTTCTAGGGGCCAGTGGTGCAGCAGGTTACACTACCACCTGGAATGCTGGCATCCCATCTGAGGGTCATTCAAGTTCCTGCTGCTCCACTTCCAATCCAGCTCCCTGTTACTATGCCTGGGAAATCAGCAGAAGATGGCACACCCACGTACTCAGGCTCCTGCCACCCACATGGGAGACCCAGATGGAGTTCTAGTCTCCTCGCTTCAGCATGGCCCAGTCCCAGCCATTGCACGATTAGGGAAATGAACCACTGGAAGATCTCTCTCCCCCCATCTGTCCCTGTCTCTGTAACTCTGCCTTGCAAATAAATAAACCTTTAAAAACACATGTTCTCGGCCGGCGCTGTGGCTCACTAGGCTAATCCTCCACCTGCGGCGCTGGCACTCCAGGTTCTAGTCCTGGCTGGGGCACCGGATTCTGTCCAGGTTGCTCCTCTTCCAGTCTAGCTCTGTGCTGTGGCCCAGGAGTGCAGTGGAGGATGGCCCAAGTACTTGGGCCCTGCACCCCATGGGAGACCAGGAGGAAGCACCTGCCTCCTGGCTTCGGATCGGCGTGGTGCGCCAGCCGCAGAGCGCCGACTGTAGCAGCCATTGGAGGGTGAACCAACGGCAAAGGAAGACCTTTCTCTCTGTCTCTCTCTCTCTCTTACTGTCCACTCTGCCTTTCAAAAAAAAAAAAAAAAAAAAGAGAGACATGTTCTCTAAGTGCATGAAGATCTTGTACTTTGCTTGCATTTTTCTTATCTGTCATCCTCTCAATCTCTCTGCACAAATCATGGGAAAGCTTCCAGAATTGTAGACATTACCTTCTAGTGTACAAATTACACTTATCTTGCTACTATTGCTTTGTTATGTGAACCATATCACCTATCACCATGCAGACAGAAATTACAGCTCTTACCATGGCATTTCATAGGCTCATCCTGAAATTTATTCAAAAAGTTAAAGATGACAACAGAGTAGATATATACACATTTATACATATATATATATATAAATCGAAGGCATGCTTATGTCAACAAGTATCTACCCACTACTTTCTGAAACTGCCAAATAATAATGATCTTAAATTATTTTTGCATTTAGTTCTTAAAAAGTAAAGAATTCCTGATAAGAATCTCTACCTGGTTAACAGAGCATAATATCGCTGACCTTTAAGCCATACTTCTCTGTAAAAGGTTTGTACAAGAGCAAGAACCTGGCAGACCACATTGAGGACGGAGATGAGCTCTGGTAAATTAAGACCTGACGGTCCTCACACTGCTCACTCCTGGAGAGCATCCAACAATTGTCCCAACACAGGAGGGCACGATTAACTTAGTACGTACAGGCTCAGTACACAAATGTACAACATATGAAGCCATATTTCACCAGCACACACGTGACCTAGCACACACTTCACTTAGCACACACAGACTCAGCACACAAATGTAGGACATGCAAAGCTGCCTAGCAAACACGAACTTAGTAAAAAGCAACCACAGAGGAGACTGAAACATCAATTGTGATATGGTCCAGATTCCACCAAGTACAAATATAAATATTTTAAAGACTATATGGCAGATCTGCTTGCCTCCTCTACCCACGTTCTTCCTCCCCTCCTCTGAGAGCCAGTAGCTGTCAGTGACAATTATTAGGCATACTGACAACTTCCCACTTCAAACACGCTTCCCTGCCTGTGTCCCTACCTGCGGGCTTTCTCTTCTGTCTGAGCGATTGCTCAGGCCACTCGCATGTGCAGATGGTGAAACAAAAAATCCTAATTATTCTGTTTCAGGTGTGCTTTGTATTTCCACAGTCTTGCCAAAATGTTGCAAAGCAAGCATAAGAAAGTTTTGTTTTGTTTTGTTTTGTTTTGTTTTTGTGGGCAGCCTGGAAGTGCTGGGAATTTGACACAAGGAGCAACCCTCAACCAACGAGGGAAGGAAGTAGGTGGATCTCTTAGCCTACTACCGTTCTCCATCACTGGGACAATTTTGAGTTGCCAAGCGCATCCTCCCTGCCCCCCAGCTGGACTGAACCCCACTGGCGGCAGAGGCACCACCTCCATAGTGCACCCTCTTGTGGCTTTTCCCCCTTCCTGTTTCTCAGTTCCACTTGTGCACGCTGAGACACACCCAGATCAAGCGCTACCTGCAAGTCCTTCGATCAGGGTCCGCTTTTGAGGGATCACACCTGCAATGAAACCTTCCCTCAAACAAAGCCAGAGATCAGGAAAAACTTCTAGGGCAGGGGGTTTTGTTGAGGGTTCAGAAGAAAGGAAGAGCTGTCACACGGCCCTGAACTGGAAATGTGTTCCAGTCATGACAGTCTGGGCACGGCCACTATGCTAAGACAACGTAAGAGGGGCGTGTTCTCCCCTGCAGATGACCACCCACTTCAGGCACTGCCTCTGCTGCTGGATCTTCCCCCACAAACCCTCCTCCTGGATGTCAGCGCCTAGTGTGTCTACAGACCCCACCCTCGTCTGCCAAAGCCTACAGGCCTCCTACTTATGCTTCACCATTCACTCTCTCCAGCTACAATCATTCTGGCTTGTTGAAACTGTTAAACGGGGGCCAGCGCTGTGCCATAGCAAGGAAAGCCGCCACCTGCAGTGCCGGTACTCCATACTGGCACCGATTCAAGTCCTGGGCACTCCACTTCCCATCCAGCTCCCCCTGATGCACCTGGAAAAGGAGTCGAAGATGGCCCAAGCCAACAAGTCCCCCGTGATGACTTTGCAGCCATTTGGGGGAGTGAACCAGTGGATGGAAGACTCTCCTCTTTCTCTCTCTCTGTAATTCCAGCTTTCAAATAAATAAATAAATATATCTTTTAAAACACAAAAAGAGAAACTTAAATATATAAGTGAATAAATGAAGGAAGAATAAAGGGGCAGGGAGGGAAGGAAGGAGACCAAGGAGGAAGAAGAGAGAGAGGGAGAGAAGAGGGAGGGAGACAGAGGGCAGCAGAAAGGAGAGAGGAAGGGGGAGGGGGAGAGAGGGACAGACAAACAACAGAGCTTCAAATGCTTGTGGCGCTAAGCCAAGTGGTTCTAAAGAGTAGGTTCTGTACACATAAATTACAGTATTGGCAAATTTCTAGGTTATCTGTAATTCTTAACAGTAACCTTGGATACTCTTTCTTGTCAAGTGAGAAAATAATTTTCACATTCCAAAAACTAAGGAAAAGCACTGAGCTTAAAGACACGTTTTTTTTTAAAAAAAAAAAAAAAAAAAAAAAAAAAAAAAGTCTGAACAGTAAAGAAGAGTTCAGCACGAGGACTCAAAATAACGCGCTAGGATGGCTCAGTTCAGAGATATTTTTACTCCTTTCTCTAGAGGAACAAAGAATTTAGAAATCAAACCTGAATAAAGGCAAACAAAATGCATGAGTTTTCTGGTCCCTCAGAAAACATTATGTAACTTCATCTACATGAAGATGAACCTAATGGCGAGAAATCTTCTGAGAATGAAAATACTGCATAATTTACTTCTCACCAGAGATTATCTGTCCTGAACTAACTAGTTCAAGATTTTAAGATACTATTTCTTTCTCTGTCTTCCCCAAAATAAAGTCAAAATAAAGAGAGAAGTAATCAGTATTGAAATACTTGTGATTTTATTTGTTCTGTAACACTCCCACCAAATCATACTTTCACGAAGCATAAAACATGTTTGCATTTGAATTTGCAAAATGTTTTATACAAACGTTTTCTGGAGATTTTAGTCCTTGAAATGTGTATAATTTCTTATTTCTTAACTCAAGAATGTATTCTTCTTAATTTTCATTTCAACACAAACAAGCTTTAGTTTAGTTGAAGAAATACAATAAGCAACTCATCCAGGCTATAATTTCAAACTATTCAGCTCTGACAACTTGCCCTCATCATTTCTCTAAGTCTCCGTCCCTCCTCCTTTGATCCTCTTCACTCCCACATACCCGCAGCCCCTCTGTATCCTCTATGGGAGCACTGTGATTGCAAATTGGAATAGTGGGAAGGCTTTGAAGCCACTCAGGCATAATAATTGGCTTTCTATTTTTAAAAACAGATTTACTGGTAAAATAAATCAAATGTCAAGCAAAACAATAAAATCAAATACTGTGTTTTGTGCCTCTTTCTTAGGGACAGCAAAACATTCCCCTCTATAGGGATAAGTATTGAGGGCAGGTGATTTAAAGATTTGGAAGGATAGGGGGCCAGTGTTGTGGCACAACAGGTTAAGCTGGCACCTGTGATGCCAGCATCCATATGCGTTCTGGTTCAAGTCCCGGTTGCTCCACTTCCCATCAGGCTCCCTGCTAATGCACCTGGGAAAGGAGCAGAAGATGGTCCAAGTCCTTGGCCACTGCAGCTTCATGGGAGACCTGCATGAAGCTCCTGGCTCCTGGCTTTGGCCTGCCCCAGCTCTGGCCATCGCAGCCATTTAGGGAGTGAACCAGCGGGTGGAAAATTCTCTCTCTCTCTCCCTCTGTTCCCCACCCCCATCATAACTCTGCCCTTCAGATAAATAGATCTTTTAAAAAAAAGTTTTGGGAGGGTCTGGCATTGTGGCATGGTAAGTTAAGCCACCCCCTGCGATGACTTTGCAGCCATTTGGAGAATGAAGCAACGAATGGAAGTTCGTTCTCATTCTTGTTCTCACTCTCTCTTCTCCTTTCTCTGTAACTCTGCCTTTCAAATAAATAAAAAATAAATCTTAAAAAAACTAATTTGGTATAAACTTCATCCCAAATTCTTGACCTTAAAACACCTTGAACGTCTTGATGAGACATTCAGGCAGCACCAGTGGTCTCCAGCAGGTCGGACTCAGAAAGAGTACCAGAAAACACAGTATGACCGCTTGCTCACGGGGAGGGCAGGATCCAGGTGACAAACCGGATCCCTGGTGGTCTGCATTATATTCACAGTTGTACTATCTTATTTTTCCTTTGCTTCCTCACTGCCTGGTTAAAATGGAGGAGTGACAATTGAGATGATGAAAACTGAAGTAGATCTCTTTTAAGAACCTAATCTAGCAAAAAGGAAAAGAAATATTGCTTTTGTTATGTATTTTTGTTATGTATTTATAAACATACACCCCAGAGTTTCTCACCCCAGACGCCTGTTTGTCTTGGATATGACGTCACATTAATCCATTTATAGTCAGTTTTTGGAAAAGGTGAGTGATGATATCAAGTTCTCCACACCACGCTTTATGGGCACTAATGACCATTCCCTAAGTAATTGAAGCAAAACCCCATGACACCAGGCGTGTTGGTAAAACGGACTCTCTTCTTGGTCTAACTCTGGTATAGTTTCTAGCAGATGACTGCTATGTCCCTGGAATGACCCCAACCGCCATAAAACTTTCACCTGAGAAAACCTTCAAGTATAAACACCTTCTCTTTCATGACATGTAAATTCGCTACTCCAAACTGTCTCTCTGGACTACAAGCTGTCTCTCTGGAATGCAAACATACAAGCAGATAACTCAGTCATGGGGTAGAAGCGGGGCTTCTCTTGTGTGGTCACCTTGCTCCAATTTGCACAACCAACCCTTGTCATAAAAATACAAGATGTTTGTTTCTTGCCAGGAAAGCCCTTAATTAGCAATCCGAAATGGCCTCATCACAGGACCAAACACCCACTCAAGGCCCTTTAGTGCCTTTCCTGGGCATAACCCAGCATTTTTTTTTAACTTTTATTTAATGAATATAGATTTCCAAAGTACAGCTTATGGAGTACATTGGCTTCCCCCCACCCCCCATGACTTCCCTCCCACCTGCAACACTCCCCTTTCCCGCTCTCTCTCCCCTTCCATTCATATCAAGATTCATTTTCAATTTTCTATATATACAGAAGATCAGTTTAGTATACATTAAGTAAAGAATTCAACAGTTTGCACCCACATAGAAACACAAAGTGAAATATACTGTTTGAGTACTCGTTATAGCATTAAATCTCAATGTACAGTACACTAAGTACACTAAGGACAAAGATCCTACATGAGGAGTAAGTGCACAGTGACTCCTGTTGTTGATTTAACAAATTGACACCCTGTTTATGGCATCAGTAATCTCCCTATGCTCCAGTCATGAGTTTCCAAGGCTATGGAAGCCCCCTGAGTTCTCCGACTCTTATCTTATTTAGACAAGGCTATGGTCAAAGTAGAAGTTCTCTCCTCCCTTTAGAAAAAGTTACCTGCTTCTTTGAAGACCTGTTCTTTCCACTGGGATCTCACTCACAGAGATCTTTCATTTAGGGTTTGGTTTTGTTGTTTTTTGTTTTTTTGTTTTTTTGTTTTTTTTTTTTTTTTTTTGCCACAGTGTCTTGGCTTTCCATGCCTGAAATACTCTCATGGGCTTTTCAGCCAGATCCGAATGCCTTTAGGGCTGATTCTGAGGCCAGAGTGCTGTTTAGGACATCTGCCATTCTATGAGTCTGCTGAGTATCTCACTTCCCATGTTGGATCGCTCTCCCCTTTATTTATTCTATCTGTTAGTATTAGCAGGTACTAGACTTGTTTATGTGCTCCCTTTGACTCTTAGTCCTTTCATTATGATCAATTGTGAACTGAAATTGATCACTTGGACTAGTGAGATGGCATTGGTACATGCCACCTTGATGGGATTGAATTTGAATCCCCTGGTATGTTTCTAACTCTACCATTTGGGGCAAGTCAGCTTGAGCATGTCCCAAATTGTACATCTCTTCCCTCTCTTATTCCCACTCTTATGTTTAACAGGGATCACATTTCAGTTAAATTTCAACACTTAAGAATAACTGTGTGATAATTACAGAATTAAACCAGTCGTATTAAGTAGAACAGACAAAAAAAATACTAAGAGGGATAATGTGTTAAGTTGCTCATTAACAGTCAGGGCTATGCTGATCAAGTCACCATTTCTCATAGTGACCAATTCACTTCAACAGGTTTCCTTTTTGGTGTTCAGTCAGTTGTCACCGATCAGGGAGAACATATGATATTTGTCCCTTTGGGACTGGCTTATTTCACTCAGCATGATGTGTTCCAGATTCCTCCATTTTGTTGCAAATGACTGGATTTCATTGTTTCTTACTGCGGTATAGTATTCTAAAGGGTACATATCCCATAATTTCTTTATCCAGTCTACTGTTGATGGGCATTTAGGTTGTTTCCAGGTCTTGGCTATTGTGAATTGTGCTGCAATAAACATTAGGGTGCAGGCCACTTTTTTGTTTGCCAATTTAAATTCCTTTGGGTAAATTCCAAGGAGTGGGATGGCGGGGTTGAACGGTAGAGTTATCTTCAGGTTTCTGAGGAATCTCCAGACTGACTTCCATAGTGGCTTAACCAATTCGCATTCCCACCAACAGTGGGTTAGTGTCCCTTTTTCCCCACATCCTCGCCGGCATCTGTTGTTGGTAGATTTCTGCATGTGAGCCATTCTAACCGGGGTGAGGTGAAACCTCATTGTGGTTTTGATTTGCATTTCCCTGATTGCTAATGACCTTGAACATTTTTTCATGTGCCTGTTGGCCATTTGGATTTCCTCTTTTGAAAAATGTCTATTGAGGTCCTTGGCCCATCTCTTAAGTGGTTGTTGGTTTTGTTTTTGTGGAGTTTCTTGATCTCTTTGTAGATTCTGGTTATTAACCCTTTATCTGTTGCATAGTTTGCGAATATTTTTTCCCATTCTGTCGGTTGTCTCTTCACTCTCCTGACTGTTTCTTTTGCAATACAGAAACTTCTCAATTTGATGCAATCCCAATAGTTGATTTTGGCTTTGACTGCCTGTGCCTCCCGGGTCTTTTCCAGAAATTCTTTGCCTGTGCCAATATCTTGAAGGGTTTCTCCAATGTTCTCTAGTAACTTGATGGTGTCAGGTCGTAGATTTAGGTCTTTAATCCATGTTGAGTGGATTTTTGTGTAAGGTGTAAGGTAGGGGTCTTGCTTCATGATTCTGCATGTGGAAATCCAGTTTTCCCAGCACCATTTATTGAATAGACTGTCCTTGCTCCAGGAATTGGTTTTAGATCCTTGATCAAATATAAGTTGGCTGTAGATGATTGGGTTGATTTCTGGTGTTTCAATTCTGTTCCATTGGTCTATCCATCTGTTTCTGTACCAGTACCATGCTGTTTTGATTACAAATGCTCTGTAGTATGTCCTGAAATCTGGTATTGTGATGCCTCCGGCTTTGTTTTTGTTGTACAAGATTGCTTTAGTTATTCGAGGTCTCTTTTGCCTCCATATGAATTTCAGCATCATTTTTCCAGATCTGAGAAGAATGTCTTTGGTATCCTGATTGGAATTGCATTGAATCTGTAAATTGCTTTTGGGAGAATGGACATTTTGATGATGTTGATTCTTCCAATCCATGAGCATGGAAGATTTTTCCATTTTTTGGTATCCTCTTCTATTTCTTTCTTTAAGATTTTGTAATTCTCATTGTAGAGATCTTTAACATCCTTGGTTAAGTTTATTCCAAGGTATTTGATTGTTTTTGTAGCTATTGTGAATGGGATTGATCTTAGCAGTTCTTTCTCAGCCATGGCATTGCTTGTGTATACAAAGGAGGTTGATTATTTTTGTGCATTGATTTTATATCCTGCCACTTTGCCAAACTCCTCTATGAGTTCTAATAGTCTCTTAGTAGAGTTCTTTGGATCCTCTAAGCAAAGAATCATATCGTCTGCAAAGAGGGATAGTTTGACTTCTTCCTTCTCAATTTGTATTCCTTTAATTTCTTTTTCTTGTCTGATGCCTCTGGCTAAAACTTCCAGAACTATGTTAAATAGCAGTGGTGAGAGTGGGCATCCCTGTCTGGTGCCAGATCTCAGTGGAAATGCTTCCAACTTTTCCCCATTCAATAGGATGTTGGCCGTGGGTTTTTCATAAATTGCTTTGATTATATTGAGGAATGTTCCTTCTATACCCAATTTGCTTAGAGTTTTCATCATGAAAGGGTGTTGAATTTTATCGAATGCTTTCTCTGCAACTATTGAGATAATCATATGGTTTTTCTTTTGCAGTCTGTTAATGTGGTGAATCACATTGATTGATTTGCGAATGTTGAACCATCCCTGCATACCAGGGATGAATCCCACTTGGTCTGGGTGGATGATTTTCCTGATGTGTTGTTGTATTCTATTGGTGAGAATTTTATTGAGGATTTTTGTGTCTATGTTCATCAGGGATATTGGTCTATAATTTTCTTTCAGTGCTGCATCTTTCTCTGGCTTAGGGATTAAGGTGATGCTGGCTTCATAGAAAGAATTTGGGAGGATTCCCTCTTTTTCGATTGTTCTGAATAGTTTGAGAAGAAATGGAGTTAGTTCTTCTTTAAATGTCTGGTAGAATTCAGCAGTGAATCCATCTGGTCCAGGGCTTTTCTTTGTTGGGAGGGCCTTTATTACTGTTTCAATTTCTGTCTCAGTTATGGGTCTGTTTAGGTTTTCTATGTCTTCCTGGTTCAATTTTGGTAGATTGAATGTGTCCAGGAATCTATCCATTTCTGATAGATTTTCCTGTTTGCTGGCATACAAGTCCTTGTAGTAATTTCTGATGATTCTTTTTATTTCTGTGGTGTCTGTTGTTATGTTTCCTTTTTCATCTCTGATTTTATTGATTTGGGTCTTTTCTCTTCTTTTTTTAGTTAGTTGGGCCAACGGGGTGTCAATTTTGTTTATTTTTTCAAAAAACCAGCTCTTTGCTTGGCTGATTTTTTGTAATTTTTTTTTATTCAATCCTGTTAATTTCTTCTCTGATTTTAATTATTTCTCTTCTCCTACTAGATTTGATAACCCAGCATTTAAAAAGACTCCTACCTTTTCTTTCAGGGGAGTTGAGCTAAGGTTACACGGGGTTCTCTCCAATATTACAGTTCTTGCTGAACAAAATCTAACTGTTAACTAGTGTTCAGGTTTATTTATCTTCCATTTCAGGGTTCAATGAAGGAAACAGATACCATGCTGAGCATTTCAAATAGGAAGAATTTAAACACAGGTCATTAATTATGAAATCACTAGAAGAAGTGGAGATTTGGAGGTAGGGCTCCTAGACTTACTGTCCACACTACAAGCATGTTTTAGAATAAAGACAGCCCTACTAATAATGACTCTGGGATAACAGGTAGAAAGTAGGCCTTTGACAAGCATATGCATACAGGATCAGCTGAAAGTCAGGGAGCCAACACTGTGTCACAATGACACCAGAGAGCTGGTGTTCTGAGTTTTCAAGCAGCTTTCTCTCTACCACCCACATGCCCCTAAAAGTCTCAGACCCACAAAGCCAGAGGCAAGAGAGGCTCAACTCACACCAACTTCTGCCAGAGAGCTCAATCAGGAAGCCAGCCCCTCTTTCTTCTGTCTCCGCATTCTTGCCAGTAGACCTACAACTGACTCTGCAGGTGCAGTGCGTATGGTAGTTCTTCCTCTTCTTCACCATAGAGGGGGATGAAATGCAGTTCAGACAAGGGGTCTATCGCAGCCACCCGGCGGGCTTCTAGGCCCTGATTCTAGTCCTCCACTGCTCGTCAGCCTTGCAGGCAGTGCCCTGAGCCCGAGAGCCCCGCAGGCGTGGCCCAGCTCCCCGGCACAGCGCCTGTTTCCGCCACTTCTGTGCCCTTTTCCTGACCGAGCCCTAGCAGGCTGCAGGCCTCCGTGCTCTCAGCGAAGAAGCCACCACGGAGTGTCACGCCCGGGCCACACGCTGGGGCCTGTCCTGTGGCAGACCTTCCGTCCCTACAGGGGCCTCGGAGGACTTGGGTTCCAGGTGCCCTGCGACAGGAATGTACCCCCGAGTAAATGACGGTACTCGTCTTGAAAACGTGATGGCTGCGCTCTCCGTATCCCCGCTGCACCAAGTGCCCGTTCATTGCTTCCTGGTGCAAGACAATGGCTCTTCCGGGCTCCCTGGCCTGCAGATGGTGCGGCTGTGACTGTCATAGCCATCACTGAGCCCTATTTCTTTAGCTTAAAAAAAGAAACCTTCTTTTTACAATAAATACATTTTCTTTCTATTTCCTTTCATTTCTTAGCTCTATTTATCATATTACAGTCAATAAATATTTGTCAAGTAAATGAATTAATGGCCCTGCTCTCTCTTTTATCTGACCGTGAGCCTGTTCTTAAGCATACTAACTAGTTTTGATTAGAGCTTGTTTTACAATAATTATTCAACTTATTTCAGATTTTTTATTACTTTCATAGGTCCAGAAGTTAGGCTTTCTCTCAAATCTCTACCTCCTGCTTCTCTCCCACCACCCCTAAACTCTAAAGCATGTATTTCTTGGCATATTTTGCCCATGTGTTCATTTTTAATCAGTGAGTTAAGCACCATGTTATAAAAATTTTTTTTTCAAAATTGAGAAATAATTGTGTGAAGAATTTTTCTTCAATTTGAAGAAAAAATTAGGACTCAATCATATGTTTTGCACTTTAGATTTCCTAAAAATTTTTTGCGGTTCCCCAGAGAAACATTACATTCCCATAATAAAAATAATAAGAATAAAGACTGTGTTTGAGCAAGCTCAGACTTTCTGTGTTTGTTCACAGTCTATCTGGAGCCCCTTCTTGGTAAATCCAGACTAAATCTCTGTGGTTTATGAGTCCCTAGCCAAACTGATAATAAAAATTGTTTATGCCTCTCTCCAGAAGGTCTGACTGCTTTACCTAAGTGACCTCCATAGGCGGAGTGTCAGTGGTGGTGGTGGTTACTGTTTCTAACCACTGTCTCTAAATCAGAAGACAAGAAAGAATAATAAATTAACATTTATTAAATGCCTAAATGGCATGAGCAGGGCCAGCATATGGTATTACTGGTAAAGCTGACACCTGGGATACCCTACACCCCATATTGAAGCCAATTCATGTCCTGGCTGCTCCATTTCCCATCCATCTCCCTGCTAATGGCCTAAGAAAAGCATCAGAGAATGGCCCAAGTACTTGGGCCCCTGGCACCTATGTGGGAGACCTGGAAGAAGCTCCTGGCTCCTGGCTTCAGCCTGGCCCAGCACTGGGGCCATCTGGGGAATGAACCAGGCAGATGGAAGACCTATTTGTCTTTCCCTCTCTCTGTGTAACCCTGACTTTCCAATAAATAAATCTTTTTAAAAAATGAAAAGTCTATGAGCCACTTGACATATGCTACCTCCTTTAATTTTTATACTACGAAGCACATATTATTATACCCACATTATAGATGAGGAAAATGAAGTTTAAAAAGGAAAATAACTTGACCAAGATCTTATAGATACTAAATGTCAAATCTCTAATTCAAGTCCACATCTAATCCAACTCCAAAATTTGTGCTTCTGCTCTAAAAATCTCCATATGAAGTCTGAAATGTTGCTCAACTCAGAGCATCATGGCATGGATTTTTCAGTACAGTGCAGCTTTTCCTATTTCATGCTTCATAATGACAAAATTTCACCCTGATCATCTGAGTAGATGGATTCATCCTTCCTTAAAATAAAAATCGGAACCTAAATTGCTGCTCTTCAAAGTAGGCCTTATTCCTGCCTATGGAAATTGGTTGCCCACTGGAAGAACAAGACGTGATCATTGCTCCAGTTGAATTATGTTCACTAATCTGCAAGATTTTTCTGAGCATTTAACATAAGCTAATAGTACAAACCAATTAACAAAATGAGATTACACTCAAAGATTGTAAAGCTAAACACCATTCCCAGGAAATGCAAATATTAGTAATTGGGGTTTTAAGTAGAACAAACTTTAAACCAAAGGAGGTATAGGGACACACATAGCAAGCAAAAGTCAGCTTTCTGACAAAACTATTTTGGCAGAAAGTATCTAAGTATGCAGATAAGTCTTCCCCCCTCGCCACCAATATTAGACCACCCTTTAAACACCTTTGTTTCTGATTTTGAATGAAAACATCAAATATGAAAGTTTTCAACAGAGCCAACATCAGCCGGCACTCAACAACCTTTGCAGACAACTGCTCTAGGTGTTTGTTAGCGACCATCATGAAGAGGAAACAAAGTAATGGAGTCAAATGTTTGGAAGCATTTGCTTCACAGAGAAGCATCTTGAGTTGTCTCTAGCAAGACCTGAGCTTGCTTGCTCAGTTGCAGAATCCCTTGAATCAGAAGGATTGTCTTATGAGAGTGGAAAATAAATTACATAACTAATAAGGCAACCACGAGTCAAACTGACATTTAACCAAGAATTGTTTACATAAACCAGTAATGGACCCCTATTGTATAAAATGCAATCACAGAGGAACTAAGGCAGGCAAAAGAAGGCTGCTAAACAAAAAGCCTAATTTGAGACTAATTATACAAAAGTAGGAAATCCAAATTAACCACCTTGTCCATGGTGCTATATTTGACAGGTTTAAGAAAAAAAAAAGTATTGGATCAGTGGGGCACCGCTAAGGAATACATTGTAAACTATGAAGAGATGAAAATTAATGAGGGTGCTCTTCAGGCACTAGTGTAGAAATATCTCAAAAACAAAAGGGTACAAACCAATGTAAACCATGTAATCATTTTTAAAAGAAAACTAGGATAAATACTACAAACACAAATGTGTTGAGATTGTATTTACATAAAATACTTCTGAAAGAAAACCTGGGGACCTCCAGGGAGAACTGGGTGGCTCGGGGAGTGGGTGCGACAGAGGCTTTTCACTATGAATTTCCTTGTGCATTTTAAGTTAAACTAGTGTTCCTCAATCCTACAATAAAAAACTGAGACCAAAAGCAACATTAGTGCCAGTTCTAAGGTTAATGACTCTAACATGTTTAATTGTCCTAAATAAAAGGATGACAAATAAGCACGTGCCTTGACCCAGGAATTCCCCAGCTAGAAACTTTCCCTGTAGACACATTCTAAACTAAAAATCCAAAAAAAAAAAAAAAAAAAAAATCAGTATTGCAATGTTATTAACAGGAGAAACTTGAGAGAACGTGAAAGAGTATTAACAATTGCTTATGTAAAAACCTAAAGGATCACCCATCTACTGAATTTGATTAGCAAAGGGAAGAGCGTGTTACAAGACGCTCCTGCATTGGACCAGCTGCATCCCTGAAAACAGTGTTTGCATTTGGCAAGTGAGGCTTCTAAGCGCTTCCTACTTTGTGAGTCAAGTACAAATTGCAACACAATGGATCGTCAAGCCACATAGCCATAAGGCCTCCATGGCATGGATGTTTAGTTGTGTTTTTTTGTTTGTTTGTTTGTTTGTTTTTGACAGGCAGAGTGGACAGTGAGAGAGAGAGAGAAAGTTCACCTCCAATGGCCGCCGCGGCTGGCGCACCGCGCTGATCCGATGGCAGGAGCCAGGTGCAGGGTGCAGGGCCCAAGCACTTGGGCCATCCTCCACTGCACTCCCTGGCCACAGCAGAGAGCTGGCCTGGAAGAGGGGCAACTGGGACAGAATCCGGCGCCCCAACCGGGACTAGAACCCGGTGTGCCAGCGCCGCAGGCGGAGGATTAGCCTAGTGAGCCGCAGCGCCGGCCGGATGTTTAGTTTCAATAAGGACGCAACAGCAATCTCATAGCTGCTCTCCAAAAATGGCATACCCAACAAGTGTGTCATGGAATTCTTCTATATGTTCCAGAGACTCACAGCCAACAGTGACTGGGCTGATGCTGTGACACAGGTTAAGCCACCCTCTGTGGCACCCATATCCCATATGGGCGTGGTTCCCAGGGCTGACTGCTCCACGTTGAATCCATCTCCCTTCTAATGCACCTGGGAAAGCAGTGGAAGATGGTCCAAGTGCTTGGGCCCCTGCATCCATATAGGAGACCCGGATGAAGCTCCTGTCTCCTGGCTTCAGACCAGCCCAGCTTTAGCCACTCCAGCGATTGTGGCCAACTAGGGAGTGAACCAGTGGATTGGTGAAGATTCTCTCTCTCTCTCTCTCTCTCTCTCTCTTTCTCTCTCTGTAAGTCTGCCTTTCAAATAAAATAAATAAATGTTAAAAAAAAAAAAAAAAAAAAACCACAGTTACCAGGGTTCTATGTGCCAGGGGTGCTGATACTCTCCCCAGGTCAGACTGTTTCCTCTATCATTAATGGGGTGGGGAAGCACAAGCATGTAATATGTCAGTTCATGCCATACATTTATATGTAGCAGCAACAGAAGCAATGCATTAAACTGGCCCACAGGATCCGGATCAAAGGTTATGCTGTTTCCATTCCCTACTATGAACCTTGTGCAAACTGCTTCCACGGAATCCAGCAGCCCCTCGTCCTGCATAATGGGCAGGGCATTTACTTGGACTTCACCATCCCTCAGAGCCATCCAAGTTTAAGGCCCTCTCTTTCCCAGTTCCTCAGCATATCTGGATGGCTTCAAATGGTCTTTGATCCTGATGGTGGACATGGAGATCCCAGCCCCACACAGCGAAGGTCAGGTAAAAGAGGAGAAAGGAATTAATGGACACAAGGGGAATGGATGTCTCTATGCCAGGAAACAAGGCACTTTTACTTTCAGTTTTGAGTGGCACAGCAGGGTTTGTGGCTCTTCCAAAAGAACTTCGGTGCTTCTGCTTGACCCAAAGCACTGCACAGGGGGCATCTACAACTGACCCCATCTATTTCAGCTTTAGGGACCCCTTCCTTGTCTCAGAAGCCATGACTACTGGCTGGGGTCATGGGGTTTATGGTTTTTGGATCACTCAGGCTTCACAGTAACAGCAGCAATTTTAAGGAATATACCTTACTCCAAGGGGTCTCTGCCTTTGCCTGAGTAAGATCTCTCACTTTTTGTGCCGGTTTCAGGACACGAGCTATAGGAGTTGCCCAGCTGGGGGGCTTGATCGCGAGGATTTATTTCACTCCCACTTTCCAGCAGCTCCCCTGTTCAGCATGATAAACACACTTGGGGACGGGAAGAGCCCAAACACAAGCCGATGCTTCCCTGGTGGCTTCCCATGGGAATCTGTCTGGCTCGTGGATGTTCCCCCTGGCTGCAAGAAGCTAAAGCTCCCTGATAGCAGCCATCACAGAAAACAGCTGAGATATTTATCATCACCTCCAGATGGTTCTTAGGTCGGGAAGATAAACTGAAAACCAGCTAGCTGTTGCCATTCTCCCTTCGCAAGCGTTGAGCAGCCTGGCCTCTCCTCTCCCAAGGAACCAAAGTCCTAACAATCCACCTCGTTGCTGCCTATAGCAGTCACAGATTTCTCTTTCAGCTCCCTCTGAGATGCTGAGTGATTACAGAATACGTCACAAGAATCACATGTACACCCACACATCTGCAGACCCAGTGGAGGGTACTTCTTCAAACGTTACCTGAAAGGGACTGGGGACTTCTGCACACCCAGCACAAGGCCTCGCACTGGCTGTTACAGTGGGTTTCCTTGAGGCTAACCAGCAGAGTGACAGAGAGTTTCCGCACCCACAGAGAGAGCCAACAGAACACACTTTCAACAGTCTTTGGAGCTACTTCCGGGTACTTGGCCAACAAGCACCTTGCAGATTCCTCCTGTTAACAGCAATAACAGGGAAGAGGCCAGCTTGCCACACAATTCTCTTCAATGTTGGACTCCGATTCCCATGAACTTCCTTCAAACCCTGTTAACCAACCCAGAAAGCCTCCATTCCTCTTCATCGTGAACGATAGGTCCTCATCCCCAGCCCACCCTGACTGCCCCGACTGTCAGGAACAGTCTGACCATCTGTCAGGGTCTGAGATCTCTCGCTAGTCGCAAGATAACAAGTTAACCTGCTGAGTATCATGGATGCTTGCAGAAGACGCAAGACGGCGATGTCAGAGACAGAGGACGGGGTGGGATGGGGAAAGGCAGGAGAGGTGTCTAGGACCCACATTCCAGGAGGCTCAGATCATGTGCGTGCACATCAGGCCTAGAAAGGAGTGTCTCCTTGAATTTTTCACCCCACGTGACACCCCATTCACAGCCCTGCGAGTGACTTTATTACACCCCCAGCATTTACTACACAGCCAGAGAACCAGCATTTTCTTGTGCCAAGTTTCCAATTCCCAACAGACTTTTTTTGAAATATGAATTCAAATGTGCTTTTTAAATTAAGCCAAACTAATCCTCAGGGAAGCTTGCATATTTGGGGCCTATTCCATTAAACAGGACAAAGGAGGAATCATCTTGACCCTGAGCCCCATACCAGTCTCTGGACCTAATCTTGGCCCTGGAACAGAGGTAGATAAAAAACCATTGTAAAAAGCACAGCACCAAGTCAGTCTTGGGACGAATCCTATTCTGACCTTAGGTAGCAGTCTGTCACTAAGTCTTGTTTGATAACTGAGGCTTTGATCTGTACTCCTGGTCTTCAATCACTGAAATTCCTAAGTGGCCCTCCAATTTTTGGAAGACTTATCTTTGTCTTACAGTTGAACCCAAATTTCCAGTATTCTCCCAGTTATTTCACACTAATTACCAACTTCCTTGACAAACATGACCTATACCTGCTGATTAGCACTCTGTTGCTTGTTTGCCCTTTTCTACTTGACTAGCTGTATTAACTTCAGTCAAACTGTGTAATGGTATTCTTATCCTCCCTGTGTCTCCTCCGATTGTAAACTGATACTCAAATCTACATTCTTACCTTCCCTACTATGTACCTCTTTGTATCTAAAATAATTCACCCATGACCTTAATCCCTGGCTCAAATCTGCCCCCCCCCCACACACACACACTTCAACAATTACAAATTTGCTTTGTTGATTTTTCTAATCATCTAATTTACTTAAATTTATTGCCTATAAAATTTAGGGATCCCTTCCTGGCTAAACAAGAAGCAAATGAAGTTCACTGTCAGAAACAGTAGTTCAATTCCGCTCTATACAGTGCTAAGCACTACAGCACCGTTAAACAAGTACCTTGTCCCAAACTCTCTATTTACATTATTGACAAATTACCTCTCTGATTCCTGGTTTCCAAATCTCTCCTGATAACAGGATCATGGTCAGATCAATCTTTACCTACACTTAGGACTTGTTATTTCTTTTCATTCCTGCAGACCTCCAAAATTCACAGTTGATCTTCTGCCTCTCTAACTCAAATATACAGGCACATTTGCTCTCCAGGTTCCTATTTGATTTTCTGCTAATAGACACTGCTGACTCATTTCCTCTGTGTATCCCTCTATCAGCTTTTACTCCTCACCCAATACGACCAATATGAGTGTATTGCATGGTATTGAGACTCGAGTTCAAATATCAACTTCCTTTTCCTACAAATACCACACAACGATCAAACTTGTGGTGAATGAGTGGTTTAATAGGGGAATCAAGTAAAGCAAGACATGAGAATTGCATTATATCTGAGATTGTTGGCACTGTGCTAAGGCGTTCAAATTTCATTTGTTCTACAGGAAAACACATAGAGGAAGAACAGTAAGCACAACTGGAAGCCAGAAGCCTGGATGTGGGTCTTGCTTCTGCCACACTTCTGTTAACATAATCATCTCCTCATTAAAATCTTCAAGTTTTGGGAAATGGCCAAGCTTATGGTACAAAATGTTTAAAATTTGTAAAATCTGAAAGCTCAAATTTTATCACTGGCAACAAACACTTGAAGTAACAAGCTCACATTATTAATTTTGTAAAAATGTCTGTAAAGCAACTACATTTGAATAACCATAGTTTTCCTACCATTTTTTCCAGTAAATATGTTCCATGAGAAAGAGGTTAGTTCGGCTCACAAAGCAAACACTGGCACAAGAACTTTCTCTCAGCAGATCATCGTCCTACATGATCCATCAGAAGAAGGGCTTTGTCCATCCTCCGCTGTCACACAGCACACGAAAAATACTCAAAAGTTGAGGCTTAGTGAAATTAATCATTAATCATTTTTACTACTTCATCAAAAGCATTCTCAAGTGAGCTCATTTTTTAACTGTCAGTGCCTGGCAAAGATGAATAAAATAGCTATAGGACAGATTGGTGCTGTTGTCCTCTGTGAGCTTCTTGTGGGGCACACAGATTAAAAACACAGCAAGACTTTTGAGGTCAAATTAGTTTTTATTAGGCAGGTGGAGACTGCCCTCTCACATGGCAAATCCGGAGAAGGCAGCCCCAAGTTGCAGTTGTAGGGCATTTTTAAAGGCAGAAACTACAAGTTGGTGGCTTGGCCGTTATCAAGCAAGCAAGCAAGCAAGCAAAGAATTACAGAAGTCAGAAATCTGCCAGTTACAGCCGGATGAGCAGACCACTCTCTATAACTTGTTTCTCTCAAGGGAACAGTCCCTTCTCCGAAGCAACCAAGCAAGATAACCTATAACCACTCGGGCATGCTATGACCTGTGAGAAAATTTTAAACTTCAAGCCACCCTGCTTTGTTGCATTAGGAAAAAAAAAAAAAAAGTCAACATACTGGAAAAGATAAATAAATTCTTAGTAAGATTTTAAAAACAGATTTGACCACAGGGACTCCCTGGTATCAAAACATGTAGGATTGATAGCAATGTGTGTTTTCTATAAGGATTAGGAAACGCCTCCTAAAAAATAGTTTTTCCTAAGAAAAAAAGGGACTCAAGTGGCAATTTTGTTTAGAGCAATGATTCTGAATGCAGATGAGTAGATCACCCCAATTGTCATCAAGGCCACCGTTCCTTGGACCTATGTCTGACTTCTAGCTTGAGGGCATTGTCAGAATAAATCTAGAAATATTTTACAGAGAGTTTTCACTAAATTCCTCTCTAGACATGAAAAGGAGTGGTTTTAGCTACGCTGAAGGCCTGAGACTGTAACAATAGCAGGCCTTCTGTGCAAGTACAGAATTCTTGACATTAGCTGGCAACCTTGGCTGAAACATTAAGAATATTTGGTGTCATTCATTACCCCTGGGAGGCACATCAGCAGCCTCGCCTTTGGGTTTTTTACTCTTATGGATCATCTGTACTTGGGGAACTGAACGCGCTGTGGGGGTCACCTGCTGAGCTGCCTACGGGGTTCACAACAAGACCATCTCCACCTGAGCTGGAGTAAGAGATGGAGATGGAGCCAGGATACAGGGGTGGTCCTCGGGGACGCCTTCCTGGAAAGCATGACGCAGAGGCCCTGGAGAGAAGCCCTCACCGTCTTGGTGAGTCATTTAAAACAGGACTGGTGGGCCGGCGCCGCGGCTCACTAGGCTAATCCTCCGCCTAGCGGCGCCGGCACACCAGGTTCTAGTCCCGGTAGGGGCGCCGGATTCTGTCCCGGTTGCCCCTCTTCCAGGCCAGCTCTCTGCTGTGGCCAGGGAGTACAGTGGAGGATGGCCCAGGTGCTTGGGCCCTGCACCCCATGGGAGACCAGGAAAAGCACCTGGCTCCTGGCTCCTGCCATCGGATCAGCGCGGTGCGCCGGCCGCAGCGCGCTGGCCGCGGCGGCCATTGGAGGGTGAACCAACGGCAAAGGAAGACCTTTCTCTCTGTCTCTCTCTCTCACTGTCCACTCTGCCTGTCAAAAAAAAAAAAAAAAAAAAAAAAAGATAAAACAGGACTGGTGGCCGGCACCAGGACTCACTAGGCTAATCCTCCACCTGCGGCACCGGCACACCGGGTTCTAGTCCCGGTCAGGGCACTGGTTCTGTCCCGGTTGCCCCTCTTCCAGGCCAGCCCTCTGCTGTGGCCCGGGAGTGCAGTGGAGGATGGCCCAAGTGCTTGGGCCCTGCACCCCATGGGAGACCAGGAGAAGCACCTGGCTCTTGGTTTCAGATGGGCGCAGCGCGCCGGCCGCAACGCACCGGCTATAGTGGCCACTTGCGGGGTGAACCGACGGAAAAAGGAAGACCTTTCTCTCTGTTTCTCTCTCTCTCACAGTCTAATTCCGCCTGTCAAAAAATAAATAAAAAATAAAAAATAAACAGGACTGGGTTCCTCACGGATGTAAAAGCAGCCAAAAAAGTCATGCTTTAAGGCATTAGTCTTCTTCCCTGGGTGATAAAGCCCAGGAAATGACTGATTATTAGGTGTAAACATGAAAGTTAATCTTCTAATTATACTTATTTTCCCTAGAAATTGGTTTTATGTAAAATCTATTTTAATATTGATCCATTGGTTTAATTATTAATCAGGAAAAACAAAAATTCTTTTTTTAAAAAAAGATCTATCTATTTATTTGAAGGCAGTGTTAACAGAGAGGCAGAGGCAGAGAGAGAGAGAGAGAGAGAGAGAGAGAGAGAGAGAGAGGTCTTCTATCCACTGGTTCACTCCCCAGATGGCCACAACGGCCAGAGCTGCGCTGATCCAAAGCCAGGAGCCAGGAGCTTCTTCCATGTCTCCCACGTGGGTGCAGGAGCCCAAGGACCTGGGCCATCCTCCAGTGCTCTCCCAGGCCATAGCAGAGAGCTGAATTGGAAGTGGAATAGCCGGGATTCAAACTAGTACCCATATGGGATGCCAGCCCTGCAGGCAGTGGCTTTACCCACTACACCACAGTGCCGGCCCCCTCTTTCTTTCTTAAAAAAAAAGATAACTTTCTATGTTTTTATTTCATCCTCAAAGATTCCATCTGTATCTTATCACTGCTGGGGATCAAGCATCACTACAAAGCCTGATGTTTTAGATATCTATTTCTACTCAACATAATATTAACATTTGGATTTAAGTTACTTTGTGATGTTTAATGATGTTTAAAAAACAACTTTATTCTATTTTACAAAAAATATTTTACATAACCACTGGAAAGGTCAGGAACCTGACCACAAGCAAAATATAAAAATTATACTCTGTTCTGTATACTCTGTTTCAAATAAAGATGTGTTAAACACATGATTTACTCAAAGTTACAAAACTGAAGAAGATGAACTAACTCATGTAAAATAGATACTGAGTACTTACAAAATTTGCATTATTGTCTATCATTTTATAAAAACATGTCACAAACAGAAATCTATCCTCTTTCTCCCCATTCCCATAAATCTGCTGCCATATTAGCTTTGTTGCCATTCCTCAGAAATGCCAAACTTGTTCCTACCTAAGAGATTTTGCACATGTAATTCTCCTTGTATGAGTTAGACAAATGCATTACTACATAATGAGTTACCCCTGAAACTTCATAATTCACATATTGCACAGTCCCTGTAGGCCAGCATTGCAGAGCAGGCTTAGCTGGGCGGCCTGGCTCCGAGTATCCTGCAACAGTGCAGTAAGTGTCAGACAGGGCTGCCATCAACCGAAGGCTTGAGGAGCTGGAGGGTCCACTTGCAAGACGGCTCAGCCACATGGCTGGCAAGCTGGAATCGGCTGTTGGCAGGAGGCCTCAGCTCCCTGCCATGTGGCTTGCCCTGTAGCACCGCTTTGAGGGTCCTCATGATATGGCAGCTGACTTCTCCCAGAGGACGTTTCAGATCAAGACGGAAGCAGCAATGTGTTAATGTCCTAAGCGCAGAATTTGTGTGCCATTGCTTCGCCTATATTCTACTGGTCAGAGACCAATGCTGACACGTGGGAGTAACTACACAAAGGCATAAGTACCAGGAGGCAGGGACCACTACCAGGGGCCCTGTTCTCAGACACTGTACTTTTCCCCACCTCACTATTTCAAGTCTTGCTGAATGTGACTTCCTCAGGTCTTTCTACCTTTTAAATCAGATGGCCTTTGCCCTCCTACTTTCTATCCCGTTGCCCAACATTACTTTTATACCACACATCCATGCCTGAAATTACTTTATGTGCTTACATGTTGAAGTTTTTAATCATCTATCCTCCAAGCTTCATGGTGAGAAAAACTTTATCTACCTGGTTTAGAAGGCAGACCAATCACCACACATAGTGCCCAGCCCAAAAGAGGCACCCGGTAACTACTTTTTTAATAAATGAATGGTTTTTGAAGCAGTAGTAATGAATTTAATTTACACTCAGCTGTTCATGTTGTTGCACAGTTTAGCATTTACAATTCTTTATTGCAATTCTATCAAAGAGAGTACTTAAAAATAAATGTAGGGTATGCATTGTAGCACAGTGGGTTAAGCCATACACTGGGGTACCTTCATCATATATCAGAGTGTCAGTTCAAGTCCCAGTTCCTCCACTTCTGATCCAGCTTCCATACTTCTGGGAAGGCAGCAGATGATGGCCCACGGACCTGGCTCCAAGCCACCCATGTGGTAGACCCATCTGGAGTTCTGGGTTCCTGGCTTCAGCCTGGTCCAACCTATTACAGGCATTTGGGGGGTAAATCAGCAGCAAGGTTTCTGTCTTTCTGTCCCTCTGTTACTCTACTTTTCAAAAAATAAATCTTTCTAAAAGAAAGAAAAAAAGAAATGTAGATGGACAGAGATGTCAATACTGGAAGGGCTTAATCTCATCAAATGGCATCGCTTAAGTATTTAATGCTTCTGGATCATGGAGCTTTTTATTATTTGAGGACCCGATGGGTGTATTCATCATCCATCATTTTTCTCAAATAAAGAAGGCAGATGTATGCTTGTTTTAAATAGACAAATGTCAGTTCCCGCTACTGACCCCGCCCTCTCACCTGCACCTCTCCAGGTGGTGAAATTGCGGCTTGCCCTTTCCCTGCCAAGAAGAACATAATCAAAGTTAAAGCCTAAAACTGAAATTCCACCTAAAATACTGCGATTGGTACTCTGCACAAAGAATGACTGGAAATGGTCTGTCAGATGCTCATTTACGCAAAGTCATTTGCACCTATGCAATTAGATTATAATGACGGTAATCTGTTCAGACTAATAGTGCTCATTGCAAATGTAATTATTCTAGCTTTAATCCATCTTAATTGAGTAGGAGAGCAGAAATGGGTAGGTTGGTCAGTAAATGAACCTTAAGATCAAAGTAAGCAAAGAGTCAGTCAGTACATGGACCTCTGAGTTCAAAGTAAACTAAAGGATGCCCATTCTAAAGTGCATTGCCAAAAAAATTAAATGGAATCATTAAAATGAAAAGAATACCAGAGATATCTAGGTCTCCAACACAATACTCAACTCTATTTGAACTACAACAGTGATGGAGATCTCCTTTCCCCAAGATATTTTTTTATGCAGGATCAAATGCCCTTTTATGGTAAACCAAAATAATCCTCCGAAAGTTTCCACATCTGGGGCCTAGCTCTATTCCATCAAACATGACAAAATACAGCTAATCTTTCTATTCCTTGACAGTCTTTTTTTAACTTTTCATTTATTTTTATTTTTTAGTGAAAACAAGAAATATACTAGTGATATGGTTCATTTCTTCTTCAAGCATGTAGAAGATAAAAGTACTAGCAATCCTTGTTTAGTTTTACAGAGTAATTCTACTAGTAGTACTCAAACTTCTTAGGAACACGGAAGTCAAGTACATAATCACTAGGGCAAGAACTATAAAGACAATAAAGCCATATTTTTCATTTTAAGACTGCTCTCACAGAACTTAGCCACAATTTGCAAAAGCCTAAGACTCTTCGAAGATCACATTATTCAAGTTACATTTCTGAGAATAAAGCTATATATGAACAGAGACCAGAACAATCTAATCTATTGAATATCCACAGAATTCTTCACAGTATTTTTGTACATGTTCTCAATTACAAGCAAAAAGCAGGCCTGTAAACATCAAATTTGAAATTAAGTAGAAATGGAGAAAGGAATAGGATTTTACTCAAAGTGAAAAAGGAACATATATCATTAATTTTCCATATATATAAGGTCACTTCTAGAATAATAGAAGACATTCAGACTTGCATTTATGTTTATAAGTAGCTGGCAAACATCAGGAATTAGGAAAAACTGAAGAAAAATCTTCCTGTGAACATCCAGGTAAACTCCAACCCATTTGACTCCCGACCTCTGATCCTGCAGGGTTGCTTTTCTGTGGGCCTTTCCAACCCCACTCCATAGCAGGATCATTTTTCCTTTGGGTTTTTACTTAGTTTCCCCAACCTAGAGCGTCATTTCCACTGTTTGTGTCCAGACCTCAAAAGCCCTCAAAGACTCAGGCCAAAGCCTTCCAAACAGAAAAGAAAAAGGCAAAGGTGGGTGGTCATTTATACCACAATACTCACTCACCCCTAAGACAGCCCTAACCCTACCACTGTCCACCTCTTGTAACTTGCCCTGAGAATCCTGACACATTGCACACAGACCCCCAGCCTCAGAAGCCCAGCATCTCCCACGGCACAGACTGCAGCCTGCTCCCTCACTTGTTCGAACAGAAGCAGGGGAGGAAATGCAGAACTGACTTCTGAGAGCCAAAGCAGCCAGGCTGTAGGATAGAGGCCCTTGGGAAAACAGAGCAATAACAAAGTAGTACAGAAGACAGGATGAACCACAAAATCCAGCTGGGGGATCATTTCTAAGAAGTCCAAGGCCCAAGATTGCTGTCTTTAGAAAATGGAATGAAACTAAGTTTTGGTTGCTTTAGTTCATAACTAGTTTGAAGACTGTCCTGAACCCCTCTCCCCTCCCAGCTTCTCAAATTAAAGTTCAATTAAAAACACAGGTTTTGGTTGAATGATGGTGGAAAGGGTGTTGCAAGGAGTGGAGAGTGGGGATGCCCATGACAGTCTTTTAAATCAGTGGTTCTCTAAATGGGTGCACAATGGAGCTGTCTAAGCTTAACTATTGATGCCTAGAACTTACCAGCAAATTTTGTGCCTGTCTGGGATGGGGTTTGGGCACTGAAAGTCCTTAAAGATCTCCACAAGATTCCAACGCGCAGCCAGAGCTGAGAACTGTTATATTCACAAAGAGCTAGCTTGTCCCCAACACTTCTGACCTTCTCTTCCCAAAATGAATTCTTACCTTTTCCTTCCATGATTCTTTGTATGGCAGGATTTTCAAACTGTATTATCTGAGTGCCCTAAAGATACTCTATTTAGTTGAACTCTACTTTTTTTCACTTGTTAAGGAATACAAAATTTCATAAGTACAACTTTAGGAATACAATGATTCTTCCAACCATACCCACCGTCCCACCCACACTCCCACCCCTCCTCCTCTTCCCTCTCCCATTCCCAGTCCCATTCTCCATTAAGATGCATTTTCAATTAACTTTGTACCCAGAAGATCAACTCTATACTGAGTAAAGATTTCAACAATTTAAACACACACACATAGACACACACATACACAAACTGTTTGAGAACTGGCTTTATGGTTAACTCTCAATACAAATCATTAATGACAGAGGACCTGCATGGGGAGTTAGTGCACTGTAACTCTTGTTGTTAACTTAACAATTAATATTCTTATGTATGACATCACTGACAACCTGAGGCTCTTGAAATGAGCTGCCTAGGCTATGGAAGCCTTTTGAGTCCACAAAGCCATCAATATTTAGACAAGGACATAGCAAAGTGAAAATTCTCTTCTCCCTTTAGAGAAAAGTACATTCTTCTTTGATGGTCACTTCTTTCGACTGGGTTCTCACTCAGAGACCCTCATGTAGAACATTTTTTACCACAGTGTCTTGGATTTCCAGGCCTGAGATGCTCTCATGGGCCTTTCAGCCAGACAGGAAGCCTTAAGGGCTGATTCTGAGGTCAGAGTGCTACTGAAAGTGACTGTCATTCTATGAGTCTCTGTGTGGACTGCTTCCCATGTTGGACATACTCTCCTTTTTAATTCTATCTATTATGACTGCTGGGCACTTGATCCTATTATATGATCTTTTTAACACTTAATCCTATCAATATGTTCACTTTAACACTAATTGTGATTACTTTAACAATTAAGATGGCATTTTTACCACCCAGATTAATGAGATTTAGAGTCCCATCACAAGTTTTTAAACTTACCCTTAGAAGTAAGTCCATAGGAACGTATGCAGAAATATACAGCTTTACAGTTACAGACTTCCTCCTCCCTCTATTTTAATTGACTTCAATTGACTTTATACACATATTATTAACTCTGTGTTAAGTAAAGAGTTCAACAAATAGTATGAAGAAAAAGAAAAAAAAAAACAAAGAAAACAAAACTTTTCTTGACAGTCAAGACAAGGGCAGCTCAAGTCATTCCTTCTCAAAGTATCAATTTCACTTCTACAGATTTCATTTTAGGTGTTCCATTAGTTCTCACAGATCAGGAAGAAAATTTGGTATTTGTCCCTTTGGGACTGGCTTATTTCACTAAGTATGATGTTTTCCAGATTCATCCATTTTGTTGTATATAACTAGATTTCATTTTTTTTTTACTGCTGTGTAGCATTCTATAGTGTACCTATCCCATAATTTCTTTATCCAGTCTTCAGTTGATGGGCATTTAGGTTGGCCTATATCAAGAAATTAAGTACCAAATAAATGAGCTATCAATGCATCTCAAGGATCTAGAAAAACAACAGCAAACCAAACCCAAAACTAATAGGAAAAAAGAAATAATTAAAATTGTAGAAGAAATCAACAGAATACAGAAAAACAATAAAAAAATTTCAGCAAAATGAAGAGCTGGTTGTTTGGAAATATAAACAAAATTGACACATCATTGGCCCAACTAACCAAAAAAAGGAGAAATCAATAATATTAGAGATGAAAAATGAAATGTAGGGGCCGGCACAGTGGTGCAGTGGTTAAAGCCCTGGCCTGAAGCTCTGGAATCCAATATGGGTACCAGTTCTAGCCCCAGATGCTCCTCTGCCGATCCAGTTCTCTGCTATGGCCTGGAAAAGCAGTAGAGGACAGCCCGAGTCCTTGGGGCCCTGCACCTGTGTGGGAGACCCAGAAGAGATTCCTGGCTTTCGGCTTCAGATCGGCACAGTTCCAGCCATTGTGGACAACTGGAGAGCAAACCAGTCAATGGAAGACCTCTCTCTCTGTCTCTACCTCTCTCTGTAACTCTGCCTTTCAAATAAATAAAACAAAGCTTTAAAATAAAAGAAAAAGGAAAAGGAAATATAACAACAGATACCACAGAAGTAAAAAGAATCATCAGAAATTACTACAAAAAGCTGTATGCCAACTGACTAGGAAACTTAGCAGAAATGGAAAGATTCCTGGACACATACAACTTACCTAAATTGAGCCATGAAGACATAGAAAACCTAAACAGACCCATAACGAAGTCAAAAATTGAATCAGTAATAAAGGCCCCCCCAACAAAGAAAAGCACAGGACCAGATGGCTTCACTGCTGAATTCTACCAGATATTTAAAGAAGAACTAACTCCAATTCTTCTCAAGTTATTCAAAACAATTGAAAGGGAATCCTCCCAAATTCTTTCTACAAAGCTAAAATCACCTTAATTCCTAAACCTGAAAAATATGCAGCAAAGAAAGAGAATTACAGACCAATTTACTGATGAACATAGACACAAATACACTCAGCAAAATTCTAGCCAACAGTACCCAACAACACATCATAAAGATGATCCACCCAGACCAAGTGGGATTTATCCCTGGCATGCAGGGAAGATTCAACATTTGCAAATCAATCAATGTGATACATCACATTAACAAACTGAACAAGAACTATATGATTATCTCAATAAATGCAGAGAAAGCATTTGATAAAATACAATACCCTTTCATGATGAAAACTCTAAGCAAATTGGTTTAGAAGTAACATGCCTCAACACAATCAAGACAATTTATGACAAACCCATAGCCAGTGTCATATTGAATGTGGAAAATTTGGAAGTATTCCCACTGAGATCTGGTACCAGACAGGGATGCCCACTCCCACCATTGCTATTCACCATAGTCCTGGAAGTTTTAGCCAGAGCCATCAGACAAGAAAAAGACATCAAAGGGATACAAATCGGGAAGAAGGAAGTCAAACTATCCCTATTTACAGATGACATGATTCTATATATAGGGCATCCAAAAGACTCCATTAAGACACTACTTAGAAAGGTTTGGAAAGTAGCAGGATATAAAGTCAATATGCAAAAGCCAACAGCCTTTATATACACAGACAATGCCATGGCTGAGAAAGAACTTCTAAGATCAATCCATTCACAATACCTACAAAAACAATCAAAAACTTTGGAATAAATTTAACCAAGTATATCAAAGATCTCTACAATGAGAATTACAAAACATTAAAAGAAAAAGTAGAATAAGATACAGAAAAATAGAAAAAATCCCATGTTCAAGGATTGGAAGATTCAATATCATCAAAATGTCAAATATTCCAAAAGCAATTTACACATTCAATGTGACACCAATCAAAATACAAAAGACATCCTTCCCAGATCTAGAAAAAAAAATGATGTTGAAATGCATATGGAGGCACAGGAGACCTCAAATAGCTAAAGCAATCTTACACAACAAAAACAAAGCCAGAGGCATCACAATACCAGACTTTAAGACCAACTACATGGTGGTTATAATAAAAACAGCCTGGTACTGGTACAAAAACAGATGTTTAGACCAATGGAACAGAATAGAAACACCAGAAATCAATCCAAAAATTTACAACCAACTTACATTTTATCTAAAAGCTATCTCTGGAGCAAGGACAGTCTCTTCAACAAATGGTGCTGGGAAGACGGGATTTCCACATGTAGAAATATGAAGCAAGACCCCTACCTTTTACTCTACACAAATATCTACTCAACATGGGTTAAAGATCTAAATATATGACCCAATGCCATCAAATTACTAGAGAACACTGAGGAAACCATGCAAGACACTGGCACAGGCAAAGAGTTCTTGGAAACAACCCCAGAGGCACAGGCAGTTAAAGCCAAAATTAACCAATGGGATTATTTCAAATTGAGAAGTTTCTTTATGGCAAAAGAAACAGTCAGTAAAGTGAAGAGACAACTGACAAAATGGGAGAAATTATTTTCAAACTATGCAACTGATAAACAATTAATAACCAGAATCTACAAAAGATCAAGAAACCCCACAACAACAAAACAAACAACCCAGGACTTAAATAGACATTTTTCAAAAGAGGAAATCCAAATGACCAACAGACACATGTAAAAGTGTTCATGATCACTAGCCATCAGGGAAACGCAAATCAAAACCACAATGAGGTTTCATCTCACACAGTTAGAATGGCCCTCATACAGAAATCAACAAACAACAAATGCTGGTGAGGATGTGGGGGAAAAGGTACCCTAATCCACTGTTGGTGGGAATGTAAACTGGTCCAGCCACTGTGGAAGACAGCATGGAGATATCTCAGAAACCTGAATACAGACCTACCAAATGACCCAGCCAGCTCACTCCTGGGAATTTACCAAAGGGAAATTAAATCAGTAAGCAAAAGAGCTATCTGCACCTCCATGCTTACTGTAGCTCAAGTTACAATAGCAAAGACCTGGAATCAACCTACATGCCCATCAACCAAACCCTAGTCTTAAATGCAGAACCTACAAGCTTGCCAATGGTCTGTTCAGTTGGCCATTGAAATTTCTTGGCCAAAACTGCATGAGCAACCCCAGAGCAACATGGTGAGGCTACAGTGAGCTGAAGCTCACAACTCCTTTTCACACGAATTGATGCCAACTAGAAATCCCAAACCTGAGTGCATAAAGTTGCTTTTCAGATTCATTTTATTCCAAGTAACTTGCATTATGTTCACTGTCTTTCATTAATTCTGACTTACTAATGTTTAAGGAATTGTTATTCATTGAATTATGCCAGGACCGGAATTAGGAGAAGGCAAAAGAGGCACCCCTATCAAGCACAAAGTCTAAGCAGCAACATAACTTTCAGGAGTCAAGATAAATTTTCACACAATTTTTTTTTAATCAAGGTAAAAAATCATGATAAATAAAATACGAAATTTTTAAATAAAGACAACATTTATATTTTATTACCCAGCCCTGTGGTGCAATGAAATAGTCATTTATAAGCAGCCTGAGGGGTCCAGTTCGGGGATTACCAAGGCCATCACCCTTATCCCACTGGGTTTGTAGGGACAAAAATATCACATGCAGACCCACTGCACAAAGCAGAGATTTACAGATAGCCATTTTTTTATTGTTGAGATGTTTTTTGTTACCTTTTCAATTTGGTCCATAATGTGATAAGATGTTTTGGTAAAATATATGTAGGGACACACATGTGAGTGAGTGAGCAACACAGGGTGTACACATGTGGTAAATGTACACAGGGGATACATGTGGTAAGAGTACATAGGGATCTGCGCCGCGGCTCACTAGGCTAATCCTCCACCTAGTGGCGCCGGCACACCGGGTTCTAGTCCCGGTCGGGGCACCGGATTCTGTCCCGGTTGCCCTTCTTCCAGGCCAGCTCTCTGCTGTGGCCCGGGAAGGCAGTGGAGGATGGCCCAAGTGCTTGGCCCCTGCACCCCATGGGAGACCAGGAGAAGCACTTGGCTCCTGCCTTCAGATCAGCGCGGTGCGCCGGCCGCAGCGCACCACCCGTGGCGGCCATTGGAGGGTGAACCAATGGCAAAAAGGAAGACCTTTCTCTCTGTCTCTCTCTCTCTCACTATCCACTCTGCCTGTCAAAAAAAAAAAAAAAAAAAGAGTACATAGGGCACATGTGTGGTTAGTGTTCATAGGACACATGTGTGGGGAATATGTGTAGAGGCACATTTGTGGTAGTGTACCCAGGGCATCCATGTGGTGAGTGTACAAAGGGAATGGAGGTGGTGAAAACACATACGGATTGTAAGTGGTAGGTGTATGTAGGGGCACATGTGTGGTTAAGTATATGTAGGAGCTGAGTGTACAAAGGCACACACGTGTGGTGAGTGCATTTAGGGCACAATGTTACTCATGTAGGGTACACATTTCCCCTTCATCTTAGGGAATCATCAGAATGAGATATCTAAGCACTGTGAATCTCTTTGCCAGAATCCCTAGCTCACACTCAAATTTATAATTATTTGAAATTTTGATAAAGTGCTTTTTGCATCTTTCTCTAGGCATTAAGAAATACACTGATGATGGAAATTCGAGTATCAGGCCTACAGTCTGCTCCCACTTTCCTATTTTTGCATTTCTGTACTTCATAAAGCACTCATTATTTACTAAATTGAATTATACTCTTGTCATTTTATTATATTTATGCTTTTCATCTACACAGAAAGAATCACTAATTTGTTTTTATTACTTGGAGCAATTGCCTCTACAATTTTTTTTCCTTCAGATAGTCACAGAGAATACAGAGATGAGGCCAACAAGTATATGAAAAAGTGTTCAACATCACTAACCATCACGAAAATGCAGAAAGAGGAGGAAAGAAGACAAGGAAATATCAGTACATTCTTAGAATTATATCTATGAACTTCACGAAATCTGTTTTCTTTATATCAACAAAAAATAAATTATTTTTAAAGTAAATTTGATTTTAGAAAAGAAGGGATTATGGTAACCAACAGCCTTTATTTTTAATGTTTTCATTTTAAAATAAGCTAAATTTTATTAACATAATAACTGAAAATATGATGCTTCTGTGTAAGAGCACCCAATAAAAGAATGACATTTTCTACTTAAAACACACACATACAATGAGTTATCACCTCACCTATGTCAGAATGGTTATCACCCAAAAGACAGAGAGCAACAAATGCTGGAGAGGGCTTGGAGAATGAGAAATTTTTATACACTGCTGGTGGAAATGTAAATTAACGGAGCCACTAAGGAAGACAATAAGGAGATTTCTTTAAAAACTAAAAATAGGGAGCCGGCGCCGTGGCTCAATAGGCTAATCCTCCGACCTTGCGGCGCCGGCACACCGGGTTCTAGTCCCGGTCGGGGCGCCGGATTCTGTCCCGGTTGCCCCTCTTCCAGGCCAGCTCTCTGCTATGGCCAGGGAGTGCAGTGGAGGATGGCCCAGGTGCTTGGGCCCTGCACCCCATGGGAGACCAGGAAAAAGCACCTGGATCCTGGCTCCTGCCATCGGATCAGCGCGGTGCGCCGGCTGCAGCGGCGGCCATTGGAGGGTGAACCAACGGCAAAGGAAGACCTTTCTCTCTCTGTCTCTCTCTCTCACTGTCCACTCTGCCTGTCAAAAAAAAATAAATAAATAAATAAATAAAAAAAAAAAAAACTAAAAATAGGGTAGTCATATGATCCTGCAGTCTCACTACTGCTTTATACCCAAAAGACATGAAAATACTGTATCAAAGAGATACCTGCACCACCATGTTTATAGCAGCACTGTCCACAATAGCCACAATTTTGAATTAACCAAGGTATCCATCATCAGTTGAATAAAGAAAATGTAATATACATATACAATGTAATATTATTCAGCTATTAAAAAGAATGAAATTATACGATTTGCAGTAAAATGGATGCAACTGGAAGACATCGTGTTGAGTGAAATGAGACAGACTCAGAAAGACAAATACTGCATGTTCTCCCTCAGACATGGAGCTAAAATTTAAAAAGAAAGAAAGAGAGAAAGAGAAAGAAAGAGAGAAAGAGAGATAAAGAGAAAGAAAGAGAGAAAGAGAGAGAGAGAGAGAAAGAAAGAAAGAAAGAAAGAAAGAAAGAAAGAAAAGAAAGAAAGAAAGAAAAGTCTGTGTGTATCAGTACTGCCACAAATATAGTTTTGTAAAACTTTGCTTTATACCTTTATCAAACTGACGGTTAAGAAAGGTACACTACTCTAGTTTTAATCTAATATTACTTTAAAATGTACTGTGTATGGGTGAAATGGTCATTTTATCATTCAATTACTCTTTAGAGCCATTGTCTATAGTCCCACTAAACTAAAGTATTTTTACTTTATACTTATTTACATTCTTATTTGGCAAAGTATTAAGCTTTTTTATTGTAATATAAATTTAAAATGTGTTATTTCAAAAACTAAAAAAAAAGAAGAAAGGTGAGAGGGAGAGAGATGGAGTGAGGGAGGGAGGGAGGAAGGGACTACCATTATGTTCTTACAATTGGATCTAATTATTCCAAAATATTAAACAAGATGGAATTCTACAAAACTCTTTATGAGGCCATAATTACTTTAATACCAAAACCAAAGACACGACACAAAAAGAAAACTACAGACCTATATCCTTAATGAACATAAATGCAAACATTCTTAACAAAATACTAATGAATAAAATCCAAAACCACATCAAAAATATCATATATCACAATCCAGTGAGATGTATCCCAGAAAGACAAGGGTGGTTCAACATCTGCAAATCAATAAATGTTATAAATCAGATCAATAGAATGAAGAACAAAAACCATATGGTCATCTCAATAAGTGCAGAGAAAGCACTTGACAAAATTCAATACCCCTTCCTGATAAAAACACTCCACAAATTAGGTATAGAAGGAACATTCCGCAAAATTGTAAAGGCTATATATCACAAACCAACAGTGAATATCATACTGAAAGGGGAAAATGTGAAGGCACTTCCCCTCAGTTACAGAACAAGACAAGGATGTCCACTTTCAACACTCTGATTCAATACAGTCCTGGAAGTTTTGGCAAGAGCAATTAGGGAGGAAAAAGAAATAAAGGACACTCAAATTAGAAAAGAGGATGTCAAATTATCCATGTTTGCAGATGAAATCATGTTGTAGGAGAAAACCTAAACACTCTACCAAAAAGCTGTTAAAGTTGATAAACCAATTCAGTAAAGTTGCAGTATCCAACATAAACATACAAAAAAGAGTAGCTTTTTATGCAAATGATGCACTCATAGAAAGAGAAGAAAGAAATTCCATTCACCATAGCCACAAAAAAATCGAGTATTTAGAAATAAATTTAACCAAAGAAGTGAAAAATTTCTACAGTGAAAATTATCAAACACTGATGAAAGAAATCATGAAAGATACAAAAAATGGAAAGATATTCCTTGCTCACGGATCAGAAGAACCAATATCATTAAAATGTCTATACTATTTAAAGCAATTGATAGATTCAAAACAACCCTTATCAAACTACCAGTATTATTCTCTATAGAATTAGAATAAAACAATCCTAAAATTCATATGAAATCACAAAAGACCCCAAATAACCAAAGTGACCCTAAGCAAGAAAAAACAAGCTGGAGGCATCACAATTCAAGGCACTGATTTCAAAGCACTTCTATAGTAATTAAGCAGCTTGGTACTGGCAAAATACCTAAACATAGATCAACGGAACAGAACAGAGAGCCCAGAAATTAATCCATGTACATACAGCCAATTGATTTCTGACAAAGGTACTCAGATCACACAGTGAAATAACATTAATCTCTTCAACAAATGATGCTGGTGAAACTGGATGTGTTACCAGAGAAATTGCAGGGTTCTTGTCTTCGTGCAAGAAAGAATTCAGGCGTGAGACAGAGTAGTGGGAGGTAAAATAGCAAGGTTTATTAGGGAAGGGACATCCATAAGGATGGATGGGCACCTCTCCAGACAGAGCCTGAGAGACTGGGCGGGGTGTGTGTGTGTGTGTGTGTGTGTGTGTGTGTGAAGGTTTCATGGTTGAGTGGAGAGATTACACCTAGTCAGACCAGGGGGGCAGCTCAGCAGAGAGGCAGAGGGCTGAGCGCGCAGTCCGGTTGAGGCGGGGGGGGGGGGGGTGTTTAAGGAGATGGGTCTTTGTCTTCACACATCTCCTCCTGAAACAAAGGATTTTATGGCTGTAAATATTAAGAAGCTCCTATCTGAGTTTTCCCTTGAAGGTATCAGACAGGAGGAAGCCTAGCTGGTGCCATCCTGGGTTCAGAGGAAGGGTGAGCAGGACCCCCTAGAGAATGGGGATCCGGAGCAGGGTGTTTGAAATGCAGATACTGGGCTGCATCTGGGAGATTGTGGAATATTTGTCAGGCAGAAGGGGCGGGGACCTCCACCTGGCAGGTTATCAGGTAGAAGGGGGCAGGGCAGGATGTGAATACCGGGCTGCCCCTGAAACATTGTCAGGATGACTTTGAGATGCAGATGCATATGCTGGACATAGATGTCTTCTCTTTAGGCCTTTATGTCACACACGCATAAGCTCATAACTGACTTCCCACCTAACAGATGTATACATGTAGAAGAATGAAAACAGATCTACACCTCTCAGACATACAAAAATCAACTCAAGATGGATCAAAAATCTCAATTTAAGACCTGAGATTATGAAGCTGCTGAAAGAAAATGTGGGAAAACACTCCAAGACATCGGTATATGGGACAACTTCTGGGACAAGACTCCAAGAGCACAGGCAACAAAAGCCAAACTAAACAAATGAGATGATATCAAACTCAGAAGCTTTTGCACAGAGAAGGAAATGATCAACAGAGTGAAGAGACATCCAATAGGATGGGAAAAAATATTTGCAAATCACCTATTTGACAAAGGATTAACATCCCAAATATATCAGAAACTTAAACTCAACAACAAAATATACCAATCCAATGAAGAAATGGGCAGATTATCTCAATAGACAGTTCTCAAAAGAAGAACTGCAAAGGGCTAACAAATATATGAAAAAAAATGCTCAACATCACTAGCATCAGGAAACTGCAAATCAAAACCACAATGAGATATCACGTCACTCATCAGAATGGCTAAAATCCAGACAACAGAGAGTAACAAATGCTGGCAAGATGTGGGCAAAGGGGAACAATTATACACTGTTGGTAGGAATGTAAATTAGTGCAGCCACTGAGGGGGGTACGGGGACAGGGTGGAGATTTCTTAAAAAATTAGAAATAGACTTGTCATATGATTCAACAATCCTTCTAGTGGCTATATAACCAAAAGATACAGACACACTGTATCAAAGAGATTACTGCTCCACCATATTTACATCCAAAATTTGGAATCAGCTATGCTGTCCATCATCAGATGAATGGATAAAGAAAAGGTGGTATATACACACAATGGAATATTATTCAGCTATAAAAATTTATAATTATAATTTCATTATAATTATACCATTTGCAGCAAAATGGACACAACTGGAGAATATCATGTTGAGTGAAATAAGCAGACCCAGAAAGACAAATACCACATGTTCTCCCTTATATGTAGAAGCTAAAATTTAAAAAGCAAACAAAAAAAAAGAAAAGAAAGAAATGTCTGTGTGTATCAGTATTGCTACATAGTGTCATAAAACTTTGTTTTATACCTTTGTCAAGCTAACAGTTAATAATGATATACTACTATAGTGTTAATGACCTGTGATAGTCAAGATATGGAATCCACAAAGGTGTCCATCATCAGATGAAAGGAAAATATGGCATATATAAAATGGAATGTTACATAGTTATGGAAAAGAATGAAATTCTATCATTTTAACAAAATAGTTGGAACTGGAGGACATTATGTTGAGTGAAATAAGCCAGACACAGAAAGATAAATACCACATTCCCCTTACACGTGGCAGTTAAAATTTAAAAATAAAATGAAGGGGCCAGCGCTGTGACATATCAAGTAAAGCCACTGCCTGTAGTACTGGCATCCCACATGGGCACCGGTTCAAATGCTGGCTGCTCCACTTCCGATCCAGCTCTGCTATAGCCTGGGAAAGCAGCAGAAGATGGCTCAAGTCCTTGGGCCCCTGCACCCACATAGAAGACCCAGAAGAAGCTCCTGGCTCCTGGCTTTGTATCAGCCCAGTTACAGCCATTGTGGCCATCTGGGGAGTGAACCAGCATATAGAAGACCTCTCTCTCTCTCTCTCTCTCTCTGCCTCTACCTCTCTGTAACTCTGAAAATAATAATTAAATAAAAAAGAAAAATAAAAGAAATGCCTGAGTTTATAAGTTTTGCTGCAAATACAGTGTTTTTGAAATTTTGTTTTAAATCTTTGTCAAACAAATTGACAGGAAATATATACTACTATAGTTTGAATGATTTTGTGAGTTTTAAAATGTTATATGAGTGAAGTTGAACATTTTTCCTTTAATTATTGTATATAGCTCTTACCTATTTTCCTGCTTTTTTTTTTTTAGTTTTCATTTGTAGAACTGTTTATTTAGGGATGCCAAGAAGCTTTTGAATACAGTGCAAATTTAAAAGATGTCCTACCAAAAATAACAAATAAAATATTTTAAAAGAATATGGGGTGGGAGTTACAGAACCTCTCACTTGTATGAAGCAAAGGGAGAATGTTCTAACAAGCAGAGCTGTGCAGACTTAAATGGAAGATGGTGACTTCCCTGTTGCCAGAAGTTTATATGCAAAAGCTGCACACCACTTGCAGTGGGTATCACATCAGAGATTCAAAAATATAATGAGATAAAAATGGTCAAGATGGTACTTTTTTAAGATTTATTCATTTATTTGAAAGGCAGAGTTACAGAGAGGTAGAGGCAGAGAGAGAGAAAGAGAGAGGTCTTTCATCTGCTAGTTCTCTCCCCAGATGGCCCCAGCAGCCAGAGCTGCATCGATCTAAAGCCAGAAGCTTCTTCCTGGTCTCCCACATGGGTGTGAAGGCCCAAGGAGTTGGGCCATCTTCTACTGCTTTCCCAGGCCACAGCAGAGAGCTGGATCAGAAGTGGAGCAGTCAGGACTTGAACCGGCGTCCATATGGGATGCCGGCACTGCAGGCCACGGCTTCACCCGCTACGCTGCAGCGCTGGCCCCAAGATGGTAAATTTTATTTTCTGTGTGCTTTAACAAAATTTTTAAAATTGGAAAAAGGTTTTAAATTCTATGACTTGAGAGGTCCTTTCCAACTCTACAATCCTGTAATAAAACCCCCAAAGATAAGCAGTTAGTGTATTACCATACAAGTAAAATTAGTGGTCATTGCAGATTAACATTGAAATCATGCAGCTATGAATCAAAATTATATTCAGAAGATAAAAACATGATTGTCATCATGATTTCAACCCCAAAGGCTAAACACACCCGTCATCTTTCTAACCGGTCTGACACAGGTCACGTCACTTTGTTTCTGCCCCATGGGACTTTTCTGTTTTCTACCTGCATTGCCTTTCTGAACAGTGCACTCTGGATTTACTACTTCCATTGCAAAGGAAAACATCATATTACTCTGTTTCCCCTCTTAACACAGAAGGAAAAATCGAAAGGCATCTCTATTTCCACTTCTAAAAACAAATAGAACTTAAGCCGGCGCCGCGGCTCACTAGGCTAATCCTCCGCCTGTGGCGCCAGCACACCAGGTTCCAGTCCCGGATTCTGTCCCGGTTGCCCCTCTTCCAGGCCAGCTCTCTGCTGTGGCCAGGGAAGGCAGTGAAGGATGGCCCAGGTCCTTGGGCCCCGCACCCCATGGGAGACCAGGAGAAGCACCTGGCTCCTGCCTTCGGATCAGCGCAGTGCGCCGGCCGTAGCAGCCATTTGGGGGGTGAACCAACGGCAAAAGGAAGACCTTTCTCTCTGTCTCTCTCTCTCACTGTCCACTCTGCCTGTCAAAAAATAAATAAAAAAAAAGTTATAAAAACAGTAATCAAGATTAAATATTTTTATTCTTAAAAAGCAGGCTGGTTAAGTTTCCCAGTTGTTTTTAATGTGCACCTGGAGTTGAGAGCATGCACTCGCTCTCTGGCACATGTGGAACCTAACGACAATAAAAACACTCAGAGGTCCCCGCATGTAACTGTGGCACAGGTGTAACCAGAGTACTTTAAGTGCCCAAAGAGGCACAGTGGCAATCACTGACTTCCAAAAGGAGTTTTTCTCTCTCCATACGCAGAAATAAAAGATAAAGAACTATTACGTCCTCTAAAATACACTGAAAATAAAATATCCTGACTCACAGCTTGGGGATTGTTTTCCTTTGTTTTAACTATAAAACACAGTTAAGAAATAAATAGGTCATAATTTGGGAAACATGGTTAATAGGTTGCTCTATGGCAGCAACATCTGTTAGTATAAAAAATAACAGCAATAATGCTTTCTCCTCTTGGATGATTTTCATTTTGAGAACTCAGTTGTGGGAAAAGTAAGCATTTAGCTCAGCGGTTAAGATGCCCACATCCCATCTCAGGGTACCTGGGTTTCATTCTCTACTCCAGCTCCTGACTGCAGCATTAGGGTCGCCAGTGTAGTCCCAGGAAGGAGCAGTAAGGATCCAGGACCTGGGTTTCTGTCTTCTGTTACCCACTCTGGAGACCTGAATTGTGTTCCCAGTTCACAGCTTCAGCCTCTGACTAGTCCTGACCAGTGTGGGCATTTGGGAAGTGAACCAGTGGATGGGAGTGCTCTCTTCTACTCTCTCTCTCTCTCTGTCTCTCTATCGGTATCCCTCTTGTCAGTCAAATAAGCAAATAAAATGTTTATTAAAAAGAACCTCGCTGTGGTTCGATCATTCCAATCATTCTTTTAAAAATAAACACTTGTCAAATCTATGGAAGAAGCAATACAAAAATTCAGTGACAGTGGCCACAGCATAGAGCAGCATGTTGAACTGCACTAGGGATGCCAACATCCCACATCAGAGCACGAGTTCAAGTCCCAGCTGCTCCACTTCCAATCCAGCTCCCTGCTAATGCACCTGGGAAAGCAGCAGAAGACGGCCCTGTTCCCACATGGGAGGCCAGGATGGAGCTCCTGGTTCCTGGTTTCAGCC